>NC_059471.1:146967601-147660101 GCF_018139145.2 Gymnogyps californianus | reverse complement strand
TTTCGTACTGCTGCAAAGCTCCTGATGAAAGAGTCAGCTGTGTTCATGGTAAAAGTGTGTGAAAATCAATTGTAGTGTGGTAAGCTGGGATGGCTGTTGCAGGCTGACATGGCCAATGCTAGTAGAGTTTTAGAGAGCAAGATACAGCATTGTATCCCATAATTAAGACCTAGATCCATTCAAGATACCTGAATCACCCTTCCTCTTAAATCATTGTAGGGAGGGGCTTTACATGCAGTCCTCGCAGTAAATATTTTTTAGGAAAAATAATGGATTGGTGTGTGTAACACTAAAGAAAGAAATTCATTTAAGACAGGCCATTTGAGTTCTTGTGCTAACAGGGAACTACAAATTTTTAATGTATATACTTTTTAGAATTTTACTATTCAAGAGTCCTGTGATTATTATCCCCGTTCTACTTTATCTGTCAGCATTGTACCCCTTTTCTTCCCTCTCAATTTTCAAAAAAATAGAAGAAAAAAAAATAGAGGGAGAAACAAATATACCTGAAGCTTAAACATTCTGAAGGGGAAGAGGTTCTCTATGTCTTATATTTTAGCATATATTCTTTGCTGAGTGAGTTTTAATTTTTTTTGTTTGAAGCAATTAAAAACAATTCATTTTTCTTTGAACATTGTCATTTAGGAAAAAAAAAAAAAAAATCTCCTATGGAAAATCCTAAGTTGTGTCTACAACACTTATTTTTACCAGTTTTGGGTGAACTAGTTTATTTTGAGATACGGCTTTTTTTTTTTAAGTCCAAGCAAAGTAGAACAGCAATGAGTAGTCACCAAAAAAATGTTGGTTATTTGCTATCAATCATCAACTCCGTCTGCTCAGAGCTTAAAGTCAGGCTCAGTGGTTGCCAATAAAAGCAGGACAGTAGTTATTGTCCCAGTGATGTGGGCAGTGCTGTGGAGAGGTCCTGTGCAGAGAGGTAAAACAAGAGGGGAAGAGAAACCATCAGAAGAAACCTGGGTAATGTGGCAATACCAATCCATGAGACAGTAGCAGGAGGTGAAGGTGGGAGGAAATACTGCAGATGTTTTTAATGTGGGCAGCTTGAATGCGGGAAGAATGAGCCAAATATTAGTTAGCTAGTATTCAACTGCAGAAGGATTTAGCAGGCAAATCTGCGAGAAGACAGAAGTGTTTGAATATCAGCTAAGAAAATAGTTTGCATCCCAATTTTATTTAGACAGCTGTACTATAAGACACACAATAGTTTAAAAATTACCTGTGCTGCAGTGTGTATGTGTAGGTGGGTATAAATGGCAATAAAACACAGGAGTGTGCCTTTTGTATCTGTGTCTCTTAGATCTGATGCAGATGTATAACTAATATTTTCATTCCGCAAATGTCTATGTGTAGGAAGAAAATGTAGCTGGTTAAGAGGCCGTAAGCAGTTTTAAAATGCTTTCTTGCAGATCTGTATGAACTTTGTGGTTTTGAATGCTGAGTGAGAAGATATTCCCTCTACGAACGTGATTGAGGTAGCCATTAAGCTTAAAGTTCAGGGTTTAAATACAGGACCTCTGTATAATGTTTTCTGAAAAACGGATACTCTCCTGCAAAGTGTTGGTTTGAAATACAGGAAAGATAATGACCCATGCATATACATGATGGATAAGTGACTGGGGTTTATCGGCTGTGTATATGAGGCCCTTCCTGTCAAATGCTACTAAAGGTGCTGTAATTTCAATTTACTTGTTAAAGGACAAAATACTAAACAGTGGTTGTTTTACAGTGTCTTCAAGAGATGAGTCTGTGTCTTATGCTGATTTTCTGTGTATACCATGGATACAAACAGCTGGAGCAGAGTTTCAGGCTGGGGTAAATGTAAAGAGAGGTACCTGAGCCATTTCTGTTTCCAGTGTTGGGTAGTGGAAGTAGCTTTTGCCTCTGGTGCAGATTCTGATGTGAGCGTGACCGCCTGAAGATGCCTGGGTTATCACTCACACCCCGTACTTTGGTCTAGAAGAAGCAGCAGCTCTTGCACTTGCCCTGCTGTGCTCCACGGAAGCTGGGACACGTGGCTCACGCAGGCAACCAGGAAGCTGGGCTGGCACAGAGCACAGCATTGTGGAGGGGGGGTGTGTGTGTTGTAAGTGTGTGACAAGATGGGGTCCCATTTTGGGGTGGAAGCTTTGCATCTGTGCACCATGAAGTGCATGGGAAGAAAATAAGGGCAAAAGAAGGGCAGGGTGTGGGGAAGGATGGAGGGTTGCCTGGTGGAGAGATTCATGGTGGTAAAGGGCATGCGGCAGACGGTCTAGTTGGGGCAGGTGGGATGTGTGCAATATGTGGCATGAATCAGGTGAGGATACAATTTAGAGGTATGGTAGATGTGAAAATCAGCAAGGTTCTTCCAGCTGGACGGGTTGTTGCGGGGAGAACAGGAGGAGAATTTGCAGTTTATAAATGAAGAGAAAACCTTTGAGTTTTAATTAAAGAAGATGGAGAAAGAGCAACAGTGCTATCTCTGTGAATAGTGGCAAGGAGGCAAAAGCAGGTGCTTGGCCAGTGCTGCCAGGCTGGGTGCTGAAGGTGCTACTTTTGGGAGCTCCCAGCCTTGTATTTTCAACACGTCTGCTGACAGATGGTCTGAAGATGGGTTGTCTGTATGGAGAATACAGTGAAAGCAAGGTACTTTCTCCCTCATACCTACCTCAAGGAGGAGTGGAACAAAATGACAGTAGAGATAGTGCTTGATGAACAAACTTGATTTTCAGAAGGTACTCTACGGGTGACTGCAAGACCTTTAGAAAAGTGTAGTGTTTTACAGAACATGCCTTTACGGTAAGCAATCACGCAATGCTTGGGCTCCCAAGGAACTGATTAAGGCCATGGCTACAAGTTTAAATTCTTTGATGAAAGCTATTGCCTGCTGGATGGGTTGATAAGGTATGCAGCTTAAAAAAAATCTTATTATGAAGATGAGATGCCATTATGTCAGTTATTGTGGCCCAAGACTTGATGTTTCAGACTGCAGCCTGAAAATTAATATCTTAAATACTGATATGACAGTCATCTGCAATAAATGCAGGTTGTAACCAGCTATGAGGTAGATGGTATACTTGCAGGGTCAAAAAACCCCTAAAACTAGTAACAGGATTTACATCAGCTTTTGTGGTATTTGAGGCTACTGCTTCAAGACACAAGACATCAATTTTAAGGATATTTTTTCTAAATTAGGTCTCATTTCACACCCCGGTAAGAATTTGCCTTCTCCTATTTTTGTTGCTGCCCAGGAAAATGAAAAAGAAATCTGCTTTTTTGTTTTGTTTAATCAAAATATTTTCCTAAATGCTTGATTTGACCATGTCCAAAGTGTTTTTATCTATGTTTTGAACAACACTTAACAGCCAGGACAAAGATGATAAGAGCATTGTATCCCTTTAACACTCTGTCTTCTACCTTATTATAGATCTTCTCTAAAATCAGTGTGATAATGTGACTCCCTGTCATAGAGCACTCGCTTTCCAGAGACCTTAACCAGAGAGACATAAAGTCATGGTCATTCAGACAGGGAAGGACCTCAGGAGCCCAACCTCCTGCTCCAAGCAGGGTCAACACTTGAATTTAGACCGGTTGCCACACTGGGCTTTGCCCAGCTGGGCAAGGTTGAAAACCAAGGTTGAAAAATCAAAGCAATAGGGCCTGTAGAAGACAGGAAGCCATTAGTACTGGTAATTGAGGACAAAAATATTTTACATTTTAGTGACTTGGCATGTTTAAGCTTAGCACAGGCTCGTTCTTTTATCTCATGATGCTGTGCTAAAATCATCTTAGCAAAGCAGGTGGCTAAGAAGGGTGTCAGCAAAGAAGCAGCTGCAGTCTCATCATTTCGTCTCAGAAGTGCCTTCCACTTCCTTATTAAAGGGGCATATAGGGCAGCAATATTACCCTAGAAGGACTCGCCACCTCATTTTCTAGGGCCACAACTTGCCTTTGGAGCTTGTCCTGAAACTGCCCCCTCCCCAACACCCACATGCACCAGGTTTTCTCTTTCTACAGCACAATGTTTCATGTATTGCCCCATTAAAACACTTTCCTTTGTTAGGGAGTTCTCATTCCTCTTTAATTATGTCCTCCGGAGTGGCACTCAAGGATAGGTTATTTTCCTTCTTTGTAGAGGATGTGGAATAATTTTCCCAAGGCAGTTTTAACTTCCCCTTTCCTTTAGTAATCCTAGTGTTTTAAATTACTCGTTTAATCACCGTCTCAAACTAATCACCATGCAATAACCTGTCCTGCGATTCTGACTCAGGAGTCAGAAACTTCCCCTTTTCTGTGGCTGAGGTGGTGACTGAGAAATGACCATTTTGTGGTTTGTTTTTAAAACATTTTATTAATTTTGCTCTTTTTTTCCTCTCACCTACTTTTTAAGAGGATCTGAGTTGGAGGAGGGATAATGTTTCCTGGATGCTTCAAATTTCCCTTCTTGTTTTAGGATTTTTGATTAACTCCTCAGTTTTAATGATTATCATCCTCTGCAGAATTCACTTCCATTAAAAACCATCTTTTCCAGATCTGATTAAACTCTCTTTATTTAGCTCTTGTTGAGCCCTTTGTGATATGTGGAATCCAGCAGGGCTACAATTAACCAGCTCCACTCCTCAGAGAGTAGCTTGAAGCCACCTTTTAAAAAACCTATAGAAAAGAATTAAATGTGTGGTCTCCATCTCTGTCAAATGGCAATGCTTATGATAATAGACTACCACACTTGTCTAAGAATACATGGGGCAGCCTTTTTTTTCCTACAGAACCAGTTCAGCATATTCTTTCCTGTGTGGGCTTCACTTTCATTCTTTTCTACTAACTTTGCTTTCATGGATCCCAAACAAAAAGAAATAGTTGATAGCGATGTTCAACATTTGTTCCTGGACTATAGTTTTTTGTGCTGCCAACTTACAAGCTTTGGCATGCAAGAATCCCAGTACAATTTGTTCAGGAAATTTTAAATACCTTGGGATTTCTTCCCACTTTTTCTGCAGTTTGCATTCACAGTTCTTTATTTTAATTTAGTCAATTTTCAGCTATATCCATAGGATGGCAGCTTTGCATGGAAAGTAGGTGGTGCTGAAATGGATGGTGAACATCTGTGTGAATGAGACATGAAGACAGAAAGTGCAACCTGCTTTTGCAGATGACAAGAAATCATTCCCATAATATTTTCAACCTGTCTTGAGGAAGTTGCATTCTTCTTTGCCCTTTTTTAAGGGGATGATTTTTCACAACTGGCTAGTACATTATGAACTCCATTTCTCTCTCTCTCTCTCTCTCTTTTTTAAACCCCTGGGAATGTGTGACTACTGGGGGCAGGATGCTTTCCTTATCTGAATGGACTTTTGGGAAATCCTTCTTCTTGTGGGAAATCCAGACTTCTCTCATCTGGCTTTGGAGATGTTGGGGAATATGCCAGTGAACCTTGTTAACCACAGAAGAACTCTTTTGAAAGCACAGATAGACCTGATTTTGATGTTTCTTATCTGAGTCATATTCTTCAAAGCAAGAAGTCTAGGTGTTTTCCGAGTATGTACTGAAGGAAACGGTGTGAACAATCTAAGCATGATCAGGTGTGCACAGGCCTTGGTTCTAAGGCAAGGAACATCCCTGGGTTGTGAGGAAGGGGAAGACATCTTGCATTTTGGACAGTGACTGGCATAATAGGACTTTTGCAGTACAAAATTACAGTCAATTGTACAGAGAACATTTCAGGAAAAAGACAGTGTGTGCAAGCTAAGGATGCCTTCCAGGGAAGAATGTTCTCTCTCAAGGAACCCACCTTGCCTGCTGATTGAAACAACACATTACACAAAATACATCCATTTAGAAGGACTGTGCAACTGCACATGGGAATGTGTGGTGGAACAGCTGGCACTAACATGGGGCTAATGTTTCTGTCCTCTCTGTCCTCTTGGTTTCACCCCACAAATAAAAAGATGTTCTGAATCGTGATGGAGGTTAACCTGGGACTTGCCCTCTCTTAAGTCTGGAAGGACCAGTCCTAGGTTAAAAGTTGAATGGTAATTTATATATTGGTAATTAGCACTGGTAAAGTGAGTTCTGACTCGAGAGTCCTATTTCCCAACCATCTGTTGTTGTTCTCCCACTTCACTCAGGCAAAACTGACTAAATCTCATTATAAGAAACCCAAGCAGACTAAATCTTTCAACTCTAATGGTAGAGATCATGTCTGGGAATGTTGCTTGCTGAGGACCTGATCAGACTCCACGTGCACATGCACAGAAACCAGCTGTACTGGAGACCACGGGACAGTCACTCATGCCCAAATTGTTGAAAAAGAAATTGAGTTCATACCATATTAACCAGTTGTGAAAAATCCCACCCTTAAAAATGGGCAAGGAACAAAATGAGCAAAGGAAGATATAAGGCTATGCTGTTCGCTGGAGTCCTTCCTATGCACACAAAATTTCTGTACAGTAATTTCTTATATGTTATACTATGTGTTTCAGTATTTCAGACACTCAAAGATAGAATCCTACTCTGTTTCTCTTACATGTATAACAAAAAGCTGGAAGAATGAATCCATTCCAGAAGTGAAATTTGGTGGTAATAGCTTCAAGCTTTGAAATTAATAATGTTTAGAAGAAGCAGATGGCTAATAATGAAGAAAAAAAATTATATGTGGTCACATGATGACATTTACTTTTTAAAAATAATTTCTTTTGCTGTCATTACATATGTTTTCTATGAAACACTATCTTGTGGCCACTGTCACTCTGAGCCAACAGAGACTGACACAGCCACAACTCTGTGTTTTCCCTCCCATATCCTCAACCTTGTCTAGTCATTTCTGCATCTACATTTCTGTGGCTTAAGTGGTGACCTGGACCTCAGAAACTGAGATGAGTTAAAATAACAGAGGAAAATATTAACTAAAAAGAGGCATTTCTAACGAGGGTTTAAACCAGGATTCATCCCCCCTCCGTGGTCCAGTTCAGACAACCCCCTTGAATGGCAGTGACAAACACAGTGTGGGGTCAGAGAGCTGGTGGGGCAGGTGGGATGCAGAACAGCTTCTTCTGAAGGTACTGCGGGAAGAAGACTCAGAAGCAATGACCTAATTAACATGCTGAGAGCTCTGAGCCAAGTTAAATTTCTTGGCAGTGTATGAGGGTTTTTTGTTTGTCTGTTCTGTTGTGGGTTCTGTTTTTTCTTTTTTTCATTATTTTTTGGTAAATGACTGCCTTGAGAATTTTGGGTTAAAGATCCACCATTGGGTTGGTCTCGTGTGGAGCACTTCAAATATAAAGTCCATTCACCCCTCAACCCCAAATTTTGTAGCTCCGAAGTAACCCCCAGATTATGCATGCATGCATGTCAAAGGTAAATAACTGAGCAACAACGAACTAACAGGGGTCAAGATATATAATAAGTTCAGCAGACGTATTACAGCAGTGACTCAGGAGGACAGCATATTAGTAAATTAGGCTTTTGCCAGATGTAAGAACTGATCCTTTTTCAATTGGGTATCATCTGAAAGGTCAAGAAGTAATGAAGCATGGGCGTACAGATCCCCTATTGCCATGTGTTGCTACAAACTCTTATCTCATAATGCACTAGCAGTTACAAGATACCAAACATAATAAACCAAGATCCTGTGGGTGTCCTACGTGCAGATCAATGGTCTAAAGAGTATTCTGCAAGAAATGACAATGGATGGAACAGTAAAGAAGGGGCATTTTATATTGAATTCCCTAATTTTATTGTTTCAGTGTATTTGCAATTTTCTGATATTTCACATTCCAGTGCTCTCCTGTGATGCAACTGAGTGCTGTTTACTCTTGAATAATTATCAAAAGATCAGAAGCCAAATCCTCTTCTGATTTGCACCAGAACACATTAAGCTACCTCTGTTGATTTTTAGCTAATTTGGAGTCACTCCAAGTGCATACTGGTGTAACTGGCAGGAGAATTTGGCCCTGTATCTCCACAAGAAATAATTTCCTAGATGGATACGAGTCCTGGTACTAAGGTAAATGTGACAGAAAATCTGTGATTAGGTTGGATTGACTTCCACACCAGAAACCTTTTTTGTAAATACTATATATAAATACCAGAAAAATGCTGTTTGTTTTATATATCTGTGGATAAACACAATTTTATTAGAGCTACCAATATGTAATAAGGAAAGTAGCCATTTTAAGTAACAGATGTCCTATAGCAGCCCCCACAAAACAGAGGAAGGAATGAAACAATCTTAAAAATATTGTTGAAAAAGGAGTTCCACATTACCACTAAAAGTAGACCTTGTTTTCTTTTGCTGAGCACTTTCAACGTCTAGACCTTGGTTGTTCAAATTGTATCCCCTCTATTATTAAGAAAAATTCAGTAAGGATCACACTTGTCCCTTGGGTATAATCCAATTGTTTAAATGGGCACACCACTTCTTGAATCAGAGGGCAGATTTTGGACCACCTTTCCTAAGTTTTTTTTCCAATGGCTATCATATGTGAAAAAGTGATTCCACTTATATGTAGATGCTTATATTGCACAGTCTAATTGTTGTTTCCTAGTTTTGAGACAAAAACCATAAGTTGTCCTAACACCCTCTTAAGCCATCAGTGAGTCAGTAAATCATTGCAACTACTCTATTTTTTCCTGAACTTCTACTTTCCTCAAAACAAAGGGAAGGATGGAAACAACCTTAATTGGTTAGACTTGGCCAAATCAATACAATTCAAATTAATATTTTCTCTTCCTCATCATTACAGATTACATATTCATGAGGGTTTTTCAAGTGCCTTTGTAAGGTAAGATAATATTTAATATCCACCATGACCAACTGCTCTGCTCCTGTAAGTTTTTTTGTACAGTAACGTCTGTTTTTCTAAAATCCTTGGTCAGTGGTTATTTTTGCTTCACTTGATTGTATGTGTATTATCTCTTCTAATCTTGTTAGGATCAGTTCCCCATTTATTGAGATCATTGCAAAATCCAAAACCTTTGTGTAGGTGGTTTACTTTTCCACAGATGCTGACATATACAGTGCTGCCTCTGTATCTGTTCGGTCTCTTCTTGGTCACTTCTTGCTTGCACTACTGGACACTGTGTTCCAAGTTCCCATTTGCTACTGCAAGCAATAATGTTTTGGAGATTTTTCCTCAGGACCAATACTCTTCCTCACTTTGTCCTTGGTGAAACGTAAAACAAATCCCAGCTAAACCCTTAGTGCAGAGTGTGTGCTGCAACAAGATGCAGGAAACTTAATCTGCATGGTCTGGATATTTGTGCAATTCAGACATTACCAGTGAAGTAACTCACTGCTGAAGGCCAGAGCATCAATCTAAAGATTTTTCTACAACATTAGCTGCCTGCCTGTTAGCTTTTTAATTATGTGGAATGGACTGTGAACTGTTTACACCTCTACCAATAGCAGTTACTCACACAAGAGCCCCACTGAAGTCACCAATGGAAGTAAGGAGCTCCATGTGTGGTTCACTGTGATAGAGTATTAGTCAAGAGTTCCCATCTTACTGCCATTGGATTTTTACTTTCTACTGTGTTTTCAACCTCTGAGTATTTATTCCACGTGAGGTTTAGCCCAGTCAGCTGTTTTAACCCCAACATATTCTCACTCCCCAGCAACACAATCTTAAACCCCACAAATAATAGTATAAATCAAATGTAATATGCTGGAAGACATGAATCATAACATTTGAGACAGCATCCCTGCCTGCATCTGTAATTCGTTCTGATTTATTGAAAAGAAAACAGGGCAAAAATTTTCTGCATTTTGCTTTGGCTCCTTTCATTTTTTAAATCCATTGTTAGTAACTAAGCTGCAGTCTATTTATGATCAGAACTCTATGATGGTTTACCTGCACTGTCAAGTACCAGTGAAAGCCACTCTTCTGTGCAACGCAGTCACTTACTAATCCATACAGTTGCCTTGAAACTGAAGGGTTGTTTCAAAATTAACCTTGACTTCAGCACAGGGTCTCTTAAATTGTGTTCAGTTTCTGTGCATATGTTTTAATTCAGACATTCTAGTGTACAAATAAACTATATGTCTGGATAACTTGGGACCTACTGAATGCACTTTGATATTATGCAAGATCTTGTTAACTTTATCTATGTTTCATTGCCTTTTTTGCAGAAAGGGAGAAGGGGAAATTGGATCAAGGTCTTAGTTTACTACTATTCATCAACAGTGTGAAAAAAAATCAAAGCCACATTAATAAACTAAATATTACCTCCCACTGATTGCTGGCTACCAGGCAGATAGAGTTCTTTCTGATGGACTCCTAAGAGGGTCTTCAATAAAGTAAAATATTGAGCTTGACGTTTCTCTTGCTTGCTGCCAGGAAGGTCTAAATTGAGTCCCAGTTGTTTTTCAGATTAATCCATTTGAGAGTATAGAATCTGGCAAGAGTATTTTACAACTTTTTGAAAATGTGTTTAAGCTTAATATAGTTTTGGGTATTTCATGTATGTGTGCTTAATTATAAAACACTCATCTTATATCAAGTACAAGGTATTAGCATGAATGTCTAAGGAGACTTGGTAGAAATAAGCAAAGTACAGTGGCTAAAAGCAATGCTCAGCTTGGATGAGGGACAGAGCCAAAGCATCTGCAGTGTTTTTCTGAAATGTTGCCATGTTTTAAAAGTGATGACTGCTCCTGCAGTACTTCTGTTCCTGGGGGCCTGGTTCTTCCTCTTGTTTACACCATTCTTAGCTCAGTTGACTTGAGAATTAATTATATTCCTGTAAATCGAGAGAAGGAGGAGACTTTGGCTCAATCTTCCCTGTCAACTGGAGAAATGTAGTAACTCTCCGGTGCAGACTGTAAAAGAAATGTGAATATAGAATGAAGGGTCTAAGAGTTTAGAGGCCATCTTCAGTTCCAAGCCCCTTCTTTTGAAGTTTGGTGAAGGATATGGCTGTTGCACATGTAAAGAAGTGTTCAGCTTTATGAGCAATTAGCTTTTGAGCCCTATATGACTGCATTGGGACTTACATGTGGTATGATCCAGAGCTGGTTGTTCATTTTTCAACCCAATGTTTCTCCCTTCTTAGAAAAAAAACCCCACAGTTCACTGAAGCTGAAATTACTTTTTCCTGAAAGGCATTGGTTTTGACTGAACTTTTGAAGGGAAGGTTTTTTCATAAAAAAGGTTGGAATTTTGAGAGGAAGTTAAACCCCATCCCAGAAGGGAAAATGTCCCCCTGGTTGGACAAATCACAGGTGGGGGAACCGAGGTGAGAAGAGGGTCTTGGACACTCTCACCTGCCAAGTGAAACTGCAAACACTGCACAGCTGGTGGTTCTGATCTTCATTCTCCTGTCCCTCCCTGCGGTCTTCCTGAACAGGAAGTGGCAAGGAGTTTTTATTTCCTGGGAGTCTTAGACACGTTAAAGCTCTCTGAAGACTCTTCTCTTAATGTGTTGTCTGTCTCTGTGATAGAAGCCTGTGGATCACTAAAATTCTCCTGCTTGAGTTCTGATCCTCTGAGTATTTTGGGCCATACCTCAGAGACCTACCATTATTCCTCAGGTTATATGATGCTTTTTCAACTTACATTAGAAAATTGTTCCATCTTCTTCAACTTTCTTTGCTTTGTTTCGGAGGTTTTCACAAAGCTCTGCCCAATTTTGACCCATGTATACAGTCTAGTACATATACATGCAAATAAGACAACATGCATTATATATGTATATACGGGACATGCAAAAATCATCTACTATCTCACATTCTGTCTGTGGATAGACATCAAAGTCTCTGATAAAATGTATCACAGCTCACTACTTGTTCTGACCATAGTAGTATGTAATTCTACTAAAGGCAACCAGAGGAAATTTGTCAAAGTTACCAAACTTCCTTCTACTGGAGGCATAACCACTCTCTGACATTGGTAAGTTGCCAGTGACATCTGACAACAGAGTGTACCAAATAATCTCATGTTGATCACAAAAAATAGGAGAGAGAGATGTGTTTTATGTAAATTGATTTAGTTTTTAGAATTAATTCCTTGGCACGGCTGGCAAGTGTAACAACTGTGGAGATTTTTTCCTTCTCTAGCTCTCAGCTGAGTTTCATATAGCACTGCTGTTAGGCCTATAAAAATTACTCCACTATGGGAACACACTTACTGCATGATGAATCATATCACATGGATGCAAATAGAACAAGGTTGAATTGGCACGTAGCATGTCTGTGTAGAAATAGCCAAAATCGAAAATGGTTTGAAATCCCTAGGTGAATGACTGTACACATGGCTATACAATAGGCTTAATATCTACTCAAAGACAATGAGAAGCAGGGTACCCTCTTTTGCTTCCAAAACTTAAGTGAAATTTCTCAAAATTATGACATTAAATGACCAGATTTATCCTTGGAGATAATGTATTATTTATTGAATTTTAGGTTTGGATCAAGATTGATTTGAAAGTGTGGTAAGGTAACCAATACAGTTAAAAAAACCTATCTTGGAAATACTGTGGTTATTAAACAATGGAATTTCAGGAAGTGCCTATGCGAGTGGTTACTGGAAAATTAGCTACTGATTATATTTTGAAAACAAAGTTAGAGTTGAGCTTGCCTTATGTAAACAGGAATGAATTGTATAATTTTTGTTCTTCTGACTCCTAAAGGCATTGGAGATTTTATTTTAATCTGACAGATCTTAATGGCTTTTAGAAAGATGTTTTATGAAGAAAATCTCAAGTCATTGTCCAAGAAAACCAGTCCAAGATTATTCTACCATCTGTGGGCAACTTGGATGCACACAGACATTAATCTATCTACTGGTCATGTCTGGGGTTTACTGACGAAAAAGCTCTTTTATTAAAAATGCCACTTTCTGATCCTTAGTGCTCAGGAGGGCTTAAGCCATAATGTGACATCTGTTGGCTCAACCAATTATGTATAAGGCATTTTTGATGCAATGGTTTTGTTAGAACATGCCAAAATCATTGAAACTTTAATTGGAAAAAATTTCACAGGTCCAGATTTTAATTTCCAGAGAGAGAGGGAAGAAGAAGAAGAGAACCGAGTTCGTTCATTTCAGAAGAGTCAGTAGTTAAGACATCCATCTGCTGTGAGAAGCCAGATTCATATGCCTGCTCTGCCATATTCATCTTCACTGACCCGTGTGAGTCCTTTGAATGGATGTCTTAGAACAGCCTGGTCTGGTGAGTAAAACTGATGTTGGAGTAAAAAAATGTGTCTTTATTTTGCATTAGACAGTAAATAAAATGGACATCCCTGGCAAAATGAAAGTCTGTTTGACCTCCCTCTAAGCAGTCTGGCTAAGTCCTGGAACAGGCTGAGAATGAGTTGTTATGGAGATAACAATGCAAGAAGAAAGAAAATATATGTTTGATGTAAAAGCAGAGAACTGACATATAGCCTGACAGTACTACTATTGAACTATGAATACCGCTATAAACACAAGTCAGGGAAAACCCTCCTGAGAATAGAGCATGCAGAGTCAACTTTTTAGGTCACAAGCACCCTAAGACCCAAGTTAGAGCCATGAAGGTCAGCATCAGTGTGAAGACCCAAGTTAGAGCCATGAAGGTCAGCATCAGTCTGTCGTGGTCCCCTTAACTCTGACTGGCTAATCCGAAACCAGATAAAAGTAGCAGTTCCTGATGTAACAGAAAATATCTAAAGCCCTGAACTGTCTCTTGGTGCATCTGCACTAGAATTTTAATCCTGACCAGGAGTGTGGTTTGATGTGAAAATTTTGGTCCCTGCCCCCCGCAGTTTACACCATGGTGAGGTCCCCAACCATAGAAATGTGTTCCCTTCAGATGAAGCTAAACTGGAATATGTACTCTAGGAGCATGTTTAATGAACTCTAACCACTAATAGAAAATCAGTCCACAGGCTAGGGTTATTTACCGCCTGCATTGGCAATAAGCCATAACCAGAGTTAGCCAAATGTCAGACTTTGTTTTATTATTCTATTCTATTCATTAGTTCTGAGTTTTTCAGATGTACATAATTTTAAAACATAATTTCCATAATCAAGGACTCAAAGAAGACCATTTCAAAACCACTGAACTGTATTTTCCTAAGTAAAAGTATGTCACTAAATGATGTAAACACATATTGAAAAGGGTGTTCTTATAATACAGAGGTGTCCTTTTATAATTCTGAATTTTTCTGTTCTACCCCAGAGCCATAGACTTCGGAGTCCTCTTCCGAGGATTTTAGGCTCTGACCCCTGCCTGCTTTGTATGGACCATGGAAATTCAGGAAAGTGGGGTTCCAGTCTTGGCACTTGCGGTATTCGAGATCCTGCCTCACAGCTCTCAGCAGACCCAGGTTTTCACATGCCCAGCAGCTGGTTCATGGATCACAGCCTGCCTGAGGCTCAGTCACAGCCTCTGAAATTTGGTGGTCATGAACTCTACAATGGTCCCGCAGGCAAGCCTCACCTGGACTCCTGCAACCATGGATCATGTAGAGTCTCCCAGACCTTAAGCTTTCCTTTTTGTGCCTGAGATGATAGCCTCCTTGATGGGTCTGCCACACACACCTTACACCCTGCCATGCCCTGCTAATACCAGGCACCTGGCTCTGGAAAAGCCTACAAAAAGTCCAGGGCTGCTTTTACTGGCATTGAGGTGGTCTCAAGCTTTTCTTTGTGTGATCCTCACAGGTAACTGCTTGTCCTGACAAGTTCTAGTGCTGATACTTGCAGGAAAGGAGGATGTGAATATGGTACATAGGAGGGATCAACTGACTCTCTTCACTTAGATCTTCTACAGCACGAGTTGGAGAGGAATGAACTCATGTCTCTGCTTGCCATCCATGTCATGATCTGAGCCAAGAATTTGAATTTATGTGCATAAAACTCAAGAAGATCTCCAGGGGACTCTTTCTTAAAAGAAAAAAAAACAATTCTCATCTAAAAGCAGATGTCATGTTATGGAGTGTCCACAAACTGTTTACAGATTGCATGATACAATCTGAAGCTGTGTTTTGATGCAGCCCTTTAAAAACAGAGTGGCCAGGAAGCTGAGAAGGTAGGTGTAGAGAACTTGGACAGAAGATGTCTGAATACACTCTAGACCAGCAAAGGAAGGTAGAAGCTGGTTGCATTTGAAGGGTACAAGTCAATCAGGGAAGGACTACTTCAAAGAAAAAACTGTGAAGATAAGTTCCTTATTTCTTAGAAGACTTTGACAAACACATAGAGATTGCTTTGAAAAAAGAGGAGGTGGTGATGGTGGCACATCTCTAGGGACACCTGAAAATCGTATTCAACGGCAGGATGGCCACCCCACCCCTTTGGGTATGTATTCAGTCAAAGGGACTCCTCCTACAACAGATGTGAAACTACTGGGCTGTCCTCCTTATTTACATTACAGAGAGATCTTGTTTCAAAAAGGAAAGAAAACAACCCCTCATATCATCCTGTCAATTTTATTAGAGCATCTCTTTTTGCCACCTCATCTGCCATTCTATTCTTCATTTTAAATAAAAAGGATGCAAAGGTTGAGATCCTTGAAAAAACAAACCAAAAATCCAAACCACTAGTGACAATGGAGAGAGATATAGACATGTTATAGTAGTATATGAAGAAACAAATGGTGCCTGTATACTCCGTTATTAACTACTTTCAATAAGAGATTTGGTTTATAGGTATTTGTACCTTTGATTTTTTTTTCCCAAACTCCTATTGAAAGGAAAAATGAAGCTTTAAAGTTTAGAAGTCTAAGTATCTCTAGCCTTAAATAGCTGAATTTTCATGTCTGTATCAAAACTTCTATGCAAAAAACATCCCGCCTAAAAAAAGAACCTGTTTTTATAATCTAGCTATTTACACTTTTAAAACATTATTTTCCTGAATAATGGGTTATGCAAATATACCTTTTACAGCCCTTAATCTTTGCTCTCCTAGCTTCAGATCGTTCAATTTTTGAACTACTGATCAACTACGTATCTTACCAAAGCCAATGTGAGATGCTCGATTCCTATGATAATCATGGTATTTCTAAAGAAGTTTCTAAATAAGGTTGTAGCCCAGCTGGCTGGAAAACTAAGGCCCTAGATACGAGATCTCTGTATACTATCATTGCAAGGGAATAAGTGAAACATCATCAATAAAGAAATTTTCATATCATATGTAACATAAGTTAAAAGTTACAAGAACAAGATTTGCATGAAGCATTTCTTGCACTATGTATGAACCCAAGGGGAAAAAAAAAGGTGTAGTTAATAATGTTCATTAATTATAACAGTTTCTTATATCTAAGTTTTCTTGTGTCCTACATTTTAGACAGCTGCCTACTTTGAAACATTATTGTTATGAGATAGTTGGATGTCTTTTTTTTTTGTTATGGTTGTTGTGGTTTAACCCCAGCCGGCAACAAAGCACCATGCAGCCGCTTGCTCACTCCTTCCCCCCGGTGGGATGGGGAGGAGAAAATACAACAAAAAGCTTGTAGGTCAAGACAAGGACAGGGAGAGACCACTCACCAATTATGGTCACAGGCAAACCAGACTTGATTTGGGGAAAAATAAACCAACTTAATTTGTTAACAACCAAATCAGAGTAGGATGATGAGAAATAGAACCATCTTAAAAACACACCTTCCCCCTGCCCATCCTTTCTTCCCAGGCTCAGCTTTGCTCCCGATATCTCCACCTCCTCCCTCCGAGTGGCACAGGGGGGCAGGAATGGGGGTTGCGGTCAGTTCGTCCCACATTGTGTCTGCTGCTCCTTCCTCCTCAGGGGGAGGACTCCTCACACTCTTCCCCTGCTCCAGCGTGGGGTCCTTCTCATGGGGGTCAGCCCTCCATGAGTTTCTCCACCTTAAGTTCTTTCCATGGGCTGCAGTCCTCTGCAAACTGCTCCAGCATGGGCTCTCCCACAGAGTCACAGCCTTTTCTGGGCCCAGCCACCTGTTCCACCATGGGGTCCTCCACGGGCTGCAGGGGAACCTTCGCTCCACTGTTAACCCCCATGGGCTGCACGGGGACAGCCTGCCATTTCACCACAGGCTGCAGGGGAATCTCTGCTCCAGTGCACCTCCTCCCTCTCCTTCTTCACTGACCTCAGTGTCTGCATGGTTGTTTCTCTCACATCCCACTCCTCTCTTCGCTGTAGCTCCGCTTCTTCCATCTTCTTCCTCTCCTTCTCTTTTTACTATAGCTCCTCTTCTTCTTCTTCTTCTTCTTCTTCTTCTTCTTCTTCTTCTTCTTCTTCTTCTTCTTCCTCCTCCTCCTCCATCTTCCTCCACCCTTTTACTCTCCCCTCAGCAGTCTTTTCCCCTTCTTAAATACTCTATCACAGAGGCGCTACCACCGTTGCTGATGGGCTCGGCCTTGGCCAGAGGCGGGTCCGAGTTTGGAGCCGGGGATGCTTCTAGCAGCTTCTCACAGGAGCCACCCCTGTAGCCCCTGCCCCGCTACACAAACCCAACACAATGGTGAATAAACTTGTAGCATCTGTGACGTTCATGTGATTCTTATTCCCATTGGAGGATGAAGTATCCTTTGGTGAAATGAGATTCTGGCAAAAAGGGCTATTAATAAATGTAACTTCTTATGCATAGCGAAGTATTTTGTGTACTTGCAGCATAGGGAATTCAAACGGTTTTCTTTTATGAATAATTGTAAATTTAATGTTGGCATCAATAACTTCTTTAAATGGTTCATTCTATATCTGAGTTACACACTTCTTAACAGCACAGCTCAGCTTTGATGAATCTTGTGCATAATTTTAGTTTATACTGTGTGAATACAAAAGCAAGGAAGATGCTAGAATTGTTCAAATTACCTGCCTCTTAAATGGTTTGGGGAAAAAGGAATGCATTACTCTTTGGTCAATGAGATTGTAAAACACAAGGGAATCAACATTTTTTGTTTATTCAATTGCAAAAGAGTTTCAGAAAAATAAAAAGGAAGAACACCTACTGAAGAATAAAAGTTTTCTCAAAAATGAATGTTCAGATCTAAACAAGAAGAATTTTCCTGAAAACAGCTTTCTTCTAGAGTCTGTCAGTTTGCTATAGACAACTCCAACTGTAACCAAACAGTTACCTGAAGCTGTGATTTTATTTGCTTATGAGGCATCTCTATATGCTAATTAGAGTTCTCTCCACATATGATGCAGCACAGGGTAAAGGAAGGTACAGCTACAGCTTGAACTGTATTGAAGTCAGTGTTTATAACTGTTATCCTCAAAAAGGAAGTTTCTGTACATGGTGTCATTCCAACAGTTCAATGTCGGTGAAGAAGTTTTACTGTTAGGTCTTTAAACACCCCTCACATCCCATTATGGTAAACAGCCTACAACTCAGTGTCTCAAGCTGGCTTTGGCTGAAGCCACTGTCTCGGTTCCTACCAAACACTTCAGGAGCAGGATCAGCTTCTATTCAAATTGATCAACAATAAAAAAAAGGAAGATAAGTATTCAAATGTGGGATCTTTTGGGAGATATGGAGCTGAGCAATCAATACAAGCCAGAAACCTATTCCTTCTTTCAAATAAATAACTGAGAAGAAGAGAGAAAACAAGAAGAGAAAAAACAAGTTTTCCTGGGTTTTACTGAAAGGGAAGTAGTCCTCTGCAACCTGCTTTAGCACACCCTTTTATCTGTGTATGATGTGATCTCCAACAACAGAGATTTTACATATAATAATAAGAAAATCACAGAATAGTTGAGTTTGGAGGGAACCATTAGAGTTTGTCTAGCTGGAGCTCCCTGCTCAAAAGAGGGTCAGCTACAACAGGTTGCTCGGGGCCATGTTCAGTCAGGTTTTTAATGTCTCCAAGAATGGAGACTCCACAGCTGCTCTGGACAACCTGTTCCAATGTTCAACTTCCCTCACAGTAAAAAAAGCTTTTTCTTAAGTTTGATTGGAAATTCAGTTTGTGCCCACTGTTTCTTTTCTTGTCAATGTGCACCACTGAGAAGAGACTAGCTCTGTCTTCTTTACACCCTCTCATCAGGTATTTATACACATTGATCAGATCCCCCATGAGCTTTCACTTCCCCAGGCTGAACAGTCCCAGATCTCAGCCTCTCCTCATCTGACAGATGTTCCAGTCCCTTAATCATCTTCACGGTTCTTCACTGGACTCACTCCAGAACCTCACTTGTTGCTCTTGTACTGATGAGCCCAAAACTGAACCCAGCACTCCAGATGTGGCCTCACCAGTGCTGACCTGAGGGGAAACATCACTTCCCTCAACATGTTGGCAAAGCTCTTCAAATCAACCCAGGATGTTGTTGGCTTTCTTTGCCTCCAGGGCACACTATTGGCTCATGTTGAACTTGCAGTCCACCAGGACCCCCAAATCCTTTTCTGCAAAGCTGCTCTCCAGCTGGTAGGCCCCACTGTGTACTGGCGCATAAAGTTATTCCTCATTGGGTGCAGGACCTGGTACTTCCCTTTGTTGAACTTCATGAATTCCTGTTGGGCCATTTCTCCAACTTGTCAACATCTCTCTGGATGGCAGCACATCCAACTGCTCCTCACAGTTTTAGCTTATCTGTAAACGTGTTGACTGTGTATTGTGCCCCATCATCCAGATCACTAACGAAGATGTTAAACAGTGTTGCCACCGATATCGACACTTGCAGTACACCCCTAGTGACTGCCTTCCAGATGGGTTTTGAGCTGCTGGTCATAACCCTTTGAATCTGGCAGTTCTTCCAGTTTTCAGTTCACCCCACTGTTCATTTATCTAGCTCATAATTCATCAGCTTTTCTATGAGGAAGTTTGGGAGAGAGTATTGAAAGCCTCGCAAAAGTCAAGATAAACAGCATCTAGTGATCTACTGTTACCCACTGAGTTAGTTGTTGTCATAAAAGCCTATCAGGTCGATTAAGCATGATTTCCCCTTCATGAATCCATGCTGACTACTCCTAGTCACTTTTTGGTCCTTCGTGTGTTTGGAAATAGCTTCCATGATTAGTTGCTTCATCATGTTCCCAGGGATCAAGATGAGCCCGATAGGCCTGTAGTTGCCCAAATCCTTCTTCTAGCCCTTCATGAAGACAGGGGTTTTGCTTTCATTGAGTTGTCAGAAACCTCTCCCAGTCACTATGATCTTTCAAAGAGAATCAAGTGTGGCCTTGCAATGACAGTCGCCAGCTCACTCAGGTCTTATGGCTGCATCAAATCAGGCACCATGGAGCTGTGTATGCCTAGATTTTTCAAATATACCTTAACCGGGTCCCCCTTCCGCTAGGGTAAATCATGATTGCTTCAGACTTACCCACGCATCTCAGAGGCCTGGGATTCCTGCAGCCAGGTTTTATCAGTAAAGACCGAGGCATTGAGGACCTCAGCCTTTTCCATAAACCCTGTCACCAGTCTCCTGACTTATTCAGCATTGGGCCCACGCTTTCACTAGTTTTCCTTTCACATTTAATATACCTGTAGAAGCCCTTCTTGTTGCCCTTTTACCAGATCCAGCTCCAGGTAGGCTTTGGCTTTCCTAATTCCATCCTGGCATACTTGAACAGAGTCTCTATATTCCTTCTGACCTTACTTTCACCTCCTGTATGCTTCCTTCTCATGTTTGAGTTTTGTGAGGAGCTCCTTGTTAATCCTTGCAGGCCTCCTGCTACCTTGGCTTGATTTTCTGAACTTTGGGACAGACTGTTCTTGAGCTTGGTAGACGTGATCCTTCAAAATGAACTAGCTTCCCTGGACCTCTCTTCTCTCATGGACCACACCCCATGGAATTCCTCCAAGCAGGTCCCTGCAAAGGACAAAGTCAGCTCTTTTGAAGCCCAGGGCTGTGATCCTGATTTTTGCCTCATTCCCTCCTCTCAGGATCCTGAGCTCCACCATCTCATGGTCGCTGCAGTGAAGGCTGCCCCTGGCCTTCTCATTCTCAAACAATTCTTCCTTGTTTCCAAGTATGAGGTCCAGCAGAGCACCTGCCTCATTGACTCCTTAATTACCTGTGTCAGGTGATCCTTCAAAGCAGAAAATATTTAAGGATCATGTGTGTACTTGAATTAAGCCATCCAGCATCCTAGATAATTCAGACATCTCACATGTAGATACTATGACTTAAAGTCATTAATTATTTATCCAAGCTTAGAAGGTATGACTAGCAGGTGCCTAGGCATCCTATTTCACCTCTCAGGACTATGTTTTATTTTTAGTTGCACATTAGAAAGCACTATTTACATGACATGCCTTTGTCAAGTGATGTTTATTTTTATTTTGGAGGTAATGTGATTCCTGCAGTTGAGCTCATAATTGCCAATATCTTTACTGAGCAGCAAAGCAATGTCAAAAAAGTGCAAAGAGAACAACTACAGAATGAAATAGGTACACCTCTAAAATGCTTAAAGGATAATAAGGTCCTCTTGAAAATAGCTGTTTTTCTCCCTTGTCTTGCATGATCTTCCTCCTGCCCAGTATATAGTAGGAAGGCTGGAGTTTCTGGGACCCCAGGGAAGAGTTTAATGAATAAATGTCCTGTGTTCTACATTATATGAATCCTACCTTAAAAAAAAAAAAAAAGAAAAAAAAAGAAAAAAAAAAGTTGATGAGCTATAGATTTGAAGTCTTTCCCTCCGCTCACACATGCCTTGAAAAATAAGATAAAAGACAAAATAACCTCCAGCTGAAATTAATAAAACTATCCTCTTGCAGTTTGGATAAAACGTAAGGGCTAGACTTTGAAGAGCTGGAGTCTAAGACATGCTCCAAAATTTAGACTGAGGTTCTTTAGTCCTGATTTTTTCTCCAAGCAAAGAGCTCTCAGCATTTCTTACTAAAGAGGATAGAAATTTCTGAGGGCCGATATGTCTTGAAAAGTGGGTCTTCTAAAAATGGATTCAACATCTTATTTCAGAAGTAAGTGAAACACCGATTTAAATATGAGGCCTGAGGTATCTTCCTTCAACAGATCAAATGTGAGCACATCCTTTGCATTGGATCACTCCCTAGCTAAGTCCTTAGTGCCAGGGCGTGAGATGGGCATTAAAGTGGATGGGAGAGGGAATGAAGGAGGCACGCCTTAAGTGTCCATCTTAGAGAGAGACATCTTAGTCTCCCTTTCCCCTTCTGTGCCACCCAGAAAGTCTGCACTGTATTTTACACTTTATTTTAAAGATTTAGTTAAATATTTGTAAGTGGTAGTACGCATTTCTTCTTACCCGTGAGTCTTTGAGCGGTCATACAAAAATAAGATTTTGCAACTTTTCTAGTTCCTATATTCTTTACAGAGCTGAAGCCAGCTGTAGCACTTAGGAGTAGTAATTTGTCCTTACTGACCTTGATATTTACAAAAATCTGGCAGACCTATAAAACCCAAAATATTTTTAGAGTATCTTTTCTAAGATTACATTGGAGCAAACCCCAAAAGTCTTGGTGACTGCTGCCAAATGAGGGCAATAGACACAGAGATGAACCTAACTCTGGGCAGGTATGTTTGCTATGTCACAGTGTACCAGGGTGAAAAATTTAATGAGATTTGGTATGAAATTATGAAAGGCTAGAACAACATGCCAAGAAGAACCATATTCCTAGCTGCAGAAAGCCACAAAGGATGACAGACAATACATCATGCAACTGCATACATACAAACACAGGGTCAATACTACAGCAAAGCTTTTTAAACCACTATGGAAGGTTAAAATAGCAGGTGTTTTACAACCAGCATCCTGGCAGGACTATGGTTTTGGGGCCCGCACAACATTCATTCAATGGGATACTTCCTCCCAGTGATTTATATTATATTGGCTGTTTGATTCTTGGCAACACTTGATAACATGTTGGCTGTATGGACAGGCTGAGGCAGTATAACTCATATGGCATAAGAGGTTGTTTCTGTCAGACTTGGTCCTGCTCTGATCTTCACCCCCTTTTTGCCTTCCTAGTTCTCAAGCAGTGAATAAGCTCCACATTTCTGAACATGGAAATGAACTACATTTTCTATGAACTGCATATTTAAATTTATGGGAGTTTATGAAACATACTGCCACTTTTTTAGGTGGTACTTATGCAGCATATTAGGGAAGACAGACACTGTCCTTTCTTATGGAAAGATTACTTCTTCCTTGATATGTCCCTTAGCAAACATAAGAAGGATTTTGTGGATGTGCATGAAACAAGGCAAAGCTACAACAAATGTGACTTCAGCCAGTTCCACTGCCAAAGTCCTAGCAAAATTATTCATTCTCAGATAAATCTTTAATTGGTTCCCCTCTTAATACTATTTCTGGACCCCAGAGTCCTTTCTAAAAAGCCTCTGTGGAATATTTTTCTTCATTTTTAATTAATTATCTGCAATGTAAATTAATGCACAATAGCATTTTTTTAAAGTCAAGAGGAAAGCATTTTCACTGTAAATTAAGATTCCTCCATCAACAATTTTACTGCAGCTAAGCTACATCTTTTCTGTTCTAAGGCTCCATACTCTCCTTCGTGATGTTGCTCTGCAGCAGTAAAGAAAGAAACCACCGCTTCACAATGCTAAGCACTCCAGTGGGAAACACAAACAGAGTGCATAAACCAAAGCATTCATTTCATGAGATTTTATTAAAAGGTTTCACCTCTAAATTGAGCTGTCATACGCTGTTGGGAAACTTTTTACCACAGTTTATTTTAACTATGTAAAAAAACATTAAAGGAATGAAAATTCTGCAGTTTTTCATATAAAAGGCGTGACCTCTTACACACCACCAGCAAGCTATAGTGCATTTAATCACATTGCTTCGAAAGTGAAATCATGAAGAATGTGAGGATTTTTTATTTTATGCTCCCCCCTCAATTCTTACAAATGACCCCAACCTTGTTAACATGCTGCAGATTTCTGTGTATCTCTGCAGCAGGCTCTTTGGAGTTCACTCAGAGAAAACTACAGCGCATGATTAAAAGATATCTTCTAGATGAGAAGGACGTTCAGTAATTTATAAATCATTCATTTGTGACATAGCTTTATACGGCTTTTCAAGGAATTGCATTAACTGCTTTTGCAGTTTCCTCAAATGTTGCTTTCAGTAGACAGTGTCATAGGTCATTACCAGTTTTTCCCTTATGTAAGCAATTCCAACTTTCTATTAAAAATACTAATTTCCACCCCACTACAGTATCTTTTGAAGTAGCATGTATATTAAAAAAAAAAGTCACAAGTTGCTTTGAAATATTAAAGGAATATATTTAAGTGAAGGGCTTTCAGGCAGGTTGTTTTTCTGTATTCCTGATGACAGAAAGATTTTAGCCTACAAAGTCAATAGTAAATTTTATTAAAGTCATTATTTTCCTGTTACAGGCCTTGTGCTTTAAATAAACTATAGCTGACAATGCTGTCTTACATACTGTCATGCTGTAAAACAGCCTTTCTTTATTACCACAGGGACAACTCATTTAGAACTTTGAAAGTGTTTTCACACTGGAGTTGCTCATTTGTGGTGCTGGCCGATGGCTGTTCTTGACGAATACCTTTTATAGCTGGAACTTTCTCCTTTTTTCTTTTGAAGATACAGGGGAGAAAAAAAAAAAAACTTGCAATCCCAACGTTTTCCTGTTAAAGATAAATATTCTACCCCCGCCATCAGAGACATATCTCAATCTTTCCAAATTAATTTTGCTATGACAGCTTTAAAAGTCTTACCCTAACCCAAATTTTTCTCAATTACTCTGGCGCAAATTGAAGGTAGTTCCAAGTAAATAAAAAGGAGCCATTCCTGTTATTCTAAAGTTGTTATTTAATTAATATTACAGGCTTGGGCCCCTGGCTGAGGCTGTGGTATCCCAAGACTGTTGTTTTGATAGGAAAGCCAGCACAAGAAATTTTTGCCCTCTCACTGTACTCACTCCTCTGCTGCAAGCCCCTTTCCTAAATGAGACTGTCACAACTATTTACAGGACCTTGGCTTTTTTATAAAATTTCTATTGTAAGCTCAGATCACTTCAGTCTGCCATTTTACCACATGGTCCTACAAGAAGTGGTACACCTAGGGCTCAAGAGGGGGCTGAACAAGGAGGAGGTGGAAATAGGTGGCTAGGGCAGGACAAGAGGTTTTTTGAGCTGGTTTTGCTGCTGTTGTGGTCAGTTTTCTGACCCTGCAGGCAGAGGCGCAGGGCCCGTCCCACTGAGGATCGTGCCATGGTGCAGTGAGACATCCATCCCTGCTTGCTGCAGGGAGGCCAGCTGATAAGCATGAAGTTAAGTGTGGGTGTTAGTGTACTGACTCTGAGCCCTAACAAACAAAAGAGATAAAGGTGCGAAGAGATGGCATGGGCACTTAAATGTCTTCTGACTCCCAGTATCATGTCCTCTCCCTAAGTAAAATAATTTTTTTTAAGGCTACCTGTGTATAAGTAAGAGTAGGTTTTGGCTCTTTGCATTGGATATATCCACTTGCTCTTCATGGAGAACGTCTATTTTCACCCCATGAGAAGGGATGTTCTTGACTGCCTAACTTAGCTCCAGGCCTTCATCACAGAGCCATCCTTCCTGCTCCCAGAACTTTTGTCAGCTGCTGTTATCATGCAAATAGGACTACAGCCAGGCCAATTTTGTAAATTGTCTAGATGAATGAGTTAGATGAGCAAATGTTGCTTGAATTACAGATGGATAGCTCGATCTTTGTATTTTTCTGTTCTGAACACATTTGTATGAATTATGCTGTCTATCTTGATATCTGAAAAAATGAAGGTTATCTCTTTGAACCTGTGTTAGAACAGTACTGGTAGAGTCATCCGAATGTAGAGTTGGAAAAGCCGCGGGAGATGATCTAGCTGATCTCTCTCCACCAAGAGGGAGTAACACTGCCTAGAACCTCCCCCAACTCCTTAGTGTTTATCTAAGCTTGGTCTAGCCACATAGCTAAAAACCTTTTCCCTCCACCACCTCTTCAAAATCACCTTTGAAGCAAATTAAACCATTTCTTTCTTGTTTTTTCCCCCCCCCTTTTCGAGCTTTGGGGAAAAAGTATTACCTCTTTGTAGTGACTTTTTATGCATTGAAGATGGACTTTTTACTTTCTGATTTCCAAGCTGCCCAAACCCAGACTTCTCTCACAAGTCAGAGTTTCTAACAGTTCAGTGTTGCTCAAAGCTCCCCCTTTCTCCTCACTATCCCTTCTCCAGATCTTCCCTCGCCATGTGCCAGCACACATGCCTGTATGGTCTCTACTACAGCATGCTTAAAAAGCACACACCAGAAAACAAGCCTAGCAAAACCAGCCTGATGGCTTCCACTGGGCTATTAAGTTGAAGTGGCTGATGACAGACTCTAGTAAGGATCAAAATCAGTGCAAAGGCTATCACACAGCCCTGAGTAGGAAAGGACTGTGAAACAGGGAAGGTGGAGAGGGCAGCAGGCTGTTTGGATGGCTCTGGTGCCCACAGACCTTCAGCCTCAGAGCACAGATTCACACTGAATTTTATTTGGCGTGGCTGAAGGCTGCTGCTGAGAGAGCCAGCCCTTGTCTCCCCTTTCCACACTGCTGTGTGCCTGTCTTTTCCTTTAGGGCTGGATCAGTGAATCACATACCTTCATGATCTGTAATTTGGTGGGTTAGTTTTCCATCCAGCCAGTAACCAACTCAACTCATAGCCTCCTAGGCACTGGATCAGATGTGAATGAGACAGGAGGATCAAGTGGACAGACATGGGCTCTTTTCTGGCAGCAGTCACAGTTGATACTGATTAAACATCAGACAAGACAGGACCAAATTCTTCCTCTTATTTGTGCTGATTTACTCCAATCTGCCTGTAACTTTCTGTATGATACGCCATACTGGAACTATTACTCCAGAAGAGGTCTTTTCAACACAAAGTAGAGACACTTTCCCAGTAAAACTTTCAGGAATGTGATTTGTCTTTGCTAAAGTAAAGGTACAAGAGTCTTGACACAATACAGAAACTTGGTATTCATTCTCAAGTTATAACATTTTAGTCATCTAATTCAGAACCAGTAACTATCCTGCTTTATTCAGTTAGTCAAATTAATTCTGAAAAAAACCTCAACAAAAAAACCTCAACCCAAATATTGGAGATCAGACTAATATTTCATAGAATAAAGTATGCTGAATCACAAATATTGAAAGACACCATTAGAAATGGGAAGCTCCTCATGGAAAACTCTCAAATGGAGAGAGAGAAGACTAAATGTGTCTTGAGTCCTTTGCTATGAATATTCTCTGTGGTGTGACCACACCACTCACTTTTTCCCCTGAGAGGCAATCTTAATTGTTCTTTGTACACTTCTAGGAACTGTTCCAAACAGAGAGGCTATAAATCTACCACTTGTCTGTTTAGGCTTTATGTAAAACCTGCATCTGGTGCTCTGCTGCCATCCCAAAGCTTGTGATTCTTGACAGAGGATATGTATTTGTAGGTACCCAACCAGGAGGTCATGTTTAGAGTCTGAATCCATGCACTGTACTCATGATTTATCATAAACTTTCTCTCCTTGGGTCACCTGTGGTTTAATCTGCTGCCTGTTGAATGCACTTGTTTTGTATGACAGAGTTTAAACACACATCAATGATTTTTAAGTCTCAGTATGTCAGCTGTCCAGGAATAGCAGTAACATTCTAGAAATTATATTCCAAGCACCCATGTTACAGTGATTTTTAAGAAGTGCTTACTTGTGTTACTGTGTTGCAATTATTGTTCAAGACATCAACAGGTATTTTTCCCTTCAAGTTGTGGATTTCAATAGATTAAAATGCTCATGAGTGTTAGCTATCTGCTGCAGACCCATCTGTCCCACCTGCAGAACTGCCCAATGATTGTTACCCAGACAAAAGACATACAAAGACTGTTTCAAATTCTGACTTGATTGTTTCGATATATAGCAGTAGATATCCAGCCCACATTTTGCAACTAATTTTTGCTAGGTCTCCCTGCCAGAAATTGAGGTTTTTTTCCCTCTTCCCCCCACAGCAGCGTCCCTCATGCTTCATGTAGCTAGTGTAGATTCTATCAAAAAAGCATGATTTGTGATGTTTGTGTGTTACTGTTTACTTAAAAGTGCTAAAACCACCTTTTCTTATCAACAGAAAACTTTCAAGATATTTAAAAGCGTGCCTTTCAACCTTCTAGCAGCAATAAAGCAAAAATGGCAGGTGGCTGTATGAAAGAAGCAGGATATGTTTATAGTATAACTAACCATAGGAGGGAAAAAAATTATACCATATACAGTGGGCTGGAGTCTCATCTCATTTACAAAGGTGCAAATCCAGACTAATACTCTGCTAACACCAATGCTTTAAAAAAAAGTCAGACTTTATCTCAATGTATGAATATAATATCAGGCTGTATTTGCTCTAAAAAGAGCTGTATTAAATTTGTTTGCGTGAGGAGGGACAAAGGGCTGGTTCTCCCATTTTTCTGCTGAACCAGGCTTGAGTGCGCACTTGTTTGGTTGCCAGTGTACCACCAAGGAGCACGTAAGTGATTTGAGCACCTGCATTTCTCAATTTATGAAGCTGAAACTTCTCAAGTCCATAACACTGCTTAGATGCTTTATTGTTTGTATACACCAGTGTTTTTCTTGATACTGCCTACTGTTGTTCCAGTGGCTAGACTATGAGAGCAACTGAAGTCCAAGAATAAGAGCTTTCTCCTAACCCTGTTTGGTGCAAGCCTAGACCAGGTTTGGTGATTAAAACCCCAACAACACTGCTATTCTTGCTACTTTTCTACCAGTGCTGAAACATCTCTGGGAATTATTAAGTGACACCGACTAGCTCTTTTTATACTAGCTTGTTGTACTAGAAGGTGCAACGTCTGTGGGATAGGAAAGCTGAAAAATTCAGGGTTCTTCTGAAAAATAAAAGCTGAATTCTATTTTCAGATAAATAAGGTTAAAAAAAAAAAAAGTTATAGCTGTCTTTTTTTCTGTCTGTCCAGTCCTAGCCAGTCCTCTCAAACCATGTACAAGCAGAATCTGAAAAAATGTGAAGCGATAGCTATCTTGGTAAGGTAATTCCCATACCTGCAGATTGGAAGCAGTTACCATTACGCAGACCAGACACATCAGTAAGGACAGTGGACAAGATTTAGCTTTTTGTAATGCTTTTTACTTCTGCAAAATCTATGAGCCTTTTGCAAAATAAGTCCTTGCTGATGTTTTCCTGCATTTTTTCTATATTGTGCTTAAGTGGAATAAGGACTTCAAGGGAACTTAGGCTTGTCTGGTCTCCGATTTGACAGTCTTTGAATCAAAGGATTAAAATGCCTCAGAACTGGCAAAATTTGAGAATTGTTTTCTTTATTCTTGTAGCTGTCCGTGGGAAAGTGGAAGGTATCACACCTGTTTTGATGCTAAAGGCCCCTTCTGTTACAAAATGATTGTTCTTTGGTTAAAAAATAAAAGTGCCCCCAAAGACTTGAAAGGCAGTAGTTTAACAAGCTACATTACTTCAACTGTTTTTCTCCCCCTGTCTTTTCCATCTAATAGACTCCTTGGTGTTAGTGACCAGAGTGACACTGGAGGGAGCAGGCAATGACACATTACAGGCATTCCTGTAACTGACTTTTATCCAGTGACTTTGAGTGCAGGTGCGAGCTGAATTGTGCAAGGTAGCTCAAACTCCCTCTCTCTGATTTCATTCTTTCCAGGGGGTCAACTGCTTACGAAGAATATCCATTATTTATACCTTTCAAGAGAATTACATCAGCAGGAACATATGTATTCATGTAATAAAGCTAGAAAGTACCATGCAAAGCCACGCTGCTTTAAATATGTATGTGAAATACAGTAAGCCAAGTTCTGTATTGACTTGTACATCTCTTACACCACTGACTTCAGCAGAAGCACACTGACTATAAGTCAGTAAATTTGGCTCAGTGGATCTAATGTGTGCCTGATTCAGCTACCCCTGTTGGACATACAACTGTGTACCCATGTGTGATGTGCAGGCTCAGGACTTCAATCCCTCCTTTATCTGTTGGTATCAAAAACGATGTGTGGTGACATGCTTTCTTCCTGGGCCTGGCTTAAGTGTCAGTAATCATGTATTGGATGCAAACAGGGCAATCTGCATCCTTCCAGGAGATGTGGTGGGTCTGTCGAGGACTGCGTTCACACATCACAGAGTTTTAGTCCCTGCCTGCTAATCAACAAACACCTTGGCCTTCATTACAGAAATCAAATTTACATCTCCAGAAGCAATGGAAACTTAAATGTTGTTTCATTCTGACCTCTGGCTCTGATCTGTGGCATTACTTATCCTGAGCAACTACATTTCTCTTGGCTAAATTAATCAATCGCCCTTTCAGGGCAGGTCTCTCTTTCCTGAAGGAAGAAACTGTATCACATTAGCTACCAGTCAGTTTCAAACCTTTCATTTTGGAGTATGCTCGAAGAGAGCCTAGCCAGAGAGAAAACTGGAATCAATACACTAGGCCAGCACAATCTGGATTTCAGGTCAGCATGTGGAGAGAGAAATGGCATTTGTGAGACTGATGGCCAGTGAACTGCTGTTTCTGGGTGAAGAGAAAACTTTTGTCCTCAGTCTCCAGGACCTGTCTGCAGCAATCAACCCAGGGACATTAGGACAGCAGTTTGCACGAGGGCTAGGGGGATTCACCTTAATTGTTGTAAGTCTTGTTGAGAAATACATCCAAACCTCCAACTTCTGATCTCTCTAATCAGGAACTCCTCCAAGGATCAGTTTTATTTGTACCCTTTCCACTATTTAATGCAGTCTGGAAGAGAAACAGTTAAAACATGACAGACAAATGCTAACAGATTAATGCATATCAAGCAAATGGGAAAAACATTTGCATGTTCCAGAAACTAAGGGAGTGCTAAAAGACAGTGATAGCACAAGTGAGATTGAATGAACAGACATGCTCCCAAAACAATCTTTCCTATGGGCTGGATAAAAAGCAAGGTTTCAAATGAGTGACAGTTTTCTTTTAATTTCAGTCCAAGGTGGAAATTCATAGCCACTTTTGCACTGTGATCTTGATACCACAAAAACACCTTCTGGCATACAGGTAAGGTTCTTGCTTTATATTGGGTGAACTTTTTTTCACTAGAAAGCCTGCAACTGTCTCTAGCCCACAGCCTGAAGTATTCTCAGTTTCCAGGAGGTGTGATAACGATGAATTTCAGTGAGATGGAAATTGCTCCAATTTAAGGATGGCTCAACCATTTCCTATTGGATACTAAAATATAATAACTTCAAATAAAGTCTGAAGAGTTGGGCTTCATATGTGCGGTACACAAATAGAAAATCCCTATCAACAACATTTACTGAACTGGAAATCTTTCAGGATAAGCCCTCTGAAAATTAAAACAGACATCAGGCTACACATCTAGATGAAAGACTTCCACAGCTTTATAAATACAATGCACTCAGAAGCCAAGTTTCAAAGCTTCAGTAAAAGCATCTAATGTGTAAGTCTACACTGATAGCCCTATACATGAAAAATACAATATTTACTCTGTCTTATGGTATTACATTGGAGTCTTTATCACACACTTAGAAAACAAGTGATAAGTCCAAGCCCTTCCATTAAAAGTATTTTAATGAGAATTTCCAGATACCTCCTACGACCAGATGAAAACATTTTGGCTGATCTTCACATAAGAGATGGTACAATATTTACATTACTGATTCAGAAACCTACTTCTCCGCTCTTAACCAGTGTTGTCCTTTATTTGCCTTTCATCCTGACATGATCTTTTAGCAGCCTTATCATTTTAAAATTCAGATAAAATGACTTGTTTTGCTTGTTCCTTCCAAACTTTGGTCATAGTAGACAATACTGTCACCTTGCTGTTATTCATGTGTAATTGAGGCACCATTTCCTGACTCCGCCTTCCATCTTTTCACTCAGTCTTTCTGACAGCAACCCTATCTTGCCACCCATCTCCCTGTACTACCAAGAGGCCTGGCCCATGCATGGTTTCACTAAAGAGATTCCACATTCACATCCCTCATCTTCTGCTGCCTTGACTCAACCTTTATAGTAATCTCCTCTGACCTTCTTGAAGCCAACCAGCTTCCCATTCCCACAACATATTCAAAATACCTCTGGTTAATGTAGCTCTTCTGATCCCTAATTCTGACTATGTTACAGTATATGTAGATCCTCCACCTCTTTTATGCTTGATTTAAACTTGTTCTCAAAATCTCTGCTCCTACCTGCCTCCAATTCCACCCTTGTTTGGTCATAATTTCACTACCAGCTGTAATGCCAGTCTCAGTAATCAAGGGCCATAGATCCTTTCATATCTGCTATATTTCATGTTGTCCGTTCTCAGTGCATACAGATGACTGTCATTAGTGTTCATGTTACGTTAATTAATGTTGATATAAATGTTTCATCTCAAGATTCTCTTCTATTGTGACAGCTATAGAAATTATCAGAATTGACTGTTGCCAATGGGCAGCCAATAAGACCATTAATATTCACTAATTTTACACATTTAAATAGCTTATACAAACAACCCAACTATGTGACCTCATGTTCCTGCTACTCATGTTTTTCCTTCTAGATTTTGATGATTATAATACGAAATAGAAAAAGAAAAAACATTCCATATATTCTCATACCACGTGTAAAATCATTTACTGTGTTTTGTCCCAGAGGGGATTGCAAATTCATTGAGAAAGAGATGTCAACACATATTTCACAGCATTTAGCACAGTGAGGTATCAGTCTTATTTCAGCATCTGATTTTCTTAAATAAATTGCTTTAACTAGTCTAGAGAACCAATGTTAAGATGTTGAAATCTGCCTAATTAGGTGGTCTAACTTTCTGAACAATTGAATGCACAGCATCTTTTCTTGTATTGTTGTATATGCGTGCTCTCATATATGTTTTGTGATGCTGAGCAAGCAGTTTCATGTCTTGTAAATATCTGAAAAATGGGTGTATTTTGATAGATATGTAAGAGAATCTTAAGGGCTTATTAATTCATGTACATAACCTTCTAAAGGACCTAAGATCAAGAAGTCCTCTAATCAAAGCAGTGATTTGTATCTAGTATTGCACGCTCTTTGTGTCAAAAATGGCATATATCTGTTGTTTATTTTAGACTAGCTCCTTACCTTTAAAGAAGCTATATTCCTTTAGTGAACTATTGGGGGTGGTGAGGGAAACAAGTGGAAGGAGGTATTATTGGATTATTCACTCTCCTAGGACAGAACCTGTTTGTATAATCAGAGATATGCCTTAAGTGGTCTTTAAAGAAACTCAGATTTTGTTTAAAAAAGGGGAAGGAGGAGGCTTCATTAACTAGACTGGCAGGCTCCATAGATTTCTCAAGTGTTTAAATTAAGGATTGTGAGTTCTTGAAACTTGACAAGGAAAGTGGGATTGTCACTACCGGCTGTCTGAACCAGAGGTAAGTGCAGATTAAGCTTTTCCTATCTCTATCATAAACATATTGCTCCTGTTCTCAAAAGTTCAGTGAAATAGAAAAGAGACTATTGTTTTTTATTATTTGAAAAATATAAACTACATTTTAAAAATGTCAGCTAAAATTCTAAAGTACTAACGGTGCTCAGACGCCACTCGTTATTATTCTAGTGGTAACTATTTGGCACTTGACACAAATTCCTTAAAGAAATAAAATTGAAATCAATCATATCTGGACACCTAGAGCCAAATTATAAGAGCACTCATGATAAGCATGGCATACTTTAAAATATATTCAACCATTTCTGTTGATCTTTCTAGAATTATTTATGTATCTGGGTTCAACCGATGTTGAATTCATGTTGTACTTGCGTGGCATGCTTTCTGAAAGACCAATTCTTGCATAGTGTGAATCTCTCTGCTTGTTCTTATGGACATAAGTATGGCAGAACAGCATGAATTTAGAAAGTCTTACCAAAACTTTACATTGTTTGGATGGAATTTTTTTCAGATGCACTTGGGAAAAGTAGGTTTTGGTGAACTGGCAAAAGTAGGCATCTCCTGAAGCAAAGCCTAGTCAAACCTTGGTTTATGCAGGCTTTGCGTTCAGAAGAGCTGGAGAAGAGCTTCCTTTGACTACTTAGTCCTACTCAGGATTCATGAAAACAGAGTCCTTTTGTGTTCAGTACAATTATTGTTACAGAATTAGATTTCAGCTAGCAACATGGATGTCAGAGCACATACAGGTGGCTCAAAGCAACTACAGGATCCGTCTCAAATGGACATTGAAATGGTCTCATGCCTTCATCATACCTATCAAGCAGCATTGCTGAAGATACTGGGAAGCAGTTATATTTGTTTATGCCCCCTCGTGCCTGGCAGAAACTTTCAAAAACTGCAAATATTATTTTTATTTTTTTTCCAAGAAATAATTAGGCCCATGCACATTCTAAGAAAGCACAGTTTTTATAACAGTATCCTGTTTAAAGTCATACTACTCCCCCCCTACCTCGAGGATGAAAACCCGTTCATTTGGGGTTTTTTTATTTTTTAAGAAAAAAAGGTATATGTTGCAGATGTTCATGGGTCTGATAACTTCTTACAGAGAACACCTTACTCACATGCTTTTGTTAGACAATGGCCAAAAGCAAATTAAACACAATGCTTAAGGAGGTTCATACCGTGCACATACATTTGATTTTATAATCACTCCCCAAATGCTTCTATTTCTTTCAGTAGGGGAAAACATGCTTTGGCTGCTTCTGTCACCTGGCTGAAGAATAAAAAAAATAAATAAAAAAAAAGTTACTGTGTGCAGTTAATATCGAACAGCAGCCATCTCCAGATGATCCCTGCTGCATCCAATTTCTGCCAAAATGCTTTCTGTTAAACCTCCATCAAACAGACACACGGCGCACAAAAGAAAACCTCATCACCAAGGGAAACTAATCCACCGGTGCGCAATGTAAGCCTGTCAACTTTTTATTATAAGAAGTCATCACTCATTTCAGTGAAGATTAAAAGTATGACTAAATTGAGAAAATCCTCTTAGCCATTCGGAATTTTAATAGAGGAGAAAAGGGGGTGAGTAAAATTTAAACTGTATGTGCGTGTGTGCCTATATGTCTATCTATATATGTGTGTATGAATCAAATATATAAAATTACATATATATATCCACACACAAGTTGTATTTTTTTTATATATATATACACAGTAGGAGAATGAATGTTGGAAATAAGATGCTTAGAGCTGTCCCCTCATCACCCCACAAAAATAGACTACCAAAAATTCATACATAAACATATAGCCTTGTAGTATGTTTTCTCAGTTACCACAGACAAACAGTTTCTGATTCAGACGAGCTTAAGAGATAAGAATGGAAAATGAGTCCTCACAGCTTTAATTACATTGCCACTGGCAACAAGGTGTTACAGTGGCAGAATGACAATTGCTTTTACTCAGAGTATGGATTCAGGGTCAATATGCTATTTCATCCTAGTACACCACAGCAGATGAGCACCATGTTGTTTCTATATTGGCCTTGCACTACTTTATCCCTGCAGGTAAAGTTGGTCTGATGTGCAATTAGAATTACAGATGTGTATTTAGCTAGTTCTTGCTTTTGCAGATTATGGTGAAGACTCTAAGTTTCTTTTAAGCTGTCATTGAAGATGTAGGTAATCTTTTGCATTTAGAGACCATAATCATCTTCCCATTCCAAAGATTTAGCTGCCGTTAAAGAAGAATTATTGCTGTAGTCACTTTAAAGTTTGAAAGTGATCAGATGTTATCTTCAAAGCCTTTAGCTGCTTATTCAAAATAGCAAAAAAACCTTTAAAGTTACGTAACTCCTGGCAGCCCTCCCCCTGCTCCCCCAATCACTGCCTCCTAAGTTTTCATATCAATACCAACATTCACAGAAATAACTTGAAGAGCTTAATAGCAGGATTTATAAGGAAACATCAAGATAAATGGCCACTTTTCACAAAAGACAAACACATACGCACCTGAAGTTAAGTACTCTACTACCAAGAAGATAAACTGCAACTGAATCTTACCTTATTGCAGTTACACAGGCACCAACTGGCAATGAACTGAGTTGAAATTCTTTCTGCAAATCACTGAGGGCTGTAAGACCAGGCAACCTGCCTCTTAGAGCATAACCGAACAGTGATGCTGACACCTTTGGGAGAGGCAGGGAAACCTGTCAGCAATTTCAGCGTCTCCTGGCCCTTTGATTAAGCCTTCTTTTTTTTTTTTTTTTTTTTAAACTTCCTAAACCTTTTTGCTATTCAAGTAGCCTGATTTGCAAGAGGTAGACAGCCAGTGAACTGCTTCTGCTTTCAAAGCCTACTTTACTTTCCGTAACCTTCCCTTCTATCCAATGAAAAGCAACTGTGGCCTTTTACTAAGTAAATGAGCAAATATTTTCCCAGTGTTCACCAGGTTAGATCCCCATTTAATTAAACTGGCTCATTATGTCCCTATCTGATTAGCAGAGTAGAATCAATTATTCAATGCACAAACATGGCTGCAGGAGCTAGAGGTGTATACAGAGCTGTTCATTTAATTCCAAGGACACTAATTAGGTACAAAGCAAGCAATAACTTTAACAATTGCAGGCACAAGCATACATGCAGTACAGGACAAGGGGAAAAAAACAGGCCTTCATTTTCTTAATAAGCTGGATTCTCTTCCCCCTAACAGGGTCAAGAAAAAACAGAAAGCCAGAGAGGATGAAATGTAGATCAAGAAAGCTAAGCATCCAGGAAATAACCCTTGGGATTTGCATATGTAATAGTGTGCTGCTACTTTTGTACTTTATAATCAAACAGTAGGCAATTATCCAAATTATTGACAGCAGATTTCTCATTTCAACTGCAAATTAAGGCCATTAATAAAGCTTTCTAATGCAAAAGTGACTAATTAACTAATGGAATGGAACTCTGAAGCCGTGATATCAAAACCAGTCCACCACATATTGTGGAAACACAGGGGAACTAATTAGTTTAATTATCAAAACAGCTAATTAAAATTACACAGTTGCCTAATTAGTTCTTTGCGTTTTTTCTCTGGTTTAATTGACAGGATGGAGTTAAATAGGTAACTGGTCTCAAAGAGGGAAAAGGAAAAAAAGAAGGGGAAAAAATGTGAGGACTAGCTTCTGCTGAATATTTTAGCTGATGATATCTCATTCGTGTGGCAGACCAGTAACAGGAAAATAAATGACTCTCATCCTTTTGGTAAGCAACTCCAAATTTTCTGGACATAAATCTGCCCTCAGAGTAAGCTATCTAAACAGATTTTCATGAAGTTAAAAGGCTTGGATGTCTTGATGCATCCAAAGGGTCAGGGCTGGCACATAATTTTGGGAGGACAGTCAAGAGTTTTTCTTTCAGGAAGTTAATTTTTCTCTTTGTTTTATTTATACCTTTCTGTATGTGTGGTGTTACAGTCATTGTCAAAGGACAGGCTGGAGAACAGTAGAACACAACATACTTTCCTTCAGTGTCTCATCAGAGGAGCCTCAAACAAAAGGAAATAAAATATGAAGTTTTGATATCTGAGCCTCAGAAGGTTCAAAGTTCAAGACTGACTCTTATCTATGCTGCCCAACCTCCTTGTCTGCAAGGTAGAGCTGGAAACCTTGAGAGAAAAAACATGCGAGCTGAATCAATGCTTGTAAAACTTGCAAAATATGTCCACTTCATTCATAGCTCAGCTGCTGATTTGATACATGCCTATATTCCAGCAAAAATATTTTTTTGTCTGTGTGTAGTATCTTCTTCCATTTATGCCAGAAAGTTTAAGCCTAACCAAAACTGCAGTAAAGCTAATCCCAGCTCAAACATTTCTTCGTGCTGCAGCTTCTACCAAGTTTATTAATGGTTTTAATAGAAATCTGGGCTGCACTGATGTTAAAAAGTAAAATAAGAAAATTACAATGTACTTATTAAATTAAACCCTAGCACAGTTAAGACCAAGATTTCTGGTTGTGAATTGGGCTGAAAATACTGCTCAGCATTACTTACTTACTTTCTTAAACTTGGAAAAGCACAATGGAAAAAACTAAAACTAGGCAAGCAGCAAGGGGTCCAATTCCTAAAGAAGCAAGGAGGCTTTTCCATGTTTGGCTTGATTTGTAGTGGCTCAGCTACTCCAGCAAAACATTTTGCATAAATACCTAGATAGATGTTTCCTATGCTTACTCGCAGTTCACTGAAAGAAATAATTAATATAAGTATTTCTTGCATTTAAATCATGCTTGCCCTACTTCTAGAACTATAAGGGGAATAAAACTTGTTTTTACAAAGCAAGCCCCTTTATCAATGTTGCCAAAAAATGAGAGCTCACAGCAACCAAGCATTGAGATTATAAAAATTACAGAAAGGCAAACAAGAATCTCAGTGTCAGAATACCAAAACTTCAGACAAGGATGTAAAGGAAATCAACATAAACATCCTGAACCTGAAATACATGGTGAAATCTTCCTCTTGAGGGAGTCTCCTGGGCACTGAGACAAGGGTGAAATGAGCTGTGGGGGTGAGGGGTGCTCCTGGCTGATGGAGGCAGAGGATGGCATGGAAGGGTTCAGCTCTGCGGTGAGATAGCAGATTCCAGTTATAATCAATATTGATACCTATATTGATAGGGAGCTGAGATCCTGGGCGGGAAAGGGGCCTTTGGGTCCAATTCCCATGCAGGACCATGTGGGCAAATGAAATCCAAGCTACTGTTATCAAACCCTTTCTCTCTCTTCTTCAGCAGGAGAAGACAGCAGAGGCTGGAGATGCTTATAAAGGAGGTTGCCTGAGGCCCTCGGGTGGGAAGGAGTGGGTGAGTAGCTAGAACTACTCATTAATTAATTTAAGCTCAGTTCTAACTCCAATCTGTGTGATTTTGGGGTTGTTGTTTTTCCTGCTATGAATTTGGAAGTGAGGAGGAATGTAAATGCAGAGCAATTGTTGCAGTGGTGAGGAGCGAGGTGAACGGTACGTGGTAGGAGATGTGTTTTGTCATGGAGTGGCAGGAGCAAGCAGCTGGCTTGCGGAGGAGGTATATGAGGTGTATAAGAGCAGTGCTGTCCATGTGAGGAGAACTTACTGTGGCGAAGGCTAGCGCATTTCGGGACAGCAAGAGGAGATGCGGCTTTTGTTTTTTTGTGTTTTGTAGGACTGGTTTGTGCACTGGGTGACCGAGATGGGCCAGGGACAACACAGCCAAGTGTGAGGATGTGTCAAAAGCACTCTGAGAGGTGGCCAGGGAAAGCCTGCATCCACCATAGCGTAGGTATGAAGGTGAGGGGTGTAATACCCCAAAAGAATCTGCACAACCTCAATTATCCTGTCTGAAAAAGGGTACAGTCCCTTACTGTAGAAACTATAGGCCTTGCTCAGTGCTAATGGCTGCTGGGACTTGATACCCCAGCGCCAGGCAGCCAAACCCCAATGTAAGGGCAGGTCATCTCTGGGAGTGATATCAGCCTTGGAAAGACACAGCCCACTTGCATTAACACACATCTCTCCTTTCTTGACATGTTGGCACAACCTGCCATGCTAACATGGTGCTGCAGCCTCTCCCCATCGTCCTAAATGTGGAGCGTGTGGTCGGGAAGGCAGAGAGGTATTGCAGCCTGGCACTTGCAGGGAGAGGGAGCTCGGCTTGCCGGCAAGCACCCAGCGAACAGAACACAGTGGGTCTTGCATTTGCATAGATTTACACAAATTTGCATACCGGTGTGCAAAGAGAGCAGCTGGGAAAGGAACAGAAAGACTCCAGAGTTCCATTGTTTTAAAAAACTGTTCCTCCTCAAGCACTTCATTATTTAACCCACCCCTTCCTCCTCCAATTTGCTGTTTTCTTTGTTTGCTGAGGAATTAGGGATGGCTGGACAGCCCTGCTTGGCGCAACTCCTATTGGCTAACCCAAAATACAGACATCTGGATTGTGGTCCTAGGGCATGTTCCCCTTTGGCTGTGATCCTTGCTCCTGTAATTAAGTTCAAAATGTCTTGTAGGTTTCCCGCCCCCCACCCCTCCCCCAAAGGCTTTATGACTTCGTGAAATAGGAACTTCCTTTATTTTAGGACAATCCTTTGCATGCTTATGGATGCCAGCTTTGGAGCAGGGGAATGTACGGGTGCTTCAAAGAAATCACTGGATTTTTTTTTTTTTCCTCTAAATATGATGTTAAAGACTAGTTTTCCTTGATGCTCTCAGGAACAGATTAACTTAATTACTGAACCCCTCCTTCTTTAAACCAGCTTGAGGCATTGTTTTTGGCAAAGTTATAAATGATTGAAAATAAGAGGTTATAATTGAGAATGTTAAGCAGCCGTAACTTTAGTTTTCATTATCAGCTCCATCTACAATACTTCACAGTACTTTTTGACATAAAATGTAGACTGAGGCCATGAAAAGAGCAAAGCAAAGAGGGCTTGTATTTATGACTTTGATATCATTCTTATTTAAGCATTACTTAACTAGCAGAACATCAGGCAGAGTTTGTTGCTGACTACAGCTTGCAATTCAGAACCGCTGCCTCCCAAAAGAATGATGACCTGGTAAGTGTGCCCACATACATCCTTACATAACAACAGTATTTATAATCAAAGGGTAAAATTATATGGCCCCAAATATGCTTGGCAGACAGAGAGCTTTGTGAATCATCTAGTGAGACTCTCCATCTAATAGAGGGTGGTAAGGATCATGTGAGTGGAGGGTAATGAAAAAATGGTAGTCACGTATGTTTCTCTTCAAGAGCCAGATGCTGGAGGCAAGTGATTCCACTCTAATTTTCTTTCTCTTGCTCTATTTTTTTTTCTCTTTTTAATGTATATTTGTGGTCTTCATTGCTGTGGAGAAAAGCCAGAAAACGTGACCCCACAGTACTCTAGAGGCTCAAAATCTATTGCTTTTCTTAAAGAGAATTTCTTGATTTAGCAGACTGTTGTGTCTGACTTGTGATTTTAAAAAAAATCCCTCATAATGTTGTGTTAGGAAGGGACACGAGGCTTGGCAGCATGAGAACAGAAGCAATGTTGTAGAGAAGTTAATATGTACAGCTGTAGCTAATACAGAATTGGATGCTTGGAGTTGCACTGTAATGTCCTCAATACAACATAAGATTAGATATCAAGAACATCTAAATCGTTGTTCTGACACTTAAGCTGAGTTGCTGCTTAGCCACAAATCACACACACTCTGCTATTCCTGGTTTTGTCTGTTGGGGTGAATATTTTCCGCCTGCACTGGTGTGATGTGGTTACTTGCATTAATCTGTTCCTTTCTGTTCAGTCCTTTTGGAGGTATTATGTATATCTAATCCTCAGCATCCGTTCTAAGTATCTTACATGGATGCCTAGAAAGAATACAGGAGAAAGGCCAAATCCTTCCATCATAACTGCAAAGCAGTAACTGGGCTGTTTGGCAGAAACTAAGTCAATGGGGTGCTGTATTACTATCAACAGCTCCAGCAAACTGGCATCTCACTGGAGGGAGTACTGTGGAAAGTGTGCCCAGCTGTAGACGCTGGGTGCACAGGAAAGTGGTGAATTTTAACAGTGCATTTCTGAAAGAGAGAAAAATTGTCTGCATTATTTGCAGCAAGTGGGATCGGAATGGTTTTACAATATGCCTTTATGATTAGCAAAGAAAGGCTGTGTTGAGAAGAAGGCGAGGGATTCATCACATGATGATGAATAAGCATGGGATTAATTCTGCCTGACATCTCAAGCCCAAGAGTTGGGTGTCTAAGTTAAGTGAATTGTCCAAATTTCTTTAGTCTTTGAAGAGGTGAGTAGGTGCACAGTACGGGATGAGTACATAGGTGCATCCCAAAGTGTCTAACTCTCCCCATTGCCTGCAAGGGAGATAGATGACACTGTTAGATAGTTGTGATTAGGTGAAATGAAACTGGGTCCAAGCATCTAGTTGCAGGTGTTTAGGAGATAAGCTTTCTGCATAGTCAGTTGAGAGAGGATGGTTTCTTCTGAGAATAATTGAGACCATTTCAGGTAGGCTCCCATTCTAAATCGTTCACTGAAAAAGCTATCCATATGTTCACCTGTATACCTTTACCTATATATGACATCTACATTCCTAACTGGGTGCCTAAGCTAAAACCTGAATACCCACTGACAGTGCAACTTATAACAGGATGCATATTCTTATTGTTCCTAAAGACATGCCTACAAAAGGGAAGGTTTTGTTGCAACATGAATTTCTAACCTTCTGTTGATAAAAGCTTTCATATCAGTCTCCAGCAAATAACGGTGTGTATTCTGGCTTGACCGTATTTGTACTCCTAAAGAAAATACTTGGTGACGATTACACATGCTTCTACGTTAGTGATTATCAACAAATAAACACTTTGGGCTCTTTCACAGTTCCTGCAGAAACTGAAATAATATATTTTATGTCTTGAACTCTCGCAAGTACCTGATTTCATGACTGCATGGAACTAAATAATCCAGGAACAAAATTAGGGCAATATCCATTCTTCCCTATCAGCTCCTCTCAGGCTGCTGCAGGGCAAAGGGTCTTTTCTGCATTAATTATGTCCAGTGTGCTGAAAGGTTTGGCTAGAGCCTTAGCCAATACAGCTTGGCGAGGGTCTGACACGGCTAGCCAAGCCTTTCTCCCCACTGACTTGACTACCAGGGCTGACAGCTGCCAGGTCCTGTTGTCCTCAAATGGAATTTTTCAAAGGTTTCTTCTCAGACTGTTGCCACCGACTGTCACAGAGCAAGCCCTGCTTTCTAGGTCAGCGGTTTTGTGTATATCGCATGTATTTGCCAGCCCACCCTTGTAAATTCTGTGCCCGAAGAGACTGCTTTGAATGGAGTCACTCAATAATTCACGTGTGAGCGTGCACAACATTTAGCGCCCTCCTTTTGTCCCAGTCGAGTTGATTCTTCAGACTTGGACTGCAGTAAGCAGCTGATCTGTATATCCATAAGATTGGCAGGATGCTGTGTAACACAGCTCACACAGCATATGTCCTGATGGTGTGAGAAGGTGCAAAGTTGTTAACTCTGTCACTGCCTTCCAGAGGTGCTGAATTTAGAGAATAAAAAACCATCACTGCTGCAACACTGTTTCAAGCAGTTTTTCTTTAGGCGAAGAATCACGTCCCTCTTTTGGGATGACAGAATATGTCATGTATATCAGTGACCATTACCTGTGTGTCTGGGATAGTATCTTTATTGGGTAATATAACCTCCTGTGTCACTGAATGCTGAGAAAATACCTGCATCGGTAATCCTGAACCCTGGCATAAGTGGAGCGCTTGCTCTGCTGGTACCTTTCTCCTCTGTGGGCTGCCAACCTTGGACTGTCCTTCTCTCATCTCATTCAGAATTCTGGCTTTCATTATTAATTAGAGGTCAACTTTATACTGCCATTGATTAAGTTATACACTAACACCTGTTTAAATTATCAGGCCAAATTTGAAACTTTAGTAATGAACTTGCCCTGAGTTATGGCATGAGGATGAAAGTCAAAATCAAACCTTCACCTAGGCAGGAATTGTACTTGTAATAAGGCAAAGAAAATGTTGGGCACAAACATCTGGATTCTGCACTTGAAGTCTAAGCTGATGAAAGACTATGAAAATGCAGGATGGGTGTCATGATGTGTAGTAGAAAAGGTGAGATGGTTGAAGATTAGATCAAACTAAAAAGAGGATAAAAATCATCAGCAGCTGTGAGACGAGAGTTGCTGTCCTGTATAAATGGGAAAGCATATGTAATAGTATGGTTCTTAATATGAGGATTCAGACTCATTTTAAAATTTATCTAACTACATGAAAAGATGGTTGCAAGAGATGTTGCTTGGGAACTGAAGAGTTGGTTGATTCCCTGAACAGGAAGGGTTTTAGCCATACTGCTACATAGTAACCTATGTTAAAAGGTACTGTTATCCTAAGTAACAGTGTATCTTTTTGTTATTAAACTTGGTCTATCACTTGTTAGGCCAAAATATCAATAGTTGTGTTGGTAAGGAAAGGATATTGCCTGCTTCTTATGCCTTTCAGTCTGATGCAAGCCCTGCTGTCTTCTGCTCTCTTCTCTTGGTGAAAAGGGTAAAATGCAGCACCAGGGCTGTTTGCATAGTGGTTTGTTCAGAACTTGAGATGAACAGAGCCACTGGAGGGGAAAGAGCTCTCTGCTTTAGTCTGTGGGTGAACAGAAATGAACTGAGCTACAGAGGAGGTTTCATTTGCATAACCTATGTAACCATCGTTATTGTGTTGGGAATCTCTGTAACTCACTCTGAAACAGTTACATTTGGGAAAGGAACTTAAAGGGGAAGGAAAAGGCTACTAACTAGTTGGAGACTCCGCATCCTTGATAGTGAGAGCCATACTTGTAGGCTTGTATGATGCTTTTTTCTCCAATGAAGATTGCACATAACTTGAAAAAATCTTATGGAAGAAGGGAAGTTGCAGAGAGGTTTGTGCAAGGAAATTACAGCGCAGGGCTGAAGCCTCTCCAGCCTTTGCCACTGCTGACATCCAAAGCCATTGTAACTTTGCTATGTGTTGGCAAGAAGTTAAGACTAAGTAACACTTTCCCGGGGCCTGGAGACTGGTCTGAGTAAATTTCTTGTTTTCAGTGGTGCAAATATGTGATGTTCTGTTCGTTGCTTGCCATAGTGGCTGGAGAAAGGAAAGCAACATTGTAAGGGTCGCTTTCACGAGGGACACAGTTACTAAACCTCTGCTAACATTTTTCTGTCTATAGGTGCAAGTATGGATGTGAAACACATGCTGTACTTCTCTTGATGATAGTGTGTTTCTTTCACACTTAATAAAGGTTTTCTAGTTTTATCCACAATGGATGGTTGCAAGTGTAAATATATTGGATGTTGATGATATTCAAGAAACATTTCAGTGATCCTTGGGATTTCATGGGGGGATCCTCAGAGGTGTTTGTGCAGATGGTACTTTATTTTAGATAGAATTCCTATCCTTTAGTCTGATTAGTATGGCTTTTGACTTTTTTTGATCATGGATTATGCTTCGGATGCAAAGCAGTGCGATTTAGATAAGACATGTTTAAAAATACTACAGAATTGATGGCTTTCTGTTGAAAGTGGTTACTGTTTCAAAAAAAGCACTAGCAAATATGCTCAACAGCAAAATTCTGAGAGAATTGTTCCTAATGGAATCAATTTTAGGGAAGGGAATTGCAGGATATCCTGGAGTGATCTAGTGAGTGATATGGCAAACACCAGTAGAATGGCTAAAGCCTGGTTTCATTTCAGAAAATTGTGCCGAATAGCAAAAGTAGTATGAAGGGGAGGGGTTGGAAGATAAAGAAAAAGAGACAAAACAATAGAAAGAAAAGCAAAGAAAGTGAGATAATTTATCTTCGTAGAAAGTGCCTTATGTCAGACTTTCACAAGAAATGCTGCCTTTTGTTGAAGAACAGTCAGGAATCAGGACACAGCAACAGACAGAAGAGAGAAGAAACCCCCCAGCTGAGAAAAATGTTAAGCTTTTTTTCTGTTTAAGAAAAAAAACACAACACATTTCTAGGGGTTTCCCCCCCTGCCTAGCCCCTGCTCTAATAATGTCCTGGTTCATGTAGTGCCCACATCTAACTCCTGGGAAACACAGACTTCTGCTTCTATTTGTAACAGTCAAGAAAAGCAGCAGCACTGTAGCATGTTTATGAGTGCATATTGTTTTGCCTCATTGAGGGACACTTCTCCCTGGGGACAGAAGTTCATTTATCTTCATGTTAGCTCCAGAGGGAAATCGTCTCAAGCAGAGAACAGTTAGCTGTAGTAATCTGTGTATGTATGTGCCATGTTTTGATGTAGTTCACTGACAGCTAGTAACCAGACCTAATCCGTCAAACTCATTTCACCTAAGACCTGAAGTATCACTCCAATTCTGATCTTTAAGGTAAAAGCATCACAAAGCTACTTGGCTCCTAACCTTCTGTTTTTCAGTAAATAATACCTTTTCTTCTTTCCCTTTTTTTTTTTTTTTTTTTGCTTATTTCCTCTTCAGAAACACTGCTGCTTTCATTCACTGATGTTTTGGTGTTCTGCGCTTGTTTGGAGAAAAAAATAAAAAAAAGAAGCCAGTAGTACTATACAAACTGTTTATTGAGTATAATGTGTTATCATGCAGTCACTGCATTAACATATGTTATGTAGCTGAACCCCTGTCCTTACCTGTTACAGAGTTGTTCCTAATTGGGTATTTCTTACCAGTTTGCTATCTTAGGTTATACCTTCCAGATTAATTAGAAAACTGGAGTCACTTACAATTGTTAAAGATTCCTCGATAATTTTGCAAGAACAGGAGTCTTGATTGTAAGAATTGTTTGTTCTCTAGGTAATAGCTATTAGCAAACAGGATTCCTAACTACAGGCTCCCTTTGGCTACTTCTGTTTCCTCTGACAGACTGGGAAAAAGCAGAGAGAGAAATTGCTCCACACCTCAAATTCTACCTCTGAGTTTAAGAAAGATCTTTCTCATCTTCTTGAAAGAGATCTTGTTTGTCTAGTCTCTGTTTTCAATTTTTTTAACTGTTGCAAAGGGTCGGCAATGTCCTCTTTCTTCTTCTTTTATTTTTAAAGCTGCTAAAAATATTCTGGGTAGAAGATGAAAATGCAATACGACATTCTGTTGATGCTGAAATGCTTCATGACCAAAAGCTTGTCTTCTTCCTGTACTATTTTTATTGTTTTTGGTGGCACTATAGCACATACAGAGATTTGCACTAGAAAAGAGGGAGAGCAGCTGACAAGGGTGGTTCTTTATAGACTGGACCTAAAAAGACCAACAGAAGATCCTGTTTCTTATCTCTTCATGTGTCACTTACTTCTAAAGGGGAAAAAAGTTTATTATATATTTTTATGAGTATTAATAAATGGGAGTGGCTGGCTGGGATGATAAGCTGGTGGCCAAGGGGTAGTGCTGTGCTTCTGGAATATCCTCTTGCTAGTGCCAAAATTGCCTAGATGTGACTGTTTTTCAGGGTACGTTGCACTTGTTTCATCTGGCTGAACCAAAGATTTTCAGTTTGAGATCTCAGCCCATGTATGAGATTTAGGTGTTATTTGGCTTCGCTTTGGCCAAGGATTGTATGATGTTTTGTTTGTTTGTTTTTTTTTTTTTAAATCATTAAGAGACATATAGATGAATACTTTAAATCTAAAAATAAGTAAGGAGTGAAGGAGTAAAGTATATTGTGTTACTCTCAGCATCAGGCCAGGTAGAAGCTTTCTAAAAGTTTCTCTTCTGCTTCTGTTGGATGCGTTATTCTTCACATCCCTTAATAAACAGACATACACAATGCATGTTATGAGAAATTACAGTTTTCTCACATTAAATGATTAAAGAGTATTGAACTGGGTTTGCATTACTACACAATACTGTCCCATAAGAAATCTTATCACAAAGCCCCAACAACTCATTTCTCTTAGCAACAGTTTCTTTATTATTGTCTACTGGACTGTCTTTCAGAATTGAGATTTTATGGAAGAAGTTGGAGGTAAATAGCAGTTCCATACATAAAGATTGCTACTAGCATTACATTTAGTTCTGGCTAGGCGTTGACTGTATAAAAGCAAGGGAATAAAGGATGACTTTTGCAATTACTTTGCCCACGACATGGCTGACAGAATTGTGCTAGAGTACCTATTACACCTAGGTTGATGATACGAAGTATAGTTGCTAGATACCATTGTGAGAACTGTAGGGGAAAAACAGAGGTGGTGTTTCACTAAATACAGATGAGTGCGTGAGTCTTGACAATGCTTTCAACCCAGAGAAAACATAAGCATGGTGGCTTTCAGTACCGTGAGCAATGCTAGCACCCCCCTGAGCTCAGGAAGCACTTGTTGCAGCCTTGAGATTACTCTCATGCAGGAGAATTTCAAGAGAAAAGTGCTCTGGGTAATTCCTTGGAGAAGGTAAACCACAGTGTTTTTTTTTCTCTGAAGTTTCATAGCTGTGGGGTATTTTATTGACAATCTTGTCAATAAAATAATAAAGACTTTTCTCCTGAAAGTCAGCTTTTTTATTACAAAATTGTGCTAAGTTGCTATATTTACAGTAATTACAATGATTGATTTAACTAATGTATATATAATGGAAGTGCTAGAGTTAAAGATGCCAGTGGAACCTTAATGTGGTTCTCTTTTGCATATGCACTATAATACAGTCTTTAACTATGTGAATATGTACTGTTTTATTCATATAGCTGTATCTCTGCATATATCCAGAATATTCTAACTACGGTACTTACCTAGGTCCTCTACTGCTCTGAAGTATTGATGTCACTTCTCAGTTTAAATTCTGGTACACAGTCAGACTTTGCCTGTGCTCTAGGAATTTGCATACCCAGCAAGGATGCTATTTCTGTTTTTATTTCATGTTTTATATCTGTACTATGCTCTCTTTGTTCAGCTTCCAGCTGAAGTTGTGCTTATGTTCTGGATCTCCTCTTTTCTGGAGATGTGAAGGCCCAGATTTAGTAGTATAGAAAGCTTGTGGGCAGCGCCAAGTTGTTGGTCAAGCAGGGTCATACCCACAATGCTGTGCAGTGTTGGGTTCAAACACATGCTGTAGAGGTAAAAAAATGGAAACAGGACTTCTGGTGGTGCATCATCCATTCTCTATCCAGAGATGATTTGGAAGGAATTTTGTTATAGGACATCACCCCCAAATAGTGCTGTCTAGGGTGTGATGGTGCTGTGGTTATGAGGGTGGCGATATCAACTGTTGTATGATGCAGTGCCTGAGAGCCATGAGTTGTTTGATAGACAGGAGACCTGGCTAAGACATTGCTGTGATGGAAATGTCCCTGAAAGCTCTGCTTGCCGTCAGGGAAGGCTGCAGGGAATCATTACATTAACTTTAAAAGTTGTCGTCTGCATAGCTTGACTCACACCTGATAGATTTTTTTCTCCTAAAAAGGGTGGATGTAAACCTCATAAAAATCTACTAGTTTTTGAACTCTTGTTCCTCTTTCCTCTAAATTGCTACCTCTCAACACGTTAAAATGGTGATTATCTTGTTTGGGAAGATGCAAGAACTAGGCTGACAGTAATAGCACATCTCTTTTTCCCAGTATTCTCTTGTTCCCTCCAGTTGAGCACCATCCGCTCCTGTTGATATTGGGGATCCTGAAGCAGTTGCTTGTTACTTAATCTATATGAACATATGTCCCCCTCCAACATGATGCTGGTGCACATGCTAACTGTACTAGACTAAAAATGAGCACTTATCACATCTGTGTTGCTTGAGAATCACAGTGTGACCGTAAGATCTCATAGTTATCGTATACATAGTGCATTTTAATCAAACCAACAATTAACTTGGATTGTCTGTGCAAGTTTGGTATCAGTAAGGCTTTTTTTATCAGTATAGATCTCTGAATGGTGATTTTTATCACTGCAAATGTATTTTAAAAAAGCAGTTGAAGTAATAGATAGGAAACGCATTGCACAAAGCTATTAACACTGTTAACTCCCAGTATGCTTCAAATTCATTGAAAACCTGAATTAACAGTACAGCTAATTTTTAACATGCCTGTACAAGATCTAAAATTTTAGATATAAAATATATCTAAAATATAGACATAATTCTAACTTTGCAAAATAAGGAAGCCCTCTCTGAAGCTCTCAAAACTGTGGCTATCCCCTTCCAATTGCTCATGAAAGTTTCACAGCCTGGCAAATCTCCTTAGCCTTTTGGCTTGACTGACCATAGAAAGGAAAACTCTGGTCAGAAATGACAGTTGGCTGCTAGTTATTTTATTTTTTTTAAACAATCGAAGCTGATCTATCTCTTGCCTTTCAATTCAAGCCTTTGCTGTTTGCACAGCACACCTACTTTAAAAAAAATAGACTTTTGCTTAATTCTCGAATTCTTTTAATTTCTACTCTTAAGTCAGCGTTGCAATTCAGTGAAGCCTTATCCTCCGTTTGGTTTCACAGTTCCTGACAGATCCACAGTGCATGTGTACTGCCTGCTGACAAGAAACACCATCATCCTCAGGCTGTGACGCTGACAGTGCCAAAGCAAAAGCACAAGTATCATGTATTTAGACAGTCAGGAAAGCACACAATACATATGTGTCAAGAACAGCAGAATGAAAACAGAGAGCCTCTAATGTCCCTAAAGGCAAGGTCATGTGTTATCACTGATGTTCACTACCCTAGTAAAAATCATATCTGCCTTTCTACATAAAACTCCATGTTGGAAAAATATTGAAATATCTTCCGCCATGAATTGACATCCTCCATTCTGTTTAACCTTAAAAAAGCCAAGCAGAATATGCAAAATCAGTTTCACAGAACTAAAAAGCCCTCCTCTAGCTCATTATGTTGAGGAACCTGTGCAAGTTCTGCCACAGATCTAAGCCACAACAGGCAGCAGAAACTGCTATACAAGGCAAATATCCAAAGCGTGTAATATTCTTTCCTCAAAGAATATGCACAGGTAATCCTGCAGGAATTTAATTTAGATGGGGTATCCTATAGACTACATTGACAGAGGCTTTTAAGGTGCCTCTAGCTAATGATGAGGTTATGCCCATTACTCTGGTAGATTCTGAGCAGAAACCAGTGTGCAGTTGTAACACAAGCTAGATTTTTTTTTTTAAGATCAACAGTGTGTAGATGGTGGTCATGCAGTACAGTGTAAAAGTACTTTTTTCCTCTAATAAACTCCAAGATCTTCTGCAAATAAACTTGGGGAAGATGCAAACCGTCACTGTCCTCCCAAGGAATGGCAAAACGTGGAAGACATAGATAACAATGAGCTCTAAAAGGGCAGTTTGCTTCTCCACTTTAACAGTCCAACCATTGAGATCTGCAGCTAGTAAACAGGGCTAGCAATTGGCTAGCCATGGCTGTGTATTTCTCACAGCTCATACAGTTCTCGTGCTGATGCCCTGTTGCTACAGCTTAAGACTAAGCTACAGACTTTCTTTGACATCAGAGGAAATATTTACATCAGGCTGAAGTTCTGCAGCTGTTCCTGAGCATAATATCTCTGCAGTACCATTCTCCAGTGCCAGCTGGTGCTTGTTTCATGAGCCCAGAAATGGCTTTGTGGGGAGAGGCTGTTCCAGAAAATTGTTGCTCTTGAAACCACTATTCACTCCGTGTCTTTCACAGTCACCAAAAGGGATCTGGAAATGCAAGAAGAGACAAGCAGTGGTAGTTACCATGGCTGCTCCCACAAATCATTCAACCAGGAATGCTTGGTTGTATGATAGGAGCTGGCCTGAAAGCTGCTGCTGTTTGGTGATAGCATATCAGATAAAATTGGCACGTTAGCAACCGCCAACACTGCCATATGGCAGTGTGTGGCATTCATGCTGATCTGCTGAGAGTCTGAGAATCATATCATCTACTTCGAGGAATGGCAAGGAAGATGATGAGGATGTGGGGATGTTGATCCCTAGATGTTGAGCAGAACCGACTGCTTTTTACTTCTGCTGTTATGTCTGTAGGCCACCAATCCCAGAAATGCCTTAGGCAGGCAGTAATGCAGAGGAGAGTAGGTTACCTGGTCATGTAGCTGTGCTCATATGTGAGACAGCATCCTCCTTCTCCCCCCTCCTTCTTCATGTCCTCTCATCATATGACTCTTAGTAAATGCAGCTGTTAGTTTGGACAGGCCAGTTAGTACAAAGCAGTTACAGCAAAGCCTCATAGTAAATCTCCTTATATAGACAAGCCTTTGGATAAATAAATCAACGTCTTGTGACTTTTTCAACCTGTGGTTTTCACAATTTGTTGCAATGACATTTGAGGCATTATTAATGGGTGCGAAGGATCTCATTCACTAGGCTTAGCCCTCTGAAGTGATCATTTACATGCACTGGCTTGTTTCTGTATATTTTGAACTCCGCTCTGACACTGATTCTTGCTGTTTCCTTAGGCAATAGCATAGATAGGCTTCTCTGTAATTTACTTAGGACATGGAAAACTGATGCTGGCTGTATGATAGCAAATAAGATGTTCGCTGCCACTGAGTTTCTCCTGTATACTGGAAATTTGAAATTCTTGAAACACTGAAAAATATTTAAGCTCTTGTCCCTCTCAGTATTGACCTGATGGGGTCAACACTCCCCGGAGTTGTGTGGCTGAGAGCAGAGCCACGCTCAAGCACAGGCTAAACAGACAATTTAGGTCAGCAAAATAGCCATGGTTCTCCTGTGGATTTTGGCATATTCTAGGACCCCAGGAAGCCGGGTTGCTACATCTGCTAAACCAGTGAAAAGCCTGTAAGATGGCAGCTATGACTGGGAGGGTTAGTAGTAAAAATCTTTGTCCTTTTCTACAAGAGACCAGAGTCTCTGGAATTGTTCTACCAGTCTCCATCATTACATCTCTTCTCAACCTAGAAGAGTTGATCTGACCTACTTACCTTGTTTACTAGTGGGTCCTCAGCAGCATAAACTCTGTTAGGAAGCATGAACATCATTATTGTATGAGCCTTGCCTCCTTTCCTCCTCCTCTTTTTCTCCTTTCCTTGCCCCCCATCCCTTTTGCTTCAGCTAGTTTTGCTGTCAGCTAGATGCAAGGACTGACTGGGTTTTGGCTCCTGCTCCTCATTCTATGCTTCATTCATAGTACAACATCAGGGCAGAATCTTGTCTAGTGCTTAAAGTTTATACTGTTTCTTGGATGTGTAAAGGGATGCTGAGTGTGATCATTCCCTGTGCTTGAAAACCAAATGGTACTGATGAGTGGAGGGACTTAGGAAATTATAATTGGGAACCTAGTTGCCAAGTTCAGAATAAAATTGTGGGTGGAAAATTCCACTCAGACAGATGCTATCTGGTACCTATAATAGTTTCCTTTCACATGGACTTTTCAACAACACAGTACATGATCATAATGATTCCTTGTTGTTTAAAAAAAAGTGTATTTCTATATGCTAAAAATCATACTTAATAATGTTGTAGAAAGAGTTATCCTATCCTCCACTCAATGAATATTTTTATATGTCAATAAATAAAATTTTAAGTGGATAATAATCAGTAAAATGTTTGCAGTTTCGTAATCAAATGAGGACAATGACATCCTATGGTTCTATGTCATAATTAGTTCCAAAGCTAGATGTCCCTTAAAATAAAGCTACTTTTTCTTTTTGGGTGATATGATTTAACATGAACTGCCAGCCATAACAACAATAGTACATCTTGTACTGCCAGCTTTAATAGAGGCTACATGGATATTTTAAGGTCAAGTCAAAAAAAGTTTTTATAATAGTTAAGTTCCAAATTAATTTCTCACTCATTCTCATAACCTAACCTGAATATCAATATTGTTTTATTTTGTACTCAACTTTTTTTTTCAGTTTTTGGTTAACAAGGAACATATTTTCTTTAAAAGATACAGGCAACCCCATTTTCCCCATCTCCCCATACACAAAAATAGCATATCTGTACTCAAACCAATAAGGAATGCACTGTAGATAAATTTGTACTGTACCAATGGAGTGTAAGGATTCCATTAATGCTTTAGTGATATCATCAAGGAAGAGAAAGGCAAAATGGATCCACGGCTTTTACTCTGCTGAGTCTGTAATGAAGCAGTGTTGTAGCAGCTGGTGTCTTTTTTTTTTTTTTCCTGTAGGCATCAGTTGGTGTATTGTGAAAGTTTAAAAAAAAAAAAAGGAAGAAAAAAAAAGATTCCTGACATTTTCTTCTTTCTCTTTCTGTCTTTTTTTTTTTTTTTTAAAGAACAGTCAGCTTCCTTTTGTTACTGCTGTGATGTACTTTTCCCTACTAACTCCAAGACGGAGCCTGAAATGCAATATGGAAATTACTAATATGACAGAGAAATATGAGCTTTATACTGTAGAAAAAGTGGCTGTAGCAATATATCAGAGAAATTATTGAATGTTATCGGTCATAGCACAATTTATTATTTTACCAGTGTGCTGTGAAAAGTTGCTCAGCCAACTCAAAGCTTTCCTACTATATTAGCATCGTCTGGGAGTTTAACTGGTAGCATTTCGCTAAATGCAAGCATGGTAATTATTTGTACATTAGCCCCTTGGATTCCTCCCTCCCCACCCCAAGCCATCATCTTAACATACTGTACGTGCAGTAATTTGATTTACTATTTTTATTTTGGACTTTGTATGGTAAGGCTTTCACAGAGAAAAGATGGCTGAAAGATATAAGGGAGGGCTGAGAATTTGGAAACTGTCTGCTCTGCACTTTGTGTATGCTCCCTGCCAAACTCACGTGTAACTCTCATTAATGCTAATGGGATTTAATACATGCTGCAAGAGAAAAATATCCTCATTTATTTTGCACTGAATCGAGTGGTAGCAAAAGTGCTGTATTGACAACTCTGGAGCCCTCTATTTATCCACGGAACAGGCAGTGTCAGAATAAGTTTCCTCTTAAAACTGGGTGTCTCAATCCTCTTCTGGAGGGACCTCTGAAGGACAACACAGCCACTGGCATGTCCGCCACTCTTGCCTGCACAGATAACAGTTTTGCCATGTGGACACCTATACAGTAGCAGCCCAGCCAAGATTTCCCACGCTTCACTCATGATATACAACAGTTTGGAGATGCTAAACTTAGGCTGGGTTTGAATGAGTGCTAGAAGGATGAACAGTACTGACGAGCTCTTTCAAATCACAGAAGTGGCCCATCCTCACAGTTCTGCTTGTAGATTCTTCAACCAACATACCTGTGAGAGGAAAACTTTTCCCGGGATTGACTGGCTTGGATATAAAACATTAGGTTGACTTTTAAGTAGGGAGTTGCTCAAATAAGTCCTTTAAAATTGCTGTTGCTACCAAATAATGTCACCGGATGTAGGTCATGTAGTAGTGACTACTTCAGTGACACGTATGTGTTATACATGGACTTCATTTTTCAGTATTATTGAATGATAATGATAACTTTGTAAGATGTCTTCTGATATATGTACATGTGTGTATACTGGTCAGAAAAAGCCATTCTATTGAAACTCAAACTTCTCGCAGGAATATGTTAAGTTAAAAACATATTTTGGAAAAAAAGGAGAGGGGAAGTTCTTTATTAGGATCAAGACAATATTGTTTTCTTTTGGTTGTGAGACAAAATTAGATAAGCATAATTATATGTGATTTAACATGCTGAAAGTCACATTTTAGTGAAATTTTTTGATTCTGTCAGAGGGAAAATTTGAGTTGACTTGCCTTTTTATGGAAGACTGGTTTATTTTTCTGTTTATTTTCACTATTATCCTGATTCAGCTAATCTTGATTGATTAAGTTATTTCCATTAAATAGACAAGGAGGCTCACCTGAGCTTCCAAAAAGAGCTGCCTCACACCCAACAGTTAGCCAGGGTTACACTATACTGTTTTGTTCTTTTACCCGTGCTCCCTTTCAGCAGGGCTCTGGATTGGAGTCTCTTTCTACCTGGCTGGCCTTATACATCTTTATACTGCATCTTTGGTGTTATCTATATAAAACACACATCACCACATGCAGCGGAACTGGCTGTCTTCCAAATGGTAGCAATGTTAATTGTTTTAGAAAAACTTGCTATGCAATGGTTATAACAAAGAGTTTCAAAATTAAGTATTGTTGCTTTTTCTCCTTTGGGCTAGAAGAGAAGGCCTTTAACAGAGGACGTCTTGCTGGGGAAGGAGGTGTCAGAGCATGCATAATACCATCAAGCTTGCCGAAAGTCAAGCTCTTATTGCTAATGCAGCATACTTTGGCTTGACTGAGGTTTTCAAACGTTCTGGACTTCAAAACTTAATTTGAGTCCTACTACCAAGGAATTCCTTGTTGAACATGTCTCCAGGGTCACATACATACCTTGTCCCACCACTCTGCCTTCTGCAATGAAAATCTCTAGTTCCTCAGGCTTTCATAATCCTGGATGGCAGTTACAGTCCCAAGAGCAGGGTAAAGTTTGAACAAATTTCTTTCTTCTTCCCAAGATTCCTCCTATTTTTCCTTCTCCATCCCATTGGACAACAGCAGACACCAATGTCTCTATGCAAAGAGGTGCAGAGAGCTACGAATGCTTGCTCTTCTATTCCTTGCACTACCACACCATTTGCAAATCTTGCTGCTGCTTCCTCCTGAGCCCCTTGGAAATTCCCTCTGTTTCAATTTTCCAAGCTTAAAACATTTGTTTACTACATTCTTTCTTCTTGGCCCTTCTTAAACATGCATCATCCCCTTCTAATTCAGCCAAAATGCAGTGGCTAAATGTAATTTTCCAGCCTGCTAATGCTTTCATTTGGGAAAGCATGTGGTTGGCGTTTACAGATTTAGGCTGGTCACCATTACCAGACCTACTGGCTACATGCCTTCCCATAAAAAATAAACTGGTCTGCTTCTCGATGAACAGAATTCAGATTGTAGAGTGTGAGGCTTGTTTGCCAGGCTTTGTAAGTCAGCTACACAGCTCACTTCTATTCTACAATTTATTTAATTAATGTTCATCTCATTAGTAGGGATCTATCTTAGCCATCTACCATTATACAGTAAATTGCTTTAATGAATTCTGTGATTCTCTCAAAATTCCCAATCAGATGAGAGGCCCTGCTAATGTAATAAGTCAAGAAAGTACAGTTTTGGAGAGTCATTAAATTTTATTTCTTATGAATTGTCTCTGGAAAAACTCTGAAAGAAGCACAATGCTAAAAAAGGGCCATTAGTAGACCTGCTTGTTATAGATGACCAGAAAGTACAAAGTTTACTTTGGCTTTGAACTTCATTAGCACACTATATTGGTTTTTGGTTTTGTTGTTTTTTTTTTTCTTTTTATTTTTTTATTTAATATCTTGTAGGAATGGGGGTCTACTGTAAAGTATTACGATCAAATTCCCTTTAAAATAGGCTGTCAATGTCTGAATTTCTTCTTTGGCTTAACTCAAATAACAGAAGAACAAAGTGTGTTCTAAGAAGAGCCCACACAAAATGTCTACTAAATTCAGTTGAAATGTGAATTTACCTGCACTGTGTACTGGAAAGGATTGGACAATGTGACAAAAAAAGAATGCAGGATTGATAATTTTCCACTTAATTATTTTTCCTGAACTTTTCCCTCTTCCCCTTCTAACTAACACTCCTTCAGTTGAGTTAGTATTCAGCCTGATCAGAAATCATGTGGAAAGGAATCAGAGCACTTATTAAAATAGAATATTTCAGTTGGAAGGGACCTACAATGATCATCTAGTCCAACTGCCTGACCACTTCAGGCCTGACCAAAAGTTAAAGCAAATTATTAAGGGCATTGTCCAAATGCTACTGACAGGCTTGGGGCATTGACCACCTCTCCAGAAAGCCTGTTCCAGTGTTGACCACCCTCTTGGTAAAGAAATGCTTCCTAATGTCAACTCTAAACCTCCCCTGGCTCAGCTTTGAACCATTCCCATGTGTCCTATCACTGGATACCAGGGAGGAGAGACCAGCACCTCCTCTCCACTTCCCCTCCTCAGGGGGAGGGAAGCTGTTCTCAAGCTGTTTGAGAATGTCCTGGTTTCGGCTTGGATAGAGCCGAATTTTCTGGGCTCTGAACTCTGGGATAGAGAGTTAGTTTTCTTCTTAGTAGCTGGTACAGTGCTGGGTTTTGGATTTAGTGTGAGAATAATGTTGATAACACTCTGACGTTTTAGTTGTTGCTAAGTAGCGCTTATCCTAAGTCAAGGATTTTTCAGTTTCCCATGCTCTGCCAGCAAGCAGGTGTGCAAGAAGCTGGGAGGGAGCACAGCCAGGACAGCTCACCCTAACTAACCAAAGTGGTATTCCATACCATAGAACATTATGCCCAGTATATAAACTGGGGGGGAGTTGGCGAGGAGGGGCAGATCGCTCCTCAGGCATCTGTCAGCGGGTGGTGAGCAATTGCATTGTGCATGACTTGTCTTTTCTTGGGTTTTACTTTTCTTTTTTTTTGTTATATTCCTTTTCATTACTATTATTATTATTATATTTTTATTATTATTAGTTACTATCACATTTTATTTTACTTTAGTTGTTAAACCTTTCTTAGCTCAACCAACGAGTTTTACTTTTTTCCCCGATACTCCTCCCCATCCCACTGGGAGGGGGAAGGGGTGAGTGGCTGCATGGTGCTTAGTTGCTGTCCGGGGTTAAACCACAACAGAGAATAAAACCAGAATAAAGAAAATCATCAATATAATCTCTTTTTCTTCATTCTGTATTATGTGAAATGAAAGAAATGCTTGAATTAAAGGTATCTGTTCTACTTTTTCACTTATTTTCCTTTATATTCTTTACAGAGAAGGTAGGCTCATGCCCCTAACCTGTATCAGAGTGGTGGTTAGGGCTGATAATGCACTACTTAAATTAAAACTGTGATGTAGAATGCACTATCTGATTGTCAGCCATTACTTTAGGCACCGCCTCCACCTGGCTGAGACCTCTAAATCTTAGAGATGTCTTCTGCTACATAGAGTGAGCTGTTACCAGTCTCTGCCCAATTTTCTGTGCCTAGAAAAGTTTTTTTTTTTCACATTATATAGTTTATGTCCAGTTTATGCTGACCCCCAAACTCTGCTGTCAATTAATGTTATGCTCTGATACATACTGTTTAATTTTCAGACAACTTGAGAACATCCTTTTTTTTACAGGCTTAAGTGTCTAGATACTTCTTATTATGTCTTATGGTCTAGATACTTCTTAATATGGAAATATCCTGCAGTCATCTTCAACTAGTAGAGGTTTATAAGTCTTTATATTGATAGTGGTAAAGATACTGAAGCAAATATAGTATGCTTTACATTAATATGCACAAAATGACATGGTGCCCCTTCCCTGAGGGAAAAGTGTCCAATACAGAAAAGCTCATAAGCTTCTACAACGATTGCTATGTAATGCCATTTGGAACTGCAGCAATTTGTTAATACAGTATTTTTTATGCTGCCAGCAAAATGGGCAGTTCTACTTTCCCTCTTCTCCCGCTTTGTCCCGGTGTCCTCCTCAAAGCCTTGAAGCCCACTGGTTTTCTGGAAGGGGACTGTGTAAAAGTAACATCATCAAGCTCAAAATATTTACTTTCTGTGTGTGTGCAGAGACACACAGCTGCTACACTTTACAAAACAAAGTCTTCAGTGCTTTTCTGCTCTTGTCAGTGCCGCAGAGCTAATACAGAGGCAGAGTGAAATTTGAGTGTGCTCTTGTGTTGCATCAATGAAAATGTTTATTTGGCCGCAGTCTAGTTACTCTTGCACAGCCCTGGGAACCGCGAGCATTGCCCAGGCATTGGTGTAGGCAGCCCTTGCAAATGAGGTGTGTGATGGAAAAGAAGCTGCTCTTTGACTCCTAGCTCCCAGGCTGCCTTTCCAGGTCTCAGGAACATTTAGGCTGCACCTCACTGAGAACAGATAAAAGTGGAGTCTCCTCTGCCCCTTTTTCAAAGTTGAAGTATAGTTAGTTTGCCACGAGAAAGAGGAAATGTTTTGCAGCCAAATTCTCCATAGGCACAGCTCTGTTTTCCTGCTGGAGTCAAGGATGTATGAGTCTGCATGGATTACATGTATTTTTTTAGATACCAGGTTTCTTGTGTAGGGAAATATAGGGGTAAGTCAAACAATTAAACTTTTTTCCTATCCTCTCCGTCTCTCCCTAGTAACTATCCCTTTCTTTAAGTTCTTTGATAGTCCTCATTCATAGGGCAGTAGAATGATGTTCCAATAATTTCCCTTCAGCAGCAGGAGACACACTGCTGTATATTATGCCCTTTAGCTAAAAGAAAAATGGATTCTGTCATGTGTACATTTATATCTCATTTTTTTTCAAGGAAATTTTTAACTCTTCTTATGAGGCTGAGGTAAGAAATAATAAACTACTGACATACATGACATGATTCTCCCATCTTGGGAAGACTGTCTGTCTTGAAAAACAAGAAATTCAGAAGCAAAGCTAGACAACGATTGGAGCTCTAGGTAGGTTTTCTTTTTTACAAGGAAGCTCGGTTACATTTACAGAGTAGGTTTTTCTTTAAAAAAAAAAACAACAAAAACCAAAAACCTTGGAGAACTGAATGCAATGTAATTCAAGTGTTTGGAGTCTCTTACTTTCTGAATCCTGAGATTTGAAAAAACATTTCTTCACAAACAGCCAAATTTTAATTCATGTGATATTAAAAGGTCTATTATCTTGAGATAGCTGTATGTTCTCTCTAGGAGCAGGAGAGCCTTTTGGTTAATTCACTGGGCTAATCAGGCCATCTGGCTTCTATTCCTGGACTGTCCTGTGTGATGTTGGCCATCTCAATTATAGTCTGTTTCCTCAGCTTTCAATCTGAAAAACTGTGATAATAGTTACTTTGCCTCACCAAAGTGGAATAACAAAAATATAAAACGAAGATGCTTGGTGCACATATGGTTTGTAGCACTGCGCATCCCCTAAATTCTGTAGAAAAACAAACGCAGGCTGTATGACAGTGTTCTCATCCCAAAAGGTGGTCCAAAGACTTGTGTTAAAGGTTTTCCTTATAAAAGTGCCTTTCAAGTCAAAGCAATCATTATTCATGGGATGTTGGGCATTGACCAACTTCCTACATAAAAAAAGGAGCAAAAGTAAATAAAATATTCAGAATGAAAAATTTCTCACTTTCTTCAGTTACATTATGAAATATATAAAAATCAAATACTTTGGGCCAAAAAACACTGAATATTTTTTTGCAAATGAAACTGAATACTTATTTGGTGTGGTGACTTTTAGCTCAGATTTAGTTTGAGATCAATTTAAAAATCCATTCTGAGGAGGTAAAAAAGATGGTCTCTGATCAAGCACCCTGTTTTATAACTCTTTTTTCAAAATTGTTTTTCTCATGCTGACTTTGTCAGCATAAGAGGCCTGTAGCTCTGTAGTTATAAAGGTTCTTTTCCTGAGAATATTTGCTATTCTTGAGCCCTGCTCCTGATTGAAAAACATTGTTAGATTGTTACTACCAGATCTATAATTTTGATATTCTTGTTGTTTTGTTGCTTTTCTTTTCAGGCGTAGATATCAATGATCCTGCTTTTTGTTATATGAAGGCAATGGGCTCACTATATCAGTTCCTTCTGACTTAAAAACTTTATTTCTAAGCATTCTGCAGTTAATTCTCCAGTCATTATCTTAACTGAAAACTGAGGCAAATGTATATGTTTTATTTTTTGCTCCTATTCGTATTGCACTTAATGTAAAGAGCATTTACAATCCTTTTCTGCTCTGCTAGAGAAAGAAACTACTGGACACTGATATTGAGAAAAGGAATTCTGAAGCTATGAAGCAAAATTGATCAGAATAGGGACATTATTACTATCTAACTGCTTTTCAGAAAACCTCTTCGGGTGGAAAACCTAACCAAACTCAAAAAATTTGGAGTTGCCAACATTGTCAGGGTCTGGATAATATCCAATCTGATCAATGTCAAACAGACACACATCTTGCAAAACCAAGATTTACTTAAGAAGGGGACCCCCCCCCCCCCCCCCCAAAAGCCCTACAAATGCATTTTCATTAACTGGTTTTTTCAATGGTAAATTTTCATCCTCTACAGTGAGGAATAAATGGACAAACATGTAGGGAAAGGACTTAGAACATTTCTGTATGTGAATACATGGACAAACACAGGTTTTCCTAAACTGAAACTTTGTTGTAACAACAGAGGACATGGTATTACTGGGAGAGGAAGCTTACCTGATACAGAGGCAAATCCTTACTCCAGAATGGGTTCTATCCTGTTAACTTATACCAGACCCATGGGTGTCTCTCTGACTGAGGATCCCCAGTTGTATAGTTGTCTTTTTTTTTTTAATAGTAGCACTTCATGTTATCTATGAAGCAAAGTGAGCCAAAATTTTTTAAGAACATATGTTTGATTATTTTATCTTAGTATGTTAAACTTTAAACGTCTAAAAAACGTTTTAGAATTAATTCATTGTGGAACTCCAGGGGTAAGAACCACATGTCACAGGTAACCAAATTAGAAGTCCATGGGTTATGAGATCATAACCCCCTAGAGAAATATTTAGCAGTATGTTTACTTAATATCAAACAGCATGTGAAGTTTATTTATTAATATGCCTGCAGGTTTCTCTCTAATCCCACTTCTCAAAGATGCTCACACATAGATAGAAAAGCCAGGAGGGGGTGAATTGCCCTGATACTATTTCCATCTAATAGAATAATGTATCTGTTAAAGAAAAAAGTTAGGGTACAGTACATACCTTACTGACCTTGACCAAATCTCAAGTCCTGTTTTACACAGAAGCCTGTTGTGTGCTGTTTACAGAGAGCAGAAAAGCACATGCAGCAACTTCCTCTTAGGGTTATGAATCTTTAAGTAAGAAGAAAATTTATTTTTTAACATAGTCAAAGAGCAATTGCTTTCAGCTAAGCAATGAGAGAGAAATTCACCCCTCCTTCCTCACACCATGCTGCAGTAATTGAGCTTAGTGGAAGGAATTCTGCAGGAAGGAAATCTTCCCCCTTTCCTCCCCATTAGCAGCAGTGGAGCTCCAGTCACTACTCGTATCCCAGCCAGGGCCAGCAAATGGAGGACCTGGTTTGGCTCACCCTGTGCTGAGGGGCCAGGCGCTGCTGCCTGCCCTGCCTCTACCTGCTGGACATCGCCCACAGCCCCAATGGACTCGGAAAGTCTGCTCTGCACCGGACTCAGGAGGTGCAGAAGTATGTCTGTCTGTATTGGACTTGGCTTTCCTGCCCAGGACTGCTAGGTGTATTTTGGAGGCAGTGTTACCAATGGACCGAGCGCTGCTCTGCAGTTCGAGGGATCTTGGTTGTACTCCCAGAGCTGCCACTAACCTACTGATTTTTGAACTGATTTTTATGGGTGTCTGTGCAGCACAGGAGTACTAACATTTACCTCCTTAATGAAGCATTTTGAGATTTACTGACAAAAAGTTTTATGTAAGAGCAAGAGGTACTAGGTAGTTGATTACATTGCTGGAGTACTATGAAGGATCGGTTTTTTGCGTTTGCCAGAGTAACTTCATCCTTCTTGATCATTTAGTGTCCTATTAACACACTAGATAAAACATTAGATCAAGGCGCTGCTTAAAAAAAAAATAGAATCAACACTATCCCTCCCCTCTTGTTCAATCTATGCAGCAGATCACTACCTTAAATGTTAATAGGTAACTGCCTGGATTTCCTCTGAGTTTGTAACTATCAAGCTCATAATAAACCTGAAAATTAAAGGCAAGAGAGGTATTTTTATATTCTTGTTAAAATGTCAAAGCTTCAGAAAGTTTTAGAAAATGCTGAGCTCTTTCTGTCTTCCATGTCAGGGGCTATTACCACAGTAGGTGCCGAGACAATCTGGACACCTGCAATCTCCAGACAGATTCCATCAAGCTCCTATCTGTTAGAAGCTGCAGCGCTTGCATTTGGATTCGATATCTAACAATAATGTGGTATTCTATAAACATTAGTGGGCCTGATTTTGCACTGGTCAGCAGAGGTAAAAAATAAGTACTTTTGGAAAACAAATAAAAAAGGAATTGGAACTGTCTCAATAAATAGTGCAAATTGTAAATTTCCCAAAGATGCAGTCTTTTGCTCAGGCATAAGAAAATAAAGCTGGCAATTACAATAGTGAGGAATTGCACAAGCTGCTTCTGCAGTTAAGGCCTAATATTTACTTGACAATACCTTTATATTATTATATATAGCATTATGTCCTTTTAATATATAGAGCTGCAGTTTCTCCTTTCTGTTGCATCAGAAAAAAATTACCCACTATCTCTGTATATGGAGTAAACTCAAGAATTTTCTGACACTTTACATCAGTGATGATCTTAATGCTTCTTTTCGATAATGCTTTAAAGGAATAAATGGAATATTCATATTAGGAGAAGTATAGAAACTTGGTTGAAAGCTGGAAACTGATCTTCACAAGTCTCTTTCACAACCTTTTCTGGTATGACCTTGATTAAGGAATATGTTCCCTATTTTCCCTGAGACTAGTTCCCCAAACCACAAAATGAGAATGAGAATTTTTTACCCACAGAAGGTAAGAAATGTTGAAGTTCTGAAACATAATTGTAAGGAATACAGTAACTTTTGCCTCTGAAACACCATTTTGATGAAAAATATCATAGCCTTATTGCTAAACACCTGTTTCAGAGTGTGATTTTTGGCAAAGAAGCTCAGTGAGTATTGATGTTTAACTTATTCCACATTACCCCAACTACGGAACTTGGTTTCAAACTATTCCTTTTCATCCAAAAATACCTTGTAAGTGACAAACATATATTTTTGAGATGGATATTGAGAAACAGACAGATATAGCCATGTTTAGGTATTTGAAGAGGTGACCTGCTTTTCAGAGGAGTCAGGCACCTCATTTTCTTTGGAAGCCTGTGGCTGCTGAGGGCATTTGGAATGTTCAAACTCAAGAAGAGCCAATGCACATTAATTTGAAATAGGATTTGGTCAAGTGTAATTGCAGAGTAAAATGTGGTTGAATTATCAGCTATAACATAGCTATTATAGTGTAAAAAGTTGCAGACTATAAGGGAAAGAGTTGTAAGGACTTTCCTCTCATTCACAATGTGGGCAGGTCATCTTGTCACACAAATTTGGTTTAGTTTTCATGCATTTGTTATTGTCTTTGTAGTGTGCCTACCTGCTATGTCGTTTATAATTTTTTAAAAATGTTTATTTGTAATTTGTGGTTCTTTTGTTGTCTGAGTTTTAACAAGTTTGTAGGGGTTTGCAAATCTATCTTTCAATGATTATTGCCATGAAAGCTGACCAAGACTGACTATGGTCAGTCCACCTTGCACAGCTTTCATTATTAGGTAAAATCTGGTTTTCAGTAAAAAGAAGTGCTTATGAAGTAAAGGAAAGGGCATGCAGATCTACATAGATCTGCTTCACAAGTACATGAAATGCCTCTCAAGTTTTTCTCTTCCTTCACGAAAGCACAGCCCAATTGGTGCTATAGTTGACCAACAGTTTCTGACCTTTTTTGTGAATATTCTGTAAAAGAACATGAAGTTGTGTACTTACTTTCACCTAGCTCATATCCACCCCAACAAGAAGTGGGCTTCTTGCCAGACACTTTTCCTGCTGTCTTATCAGAGATGGTACTACAGGCAGTTTTGGGTTGAGTATATGGACTAGGGTGATAATAAGTTAGGTGGCTTCTGAGCAGACAGGTCACAAACAGACAACAAGCAAAATTCACAAGACCAATTGACCATCGTCTTTCGATTGCTGATGTGGCTGCATATTTAATCTATTGGTTGCTTTAAATTTGCACAGAAGACGGAACTTAAGAGCTACACCTCAAACTGATAGCTGCATTATATCAGCATCTAAGGAGATAGCAAGAAAACCTATTATTCACAATAAGTTAAATTTCTGATGAAGGCAAAAGGCAGAGTCTTAAGCAGAAACAATTTAGAAAAATTTTTTGCAAAGGAGATAGGAAAACTCCTTTTATCTTTTGTTTATGGATTACCTAGACCATCTAGAGCATGTCAAGTATAATCTATAGTAGATGCTTTTCTTTTAGAAAAGTACCTTAAAAATCTCAAAACTACATTTGAGCTTGTACATGCAATCAGCCTTGGGCTGCAAATAGAATCTGTATCAAGGAACTTTCAGCACAATTTCCATCTGTCAAGCACAAGCATTAAGGCCCCTCAAATGCTCTGGAACTTCCATTTCCATGGGAAATCTCAGCATTTCTACAATAGTACAAGAATTTTATGTTTTTTACTTCTTTAGACTGGAAATTCTAAAATAGATACTGATTGGGAATGCTATCTGGTTGTTTTGACATTTTGATTAAAGCACTTAGTTATCCCCAATATTAGCATACTTTCATTTTTTTTACCCATTCAAATCCCTTTGCTTTGATAAAGTTCTACATTGAATGGTACTTTTCCATTATAGTACACACTCACAGGGAGATCTGGAGTTCAGCAGCCTGAATCCCCCTTTTTAATCCAGATGAATTTATTCTCCCAAAATACATCTGAATCATATAACTCCTATGACAAACCAATCAGCTCTTACTTGCTAGGCAATCTACGTTGCACAAAGACCTAGATGAAGATGGAGAGCATCGGGAAGGTCAGTCTCCAGTATTAGTTCAATATTGGTCCACACACAGATTTCTTCTTCTCTCTGCAATGTTTCTGTGGTACAATTTTTCTCAGACCTTTTGATGATTTAGTTAGCAATAAATGGACATTAGTTCTTTCCCCTTAAACAAGTGTACGGTTTACCTTGAATGAATTGTTCTCCAGATAAAAGGATACAGTAGAGCAACATACAAATGGTACAGTCACTAAAAGTCAGGTTTTTTCTTTTCTCTAATGCCTTGCAGTAACTATTATAGGCTATATACTAATACACTACTTCAGTAGTGAAAGATGTTTAATAGTCCAAAAACATCAAATAATTGACTTCACAGTGACTATGTGCAGGGACTAGGTGTTGCTTACTGAAAACGGCTTTCTGGATGAGATGTTATGGTGAATTAATATGTCTAAGCAGCAGCAATACATAGCATGATAAGAGAGGCATTACAGTCTAAATAAGAGAGATGGAGAGTATCATCATTAGTCTGGAATGCACGAATTATGGCATCCCATAACTACTAGTGTATGGAAGGTTTACTGACCAGGTCTTTGTAAGAGTCTGGTTTTTTGGTTTGGTTTTGTTGGTTTTTTTTTAAACTCTATAAGCTTTGCAAACAATGGTGATATCTTTTCCTGAACTGAGTGACAAAGTTGGAGGAATTTATACTGAACTAGAAAAAATATTTTCCCAACAAATCTGTTGCTAAATTGATCAATTCTTCCTACAAAGCTCGTCACAGATATGACAGCATTACTACTGTTTTAAACTGTATCAGTCTAAAACCTGCTCTGCCAAATGTGTTGCCGGATTCCAAATATTTGATATTTGGTTAAAAAGAAGTCTGTTATAAGTCAAGTTATTTCCAAATGAGGGAGCTTTAACAATGATTTGTGTTACATTTCACATACTTTCAGACTTTGTGTTACAAAAAACCACACTGTTCTACAAAAACTATTAGGAAGTGCATGGCAAATTGCTGGGGTTTTTGAATTAGCTGGTGAATAAGCAAAATTTCAAAAGATGTTTTGCTTTATAGCAAATGCTTTGTAAGTTTATTTGCCAAGTGTAGTTAAGCTGTAATTATTTATGATAAAACATTATGCAAGACTTAACTGAACATGCCTCAGTGTAGTTTGCACAATTCAGAAGCGAGATAGTGGAATTACCTCCTACTGTTCTGAGTTGTAGTTGTACACATTTATTCTATGCCTGCTTTAGTCTTTAAGGTCTTAGCGACTACAGCAGTTTGCTGTTAAATTGTGATATTCAAATGGAAACTGAGTCTGTTGTATTTGAAAGAAGGCAAGGTTTACAAATGTTATTGTACACAAAGTAGTTATTCTGTATGATGACAACTTTTAATAGCTGTGACATAGGAAATACATATCAGTGCATCATGTGTAATTCTGGATAATTTAGCTGAAGTCAGTAATCACAACTTCAGGTGTGAATTTTGTCCTGATTTGCAGCATAAATAAGAACTGCTAGGAAACTTTCATGTCTAACCATTTTCCAAATATTTCTGCTTGGGGAAATAAAGACGGGAGGTTCAGGTGTCTAAACACAAATGTCTAATGCTGCTTTAGGTGCTACAGGCCATGAAGGACACCTACGTATAGATGGCATATGCCCTAGCACAAACTGGAGACCTGTGTCCTTCCAGACTGGCAGCTGGGGGGTTTGTAGGGTACCTTAGGGTTACTAAAATGATGCTAAAACCAGGTCTAGGCAGTTGAGTCCAACCCCAAGTTTCTGACTGTGTTCATCAGAGCAGGTATCTTAAAGGTAGGCTCCTGAGCCCCAGATCTTTTCAATGAAATATGTGCACGCCTGTGTACCAAGTGTTTGGAAAAAAGATGCAACTTAGTTTCAAAATACATGTATAGATGCCTGATTTTATATGCTCATTCTAAATTCTTTCAATACCTGCTATCATATTAATTCACAATTTTATCTGAAGGAAGCTGATTTATGATTTTTATTTTATTTTTTTCATCTTTGATTAGCACCGAAGTGTTCATGCCCCTGGGTTGGACACGAACCCTTCATCCCAAGGAGGCTGTCCTTGCAGGAAGCACAGCATCCATTCTGTGCCTTGATTATCCTTGTACTGTCCCAGTAGAAAAGGAAACTATTTGGCCCTCATCTTTTAAATGTAGTTAAGGCAAGATAAGTAATATGGCTTGCCACAGCCTATATGTGTAATGGATTGTGACCAAGGTCCCCTGACACTGAGTTTGTGGCTTAACCACAAGACCATTGTGTTCTATTAAAGAAATGTTAACCTCAGAGAAGTGAAGGAGTCTATAAGCTTTATTATCTTTCAAAGTCTGGCTTAATGAGCTGTGGTGTCTGATTTTCAGTAAAGAGGAAGGCACCATGGAGGAGCCTGCAAAGCAGCATGAGACATGAGTTAAACACTGCTTTTCTTTCGTTTCTTATTAGTGGGTAGAAATGGTTAGATGACGTGCTAATTTGAGGGAGAGTATTTCCTCAAGCATTTTTCACACCCCTCTCTCCATCCTGTATCCATCTTGCTGACCACTGGGCAATCAATAGTCTTATAACAAGTACCAGAAGTCTAGAATAGTAAAACAAAATAAATAAATCTGTAAGGATAAGGAAAACATCCTTATGACTGGAGCTGATTGTTATCCATCACTAATATCAGCGCCTTCCTTATAGGTGCTGAGAGTAACTATTTATGGTCTAGGGTTTGATGACTGCTCTCTTCAGCTCTCTTAGTTTCACCAACTTGAACAGAGCTGTTCTACCTCAGAAGCTGGAGAGGTCCATGAGGAGACACAAGTGACTGAGAGTTGGCACAGTTTACTCACTATTAAGGAAACACATTTTAAGATTCTTCATTGAATATAGTGTTACCTAAAATGGGCTTGCCCTCTAGTGTCAGGAAACCTGAAAGATGATCTCATTTTTATCGTTTTTGTCTCTCAAGAAAGATTCTTTCCTATTTCAAGTGGTGGAGCTGCTGCTTTGCAATCTGTGACTTGCCAGGTCAAACCTAAGCAGAGCCAACACCTCAGAGAGGGTGACTCCTCAGACAGTGGCTAGCAAGTACCATTTCTCTGCCAGTGAAATTTCAAGGACTTGCCATTTTACCAGACTGGTGTTACTGATATTTTCCAATATCTCTTAAAAAAAGCCTTTAAGTGAGGAAAAACACCAGAACATGAGTCTGTTTCGTGTTTGTGTGGTTAGAAGCCACAGTTTATCAGTTAAACAGGTATCAGTTTAAATCTCCTGTGTAGAAAAGATGCCATACTAAGACTGGCAATAAATGAGATGGAGGACTTCAGGGGACATCGATGCACAGTAGGCATGCTACAAAAACATAGGACTATAATGATACTACAATGTTTGACTCAGCAAGCTGTAAACAGGCTCTCTGTCCTCAAACCCCCACCCCCCCCTCCTTCTCCTCCTCTGGAAAGAGCCCAAATCCAAAACTGTCAGAGTTGATGAAAGAAGGAATCAAACCAGAAAGAACAGGTCTACTTTAACTGAAGAAACACAAGATGCTTCCCAGCTGATTTTGTGGCACAGAATTAATGAGAGCCCTGGCAGATTGTACCTCCTCCATTCTGCAGTACTGCAGAGCAGGTGGGCATAGGACAAGCAGGAGAAAGCAGATTCTTTGCTTCATGGGCTGGAGATAGGGGCGATGATCTGAAGGCCAGGGCCTGAAGGGCTACATGACCCTGAAACCATGCAAGAGATCACAGAAAACGTGGCTGAAGACCTAATCTCGTGAAAAAGATTTGGGTCCCATCCTTGACTTCTATGATTTTTTTCTTTGTTGACTGCACATTTACTCACTATGAGTGCACTGGCTGGACTGAGCTTTGGCTCTGTGCAAAGATTTCTGAGTGGAGGAAAAGGTGTCACAGCAAGTGATAGAAGAAGAAGGTAGCCAAAAAATGAGGGTCCTAAGGCGACACAGTTAATGAGCTGCTGTTTTCTGCAGGCTTCCAACAAAAGGAATGAGAGGGGAGGTGTAGGAGATCAATTCCAGTGAAGGATGATCTGCACTTTCTGTATTATCACTGTTAGTTTGTCTCCATTGGGCCTCTATATTTCCAGCTTACCAGTTAGCCACTCCTCCTGCCCTTGCCTGTGTGGTACTTTCTGCTTGTCAGGTAGTGCACATGAGGGTCTTTGGAAAGGCCGTGAGCAGTGGCTGATGATAAATTCCCAACACCTGGGTTCCCATGAAATCACAGGATGGATATCAAGAGTGTTGGACAGTATATGTGTGATTAATAGTATATTTGCCAAAATGGCTGGGAATGTCATTATAGGGGAGGAAATGAATGCTGCAAATCTATTTGCAAATTTGAATAGAATCTGACAAACTGAGACGTGAAATTTGGGAGAAGAAATAGGAAGATATGAAAACATTTTAATTCTTGCAATGTAAAGTCTCATTTCAGAAAGAATGTACTTTTTCATTTAAAAAAAGAAGCCTCTAATTTCAAATTGGCACTTAAAAAGTTGTCTTCAAGTGAAAGACAGAAAACTTTCACAAACCAAATAAAAAAAAAAAAATTATTGAAACCTTATAATAGGTTACAACCAAATGTTTAAGGTTGAACAAAGTGATGCAGAAGACCAGTATTTCACGGAAGTTGCAGAAATAAGGGAGATGAGTTCACATTTTGGTGTGCTTCATTCTGCTTTGATATAATGCATTTTTAGAACAATGCTGATCTGTGGAGCCAGCAGGGCTTATGGTAGGGAAGGTCACAAGAAAATGATGTTTCATACTCTGTAAGGTAGACAAAGATCTGACCCAAACCCCTGGATTACAGCTCTTCCCTTTTCATCCTTCCTTCTCCTTTTCCTCTTCCTTATCTGTCTTCCTACTTTCTGTAAATCCCCCAATGTTTCAAAGCTTCAATATCCATTTTTTGTTTAGTCTATTTTAGTTATATGTTTTGAAATTTGACAGTTATTTGAGAATGAGGAATAGCATGTGTTATATTCATAAGCATGGTTGGTCAGAAAAAGGATATGTTTCATAAGAAACTAATACATTTCAGATTTTTAACAAAAAAATAGCAAGTCTTCTCTTGAAACAAGTTCTTAAAAATGTAAAGTTGTAGTCTCTAATTTAATTTGGATAATTTCTGATCAGTTCATTTTGCTCATGGCAAAACGTTGCCATACAATGTACAACATATAAATACATTTATCTTATAGAATCTCATTAAATATCTGCTGTTGCATCAATGTGTTTGGCATAATGTGAAATTCTCAAATAATCAAAATCATGATATCTAAACAAAATATTTTTATCTCTTTGAAATTAATCACCTCAGTGTTGAAAGGATCAGTATGGACTTTCTAGTTTTAAAAACAAACAAACAATATTCTGAACTAGCACTTTCTTGCAAATTTTTTTAAAATGAAATTACATTTTTGCCTTGGAAAATGGTTCTCTCGAATTTTTTTAGACCAGTTCTGCTTATAGGCTTATCATTGACTAGACTGAAGCCTGTGAAGGGGAAAGAACAGCAGGAGGCCCGGTTCATTTGCGTCAGGCTTGTGTTACAAGATGTCCATGATGCTTGTTTGTTTGCCTAAGATGTGAATGCTGTCCCCTGCCTCTACAGTCAGTCTGAAATGTCTAGTCCAATAAATTAAAACAACAAGCTGAATCTGAACCAAGTTTTCTCTACCCATATTATCCATTCTCACCACTCCTGTAATAGTAATGAGCACTGTTACCATGTAAGTTTTCTATTACATCAAGAGATTCATTTAAAACTACTTATTTTCTCTGTGCCTACATGAAATTCGTCATCTTCCTTGCTCTAAGTGGCTTAGTATTTAATGTAGGGACATCTTGCTTGTCAAGTCATTGTTTTAGAAATATATATTTCTAATTCCTTGTCTTTTTATTTATGATCTTGCTACATTTTTTTATCTGTCCATGTTTGTTTATTTTTTATTTGACATTCAATGAATTTGCTCTAGCTCTGTCTTTTTAGTACTGGCTGATGTTTTATAACGTATTGATTCCCAATATTTTAAACTGACCCACTGTTGATATGAGGATCACACTGGGAAGTAAGATGTTTACATCTCACTATGAATAGCAGATAAATGAAATAATAAAGGTTGTCAAAAGCTGAAAAATAAAGTACACTGGGTTCTTGTTTGCTCTCAAGGATATATGGCTGTGTAGCTCAGAGCTAGCAAACTTCAGAATTCAAGGCAAGTAGTTATGGAATCCAGTTTTCTCTTTAATTCTCTTATTACTTTTTTTGGATAAAAGAAAAATAATGCCAGTCTCCAGGACTATAATTTACCCACAATGCTGCATGAAAATAGTGACTTCACCAGCGATTTTCTCTTATAGTTTTCCAAGTGGTTCCTTTATAAATAATCCATGTTCTAATGAGCACATAAATGAAGCAAACTTAACTTTCTTTCCTTGTTGTATTTGATCCTCTTGACTAATTAGAGACTTAGAATATGCAGAGATATTGACACAGATTTTTACTGGTTTCACTTACAACTTTCTCCCATATAAAAGCTTTTTTTTTTTTTTTTTTTAAACTCTCCTTTTAAATTGCAACCATTTTCTATTAAGCTTAATTCCTTCTGGTATTTACTGCAATAACATTAATCATGATGAACTCATCTGGTATTTAATGTTGATGCAATTTCAGTATATACTATTTCTGAATTAAAATACTTATTTTGTAGACAGTGAAAAATTGTTTACTGATTATAGCACAACTGTGTGTGTGTGTAGATATAGATATATTGTATACATTAACGGTGACATGTAATTTAAATCTGCACATTTTGCATTATTCAGTAGTTGGATGCCAGCTGCTTTTCTTTTGTACTTTGTGATTAATTTCATTGTCGGTAGATTTTATGTTTCTGAAGAGTCTTTCACAGAATCTACACAGGATTCAATGAAGAGAATATGAATACCCAGTTGTCAGTGGTGTTTTAGCCTGATCTACAGCACTAAAGTTCAATGGTCAGAGTTATAGGATAATGAGGGAGGAAGAAAAATAATGAACTGTGGCATGATTTTCAAAGAATACTTGATTGACTTTTATCACATAACTAAAAAGAATTAATCCTCCCCATCACCCTTTTTTAATTTCCACTGCAATAGTTTGTCTACGTAATAGAAACAAATGCAAGGCAGGGGAGTGCTTTGTCTGAATTTGCATGTGTGTTTTTCCATGCAACGGGAGAGGCATCTTCAACTCTGAAAAGCACATAGCTGCTGTGTGCTTTTAAAGAGTTTAAATGCTGGCGTTTTCAAGCCTGTTTTATATATTGCATTCTTGCTTGATCAGGACAGTTTGAAACAAGAGCGTGTGGAAACAAAAAGCAAGAAGCAGTAAGTATGAAAACAAAAAAAAAAATCGCAGCTCTCAACAACTACCAGCAATTACGAGTTCTGAAGTTCTGTCTTTTCTGTTTGTTTTTAAAAGCAATTCAATAAACTACAAAATTTTGGAGCACTCTAGTCAGGGAAGTTGCAGGTAGAATTTATACTACATTTCTCAAAAGACGTAAATTCCCCTTTTTTGTAAAGCATTAAGTCCCTCCCTTAATTAAGCCTTCTGGGGTTTAAATGTGTTGATCTCATTTTAAACTGAGCTCAGCACAATTAGACACACTGAGAAGATAGCAGATAATCAGCACATACAAAAACATTTCAGACATAAATGCTTCATCCTGCCAGGTCCAAAATTACTATTTCAGTTTTGGTTTTGTTTTTTTTTTTTTTTTCTATCGGTGGGGGGACAGGGAGGGGAGAGAGAAGAGAGAGAGAAAGAAAAAAAATTGATTATTTTCAGCTCGTCATACATCTCATTTGTAGTGGGTCAGACCTTCCCCATTCACAATTACCACTAGTTAATCTTATCAGAGAAAAATTCAATTACATTTATCAAGGTTATTCCATACACTCAAGTTATTGCCTCGGAAAAATCGGGTTTCAGTGTTAAGAATGTTGGCATTGTGTATGTGTATGGGGTTTGGCTTTTTCCCCCCCATCTTTAAAAAATAAATAATTAAATCCTGCTTTTACACTGACGTTACTAATATATAGTTATAATAAAGTAATATTTGACAGCTTTGTAAAAGGGATCATTAATACATAGATTATGGAAGTTTAGGAGGGAGGCTCATAACTGTTAATAGACTTCAATTCTCAGCCTACACTGACATTTTAAAAAATCTAGTTTCAAATTTGATAACAGATTACCAGCTAGGCTGGGAGCCAGCCACCTGATTAAGGCAATTTAAATGCTTGCAAAGTGGTGAGATTAAAATCAAATAAGTGCCGATTTTTTCCCTGCTTCACTTATCTTTCCCTGGATTCGTTCCTTAACTACCAGGTGGCAGAGGACTCTGGGTAATTTTCCTCTGCGCCAATTACCCCAGGATGGTTTTTAGGGTGAAGCAGAATAATTACTGCACTATCAATCCAAAATGGGCTGCTTAATGTGTTTAAGAGAGATTTTGAGCCTTAGCAGGGAGGCTGCCTGAAGCGTGCTATGCTTGTGGTGCCAAAGCCCGCTCGGCCTGCTCGGGTAGTTAACTGTTCGCGGAGAAGGCAGCACACACCCAAGGTGAAAGAAAACAAGGAAAACTCCTGGGAAGCTGTGGGAAAGTTAATGAGCTGCTTCCAACGCGTGGCAGGCTGCAGTTGCAGGTGGCTGACAAAGCTAGGCAGGTTAAGAAAATAATATTTATCATCCAGCTGCCACGACCATCTTTATCAAAAGTATTTCTAAAATCCATACAACACACAGAAAAATGGATTTGAAACAACAACAAACAACAACAAAAAAGGTGTGGGGGGGTGGGGGGAAAACGGGGAGGAAAATGCAGTCAATGAAGCAGCATATCCTTGATGGGTCATTTGCAAAGCTTTGTAGGAAAGCTGATCTGATATGAGAACACATTGATTTTAATTTTTTTTTTCCCCCCTAAGTAAGAGGAAGGATGGGCTTGTGATTACAACAGAAAAGGGGAGAGCTAGGGCTGACGTGGGCTCTGCCACGGGGCTCCAGCGTGCCTGGTTAGCACCAGCCTGCTTGTAAAGGTCTGCTGAGGGAGGGGGTGCCCGGCTGAAGCCTGGATCCCGGTCACTTCCACGCAGCTACATCCACCCATTGGTTTTAATTGGTGCTGCGCTGTAAAATGAGGTGCTCTCCAGATGCTCCACCATTGACACTCTCTAGATGGGGGCCAGCTACTCTCCCCCTAATCCTGGGACGGCTAGCGAAATATTTGGTGGTAATTCCCCTGCTTTACGGCTTTCTCCCTGCCTAACATGGAGAAAGTAACACTTGGTTAAGCCACGGTATAAGAAATAACTCATTAATTATTGGTTCATTAAAGCATTTGAAGATCATTGGAGGAAAGGCAATACAGAAAAACTCAAGTGCGAGGTGAAGAAGCGTTATGTGCTGTTATCAAACTGGTGTGTGGTGGGGGAGGGATGGAAAAGGGGAGCAGGGCTTAAGCTCAGCTGAGACTCTGAAATGACATTACTAAATAGTATACTGTAGCAGCCACAAATTAAGTATTATCTTCCATCTGGTGACTATGCACTGGATTTCTTTAATTATTATTATCTGAATATAAATTGTGAGTTTTAGCCAAGAATTCTGGAAGGTTGTCCTTAGAAACAGAGAGATAATTAAAAAAATATCATTATATTTGTGAAGGGGTTGCTGCTGTTGCTTGCTTTTCAGTGATTTGCTTACACAGTTTTCCATATGATCTCTACCTACTTGATGTACAGAGCTTTTTTATTATTTAATGAAAAATTGATCTGTGATTTTTGCTTAGCAGATGGTTTGGATAATGTGAGTTAAAATGTTCAATTTTAAAGAGAAAGTCTCTGTTCTGAAATTGTTTCAAGTTGCTGAGTGACCTCAAGTAGACTTCAAATATATCTAAAAATCACCAGATATTTCATGAACATCTTGATATCTCCCAGGAGCACAGGGTATGGGTGTACTTTTGTGACTGGGGCTGTGTAGCTTATGTGTTCATATTCCAGTCCAATTTTCCACGCAAAACTGATTTACCTGTGCACTCACCCTCTGCTGCCTTCCTCCAGTAGAACAGTGCCCTCCCAGGAACAGCAGGAGCAGAGGGAAGGAAGATCAGCTCCGTGATTTAGATGCCAATTTTTAAGCTGACCTTGTTTTAAATCACAGGATTCTCACCTGCCACTGAAAACCTGTTCGTGTCCATCTCGCCAGATGTGACAGTTTATGCAGAAGTGTGTCTTGTAAGACACATGCAATCCATTTAAAGATTATCACATGAAACTATATTTACTTCCGAGGCTTGTAATAATTACACCTTCACTTGAAAAATCCCCAGGACTTTGGCTGCTGTGCCACAGATTTATACTCAAACATTTTCATTTGATGCGCAAAGTGTGAAGTACTCTTTAGTGGCAAGACAATTATCTGATTCTACTAATAAATGAATGCACTAGTAGTCATTTTTAATTGAACAATTATAGGATATTGCACTGTCAGTTGATTATAGAAGTCATTTCATAAATGTCAAAAATCTCTTTAAACGAATTATGGAGCTCCAAAATAACTCCGGCAATCAGCCAGCAATAACACAATAATCTGTTTACCCTGTTGTCAGGCAAACTACCGCCATTTTTTTTTTTTTTCCTTTTTGAGGGGGGGACTGAATCTTAAGGATTATACTCCTGCTCAGGCTGCGGCAGCTACTGAGGCTTTGATTAATAGAGATTGTGAGTGTTGTCAAGTGCTCTGACACGTATTAAATAGCAAGAGAAATTAAAGTTTTTTTAGAAAGACGTCAATAGCAAACAGGAGGACAGATCTCCTCTTTGAGCAAAGAAGGTTGAAGTCTGAAAGGTGCTTCTAACATGTTCCTGTTTGCAGATGCTTCAGTTTGCTTCCCTTTTTATTTTGGTATTGAATGCAAACACCACTTTCTTTCTGTTGTTACATGGTAATCTATTTCCTCTTTTTTTCCTCATTGTAGGTACAAATGGTAGGCTTGGACAAAAAAACAGGCTGGGTCTGCTTCCATCTATGAACACCTTTGTTCATGAACGTTAGTCACACTCTTTTTTCTGCCTACTCATACAAATGAAGACAAGAATTTGGCTCACGGGTATTATGGATATGCCATGTCCTTCCCTAGTGGATTGGTCTACTTTCTGTCCTGGAGTAGGGTAACGTATAATAGTCCCAAGGGCAATTTCGGTAGGTCTGTAAGGATGGGTTCCAGCTGTATCAGAAGAACTACTCTGGTCAGGGAAAGGTGAACAGAGAGCATCAAAATAAAGGAGGTTGGACCATTACTGCAGAGGAGGCTTGATCCATCTTTTGCCTGCTGAGAGAGAAAGAGAGGGGGAGTATTTTAGACCTTTTGCTTTTTGATCAAGATAACGTGAGTGTGACACATAGTTTTGCTAATAATAAAAGGTTTTGAAATAAAATGCAGGTGAAATGTAATCAAAGGTAGAATTAAAATAAATATATTTTGAAAACTGTTCACTTTCTGGAGATTTGGGGTGTGTGGGTGGGGTGGGATTTGTTTTGTTTCCCTGTTTTAAGTGTTCAATTCCAGATACCTTTGGTCTGAATAAATTTAATGGGATTCCACTACTTGAAACCATTTCTGGAAATCTGATGCCCAGTTCTAAGGCTGGTCATCTCAAAATGAGCAATCTTGAAATAGTGGATCGTATTTTGGGGGCTGATGGTAGTAGAATAGATGTATTGCTGGTATATGACAAAATCTTTAATCCCTTTTAATCCTTAGCAATGTAGGAAAGATACCTGCAGCTTTGGGTCTGCTTCTTGGCATATTCATGTTTTCAGATGTTGAAAACTGAAATCATCTGAAATCAAGCTGAGAGGGGGATGACAAGAATTAAGGGATTTTTAGTCATAGATGGTGGCAGAAAACTTCAGTCTGGAGTCCGCGTGACCTCATGATGCGTTAAGGGAGGCATCACCATAGGAGCAGAAGAACAGGGGCCCTCTGTATTGTCTGTGCCTCATGGAGTAATCTTCTGCCAGCCCTGCATGAGCTAGCACAGAGGGTAGTTTTGGGAATGGAGCCAGAAGCATTATGCAGATTCAGTGTCATAATCATCCCATGCAAGCTAGGTATGCCTGTGGCTGTGGCCATACTTCCAGCTCTGGAGCTGGCAATAGTGATGCCGGGGTATATTTTCATATTGACCTCTTATTCTCACTTCCCACATGAGGACTGCTTGGTGGTGGGATCAGATGCGGAGAAGCTAACAGAAGATCTAAGGAAATGTCTGTGTGTAGGACTTGATTGCTGGAGTCTGCAGTTGGTAAAAATGAATACTATTATTCAAGTGCAGAGTTTTAAGTCAGCAGCACTGCAATGGTTTGATATGCTGGGAGCTCCAGGTTGTCCATATCTAGCCCTTTAGGCTGACTACTCTCTAAATAATAAACCCCAATATTCTGTCCCTATTAACAGGGCAAGGTGTGTACAGGAGAGATTACATCCCTATTTGCTGTGTATTTCCTGAGATTAGTGCATCTATGTTATAAAGAGTTGCTATGCTGGCACCAAAGGATAGAATGGTCAAAAGCATTTAGTTAGACAAACAGAAAACTGGAAAGGAATAGGAATAGTCAGAGGTTCACTATAGGAAAGGAAATAACAGATAGTCAATACTAATATTTATTTCACTTTTATTGTGAGGCTTTTGATTTATGGTTTAGGTAATTTAAGGTGAGCTGGATAGCATTTTGCTTGATGAAGATGTGGCCCTAAAAACTGAGGATCTGCTTCTTCCCTGACTTACACCTGTGTCATCATGTATATCTTTGCCAGGTCTGTGCCAAACATGGACAGTTTGGCAGCTTTCTTGCACACACTTTGTTCTGAATTTAACTGACTGCACAAAGTGCAAGGCAGTCAGGAAGCAGCCTCTGACATTTTTAATTGGCATTGAATTTAAGTCATCATCAATTATTCTGCTTTAAAGGCAGCTTTATTCCTTAGAACTGCCATGCATGCTATTCAAAACTCTTGCAGGGATCCATCCCTGGTATCTGTCTTGGCTAGTAGGATTAAGCCCTTATGGCTAGTAGGTGGCTGAGACCTTACCATATGCTGCTGGTAGACAGCAGCAAAGCTTTACCCTGTGATAGGCATACTAAAAGCAATCTGTTGGGCTTTTTTTTTTTTTTTTTTTAATATAATACACCAGCACGTGGTTAATTGACATTCATATTATTAAACTAACTTGTAAATAATGTGATTCTCTCGGGAATCACATCAGTTGCACTGTGGGTAAGTTTAGATTTCAAAGGTGCCACAGTGCCTCATTCTGTGTTGACGGAATTGAACAGCATTAACCTTTTCACTTACACTAACAAAGACAAGTTAAGACAAGATGTGCTATGACTACTGCACATCTATGTTTTGTTTTTGCCCAGGGCCCTGTACAATTACCCAGCACTTCAGAGCTAATATTGGTTGGATGTTTATCTTCCCTCCCCTCCCCCTCCAATATTTCTACCAAATGACAGCCTCGTTGTTTGACCAAAAAATAACCAGTTACATCATAAATATATTCTCTTCTTTAAAAAAAAAAAGGCTAAAAAGATATTCCAAGCACTTATAAAGAGATCCAGCAATGAGAAAAAACACATAGACTCTGCAGTACAGTTCAGCTAGCATTTTCTCAATACAAACCATTCTGCTGTCATTCTAAATTCCATACTGCATACAATATGGTATTGACACCAATGAAACACCATGCTGTGCACATATCCCATAAAATAAGGAAAAAGAAATCATCCTCAACAAATTACAGGCAAAGAAGCCTATTTTATTTATTTCTTTTAACATGCAGGCTCTTTACATGTGTGTAACTATTATTAGTATTACTTGATGTTAGCCTCAACTGTGGTACTGAAGAACCCAGTGCAAAATGTACACTACAAAAATCTGCCTAAGAGTCTGGTGGCTAGTTAACTGTAGCCTGACCTGAGACTTCACAGGTTTTGAAATGGGTCCAGAAGTTAGAAAGAATACATATATGCAAGCTGCAGTGATTGCAGGGCTGATACTTTCAGGATATTCCTTAGCACCAAATATATGTTTTGGCCGCTATGTAATTCACTTCAGAAGCAAAAGCTTCCAAAGGGTTGACTGAAGAATAGCTTTCTCCCTTCCTCTCTGTGGTGGAGAAACAAAATGTGGAAAATGGAGTGGAAGCACAGAGAGAATTAAGTATCTTCCTTGAAGTCACATAGCACTTGTGCAGTGGCCAAGCCAGGAACAGAAAACTTATTCCCTGACTTTATCAGCTGCTCGCTATATACCTCTCTAAAACTTGGCAGATTTACAGGGGGGATAGTCACATAGCTTGTTGAGACCTGACTTGTTTGGCATATATGAGATTGGAAACTGATTTTATGCTAGCTTCCATAGGACACTGTCTCTCACAAATTCACCGTAGGCAGAGCAGCACTTACGATGAGCTTTCTTTCACTTAACTTTAGACGTCTAGAAAGTAGGTGTCTATCTTGGACATACCAAAAGTTTCCTGCTGTGGACAACAGGCAGAAACACTGCTTCGGCTCATAGGAATGCTGACATCTATGATGTCATCCAGTAATATCATAAAAGAGTCTATTTTTCTCTCTTGACCTATGGAAATTCCAAACAACTACCTCTGATATAAATGTCTGTATTGTAAATATATCCCACCCCTTATTTCAACATTCTTAGGAGACTAAGCTTAGAAGAGTGAATATAATCTTGATCATTTGTGAATTAGCAGAGTAAACGAAGAAATTATTCCTTAGAAAATTATCAAAATATCACATCACAAAATCTTGCAGGGAAGACAGCAATGTGTATTCTAGGGTTGACCATTCAATGCCTTTCATAAATGCTAGTGAATTTGCCAAAATCTGGAAAGATGTAACATACAGCTTACATAAAAAGCACCTAGATCCCACCAATTTTCCCTGTAAGACTAAGAATACAAAATGTTCTTTCAGCTGAGACATGGATCAACCTGTATGAATTTCTAGTACAGACTGTAACCTATAGTTATGATGTATCATGACTGTCACCTTAAATTTGTCTAAATTTTAGTAGGTCTACAATGGTAAAAGTGATGAGAAGAGAGATTGGCAACGGTGTAAGAGTAGATAAATGCAAGATATAGCCTTGGTTGCCTTGGTGTGGGTATCCCTGAGAAACCAATTTGTTCATTTGGTAGTCAGTTTTGTGTGTAAACCTTAAACATGAACGTATGCTGTTTTAATGTGCTCTGTAGATTCAGTCTTAAAATCATAATTAGTGGAGTTTACGCCTATGATATTTCTCCTTGCCATTCCATAATGTCTTTGCACGATTAAAAATGTTCATTGAACTGAGGTTTGGGAGTTTTGTTTGTTTTTTTCATTTTTTTTTTTTTTATTATCTACAAACTTCCCACTGATTACAAATACATTTGGAAATAAACGTCATGCATTTCACGTCATAGGGAACATGGTATAGCCTTTAGTTCTTTGTGTGGTTGCAGAAGTTCCACATCTTAGACGAGGGCTAGCTGAATGATGTACTAAGGTTTGAGATCTGACTCCAGGTTGGTTTTTGCTCTTTGTTGCATTGCTGTTGGTCTTGTAAGACTTCATTAAGGAGGAACAATTTCAGGTTTACACTGATATTACAGCTATGAATCTGGCCTTTTCTGTCTAGCCAAGTCACTTTTTAAATAAGTGGAGTATGTGACTGATGTGATGCAGCAAGTCTGTTTTAGTCAATCTAAATGCTGGATTATCTTTAAAGACCAGCATAGCTGGAACTCAGGTGTTGTGTATGGCCAGGTCAGCAGGCAGATATTATTAATGGCAGTAGGCCTTAGGGGCAGGAAGATGTTCAAGTGAAAGAGAAGGAAAGAAGTCCTTAAGAGAAATAACATTGTGATCTTGACTTTCCACGGCCTAAATCTCTAAGCTATCCAAATCCCACTCATGCCGCTGTTGATCTCAGGACAAGTGCAGTGTTGCAATGAGTTGAAGCTTCCTTCCTTTGGAGGTTTCCACCATGCTTTCTACCAACATGGTAGAATGAGATGGAAGTAATTTACAGGCTAGAAACTTGCTGTTATGTGTTTTTTGTGGCTGTGGGCTAGAATAAAAATGTAATAAAGCAAAAATAGTTCTGAAATTGTTGTTTTGGGTTTTTTTGCTTGAAGATGCTACTTTAGGACTGACATCAAACTGCATTGCTTAGGAGGCAAGGAAGAAATTTTTGAGGTTACCTACAGGCATTTTAAGGTAATAGGCATTTAACTGTCATTCATCTTCCTAACTCTTTGAATTTAAAAAAGAGTTTTCCTTTAATAATTTGACATTTCTTCCCCTTTCTTATGATAATCATTGTACAGTAGAACCCTCTTTAATAAGGCATAGCAGCATACAGAGTTCTACCTCCACTGACCCCTGTGTTTCTGGATTATTTTGATCAAATTCAACTTTCTTGATTCCAGCAGGCTGTTGATAGAATAACATATTTAAATAAACACCTTATCAGTTCAGGTATGGATGTAGAATTGGACAGCATTCAGGAGACAGACTACTTTTTGTAGTGGCTGGTGAAAAAAATTGAGTGTCATTCAGGAAATCGTGGGAGAATAGTCAAGAGGAGGAGGAAGGACTTGGAGAGGACAATGGAAAGGAGAAGCAAGGATTTAGTGCTAACAGGGAAAATGGCCTTGAAGAACAAGAATTGGAAGCTGAGCTAGTCAGAGCAGCAGCAAGAACCAGTGAGAGAAACAGGTTAAAGGTACACCATTAAAGTCAGATTACCTTATCAAGAGACACAATTATTTAAGATAAAATGGACTTTACACTGTGTCAACTCCTGTACTGAATAAAAACAGGAAAGTGGAAGACAAATGAACACGACTTAGGGAACCCAGACATTTCAGTCTGTCGTCTCTGTGTTGTTTTCACCCTCCTAAAAAGAATCTGGTATTGACAACTCTGAGAACAAGATTCAGTCCATCTAACTTTAACAGTGTTTTAAGGGATCATCTGGCTTAAGAAAGTCATCTAGGTTCAGTTTGTAATGAGTGTAGAGGCACCTCCAATGAGGTTAATTTCCCATATTCTAATTTCCCCATCCAGCTAATGATGTAATTAATTGTGTTCTTGAGTTGCCTGTTTCCTTTGACTTTAGAGAAAGTATAAACAAGTAACTTTAAATATCTAGAAGTTAGACATCTAAAGCCAGGTGAGTTGAATCCTGTCTTGAAAAACTAGATTATGGGTTAGATATGCAACTCAGTTAACCTGGGAGAGCTGTTTTTCTGTCTGTAACAAAAATATTCAGCTCACATCTTTTGTTCCTGAATGTGTGATAACTTTGATTAAACTACCAGATTAAATTCTCCTGGTTTAGATTTTAAACTTGTTTGAAACAAGGTTAGATGGCATTTAAGTTCCATATCACTGTGTCTCCAGTAATGAAAATTAGTCTAATAGGCTAAGGTACCCATTATTCAGGCTAAATTAGCTTCCTGGGAGAGATCCCTGTAAAGTAGCCATCATGATGAAGAATGTACCAATTAAACAAAGTAAACCAAGCTGATTATTGACATATTCTGAATTTCTTTTAAACCTTTTTCTCCTTTACATCCTTTGTGCTTCTGCCTGTTGCAGAATATTGAACACTATAGAATGGAAAGAAGGATAAATAAATGTGGAAGGGAAAGGGAGGAATTGCCCCATGTCTTATTGCTATTGTTTTGACTATATATTGAATCATTCTTGAAAGAATATCCTTCTTTCTAGATCTTCCTTTGAGATCATACAGGCTATCCCTTTCCCCACTAGCTGCCATTGGGATGATATGTCCTGACTACAGCAGCTGCTCATATGGAAAAGTAATCAAACAAAAGTGTTTAATATAATTTTTTAGCTGCCTATTAATGGAATTTAATATCTGGAAGAAGAGAAAACCAAAAGCCGCTTGACGAGCTAGCTTTCCACATATAACAGTTAGAGAAACATCGACACGTCCTGTTTCTGCTGCTGATGCAATGATTGCTGACATTACGCTGATGATCTCAGAGGCTTTCTATTGATAGAATTTCTTCTGATTAAATGAAGAACTGGGATTTTGGAAGATCTGGATTGTATACTTGATCAAAGTTTTGGAGGATGACATCAGAAAGACACACTGGAATCAGTTTTTAGGAGCATCTGTCCCATTTTCAAAAGTCATTTGGACTGAGAGGAGCTTTTCTTGCAGAGATGTAAAACATCACTGTCTGGTAACAGCAGAATGAAAATTGTACAAGTGGCTTTGCTGCTCCAGGTCAAAGTCCACCTTCTTAGTTCTGATACATCTTCACTGGCAGTTTCAAACAGTATGCTGGGCTTTGCATTGTAATGGCTGAGGGACAGGTGTATGTTTGTTTCTGCTGTGGATGTGGTATGAACCACGGAGAGGCGGGGATAACAGTAAGAAATTGCATCAAAGCCCTTACACACTTATATCCATATATTTAGGCGTTACTATTTTAAGCATACCAAGGCCAAGGTGACATGTCACATAAAGGTGAATTAGTCATGACTTCCAGAAAAACATAATTATTACTGTGAAGAATGGTCCTCAGTGACTTAGGCGGTCTCGACACATCCTGTATCTCCATTTCACATCTGTGAAATGGGAAAACACCACTTACCTACTTCTAAGAGATGTTTCACTGAATAGTTTTTGTGAACCACAAGCCTCCTGTGGAATGAGTGCAAAGTATTACTCTATTTATTTTTATGAACTTTCTGTTTTACTGCAGTAGGAAAGCTTAAATTATCCATAGAGTTCTTGAGCACATTGGGGAAGCCAAAGATCCTGATTTTGCCCACTGTGCTCCTGGCAAAGAAAAGACCCAAGGGAGACTCCTAAATGAAAAATATAAACAAAACCCTGAAGCTACTCAGATCCTTAGAAGATTAGATTTTTGAAAATATGTTCTTTATAAGATAAGTTAAAGGCGTTCTTTCCCTTATTTTTTCCCCTGGTTTGGTCACAGGTTGCTCCAGGCATCCAGATGGGGGTATTCAATCCCTTGCTCTATTGATCCTGACAGGGACACATGCTAAGGTGCCCTATCCTCCCTGAGGCCATCACTAACTGCAGTTTTAACAGGTCCAGCAAGTAGAAGAAGAGGTTCCAGAGGCTGTCATTCAGCCTGGGATCCCTACTTCACCCTTTCAATCTCATCCACCTCTCTGTATATTTCATTATTGTCAAGGTGTGCAATACTTGAATTTCCAGTTGTATTGCAGAGTCCTTTCAGGGCTGGTAGTTGTGGGGGGTTTAGTGAACATCTTGTAAGTGGGAAAATTACCTGTGAAAGCAAGCAGTGCTCTTTGTGTCACTCACATGGTGGAGGGACAGGAGAAAGTGTATTTTGTGTGAATTCTTCTTCCCAAGGTAGTTTGGCAGTTGGTCACGTAAAAGATAAAGATGGGTGGTCTAGATGTCATTTTTAGATTTTGATTGCACAGAGACATTTTAGGCATTTTTCTTTTCCTTTTGCTGATACCAGCAATTTAGAATTCTGCTGTCAGTCTTCAGTTTTAGATTTTTGAATAAGTGGTAAACTCATTCTCTCACATTCGGATTTATATTGAGTCCTCCTGCTTTTTTTTTTTATTAAGAATGTTATATACTTGTCAAAGTTAAGTATCTTGATAAAATGCTAGTGTGGATCACTGCTTTTCTGTTAACTATGATCTAGGCTCCATGAGTTGGTGTGTTACTCTGGAGTTTTGTAACTTGGTGCTTTTAGTGAGTGTACTCAAAGGTACACTCTATGAAATAAACCAAGGTTTATTCCATTGAAGTTTTTATTTCTAAAAAGATGTCAAAGCCCTTTACAAATTGATGTATGTATACACTGTCTCTATGGAGCACTGAAGTACAGTATGAACAGTGTCTATCTAATGCATAGCTCTATTTGCCTCAGTATTTCTAATTAGCTTTTCACTGATATAGGACATAAAGGCAAAATCAGTATTGGAGATGAAAACAAAGGAGGTGGAAATTAAACTGAGGGTGAAATCACATTATGTGATTGAGTCTATCTGAGAGTCTGTTACCACCATCAGGCTCTTACCACTCCCCGTTTCCCGTGCTCCTCCAACTCCTCCCCTGTCCTTAGCAGGTGATTTGTCACTTCCCTTATGCTGGCTCTGGTGTGTCAAACCAATGACCCTGCAATGACTCTTATTCCGGGTGAATGAGACAGACCAGCTCACTGAGGGTGAGAAGAGCACTAGATTTTCGGAGGAAGTGGGGGCATGCTAGGAGCAGTGTAGGAATGGGAGGAATGATGCAGGTGGGTGTAAAGGGTAAGAGATCCCCTACCCAGTTTTCACAGCAGAAGTCATTGAAGTGTCTAAGTGTTGGATAAGAATGCACAAAGGAAAATGGGCTTTGATTTGGTCCCAAATGCCTATATTTCACGTATCCCTACTTCTCGGATTGTTACAGACTGATATGGCTGGGAAATTTATCTTCCATTCTTCCCATTTACAAACAATGCCTCCTATTGCTAGTACTTTCCCACCTACCCCTGGACAACATATTCTTTTCAGAAGACTTGTACTCAAGTGTCACTTCAATTAATTGAGTGACTACTCAACTACGAAAAAAATCAGAGAATCTAAAGCAACTAAATGCAACTTACGTGAATACCTTAAAATTAGCAGCTATGTGCTTATCTACGGTTGTGCAATGGACAAGGCCAATTAACACTTTACAGATTGTTTAAAGAACAACCTCTCCTGCTTTTTCTCTGGCCTCTGCTCCTTCTCTTCAGCCTCTGCCCAGTGCACATCAGGAGAAATGTCTTGTTGCTGCTAGTACCTTGTGCCATGCACTGTAAAATGCAATACACAGGAGTAGTAGGATGGGTGCTGGCTGTATGCTCCCTGACTCTTTGAACTCAACCAACTATTAATACAGTGGTTAGTTGAAGAGGAGTGGTAGTCAAACACTAGCTACTCTGCAACAGTAAACAGTGTTTACAGGGAACTTGTCATTGTTTAGTAGCATTTGTGATGATTTTGCCACCCTTGATATGCTTCCACGCTTGAACGGCAACAACCTGTGTTACACACTTAATCTTGTACACCAAATTCCTCTGTCACCAACCAGCTGGATCACAGTGGATCATAGCTGTGGCTGCAGCTGTGAGTGCCACATCACGTTGCTTTTTTTGTCCTCACCATTTTCTTACGGGCTGTGATGTTAAACATTTGGTTCCATGTTCATTAATAGTCATTAATGGCACTGTGTGATCCGCTGCAAGATCTTGTACTTACAGGACAGATCAAATGCATGTCTTTTATGGGCATCAGCAGAATGGGACAGCTTATCAAGAGTTTATATTGTCTTCAAGATTTTATTTAGTGTTTGTGTTGTCTTTATGTCGGAGAACAGTTGATACCTAGTCCAGTGTGAAGTTAGAGAGATGAGGACAGATGATGCATAGCCTAGTATAATGCCTATTACTACAAAACTAAGTCATTAAAACATCTTCATTACATTTGATGGGCAGTGTGAGCTTATACAAGATCAGTGTTTTGTGTTGCGTGGTCTGAGAGATTTTGACCTGGTACAGAGAAGGCCTAAAGCTGGATGCATGATGTTGTCACACTGTGGCCTTAAAAAGCATATACTTTCAGTCTTCTCTGAAGTCTTGGAAGCAATCTACTCAGCACTCCTCAGGATGACCCCCCATGTCTCCATCTGGGAATAATGCTTACCTGCTCCATGGGGATCTGTAAAAGTAAACTGATTACTCATTTAGTCGGTGTTTGTACAGCACTTTGAAGATAAAAAAGCTGTGCTATGATTGTAAGTGCTATTCGCTACATTTCCTATGTAATTATATATTTTTTTCCCGAGATTCTTAGATATTTTTTAATCTTTCTAATTGATACTACATGCAGTAGAACATTATTCTGTCTCTAGCTGAGCAGGGTACTGTAGAAGTGTAGGGAAAGAAATTGATCTATCTGCTGTGTTATCCACTCTGTGCTCTTATGATATTTTTGCCAACTGCTTTCATCAAGCTAGTAAGGATTTGTCAAGGTGTTTACCTGTTGGGAATCTCAACATGATTTCTTGAGGGTGCAATCTGGGGCTGAGTTATGTGTTCTCCTCTTCTGCTCTTCTAACTATTCGTACATCAAAGTCTCCACCATTGTAATTCTTTTTGGCCTACCCTTTATTCAGCAGTTGCTGTACAAAACAAATGTATGTTGTGCTCAGAGAATACTGTATATCATATACATTTATCCACCCAATGAAATGAATGCATTCAGTGCACATAAGCAGAAATGTCTTGTTGGGGAAAGTTAGTGGTAGCTTGTGCCTCATGCTGCAGAATGCAATATAAGGAGTAGTGTATTGGCGATGTAAGACAAAATTAAGCAATGGAAATTTTGGATGAGTATCAGGAAATATTTCTTAATACTGAGTTCAGGCAGTGGAACAGTCTCCCAAGGAACATGATGGAAAGCCCATTGCCCGTGTCAATTAAAACTAGACTAGTTTTAGAACTGGGGAATATACTGTAGGGAACAATCCTGCAGAAGTCTAGATGACCTAATAACTCTTTTCCATCTGTAATACTCATGTCTGAGTTTCAGAGTTATGTATTGCAATATGATTTCATCCTGACTGAGAAAGACTGAAATATTTTTCCTTCATGTAGGATTTTTTTCACACTATCTAGAATTTTCATACCTACTGAAAACTAGTAGGGGAAAAAAAAGCAGAACCAGGTCTACACATGCAGTACTCCTAAACCACTGCTCAGGCAAGAAGCTATCCTGCTCTATTTGCACCTGCTGTCTCAGCTTGGTTGCAAAAAACAACCCCAGACATCATTCCCACGGATGACAACTTGAAGCAGGCCAGGCCTCACAGAGACCCTAGGCAGGGCAGAGTAATGTTTTGGAGACAGAGATCCTCTCTTTAAGCAGCAGGCCCAGGATTTGTCTTCCTATTGACCGTTGTTGAGTCCTGTCTCATCTATACCTGCAGTCATTGTTGGGGAGCCAAGGCTGATAAGAAGGTGCAAAACATGAAGTGTGCACTGATGTGCAGTTTTTGGGGAGTAAAATGTTTCTAGCACATTTTAGATTTCTTTCTTGCAAGAGCCCTGGCAAAGCTCTAACATGACATTATTTTGAAATACAAAGAGGCATTGAGAATAATCAGTGATGCATCACAGAAAGGCCCATTTGTTTCCATTTAACAGGGAAAAGGTTAGAGTAGTACATCATCTTGCTGTTTCCATTCTGTGCATTTAAGAAACAGTCTGTCCAGCCACTAATTGAGAAGTGAATTTGTATACAGAGAAACCAGTTTAGTAGTGTCAGTAAAAGAATTGGTAATTTTTCCACTAACAAGATGCCACGTTGGTAAATAAACCCCTATCAAACTGAGACATATTGTCTATCTGCTCCTTAAAGATTTCTTGACTGTGAAATATGAACACCTGGGTTTTTCTTGCTTCTTTTTCCTCTTGTTGGCTTTTGTTGCGGCATCCTGAAGTTGAGGGGAAACTTGTGGTAGCATCCAACCTTCTTTCCTGGATCTAACACATCATAAAATAGCTGTTGTTCTGTAAAGACCTCCTTACTCTCCTAGTAAAGTCAACAGGAGTTTGGCCATAACCTTTGTGGACAGCATGTTGAGTACCTAAGGCAACATGGGCAGGAGGCCAGATGGGCTAGAACTAAAAGTCCAAGTTTCAATGCCTGAAAGTTTGCATCCAAGCTTTGCAGCCTGGCAAATCTCTGCAAACAATCTTTCTGTAAAACAATCTTCTACCCAAATCTGTTACAAGTCTCACTCAGGTTGTTCCTGCTTAACACTTTGTTTAAAACCTGCTTCTTCAATATTAGCTTGAATCAGCTTTTTTGAACATTTGCTTATACTTATTTGGCTTTCTCTCTCTGCCTTTTCTCTTGTCCCTGATCTCATTTTTTCGTCTGTATGACTCCATTTCTATTTGCATATATGCTGCTATGAAAAAGATAAACTAACTAATGGTGCCAGCCCTCCAGCAAGGACTTTGAGGGACTTTCTTGTCTTTCTGACTAATTCCTTTTGTGGCCTTGGGAAAGTCACTTATCTTGTCTTTCTCAGTTTTCCCATGTGAAAAAAGGAGGTATCAATGTACACTGACATCCAAGAGATCCTGTTTGTGTTGCACTAAGAAGTCAGTCATCTCCAAATACAGGTTTACTCTATGTGAATATGTGAGTTAATTAAAACCTAAGATGTTGTAATATTGTGGATTAATTTTAGCCTCTGTGGTCAGCGCTGACCAGGTCACTGAGGGGAAAAATTATGAATTAAAATGAAGACCTGGAAAAGTATTAACTTCTTTTTGTTATTAATCATTGTGTTATTTATTGCCATTTATTTTGTAATTATTGCTTGGGAAATAAAAAATAAAAAATCTATCACTGCTCTGTGCCAGCTCTAACTGCAGCTGCGGATTTAGAGACGAAATTCAGGCTTCAGCCTTTCCCTGGGGCTGATGGACTTCTCCTTTCAAAGTAGGACACTTCTATCTGATGGCATTAACCATAAAATCCCCCATTTCAAGTCTATGATATCCTGAAGGACAACGGCTCATTTCATTTCTTATCAAGAAATCGGGCAGATCAGTCATATTTCCCGAATCAAATGACATTTTCAGAAAATTCATTTGAACCAAAAATGAGGTTTCCTCTCCACAGACTCCAATTAGTTTAAAAGTGGTTTTCTGATGAAAATTCTTGAAATAACTGAGCTGTATAAAGAAAAATCTATATCTATATATGTATGTATATAGATATATGTACACATGCACAGTCGCTGTGAAAGCCATAGCCAGAGTACCCTATCAAGAAGTATAAATCTTTAATTTTGGTGATCAGCAGTAACGGTGAAATACCTTAAGATCTCTCCTTGCTTCCTCCTCATTTTTCTTCCTCTCATCCCATCACTCCGGCTATTCCAGTGGGAGTGCGCGCACTCATTTGCTCCCTAAGTACACAAAATTAGCTGCTTATCTGTTGATCTTCTTACATGATCCTTTAAAAATCCTTTCTCTGTATGTGTGTCCAAGGCCGCTTTTGCCTTCAGAGGAAGCCCAGACAAGCCAATCCTCAGCCTTTCCCTTACCCGCTCACAGGGGGCCTGGGCCTAATTAAATTGCTCTCAAAGACAAGAAGGGATGAATTTCCTTCTTTCCATCTCCCTTGTCACCCATTTAACTCAGCTGAGATCCGTTCATTCCTTTTTAGTTATGTTAAAATGGAAAGGGGGGAGCTTGGATTGAGGGGGACGTGCGGGGAAGGGGGAGGAAAGTAGGGGAGGAGGAGGCATGCGGGTTGCGCTGCTGAGGTGCAGCATGCCAGGCACAAACAAAGGAGCAAAACCCGAGTAAATGGGAGGTGAGCGGAAAAGAGTGAGCGCCAGAACAGCGGCTGGGTTTCTCTGGCTGGGGCCTCCTCTGGTTTTGTTTACTGTCCATTTTTGTACTCAAACCGAAGAAAAATGCGACGTTACAAAGACAAGAAAATATCTATGTACATTTCTGCGTATTTATGCACTCTTTCAGAGTGATGCTTGCTCCTTCCCCCACCCCTCCCAAGACCTTTCTCCGATGAATGAGGAGGCCTGGGAAATTAGAATGACCCTTGCCCGCCCATGTGGCATCGCCTCGGAGGGGTGGAGGCGGCCGCTTTGGCTCACCTACGGTCGGTTGCTCCAGGAGGGCAATGGGGAGAGCTGGGGCAGCAGGGCTGCTGCAGTGGAGATGCCGGTGCGTGGGGAAGGACAGCCCCGGCGCTGCCAACGCCAGGGTCCTTGTGCGAGCTGAAGCCTGGCAAAGGCCTAGGAAGAGCCGAGCAATTAGCCTTTGAAGGTCATCCAAAGTTGTTGGTTTTTTCCTTGTCTTTTTTTTTCTTTTCCCTTCCTCTCCCCCCACTTCTCTCTTCTCAGTGCTGTATCCTCCTCCTCCATCACCCAAACCCCAAACACATCTGAGGAAGCTGTTCAATTAAATCTCTCCTGGCTCCAGCTGGCTCCTGAGTGAAAGGTCAGCAGCGTCCGGGAGGGAGAGACGCGTGCGAGGAGGAGCCAGAGCCAGTGCTGCTACCACAGCCGCCTCCGTCTTCCCCTCGCCTCCTTCCCTCCCTCCCTCCCCTCGCCTCCCTTCGCCTCCCCTCTTTAATGATACCCAATGGTCAATCACTCCCCAGCAGAGAGAGAGATGCCCTGAAGCATCATTGTGGTCGGGAGCAATCGATCAGGTTTTTAAAAAAAAGATGATAATGATAACCCGTGGACATAATGTCAGTGAGTTTGCGGTGCCTCTTGGAGGCCGCGTGTGCTCTGTCTGCCAGCGCCAAGGAGAGGCTTGGAGGGGCCCGAGAAAGCCTCTTCCCCCCACTGAGCCCACTTAGCCCTGCCTTAAAGACAGCTAATTAGACCGAGGGCTGCTATGTCTGCTTACACCGGTGGGGGAGAGAAGGAGTGAGGAGGGCCTCACACCAATGGCAAGCAGGACTAGAGCAACCTTTGTTTTAAAGAGGCTTCAAGTTAACTGGAGGTAATCATACAGAGACACAGCTATAAATAATACATACCTGTGCTACGCGACCTGGATGCAGGCCCTCATAAGAATACTATGGTATGCAATGGTGATCCACTGCTTGTTACCCCGCGTGCTCTTCAGGGCTTTTATTTTAAGACAGATTAGTGCTTTGTATTGCCAGGCAGAGAGAGGTAATCACCAGCCCATGCCTGAGATGGAGATCTGAAAATCACCGGGAGGTACTTATCAACATGCGATCTAAGCACTGGTGGATGTGTACAGACCTTTTAAAATTCTATTAGTATATGTCTGAGTAGATTGCAGTAAAAATACAAACAGTTTTCTAAAGAAAAACTGTCAGTCTCTCTTCCTAAATCTCCTACCCTGCAGCCTAAGCATGGACTTCTGTTTTTATGGATAAATGCGATTTGTCTTTTAACTGTTGAGATTACACACTCACCGGAAGGACTGCAGACCCTGCTTGGAAGAGGAAATCTTCCTTTTATCCCAGTGTACACTTTATCAGAAAAATAATAATCAAACCTGGGGGCCCTCTGTCCCTTCCTTCCATTGTGGAAATATAGGACAAATAACTCCATAGCAATAATTTCCCATCCCAACACACAGATTTTTTTGTTGTCACGTTATTTTCTGCATCATTTGATGAACAAAACTACATTTTCCTCTGCACCTATTAAACTATTTGATGATGCCTTTTATTTTGCACTATAATTGGGAAAGCAATCATGTGATAAAATGTAAGTTTTGTTGTGAAATAAAATAAGCGATGTTGAAAACATCCAAATTATATTGTCCGAGAAAGTTTCTCAGATGTTCCGTTCATGTAGAGAAACGATACTATTATTAAGGTTTTTTTACACTTTTGGGAAGAAATCTTTGAGTATTAGAAGATACTTGTAACAGACATAACAGTAATGACTCATGATTCTGCCATTACCTCTCTCTTGCAGTATTAAAAATGTGGGTAGAGAGTGTTAAAATAGCTATGGTCTGAAATAGGACATTTATCTCGTTTCTTTCTTGAGCAGCTAGTTTGTGCATGTGAAATTTGGATCCATTCGTATGATTGAGCTAGTATAGAAAAGCTGCCAGGAGTATGTATTAACATGCACTAGAAGGACTGAAAACTTTGTGTAGGCTTTAAGAGAAACATGCAGAACAACATTTGATACCATTTGGTATTCTGCACTAAAAAATCACAAAACGCCCACGTAGATTTTCTTAATAAAACACTCTTCTTTTTAATTAAAAACAGAGGCATAATTTCAGAGAAGGAGCTGAAAATTGGTCTGACCACTTTGAAAGCCAGCAGACAATACGCAGAAACTTTGTCCTGTATTCAGCCTCATTAGAGATGCAGGTTTCATCTAGAACAGTGGTTGCAACAATTAATTGTATTTTATTGTTCCCAAGCTAGTGAACCAACCTGAAACCCCACAACTTTATAACAATGCAAGTTTAGAGTGTACATAGGAAGCGTATATGGGACTCTTTAATTCTTTAACGTGTTGAAATCAAGTACTGCACTAACCATGATGAGGCATCAATAGGCTGGGCTTAATTTCTGGATAAAATGTTATAATCTCATTTTTCTATAGGGACAAAAGGCTTTTTCGTACCTGGGAACCAGTTAGCTGTGAATAATGATGTTGTACATAAGGTCAATGGTGACATCAGTGACAGTCTATCGTGTGAAAGTCCGTTCCAGGGAGATTCCTTGGAGCGAGAAGCCCAATAAAAAGGGGGAAAATGAAGTGTTTGGGAGAGTCTAGGTAACCCGTTAAAGAACAGGACTTTTCTATTTAATGAGGTTTGTAGAACTGCAGGTGAGGTGCAAAGCATTCCTCCCTTCTCCTACCCGCTCCCTCATTCCTCAGACCTTCACCGTGAAAAGTTGCTAGATGATAGTGAGCCAGGCACAGCTGAAAAAGGTGAAAGTGTTCTGGTCTTCCAGTCCAGCGCTGGGGGTTCAGGTTTAGTTTTTGCTCCTGAATCTCCTGCTAACTTCCTGTATTGCATATAATGGGGATGGGGGGAAAGGAGAGGGTAATTTTAACTGTCCTCAGATCCCTTTACTATCCTCCAGCTCATTTTTGCTGTTAATGAACTTCAAAATCTGCAGATGGTAAATTCTTAAGGTCTTATCCAAAGGCCACTGAACAACTTCCATTGGGCTCTGCTTCAATGTACCTTCATTAATATTTTATTATCAAAAGTATATGTAGAAACGTAAGCATACTCTTCTTCCATAGCCATAGTCTTCCAGAGTAATCCCATTTGCTGCAGCCGAACTACGAGACCAAGGAGCAAAGAGACCACACGCACGAGCAGCCACTGACTCCCCATTAAGCTTTTGAATACCAAGTGCTGCTAGATTGTTGTGGTTTAAGCCGGCAGGCAGCTAAACACCACACAGCTGTTCGCTCACTCCCCCCACTGGGACGGGGGAGAGAATCGGAAAAAAGGTAAAACTCGTGGGTTGAGATAAAGACAGTTTAATAGTCTTTAACAGACAATTAATAATAATTTTCTTCTGAAAAGGAAAGGAAAATAATAATAATGATAAAAGAATATACAAAACAAGTGATGCACAATGCAATTGCTCACCACCTGCTGACCAATGCCTAGCCAGTCCCCGAGCAGCGGGCCACCACCCCCTGGCCAACTCCCTCCAGTTTTATTGTTCAGCATGACATCATATGATATGGAATATCCCTTTGGCCAGTTTGGGTCAGCTGTCCTGGCTGTGTCCCCTCCCAGCTTCTTGTGCACTCCCAGCCTCCTTGCTGGCAGGGCAGTATGAGAAGCTGAAAAGTCCCCGACTTAGGGTAAGCACCGCTCAGCAACAACTAAAACATCCCTGTGTTATCAACATTATTCTCATCCTATATCAAAAACACAGCACTATACCAGCTACTAGGAAGAAAATTAACTCTATCCCAGCTGAAACCAGGACATAGATACTACTGAATTATTTCATGGACTACTCATCTCCCTTCAGCAATACAAAGTAACAGGTTAGTTACTCTGATACCATCCTGTCAGAAACATCATACAGTGCTGTAACTAGAAGTACAAAATCTTCAGATGTATTTTTGTGTTAAAATAAACAACAACAAACATATGAAGCCATATGCTGCAGATTAAATATTTGAGAATGAAAGGTGTTTCTTCCTGTTTTAAAGACTTTTGAAGCTTCCTATCCAACACCGTGCGTAGGATATTGCACTGTTCTCTTTGTGAAACTAGGTTACTAGATGCTGTTGCAACAATAAATAAATTCAAACAGTGGTACCTCTCATTATGGTTCCTTTGTCATTTTTTTTACTACATTGTTTCTCCTGTACTGAGCTGAAAAGGGCATTTTGTAGACTAACATCTAAAGCACTTTTCTCTTTCCTGCTTTATTCATACCTCCTGTTTTATCCCATGTCATCTTTAGACCCTTCAGCACTGTCCAACACACTGTTTAGCTTCTCAGAGAAGTAAGTGGGTGTGAAGCAATGTGTGAGGACATTTTGATTCCATTTGGCTACAAAACATCCCAGGAAAAATGAATTAACCTTAGCACTGGTACAAAATTTTCTATGCATTGAATTTGCAAATTATTCACTCAAATATTGAATTGAGTACTCACTGTCTGAACAGATAACAGATGTTCAACCCTAAAATATAGGGCTTTTTGTCATTAAAAGTCATTTTAATACTGCATTGCTTACACAGTATAACACAAGTGATTCAGAGATGTGGCATACTTAATGCAGAAAGAGCTTAAAAAAAAGTGGTTGTAAGCATGACCTCATAGTGGTTTATATTTATTTCCTCCGGGTGATTCTTTGTCAGATTTACTCAGATTTAAAACCAGAGCCTCTCTGCTAAATGCCAGGGCTGTAAAAAACAAAACAAAGCAAACAACACCACCCTCCCAACCCCCCAAAAACCCCAACCAGCTGAAAAAGAAAATCCTTTTATGTTGTTTCTGTCATTTACATCATTGTCAGACTTCAAAATTATGTTTGTCACTGATCTCTCTAATCACATTTAATCTTCCAAGTTTAGCAAGTAGTTTTGATTATAGTAATACATAAAGTACACTGTTCAAGTTTTTGCATGGTTTCAGTAGGATTGCATATGGAGTTTGATGCTATATACTATGGACAAGGATGCCAGAATCTGAGCTATTCTGATGTGTTTGATGATATTACTCCAGTTGTCAGAAAGCAGTGATATTTTAGATAAAACAAGTCCCACCTCATATCACGCTGATTGAGCTAAGCAATGTATTTGCACATTTGTCTGTCTGCTTCTGTGATCACCTTCTGTGAACCTATTTGTCCTAGCAAGCTAAGTATTATTGAATTTGGTCATAACTTGAAAAGCTCCTAAAACAAACAAAAAAAAAAAGGCAAACCAAAAAACCAAAACCCAAACCAAAAAACACCAAACGCATTCGGCATTGAGCTGCAGACGAGCATTTCTAGAAATCGGGCCCCTGTTGTAACCCAACGACTGTGGAGTGTGGCCATTGCACCCCTGTCAGTGTCGGCTTATTACCCTGGTATGGACACAGTGCCAATGGGTCCTTAAGCTGTGGTGAGGGTCACTTGCAGCAGTAATCTTCAAACGGCAGGTATCCAGTGCATACTTCATCCTGTCTGAAAAATATCAGGCTTCTACCTTTTTTGGAGAGTTGAAGGTATCATAACCACTCTCTCATGGTCTCCACTGCCTAATTCAATGCTAAGTAAAGTATGTTTGTACGTTTACAGTGCCATATATAAATGATCATTGCATTAAGCATTTATAGCAAATTTTACTCTTTAAGGTTCCCAAACCACTTTAAGAATTTAAAACCAATGTAAATGATAAAAAGGGATAGATCTGGTTGAACTACTTATAATGAATAATTAATTTGACAAATCTATTTCTTTTTTCCTATTTGCAAATTATCCAAGTGCAGACTTAAATTCCTTTGTTCATCAGTTGAAGATATTTGATTAATAGTTTAGGCAAAGAATTTCAGTCTACGGATTGCCTGCAAGCTGTTTCACATGGCAATTATGTCATACATTATCTATTTATAATTGATCATTTTACCTGCAAGACAATGATCTGCTGTAAATGAAGTGGTTTTATTTCTCCATATTGTTTGACTAACTTTAAGAAGTCACTTTTGGATTAACATTTATAAAGAGAACTAGAGCATAGTTCAGACCAGGAGAATCTTGAAAAAGCCCATGAAAGCTTACTTAGCAGGACAATAAAACATAGTCCTTCCTGACAGCTTTCTGGACACCATACTAGGAAGAACCTGCAGGACATTTCAAGGGAACAGGAGGACAGCTGACAATTTTCTGTTTTTCTAGATCGAATATGAAGAATTTGAAGTCAAGCCTAGGTGAGGTTTAAGTTAGCAGGATGTAGGCTGGTACTAATACCTTGTCAGGCATCGTCTGACAGGATGTTGATGATTTCTTACCAGAGGGATGGGAAACTCTGATTCTGTTAACCATCTCAGTAAGAGCCATACCAGTCAATGAAAAACTGCCAGAAAGGCCTTAAACTAAGTGTGGAGTTGAGTAATAATAAAGGGAAATTGTGGCAAAAATGTACTTGTGTGTCTGCACCTCTGTGTGTGTGAATTACAACCAGGATACCAGACATGCGACAAAACCAAGTGATAAGGAATGTATTTGTCCTGATTTCGGCTGGGATAGAGCTAATTTTCTTCCTAGTAGCTGTTATAGTGTTATGTTTTGGATTTAGTAGGAAAACAATGTTGACAACACACTAATGTTTTTAGTTGTTGCTAAGTAGTGTTTATACTAAGTCAAGGATTTTTCAGCTTCTCATGGCCAGCCAGCAAGAAGGCTGGAGGGGCACAAGAAGTCAGGAGGGGACACAGCCAGGACGGCTGACCCAAACTGGCCAAAGGAATATTCCATACCATATGATGTCATGCCCAGTATATAAACTGGGGGGAGCTGGCCGGGAGGGGTGGTTTGCCGCTCGGGAACTAACGGGGCATTGGTCGGTGAGTGGTGAGCAATTGCATTGTGTATTGCTTGTTTTGTATATTCTAATTATTTTATTATTATTATTGTAATTTTTAAAATTATTATTATTGTCTTCCTTTCTTTCCTATTAAACTGCCTTTATCTCAACTCACTAGTTTTACCTTTTTTCGACTCTCTCCCCCACCCCACTGGGTGTAGGGGGGGAGTGAGCGAGCAGCTGCATGATGCCTAGTTGCCAGCTGGGGTTAAACCACGACAATATTACATTGTAAAAGAATCACTAAACTAATGTTCAAGCATCTTGGTAATAAGTGGGCAGAGGTAGTATTCATATATAGGAGAAATGTCGTATAGTTAATGTTTCTGAAACTTGGTAAGATGTCATAGTGCTGGAATGTCACTGAAAGTGGTTAAATTGTTTAATCCTCTTAATAAATTAGGAAGAGGGATTGGAGATGGACTGTTGCATCAAATACAACGTCACATGCTGAAGAGTCAAAAATAATCAAGTAACAGGAACTCAGTACTTCTGAGTCAAAACATAACTATAGATAGGATATCTGTGTACATTACAGAGAAAAAACAACCTTGTAGACAGTGGGATGAGCCGCTCTTTCAACATCTTTCCTTCAGTGTGGGGAATAAAAACCCCTCTACTATCACAGTAGAGTTTAAACTAGGGAATATTTTCTGAGATTTTGTTTTGCCAGCATCAGGATTACCTAGAGCTTCTAAAAATAATAGCAGATAATCTCAGAGTGTAGAGATTCATCTTTCATAAAGAAGCCTAAAACTGAACATCATTCTGATGTCCAAAGAAATAAATATTGCCCACCAGTGACCATCAAACAGGAAGAAGAGTTAAGGATTAGTGATCACAACTGGTTATATTTACTTCATGAATATGAGCTGTATATAACACCAAGTAGGCATACTTAGATGTTTCAGAGGGTTACTTTATCCAAGCTTGAATCAGTTAGCATAACTGAGCAGGAATGTAAATTTTAATTAGGAAGTATTAATGAATACTGGGAATTGTTCAAGGACATAAACTTGCACACAAAAATGTACAGTAGTCAAAATGTCCTGATTAAAACACTTAGAAGTAGTGTAAAAATAATGATGTATCAAGAATGGAAAAAGAGAGGAGAAGTTATATACTGAGACATATAAGTAACTGATAAAAGAAATTAACAACTCGATTAAACGTCAATGGCCAATATGGTTATAAACAACAAGGCGGCAATTTAAAAACATGTTAGCATCAAAAAGAATCTTAGGTCAGATATAGTTCGACTGAAGATGCAGATGGTGGAAATCATAAATAATGATGCAGAAAAGGCAGAAATGTTTAATAAATATTTCTGTTCTGCACTTGGAATGAAACAGGAGGATGTATCCATCCCATATGATGTTGTGGATGGAAATGAAAGTTTGCCATCTGTAACAAAGAAAGAGGTAAGGCAGCAACTGCTAAAATTGAACATATTCATATCAACAGGCTTAGATTATTTTAGACCCAAAAGTCTCAAAGGAACTAGCTAAGTAGCTAAATTTAGCTGGCTTATCAAAATGTAGAAAATGGAGATATCAATCCTGCCCTGTTGTCTTGTAGGCACCTAACTTCCCTGCTTCGGGAGACTAGTGGAAATACCTCTCCCCACCATGCAACACAAAACAAGTCTCACTGACCAAACATAAAACCTTTTTCATCTCTACTTATAGCGTAGAGTACTCCTTAGGCTGATACAAACACGGTGCTGTCCATGGGCTTTTTTGTATCTTAGGGTTTCTCCAAGTTACTTTCTTTAGGAATATACACCATCTTTTTGAAAAGCAAACAAACAAGGGCCTCAAGCAATCTATAGCAACTTGCATTATACAGGATTAAAAGGTCACATTAAACGAATTAAAACCTGTCCTAGTAACAGACCTTAAAGTGGAGTTGTTAATGAAGAAACATCAGTGAGTTACGTTGCTGGTGGTGCTGACCATGGATCAAGGTTTGATCCAATACTATTGAATATTTTTGCCAACCGTTTAGATAAGGGTTTGGTGAACACAGAATTGGCTAACACATAACAATGAGAAAGATGAGCTACTTTCATAAACTGATTTGAATTGCCTGGTTAACAGTCAAGAACCTGCAAAATATATTTAAACTTTGCCAAAAGCAAAGTAATACATTTAGGAGGAACACTTAGGGAGACTATCTCTGAAAACAGTGACTCAGAAAAGGACTTCGATGGGTCCTCAGAAATTATTACCGCAACATGAGATCTCACTGCAATTCATCCTTAGGTGGATAAAAGGGAAGCTTACAACCAGGAACAGGGAGCTAAACCTCATTTCTAAGCCCCATACGGGAAAGACCGTGTCTACCTTTTGTACCTGCCCTTTAGGAAGAATATGGAAATAAATACCAGGACAAGGCAGAAAGGAGGACCACTGCATTGTTTTAGACACTGGCAAATGAGCCTTAGGGTGTCATGTACCTTACGGGTCTGTGTATGTATTTATGTGAAAAGATACAGAAGAGACCTGACAGATGAGGCTTTTTTTCCTTTGCAGATGTATTCAACAAATTCTACCTTGCAAAAGCTGTAGCTTTCTATAATTAAATATTATAATAGTTTGTTGAAGGAAGTAGTAGACTCACCATAGGTTGGCATCTTTAAAATGAGATCAGATATCTCTCTAAAAGAGGCCTTATGGAAAAAATTCTATTACCTATGCACAACAACAGTCAGACTTGATTGTGACAGTCAGGTTTTTTCTAGTCTGGGAGTTTATAAGTCTGTGAAAAGAAAAAAAATAATTGTGAAAATGTTTATAAAAATTATTTGTGGACTAAAAATGTAGCAAAAATGTTCAGTTTTTGGTTGAGCAAATCCTTAGAGGAATTTTTTGCGATGCTGTCAAAGGAGCCTGGTTTTACTGCTAAAATGCAGCAGTTCTGTGGCGGAATTCAGCAGCTGTGGACTCTGCAGCACTCGTGGAGTTGGAATTAGGAATGATAGGTTCATCTTAAACCAAAGGCAAAATAGAAATGACAGAATGGATATTGTTGACATATGGGTAGGGCATGGGATGATTTTAGTAAAATTGCAATGAGGGCTTGAAATAGTAAGTCATTGGAAAGGTTTTAGCTATGCTTAGTATATCTTTTTGAGATTATACAGTGCATTGAGAGAGAAGTGACTGTTTAATTGTTTAAATGGAATAAATTTTATGGTTGAAAGGCATAAGCTTGTTTGCTAGGATGGAAGGTACCTCATGTGAATGCTTCTGTTAGCAGAAGACTCATAAAAGCTTATATAAATTACAGTATCTGATGTTACTGGAGAGTAACAGCACCATCTACAAAATTTTTGAAATGTGTGTGTATGCAGCCAGTGCTCAGACGTTACCAAGAGCAAATGTTCAAAACCTGTGACAACAGGCAGATTTCAGAAGTGTCCACTCCCTGTCTAAGTGAGGGCAGGTTTTCAACAGTGCTTGTGAACTAAGAAACACTAAGTCTACATGAACTTTACTGGAGTCACACAAATGAAAAACTGATGTTAGAGGAGAGCCAGACTTACAATACAGTTTTGTGTTTAACAGTGGATCACTTTTTCAGTGTCATCAAGGAGTCATCTATCTTTAAGACAAGCTTTCATGGCCTCCATATGCTTCTGCAGCCAAACCCAAGTTCAGCCAGGCTAGCAGCTGTGAGGAAAAGGGCAGCAATAGGCCCGAGTTCATAAACGTTCATCAAATTGAAAACAGTGTAGCTGACTTGGTGCCATACGAATCACAGTTTCTAGCTGACTTGAATTGTAGACAAAACTTGTTGCCATCTTGTAAAAGATTACACAGCTGCACCAGCAGCAGTAGAGCTTAGAGCATACAGTTACAAGTAATGGGACTTGCTCACACTTCAAGTGAGTTCCAAATATTTCTCAAAAATTGTTTACTTTGTGGCCATAAGAAAATCACATTATTTTCTTGTGCTTCAGAATATAGATGCCAGTACAGTTATGGTAGGTTCTCCCCGACTTTTATCTCAGATCCACTGCGGGTGGGTAGGGGAACTTACCCCTCAAAAACATGTTTATAGGATTGTTTTGCTGAGTCTGGATGCAAGTTAGCTGGAAAAATGAAGTTAGACTCTTAAACAGTGCTTTTAACTCTTTTAGGAAGAAAATTCCAGCTCTGGAAAGCTGGCTGCCTCTTTAAAAGACATTTTGGGGGGGATTCTGAAGAGCACCTGCTTTCTTGCTGAGCAAAATGGAGACAAGTTAAAAAGTCCAGCATGCAGCTGAACATAATGAAGAGTGTGTAGGAGCCAGTGTATGAGACTGGTTATGCAGCAGCAATTGATGTTCTAGAATAATATCTTGTCTGAGTCATAGCAGCATAATCATTGCCTAGGTGTGGAGATTTACAGTAACAATTTGGCTCTTCAAATGATTCACTGTGTGGCCCTCAGCAAACTACTTAATTTTGCCTTTCAATTTCCTTGGCTATGAATGGAGATAATTATATTTCTGGAGCTTTATAAACACTTTGGGATCTATAGCTGGAAAGTACATAAATGTGCTAAGCAACAATACCAGAATTTTTTTCTCTAGTTAAGACACATACAAGGCCAGCTTCACCTAGTTTTCATTGTGCAGGTGGTCTACCTGAAGCTGATAGAGTAAAAAATTGCTCTAGAGCAAATTTATAGTAAGACTAACTTCTTTATCATCTTTATTCTTTTGTTTGTTAGGGATTTTTCCTTTTTTATTTTTCTTTTTTTGACTCATTTTTTAAAGGCTCTTATCAAGTCTCTCTACTTTTCAATAGAAGTAAATATACCAGGGCTGATGCCAGACATGTGCATCAGACTTATAGTGGGTGCTGCTGTGCAAGATGTGTTTGGAAGAGCAAGCCAACTGGAAATCATACCATTGGCATTGACAGGAGCCACAAATTTGGCTATAATTTGGGTATATAGAGGAACTTCCACCATCGTAAGGCAGCCATTTCTGGGATAAAATATTAACAGAAAATAGTGATTTTGAATTTAATCATTAAACAACACTTTGGGACAGAATATAGAGATGCTAAGAAAATTATCGAGGTAGGAAGTTAACTTTCTGAGTTATAATTTAGCTGAGACCTTAATGATAACACCTATATTTATTCCAATGCACTTCTGTTATTCAAAACACATACTATACTATGTATAGTATCATTATATCACTACATGTTAGGAGTTGCCAATAGCTAAGGGTTCTCCTCTACCTCCCACCCCTTCTTGGCACTTCCCCTCTCCCAGGCAGAGGCTCGTGCATGATGATCAACTCATAGCTTTCACGCTAGAAACATTGCTGTGTAAGGACATTTGCTGCACAGCTCTGACTCCCTCCCACCCACCCCTCTGTAGTCGTCACCTGCATCTCTCCCAGCCAAAGGTCTAAAATCCAGTGCTAGTGAGAAAAGAAAGATTACGTGTCAATCAAAGTCTAATGCTTTTATAATCACAGCTCTCCTGTCCCCTGTTGCGTGTATGTTACTATTTGCTAGAATGTCTGTATTTTATCTGAAGATCAACTGTTATCAGATAGGATATTTCTGGTTCTAGAAAGCTAGTGCTAGTGTCGTTGATTTGCTGTAGCTTCTCAAACTCTTTAAGACAGCTGTATTCAGAAAAATATCTCTTCCTTCCCCAGAAAGGAGAAGAAAATTGAATATGTTTTGATTTAATGTGATTTTGATGAAACATGTAATGTTTCTCTGGGTGATTTTGCAACTCGTTCAGCTTTGTACATAGAGGGTTCAAAAGCAAAGTTGTACCTGCCAGATTTACTGATAAACTATTTTTTCTTCTCTTTGTGGCGTAACTGTCACAGGATGACACAGGTAAAAAGAAAAGAACTGCCTGGATAAAAGTAGGACTATCCCTTTTAAAAGCTGGAATTAGTAAGAGGAAGGTGTCTGGAGACTACAGTTTGTTCTGGTCTGGGGAATCAGTTTGTTTCCTATTACCTTCTGGTAATTTGTTCTGTTTCTTAAGTAGAGCCATGAGCTCGGGGTTAACGGGCAGGGATACAGGCTCTCTTCTAGGCTGGAAAGTTTCCAGTAACAACTGCAGAATATTGCTGTCTTATCCTAGTGCTTTCATACTGACGACAAAAGATACCAGTTTGCGTGAAAATTTTATCTTAGTTAAATTGAGACATCTCTGCTGACACAAATTTTGCTGCAGCTTAAACTCAGTAAAAATCCAAAGTATTTCTTGATCTACACCTTACTGATCTCCTGTCTTGTCCTTTTGCTACAAGACTAAATAGTACCAGTTCTGCACTTCCTAGGAATGAATCCATGTTTCATCTTGAATCTGAAACACTGGAGAATTAGCGTTCATTTCACTTGCTCAGGCCAGTGTTTATGGGGCCTAGCAGTTAATGACAGCTGGGTCCTAAGCATTTAAGCCTTCATTGCACTGCAGGAGTTAGGTGCATAGCAAAAATTATTCTTCCAATTTTACGGCACTAAAAAAACCCAGAAATGGAAAGCTAGCTTCCTGTTTATAACTAGATCTCTTGGCTTCCCGTATCATTTTACTTGCAAGTCTACAGAAAGGGAAAAATCCTAACTAATAATTCAGTCATCCCTCTGATTTAGTTTCCCCAGCAGCCCAACACGCTGAACTAAACAAGGGTCCTGTGCTGCCAAGCTCTAGTTAAAATCCATATGTTCACCAAAATACCATCACTTATGTCATGCAGGTTCTGAATCATTAGGTATGATGTTCACATTATTACTCACTAAACAGTTTCTTACACTGTTCAGGCCAATGCATATCAAAATTCATGAATTCTGATGGTTACAAAGAGCTTTTAATGATACCTTCAGAAGATGAAATATATAGGTTTCAAAAAGGTATGCAATAATATGGATATTAGGCATAATAGTTAGAGGTAGGAGGAGCACACAAGATCAACAAGCCAGACAAGTTCAGAAACCTTTAGTGATTGTGTAGCGATCTGTAATGAAAATTCAAGTACCTTCTCTTTAATGATCCATTTATCTCTTCGACATGATTTTCTATCATTCTAACTGGCATGGCTCCTGTTTTCTGAGTGTTTATTGCAAATTTGTTTTGTCAAACAAGCCTTTAATACCAGACAGATCAGGCTGCTTCCTCAAGATTTTCTCTGAACAAATTCTCTTTTCTAAGGAAAACACAGATAAATTATTTTATGTCTGAAGTAGTAATACCAATATGATTCTTGTGGTGAAGCAGGAGGAGAATTTTAAAGTCTCTAAAATGTGGTGAATTGTTTCCATATCAGGAGGTCAACTGTATGGAGTCATCACTTTTAATCTGTACTATATTTTACATAGGTCAGGGTGGAATCAAATCAGGGAAGACAAGGTATATTTTATAGGGTAGTGTTTTCTGCAACAAAAACTGCTAGTGCATATATCCTCTAGGTACATGAGACTGGTTCTGCCACAGTTCAGAGTAACCTGTAACATGGCAGCAATATACAGTTCTGTTGGTTGTTGCCTTTTCATGAAGAGTCTTGGCTGTTTGGATTTTTGCTTTGGCTTTCTATGTGGGATGGAATCACTGTACAATTGCAGCTCCCTTCTGAAACACTGGGTTACGTTACTCTTTATTTAAAGAACCACAGTCAAATTGGAGACTCCTTCGTTTCAATAAGTGTTAATAGCAAAAATAACACATTATTCAAACTCAGAGTATTAGGGGGAAAAAAGTTTAAAAAACCCCATCCTGAAACTTGTTCCTTCAGTAGAATCTTTTAAAACTAGCTGTCTCAGTTATTTGAATCAATATTTACTTAATTTTACAAACATGTTTCTGTATGTGACATCTTATTACGAATCATCAAAAATTGCCCTATGACTTGCAGTACTGATCTCATATACTTTGACTTGTGCACAAAGGAAACCCTGGGAGTAGGTAAGCTGGGATGTAAATTCAGAGGATGCAGGCGCTCCACAGTATCTTCCCGTGTACAGTTTTCCTGTGGGTACCTCACTCCATTTTGAAAGTGGTGCATCACTGCAGAACGAGAGCGCTGTGGCAGAATAGCTAATAACCTTGTAAATTCACACTCTATAGTACAAAAATTTCCCTGAACCATTAGTAAGTAATTTCTATTGATTTCAGAATCCCATTAACCTTAAAGGTATTCCTCACACATGGTAAAATCACTCAGGAAAGCAAGAGCAAGCCCTAAATTTGAGGCTTTGGGCCCTAAAAAGCATTCCCTTAACTCTATCCCTCCTCCCAACCTTGCAGATTCTGAATATTTCTATTCCCCTTACTGTTTCTTATTGCTTACTCTGTAGGTTACTGCCACAATTGCTACTAGTGGCAATCCAGTAGCTTGAAGTATCCAAGAGAGGCCTGGGGAGCAGAGCAAAGAGAGTAAGCTGATGACAGCAAGCTGGAAAAGCAGCAGCTCTAAGCTTTGTGATAGTGCTATACGGTAGAGTATGGGAAAATTGGTGAAGCAGTAGGATTTCCCTGTCTTTCAGCCTCAGATCCATTGTCCACATTAAAAGTAAATGGGAATTCCGGGGGAAAAAGTAATATTGTATATTTTACATATTGTATATGCTTTTAGTAAGGCCTTGGTTCTTCAAACTGGAATTATGAGCATCCCGTATCCTATGGGATACCTGATAACGCCAACTGCTATTGAAGTCTAGATTAAGAAAGTCCTCTCCAGAGTGACTTAGATGAATCTGGAGAGTCAATGTTGGGAAAAATTATTTACTGCATTATATTCAACCTGGACTTGTGGTAAGATTTCAGCTTCCTAAGGATATACATTGGATGTAAATGCTAATCCCCCCTACTTCAGGCTTTACAAAAAAAATACCGCAATTAGAGAAGACTTAAAACAGGACTGATGCTGACTGTAAGAGTCATTTTGACAGGTTTTAGTTACGCTGCTGTTGTCTTTGATGAAGATATACCTGAATAAAGACTGCAGCATTACTTGGGGAGAAAGTAATCTCAAATTACCTCAGATCATAACTTTAACAATAAAAAAGCAATAGTAATGAGGACAAGCATTTCTTTTGTGATCGTATATTTATCCCCATAACGAGAATATAACTTTATTTCCTTCAAACCACTAATACCCTTTCTTCAATTATTTGCAAATTCCCAACATTATGTTTTTATGCACTGTGCTATAATCCTTACACATCAGCTTCTTTTTCTTGCTCTCACTCAACAAATTGAATAAAAAAGATAGTGAGGACAAACATATATAGAGTTACCTATACCTTTTCCCAGCAAGACGACAAATAGAATTTTATCACATTTCTCTGTTCAGGGAATAGGCAATACCCTTGTAAATTGGGAACCTAATATTACAGATGAATTAACTGCTTTTTTAAAGATTATTCTTAACAAATTCTGTAGTTCATATATCAATAGTGGCATATAAGGGAGGCATAAACCATCATCCAGCACTGGACCCTGCTCTATAAGTAGACACACTAAAGTCACCGGTTATTATTTCTGTATGCAGATGCTTTTTACTGCATCAAATGTCTCCCTTATTGTTTCTGAAGAAGCTTATGAATCATTTCTACAATTAACAGACTGAAGTCAGAAAATATGGAAAAGTGTAAGATCGTGCTCACTGTTTTAGCACCAGTTCAAATGACCTAATTTATTACTTTGATGTGATGTTTATCTTATGAGTCAAGTATTTCACAGATTAATCCAAAAGATGTGATTAAAACAGAAAACAGCTGCAATGTTTGATTAAGGTAAATCAGACTCAGCAAGCGTGTCTTATAACCAGAGTCCTTTTAGGTATTGCACTAAGCATTTTTTGTAACCCTCTCCTCTTATTGTATCACCGCAGTGCCCATGTAAAACAGATCCCCCAAACACTTGCTTAACTTTAAGCATTTAGACCCGTGCTTTAAGTTAACTGCATGTTTATGTCTCTTGACGACTTGCCTGTTTCTAATGCAGGATTTAACAGTCCTTGTACTGCTGACATTTTGCTAGTTATTCTGTAGACTGAATTTGAAGAGTTTTTAAAAATGGGTAAAATAGAGCACTATTTTACTGTTCGCTGTTTATTGGAGGTATGTTAAGCTCTACTGAGGCTTCAGGGATCAAAAAATCAAGCAAAGACAGAAAGAAGAGAAAAGTGAATCAGCTGGGTTATATTAGTAAATAATTTAGAGTGCTTAAAATAACAATGTTCACACATTTTTAATTTAAAGCCTGCTAAATCCTTTTAAAATTCATTTGTATTTGCAATTACTTAAACTGTGAGCTGTGCACTGGAGGGAGTGAAACTATAGATTTTAAGTACGTAGCTGGAGGTAATATATAAATTCAATTGATCAGTCTGGCAGAGAATTGATGCCACAATTTGTACCCAGTGGCACTTTCTCTTTCTTACCTGACTGGCTTAGAACATTATCAGAAAGTCAATATGATATGCCAATATAGTGATATACTTGCAGTCATAAGTCCCTTGTTTAGATTAAACCCTAGGTGCTCACGATGTGGATTGTAATGGACAGACAGCCTGACTCCATCCCACTATGAGCTGTTCTGAAAGCACTCGACTCGACTTAACTCCAAGGTTTCATATGGTTATCAATGGCCTCAGCAGCCAGCCAAACCAGTAACAGAGGATGTCTGTCTCTGCAAGGCAACGCAGTGGGCAGGGAATAGTGCGTATGCAATGCTCCAGTCTGGCTGCAGTCCCCTCTCTATCAGCTGCCTGTCTCTAACAGGCTTTGCACTCATCATGATCAGGTTTCCTTTATAACTCTTCTTTAGTCTCATGTTTTGGTTCTCTCTCTTCCTTGTAATTTATTAATGATTTCACCTCCTCTGCATTATCTTTTGAAATCCTTCCATTCTATAAAAGGCATCTTTATGAAGCCTGATGAGGAATGACTCCCAAAGTCTGCCTTTTGAGAACGTGCCTTTCTGTACATACAGTAAATATAGGCTTGTATTTGTGGCTGCATTGAGAACTGCATCAGGCCACTAGCTGCTAGTTTCATACAAAACACTTATTTGAGTAAAAACCCATTATGTCTGGTGTGACATATAAAACTAGAAGGTCATCCACAAATCTGCCCTGCATATATTTTCCTCCCAGGGATTTCAGTTGTATATACTATGTACAGTAACATCTGACACATCACCGCACGTGTTAATTTTTTCCTGCAGCAATGACCCTTACCTCTCCACCTACATAACATGTGATGCTTAAAATCAGAGAAATAGTGAGGAGAGCTGTTGGGTCAACAGTTGTTTAACCCTCTCTGTGATAATGCAGAATTATTCTAGCCAGTACACCACAAGTACTTTGTTTTGTGCAGCTTTAAGCGACACAGCTGATGAGCTCTTCCACCACTTTCCCCTCCTGACACTCTACTAGACTTCATTGTTAGGAATCATTTCCTGATCCTTGGACTAAATTCTCCTGTGCTCTGGTTTACACCTAATACATTCCTGATCATTTGGTCTCTCCAAAACAGCTCCCACTTTTAGTGTTCTTTTTAAATACTTCTCTGTAATCCCTATGGTTTTTATTGTAGAGTAATCTTTAGGAATGGACTGCTTTCAGAGGCATGGGACTACTGTTTGTTCCCGTGATGCAGGGTTGGTGACAAGGGCTAGGAAACTAATCTCAAGTTACAATTAGCGTACAGGTGTGAAACATTTTATACACTGTCTCACCAATGAAAGGGAATTGTGTCTATTTTCTTAGATGAAGAGAGATAATTCTGAAACCCCACAGTATGTCTACATCTCGCAGTATGCAGTATCATATTTTCTATTTCCACTAATCTGATTCCATGTAATATCTGGAAAATGAAAGTCTCATAGTTATTTGATGACCTGTTAAAGTCAATTGTAGGCAAGTCCACATGGGTAACGCTCTCCTGCAAACACTCATACATGCACTTGCCTTTATGTTCATGAGTTGTTTTGTTGTTTTCATGGATAAAGGAAAGCTGACATGTAAGTGTCAAAAGGACAGGGTTTTAGACCGCAGCTACAGGGCTAGGCAGTCAAATGTTTGTGTAGCACAGAAGATGCACATAAATTTCCTGTGCCCTGCATATGTCCATGTCAATGACTTAAGTAGAGTGTGGGACCTCTAACCTTCAGGAACAAGACATGCTGTACTTGTTCTGATGCTGTTTCATACTGATCTATTCAATCATCAGTGACAAAATCCTCTAACTGTAGATTTGATTCTACTCATGACAACAAACCTTTTTTGTTAGAGTGAGATCAGGGTAGAACCAGTCTCTTAATCTATTTGGCTTTTCTATTTTTGTACATTGATTGCTTATCAGGAAATAAATAAATGTGAAGGTAAAGGACTTGTGCACATCAGGGCAAAAAGCAATAGCCATTAAGCCTGTAACTTACAGTATATGCCCTTTTAGCAATAAGGACACTGCTTGAAATTGTCAGTGTGACAGATTTACTCTTAATAGCTTAAGCAAATTTCACAGTTTACGCAGGTCATTTTGAACTAAGAAACATTAATGGGTTTGGAATAAAAATTAAAGATTATAAACTTCATACACATCTGCAGAGAGTCAGCCATATGTTTCATGTGTTTATTTAAAATATTAGCAGGTGCTTGTTGGGATAGAATATGTTTCCTCTATGTGTGTAATATAAATAACCTAAAGGCATTTAAATACATTTTGACATTTAAGCATATGTTTAAATCAATTCTAATGTATTGATTCAGTCTTATTCTACCACCACACACCCAAGACTAGAGAGCATAGAACTTTCCCTGTATAACTGCTTGTACAATGCACAGTGCTTTATGTAGATTCTTATTGTATCAAGTCATGGAGGAAAACAAGGAAGAAAGGGGAGAGAAGGAACAGAAAAAAGGATGGAGGTGTCTGTACCTGCATCGTACAGTGAAGAGGTGGTTGTCTTCCCTCATGAAACTGGGCTGCTCTTGCCTCTGCTGCTTTCGTTTCCTTGTGGGATTGGAAGGGCAGCCACCATTTTGCAGCAGTGTGCTATGCTTCTGACAGCAGCAGGCTCAGGAGCAAGGATAATTTACCCAGAGCATATCACTGGATTAAGTACAAGTTTTGCTTTGGACATGCATTTTTTATTTCAGGTGGTTGTTGTAGCGGTCTTGCAGTTTTGCTCTAACTGGTTTGGCTCAGAGGTGATCACTCTTTAAGCAGTACCATAATGTTACACAAACCTGCTTAGTGAAAATCAGCACCAGTTGCTGCTAAAAGCAGGGTGCCAATAGCTTAGTTTGCTACTGATGTCATCGTTGTTGCTATAATGATAGCAGTGGGATATTTTAGAGATACAAAGGTGACATAAAAAAAGCTTTAGGTCCATTCTACTGGATGCTCTGAACCTAATCATGGAAAATAATTCAGCATGTGCTTAAATAGAGAGGGTGGTTCACCTACTCATAGCTAACTTTTGAGGGATTGCTCAGGCATTTACAGTTAAGCACACACCTAATCGCTCTGCTGGACTGGGCCAGAACACTTAGCATTCTGTAAGATTGAGCCCTGAGTGTCTAATTACCATAAAAAATATACGGTGGGGAATGATTATGCACTGGTACGGGGGATGGTAAAGTAACCCTAATAAATCTTTTTGATCTTTAATTTCTCTACTAAAGTATAAATCAGCTCTGTATTTTTCTAAAGCCTGGGTTGGTAACAGATATTAATGTAGCTGAGGCTAAAATTAAGATGGTGTGTCTGAATATTATTGAAAGGAGTTGACTGTATCACTGAGGGTGGGGTTTTGCGGGTAGATGAAGACAGTATGTTGAAACAGCACAGCCTTTACTGTGAAACAGGATGCACTTCCAGTGAAGGGATAGTCTTCCTCTAGCCCACTTGTAAATCTATCCAAGAAAGTATGTTGATGAAAACTAGAAGATACTTTTTTTGTGGAGGAGAATGAGTCTAAATGTTTACATGTTAAGACATGGACTGAGATTACTCTGGTGGCTCATCTCAACTTTATTATTAATAGTCCTTGATGGTTGTAGATCCAGATTTCCAGTTAGCATGAATTTGTCTAGCACTGTACTTTTTATGTATGTTAGACTTAAGAAATGAATGTAGGCGACCTTAATTCTCTGTTAACATTTTTGTGCGTATGGGAATATATTTATACGGCAATATATTTATACACACACATACTCACAGACATACAAGTAAAATATAGCAAAGATGCATTAATTTTACATTGATTCAAAATATTTACAGTTTCAGTTAAGATGATCGTGCTAAAGTGACAGAAAATAGTAAGTATTAACATTGCACTGTAAGTAATGACATGTGCTGTAGATCCTCAGAAAAAAACAATTGCCTGTGGCATCCACACAGTATTTAAATTGGTAATCTCAAAAGAGAGGATGCTTAGATTTTCAAGCTTGTTTTCAGAAACTCTTATCTTAGCTGAGAGTTGTAAGTTTAGGGGGAGTTGATAATTTAGAGTCTGTTTTGTTTCTTCTTCTTGAGAGCTAAGAGGCTGATGTCAGTACTTCTTGGATAGAAGCAGTTTTCACTATCTTTTTGATATATTACTATTTAACTACAAGGTTGAAATCTCAGAATAATCTCATGCCTGGGAGAGTCTCAAAAGGTGAAGATACATTTCACCTGCATAGACCCACTTTGTCATTATATATTCCTTTCATGATCTTTGCTTTTTTTTCAATTGCTTATTTTTTATGTTACATGACGATTAAGCACATCTTGCCACGACCATGAAAGCTGCCCTTCAACAGATAGGTAAGATGATGTGTCAGTAATGCTTATTCTCTGCAAGTCTAAAAGGGTGAAAGGAATTTCATACGCCTTTGTTTGAGCGTTCCTTGGATAAGTTCATAACAAGTGGGGTCCTACCGTTCTGCTTGGCCCTGAGTTAGAGGAACAGTTCAGCACACTGTAAAATCAGAGGTTTATGGTCCTCATAGTCTAGAGGAAGGATGGAGAATGATGTCTCTCTCTAAAATCTGAGCACAGGGCACGCAGAGAAAATACATGAGTAAAATACTTGCAGTTGTCTGGGAGTATGTAAAGAGGTTTGTTAAATGTTGTACATGTGCGTGACATTGCGGTTTGCTTTTTTTTCCTATCGGACTCTGTTCTGGTAACACGAAGTCCTAAAATACTTCAGTGCTGGGAGAGCAGCTATAAACGTCTCACAGCATTGTTTAACAATGTCTTTTGTATAGAGTAGAGACCTTTTAATATTTTCCTACTTAAGTAGCTGTTGCTCAGCCAAGGAGTCTCATTGACTACTCACTTGGGTAACAGCTGAAAGAGAACGGAGGACCCAGTCTTGTGATGTACTGAGAAACTCCTCAAAGGAATTAAGTTGCTTACGGCAACTGAGATCACTCTATGCCACATGGGTTCAGTTCTTTAATTGCTAAAGTCACCCACCTAAAGAAGGTAACACATACAGAAGGCAGAGTTGGAGCTGATGGAGAAAAACAGCAAGCCTACCATGCTTAATGTTATTTACAAGCATGTTTGACATTTCTTAGTTTCTTAAATTATATTTAGGTTGTTAATAAGGATAAAAATCTTAGATTTTCTTTCTTTGCTTTAAGGATGCCAGAATAATTATTCAAAGGAACACATCAGGTCAAGTGTTAACAATATGTGCTTTAAATAAAAAAAAACAAAAGAGAGGAGGAAAGAAAAGCACCACACAAGAACCAACCATCTGTTCCAAAAACCTCTTACAGCAGCATCAGTCTTGATAAGGATTTAAAAAATACAGTACAATTTTTGTGTTAAGATTTATTATAAGAATTGACAGATTTACCTCAATTAAATGATCCAGAGTAACTTCTGTACAACATATATTTACGATGAAATGATCATAATCAGAAAGTGCAAAATGAACAGATCTCATATGGCTGGTTTTGTGTGAAAATAACATTACTTAAGACAAACAGCAGTTTTCAAAAGCAGTATCTTCAAAAAGTGATGTAAAGTGACTCAATTCCTTTGGTGTAGAGTCTACAAAATATCAAGAGAACTTGGATTTTCCTCCCATTGCTGAATGAACAAAGTGGAATGAGTGTTGGCATAGAAGTCATTAAAGGCCAAAAAAGTCAGAATTAATTTTTTGGTTGGAAAAATCCTCAGCAATTCTCTTGTCCATAGCTGGCGTTGCAAGGCTACAGCTAGTTGTTTTACTCAAGGCTTAACTTTTTTGTGCGTTAGCTGTAAAGTAAAACAACTCTAGGCTAGGCGCTTGGTGCAAAGAACTTAAATTTCCTGTAGAAACTACAGTATTAGCTGGTTGATTCAGGTCTTGAGGAAGAAAGTAAGTAGTGAACATGATTTTTTCTGGTGACCCTGATGGTGTAAAGATGCTTTTAAGGAGGAGGAGGTCAGGTGAAAAAAGGTTAGAACACAGACCACTCTGAAGGAAGCACAGGGCAAGTAAAGTATGTATGACATCTGTTCAAGGTACATTCTATAATACAGTTGTTGCATTTCAAGTTACATCTGAAATGTGAATTGGGTAACATTATGGAACAATGCCATGGGAAACTGCATTAATTCATATAATCTGTGTGCTCAGGGAAGGAGGCCTGGAAAGTATAAATCTGGTGCTCAGTCAGCATGATCTCATGTTATCGCCTATATCATAGGGTGTTATTGTGGCCTCGTGCTCCCACTCATACAGCATTGGGCTTGTAGATTTTTGCTACGTGCACTTCTACTAAATAGTCACAACATATTCATCCCTCGACCTGTGTACTCTCTGCTCCTCTGTTCTTTGTGAGGGTCTTCTGCTGAGCTCTCTTGTGTTTTTAGTGCTCATTGGAGGTTTACGGGACTGGATATTAATTAGTCCTCCCAGCATGAAGCCCCTCAGTATATTATTACAGCAATGAAAATATCACCACTTGCATAAGTGTTTGATCTTAGTCAACATATCTGGTAGGTTTTGGCACGGAGTTGGGGTTAATCCCAGACTGAACAGCTACGGATTTGAGAGGAATTCAGATCATCAACAGTACAGGCAGTTCAGGTTTTTTTGTAGTTAGAAGTATGATTGGGCTTGACTCTCCTGTCTGGATTGATCCTGAAACGTGCTGATCTTTTGCTCTTTTAATGGAGCTGGAAAAAAAAAAAAAAATCAGTGTGGATCTTTGCGAGAAACACTGTGTTGCCTCTTTTATTCAGCACAGTGCACTGAACATGTTGTGTGCAGTTCTCCATATTTAATGGCTCTTTTATCAAACAGAGTTGCTTTAAGCAAAGGAATAAAATGAACTCTGTGCAAGTTGTTTCCTTGGCTTCCAATATCCCCTCTCAATCCAAATACGCTGTTCCCCTATTGCCTGCAAATCAAACTGCACGTATAAAAAGGGAATGAAAAGGTTTATCTGCTTCCATTAGCAAATACTATATCTAACAAAGACATTCATGCAATGAATAAATAAACACATAGGAGGCACACAGATGTTTTGCCTAAGTATTTTTTTTAAATAATTTCTGAAAAACACAGTTGAGTCTCCTTAATTGGCACAGGGACCCCAGCAGAGAGAGGAACATGACAATTAAGCAATCAGTCCAGTGATCAGAGGTGCCATGGAATATCTATGCACCTTTTGTGTTGGTTGACAGCACGTGCCAAATCCACAGCTCATGTAAATTGGCATAGATTTGTTGAACCCTGATGTTCTGGCCCTTGATTTGAGCATTTGTGTGCTGGAAACACTTTAACTTCCTCTGCCAATGTCAAACCTTTGTAAGTAGAAGTAAAGAATAGCAGAAATGAACCAGGATTTGCATTCTAGGTCACTTATGCCTGCTTCAGTGCCTTTGCAGGCACTGAAGTAGCTTTCTGGATACTGTCTAAAACCCAGGCATGGAAGGAAGATGATCTAGGTATAATACCTAGCTCTGTCATTGACCTTGAAGAAGTAAGTTTATCTCTTGGTAGCAGATACTACTACATTCCAACCTGTAAAAGTAGAATTATGGTATCATACCATTGTGCTGAGGTTGTCCATATCTATAAAAAAAACGGGTCAGTGCACTGAGAAGATGGTAGAGAAGCTAAAAAGTCTGTAATTTTTTATTTGGAATTAGGCTCTGCCATTTATGGCTTTCGGATTCACTTATGTGTGTGCGGTCATAATCTTTCATCTGGCTACTGTGACTCCTGTAAGAGGTTAATTTGTAAGGGTTAATTCTGAGAAGTTGCTATGAAAATGTGTCCTCAGGGAGGGACTGGCCAATTAGAAGTTGCTCTTATGGTACAATATTTGCAACTTCATAACCTTTACTAAGCCTTTAATATGGCTTGAGGAAAAAAATGAGTGTGGTTGGTTCTCAGGGAAGATCCTAAGGTACATAAATATGAACTGAATTTTAAAACATTACTTGAACTTAGGTTCTCAAATCCATATTCAGGCACTTAAGGAAGTGGAAAGATTTTCAGAAGTGCTGAGAATTGAAATTTGAATCTAGTCTGAGCTGGTGGGTAACTCGCCACTTCTGGAACCCAGCTTACTTCTCAAATATCTAAATATGGATTTAAACTATAATTTTCAAACAGTTATCTTGACCTAACTTACCAGACCATGGTAAATCATGATTTTAAAGACTTACTTTTCCTCCCATTTCTTAATGAGTATTATTGCAACCAAAGGTGTTTAATTCCCAGCTACCTACATCTGCTATGTCTGAAGGTGCCGATGACTACGTGGATTTATCTGGACTACATCTAAGGGTATTTGCAAGAAAAGGAAATTCTTTTTTTTCTCGGGTAACAGCTTTCCTGTAATATATTGTCGTGGTTTAAGCCCAGCCGGCAACAAAGCACCACGCAGCCGCTCGCTCGCTCCTCCCCCCCAGGTAGGATGGGGAGGAGAAAACACAGCAAAAAAGCTCGTGGGTCGAGACAAGGACAGGGAGGGATCACTCACCAGTTATGGTCACAGGCAAACCAGACTCGATTTTGGGGAAAAATAAACCAATTTAATTTGTTAACAACCAAATCAGAGTAGGATGATGAGAAATAGAACCACATCTTAGAAACACACCTTCCCCCCGCCCCTCCTTGCTTCCCGGGCTCAGCTTTGCTCCCGATTCCTTCACCTCCTCCCCCCCAGCGGTGCAGGGGGCGGGAATGGGGGTTGCGGTCAGTTCGTCCCACGTTGTCTCTGCCGCTCCTTCTACAGGGGGAGGGCTCCTCGCACTCTTCCCCTGCTCCAGCGTGGGACTCCTCTCACGGGGGTCAGCCCCCCCACGATTTTCTCCAACTCAAGTCCTTTCCACAGGCTGCAGTCCTCTGTAAACTGCTCCAGCGTGGGCTCTCCCACAGAGTCACGGCCTTCTCCGGGCCCAGCCACCTGCTCCAGCGTGGGGTCCTCCACGGGCTGCAGGGGAGTCTCTGCTCTGCCGTTAACCCTTCATGGGCTGCAGGGGGACAGCCTGCCGTCTCACCACGGGCTGCTCCGGAGCACCTCCTCCCTCTCCTCTGTCTTCACTGACCTCGGTGTGTGCATGGTTGTTTCTGTCACATCCCACTCCTCTCCTCACTGCAGCTCCTCTTCTTCTGCCATCTTCTTCTTCTTTTGCTCTCTTTACTGTAGTGGTGGCAGCGGTAGCTGCTGCTGCTCTTCTTTGTCCTCCATCTTACTCTCACACCTCCTCAGGAGTTTTTTTTTCCCCTTCTTAAATATGTTATCACAGAGGCACAACCACCGTTGCTGATGGGCTTGACCTTGGCCAGAGGCGGGTCCAGGCTGCAGCCATGGAAGCTTCTAGTAACTTCTCACAGGAGCTGCCCGTGTAGCCCCTCCCTCACTACTCAAACCCAGCACGTATATGAAGCTGATGCCTTTGGTCCTCAGCACTGGGCAATCAGCGTGAGAGAAGAATGCAAGGATGCATCCTAAACTTCACTGATTTTAATTGGAAAGAGATGGCTAAGTCAATTGCCATCAGTTGAAGATGTTACCTTGAATACTTTGACCTCTTCATGTTCTGAGAACATTGTATGGTCGGATGGTGTTCTCTTCGTGTAGAAATGCATCATCTTCTATGCGATGTGGCTCTGTGTTTTAAAGAAAATGTTAAACTACTATTTGTTTTTATTTTTTCTTCTTACTATTTTTTTGTTCCTTTTTAGTTTTCTTGGACTTATCCCATTGCTCTCCTCCCTCTGCCCCAGATGGCAGTGGCTTCTAATTTAAAGCTGACCTTTGCAGGTGTCTGTGGCTTTTAAGAGTGCTTTACCCTTTGTTGAAGAGGTTTTTAACTTTACTTTATATTTTAAAAAAAGATCAGTTGGGAGATTCTAATGCTCCCAATTCAGCTTTTTTACTAACAGTGCAAGTTAAAAGTCAGCATAGCTGAGAATAAGGGATAGAGAGGGAGAACATGAGCAAAGGAAAGTGCATATTGATGCATCAGAGTGGTGCATAGGAACCATTATCATTGAGGTTGTCTCATTGTTTCTGTTATGAGTGGAGTTCTCTAGGCAAGGATTGAATATATTTACTGCTAAATCATATCCAAAAATCTCTTGAAGATGTTCTAAGAGACCACTGAATCCCCATGACCCGTATTAAATTTAGAAACCCTTCTGTTGTCTGGAATTTTCATCTTCAGATGTATATTGAAATGACTATAATTTTTATTGAAAAAATATTTATCTGTAAAGCTCTCTTGTGTCTATGATAATATCTACTATTCTCTCATCTTTACCAATCAAATCCACAACCAACGTATAGAAATTTTTTTAATAAAAATCTAAATTCACTTGAAAAAAATGGGGGAGGGACATGGGAGTAGTGGTGGTGAGGAGGAGGCTGGGATTTTCTATTGAACTGAAAATTCAATTTTTATGTAAAGTAGCACTTTATATATTTCTTCAGAGCAAGTTTCTTAAATAAGTCTTACTCCAAAAGTTTAGGCTTGTCAAAACCCATGTCTCCCATTCCCTACATGTGTATTTGTTTTGAGATTTATTAGGAAGTGGATGTGCATCTGGTGGTTTCACACATACAAACTATTTTCTTCAGATAAAAGTATTCTGAAGGACACAAGACCTGTAAAACCTCATGGGGTCTCATACTGACTTGGATTTTATGACAACACTATGTTGAATTTTCACAAAGGTTTTAATCCCACTACCTAACATCAAAAGGAGCCTGATTCATAAAACATTGCTTCTATCAATTTTTTTCTGGAATCTTGCTACAGATCTTTTGGAAATGGAGGTGGATATTGTGTATAGAATTGATTCGTAGCAAAAAAAAAAAAAAGAAATCCAGCCCTGAAGTGTTAGTCAGTATTGGCCTGAGGGAAGCATCTTGGCAATTGGACAAATTTAATTTTTCAAAAATCAAAAAAGAAGGGTAAAGAACAAAAAAGTGTCCATAAAATACATGAAACAGATAAATTTCTGTAGCTGAAACAATGATATATCAACACTGTCAAAAAGTCATAATTGTCTCAACACTGTAACATTATTTATTTAATATTGAGAAGCTATTATTGCACTCTAGTTAAAAAAAAATACTCTTACCTTAAAAATGCATGAAAATAATATTAAAAATTAACACTGAAACTATACAATGTGGCAGTAGGAGGCTCAGCAAATTGATAATGGAATAAGGAGACTTTCAAACCAGGTCAGAAACTACTACATGTTATCTTTTTGATGACATATGAGAAATGAGACATTAAATATGCCCATTTTCTAGGAAAAAATGAGCCCCTTTGTAGAACTTTGCCATCAAAAAAAGGCATAAAATACTGAAGGACGCCTATGGTACTGAGACCAAGAATGAAGTAAGGGACTTTACAGAGTGAGCTTGGCTTTCTTCTTCTGGAGTAAGCATTAACTAAAGCATGGTGACAGAGCAGCGTAGTGACCATTCATGGCTCAAGTAAATGTGATATGGATGGAAGTGTACAAGTCCAAAACAGGCAACTTTCCACTGTTACTAACTGTTCACTTAAGTTATGCTTTAACTGTTCACGTTCACATTGTAGTAGGGCCTAAATGCAATCAGCAAGTTGGTCTCATTGTGCTAGATGTGTTGTGAAGTAAAGACCTGTCATAAAATCCATATGCCTGTTTCAGCTCTGTATTGAAAGGGTAAATCAAGCTTTGTGTCAGCTTTATCCATAGTGAGTTTTCATCTGTGGCGTTGAGTCACTGACCACAGTGGAAGTTCCAGGTCCTCAGGGCAATGGTTTGGGTTTCATGTTGCTACAAGTGTTCCAAATGGACTCCACTCAAATAAATGTGCATTTGGCTATTTTCTTCTCCTTTGCTCGAAGTAGTACCGTCATGAGAAAACGTTCATCGAATATTTTTATTTGCAAAATGGGAATGGTATCTCTCTAGATCGACCTAAATAATGGCTCTGTCCTGCAAATTAGGACTGTGTTGTTGAGAATCTACAGAAACAGGGAATGAAAGAGTGAAAATAATTGCTCATAAAAGTGAAGGAATCGTTAATATACATGGCATGTGTAGTTTGCAGAATAGTTGGAATGAGGCTAATGGCATTTCTGGAAAGAACAAGGTACCACTTTCATGACAGAATGATGACAAAGTTGTAGTGACAGTAGGAAAGTAAAGTAGCAGACTACTACAAACCTGTATGTGACACGTCACTTTATTGCACAATTAACTATACCATTTAACATATACGCCTGCCTGCTGTTGTTCCTGCACCCATTGATCTGTCTTTTATGGTGTATTGTGTATTCTTCCAGGTAGTGTTTCCAAATAGTGTCCAGGAAGTATCGTCAGTCAGTCACACCTTTCAAATTTCCTTAAAGAACTTTCTTGGCCAGGCACAGTCTCTTCTTGTGGACTTAAATTTGCAACTCTTTCATGTTTCTCCTGTGCTCTGGATCTCCCTGGGTTCAGTTTTGAAGAAATATTTGTCTCCCAGAACTGAGACTTTTCTCTCACCTAATTTTGAACTTATTTTTACACTCCTGGGTTGAGAACTCACATGAAATGATTCTGAGGTTTCATGGGACATAAAGATGCTTTAACACTAAAGTGATATCTCATTTTAGAAATATTTAAGTTTGGTTTTGGGACAATGGTTCTTAATGTCACAAATAAACACAGCAAGGAACAGTATGCTTGTATTGATACATGCAGAAGTAAAAAGAGAACAAAACCCCCACCTAGTTTTTATGTAAAACATCTTTAAAGACAAAAGAAAACACAGTTGGAGGGGGAAGGATAACAAAATCTAGTAATTTCTTTCTGTTCCTTTTGTAGGGAGTGCTGCCCTGCCCTTAACACTCTGTTCCCAGCTGCTTACAGCTCGAATTATCCACTAGGCTTTCCATTATGAATATGATTTCAGTGGTACACCCGGTTTTTGGGTTCAGGTTTCAAATGCCTCTGTTTTAGAGGAACTTGTATAATGGATTTTTGCTTCAGAATGTCTTTGTTTAGGTACTTTATGGTAGGTATTCTTCTTAAAACATGAATAATTATGGTTCAGAGAAAGTGCATTATTACTTTAAGTTACAACTGCAAGGAAAAATGACAGTGGTGCTTAAATGAAGCTTGACAGTCTGCATAGCAGGCATCAGCCATCTGTGCTATGGCAGCACTGTTTGTATTTTAATGTTTAAACATACAGCAAAGATAATTAAGAATAACTATAATTAAAAATGATTACAACAAATTACTTTTCCCTCAACAGTGATGTGTGCCTGTAACTTACAAGTTACTTGATGAAGTAACCCTTTGGTAAGGCAGATAGGATAGCTTTGCAATTCTCAACCTGTTTCTGACAGTTCATAGATTTTTCAGGGGCTTTTTTTTTCCCCAAATGATGAAAGCATTTTACGTACTGGGCTTCATACACCTATTTGATGCACAGTAATTATCACTGAAATTTCATCCTTCATATCAGTATCTTCACTCTTTTTATTTTTTTTCTTTTCCCCGAGACAAGATTAAAAGTAGCATATTTCTCAGGCTATGGAAACAAAATGACAAGAAAAGAACACAAACTCACACATTTATTTTCATTTTCAAAGAAAAATATTAATATTTGCTCTTGACAAAAGCAAAACAAAATTTTAAACAGAAAAAACCCAACTTTTAGGATAAATTAGTGCAATTTCTGTTATACCTTCTTATACCTAAGAATAATAAGCCCATTTGATTTTGCAACCCCATTTGTATAAAGCTCTTCCATCTTGTGTTGAGTTCCATATGGATTCTGTCCTGTTGATGGGTCTTAGTGTCTGTCCTCATGGAGATGAACATGTTTAAAGTGCATGAGAGGGGTTAAAGACAAATTTTTCTTAACTGGTCATGACCAGAATTTCAGTTTCTGAGTGCCTCCTTTTGAAGACATAAATGGGGCGAAAAAAGAATAGTTTCTGCAGCTGGCTGTGGGAAGCCCTTACTACTGCCTTTCAATTCTACCATGATCTTAGCAGCAAGATGAGATCCTATGTGGAGGCTGGATGTGGCCAGACCACGGGTGCAGGCTCAGAAACCAGAAAGTCCTCTGAGGTTCCTGTAGTATAGACATAATCTACATCTTTTATGATGTTTCACTGTCATCCTTCTTAATCATTTAGTATGTCTTTGGGTTTTGGTCCCAAAGGCTTTATACAAAAGGCGTTAGCAACAGCTAGTGTGAGGCACAGTTGCATTTCAGAATTCAAGTAGTTCTGGTTCAGCAGGTTTTGGCTTTCTTAGAGAAAATTGAATTGTTGCTTGATTGATTATATATGAAACCATTTGTCTGTCTATCCATCACATATCAGTTTAGATGGAATATTTTTTAGCAGCTCGTTCAATACCTAAAGTTTTTAGTGATGCTGCAAATGTGCAAATTTGACTTAGTGTCACAACTGCCATGAGGTGCCTTGCAATAATTTCAGAAAGACTCCAAGTCATTTGACAGATGAGTAAACAAAGGCACATCATTTGCTTACGCCTACTTAGCATTTTTGAGGCAAAATCAGAATGATAGGTTAAGATATTTTGATTTCCTTAATTGATAGAACAAGAATAAAATAAAAAAGAGAATTGTTGCCCATGTTTCTGCTTATTAAAGACAACATCTTCACATCATTGGCAGAACTCTTAGGAGAACTATTTTGGACTACCACCTTCACTTACTTTAAGAAAACTGATATTTGCCATTTTGCAGAAACTATCATTGGAAGGTTGCTCCAGAACTTACCAGTGTTTTACTTGACATTAGTGATGCCACCTGGTGAAGAGAGATTGATTGATGAATTAAAAGGCACATGTTTGTAAACTGAGACTGCTACGGTGGTATTCCTCTTGCCCTGAAGGTGATGGAGGTGCTGTGCAATCTCAAAGGAAGCAGAGCTGTGTAGAACTACACAGTTTGATCACATGCTGGTCACTTAGATTAACAGAATGAAGAGAATATATAAGCGGGATATGAATAAAACATTGCAATAATGTGAGGAAGAATCCAAATACTTTTCCAAACTAATGTTTTATTTACTACTCTAAGTAGTTTAGTGCTGTTCTGGCATGTAATGTTTGATGGGTATTATGTTTTATAAAGTTTGCATTGATAAAATTATCTGTCTTTCCTACAGGGGAACCACATGGTCTTCTTGCTTGGGAATAATATTACTCCATAAGGCTGATTACAGCTATGTTTGAAATTTATTTCATATTTAAATAGTGTGGGCCAAACTGAGCCCTGGTGCAAATCTGCTTGTGCCAATGGAACTCCACCAGAGGAATGTTTGACCCTATGGGTTAATGTAATGAAAAGATAACAATATACCGTATGATCACATAAATTAAAGATGGGAAATACCAATTAGGTCAGCTAGTCCTTACCCGGGGGACCAATTTAGAGTGTTCCCTACACTCTACTCTTGAGTGCTTTGCATTGTTTTAAGAAACTCGTGCAATAAGACTCATGTCTTGGGAGACTACACTGTAGTTCATCAGATCTCACCACTAAAAAATGCTTTCTGAAACCCAGCCCAAATTTTTTTTATTCTCAAGAATTAAGTCTCAATATCCTTGTCATGCGCTTTCTGTTTCACTGTAAGCAATAGTATTTTTATTTTTTTTATTGGCTTTTCACGAGATATGCCACACATGTTTTCAATCAACACTTATCTTGGATTCACTCACAAATAGAATGTAGGCGGCTTAATTTTTTTATTATTATTTTTAGGAGTGAGTTAAATTGCCTAGGTCAAATAAGAATTATTCAAAATGTATTTTTATCCTCATAGATGAAAAAGCCATTAAAAAGAACCGATATTATTTCTGGGGGGTTTTTTTGTTTTGTTTTGTGGATTTTTTGAGAAAGACTGGAAATAGAAATACACAAGCAATTAGGAAAGGTTTTACTTTCATCCCAGATAAATCTAAGTAGTACTGAAGATTCCAGGCTTAGATGAGATAAAACCCAATTTCCAGATGTGTCTCCAATGTTGTACGCTTCTGGCTACAAAGCTAACACAGACATTCAAGCTGTCAAGTACAAGAATGGTGTCAGCCAGTGACTCAGGCAACAAAACTTGGTGCATAAGCAGTGCCATTACAACGATGAATGCTTTCTTACAGTGTGACTGGGTCATCACACAAATACATTTGTCCTGAATTTGACCTTTTGGTGAAAACAAGACTCTACATGCAGGTCAAGTAGTCTCCATTTTCTAAATGGAGCAAGTCTTCTTGCTTTTAATATGAGAGACTGGCTTTGATCCAGTGTGTGCCAAATAGATTCAGGAGTTGTTTAGAAATTGATTGGCTAAATTGTTTCTCATGCTGCCAGTACTTTTTATCTGAGAGAGACTTAAAAAATTTGCTTTGGAATACCTGGTTTATCCCACAACATACTATACCGCAACAAATAAATTAACTTTGGGGTTTTTTTTAGATTATAGCAGGTTAAATATTTGATCAGGCAGTACAGTGCTTACTAATGCCAATTGTTAATAATTTGGGGGACTTTCATACAGCTTAACTTTGACACATAATTGTTAAATTATTTGTTTTAGATTAGGAGCATCTAAAGGTTTAGATTGGGGATTATTTAGATTAGATTTAGATTAGCGATTTCACAACAATCCTAGTATAGGCAATGTAATGTCAAAGACAACTTCTGAAACCAATTTTAAACTACTCTAAGTCTTCTTTTGCTATGGCTTGCCCCCAGAGGACTCTTTCTGCTTTTACCAGAAGGGTCTTAGGCCTCCTAAGATAGATGTCTGTAGATATCATGAATAATTTCCTTGGTTATATGCTTTTTGAAATGGTGGAAGAAGGCGGTGAGTTATGTGTATGAAGTCCTTTAATAGTAATGATAATAGTAACTATAGCAAAAGATTCTTAAAAAACATACACATCTATCTGAAAAGATAATTGATTGAAAAACAGAAAGAATGGAGGAAAGTGAGGAAAATAATACACGGTAGGTCAAAAAATAGAATAGTATCTGAAAAAAATCCAAGTGCAATCAGTTAGGGAAACTGGAAGAAATTATAAGCACGGGAATATTAAGGTTAACAATATTTTTCCTTCAAGGCCCACAAAAACAGAAATGAAAGCATATTAATATTACCAGTTATGTATTGTTTAGAAATCATACAGTAAAAGTTTTCCTTGATTCATGAGCTCATGAAGGATTGTCACTAGCCAAAAGCTCCTGTGGCCTTAGCCACATTGTCACTGAAAGTAATAGAACTTTCTTTTTTTAAACTGAATTAATTGAAAGAAGAGTTACCACTTTAGAACCACTATTAAGATGGCTGTTTGGCAAAATAACAGGCAGCCACTCAGATTGTTGTCTGCACTGAGTTTTGCTCAGGTATGAATGGGCATAGTGCCATTACCTGCATTTCCCCAAATCCCAGGTCTGGCACCAGGAATGACAACATAACAAGTGGCTGCCACAGTCTTCCCCCCATAACCCCTCCTGCCCCAGGACCTGCCACTGCGGCTCCTTCCTTTCCCAACAGCAGCAGGGAGGCATGGGCGGTGAGACACACAATCTCTTTTTGTAACCAGACGATTCCCAAACAGGTTTTACAGTTGCTTTACAGCCCATTTTTTTGTCACCTGAGTGTCACAGAGGATGACGCTCAGCTTGTGATTCTGGCCAAGTTAATTTAATTTACGTAAGATGTATATGTTGAGAAGAGAAGTGAGAACATACAGTTTAAAAATGACTAGCATAGTTTCAGAGTGCCAACATACTTAAATTACCTACCTATCTACGTTCATGAGAGGAGAAAATCAGAGGATGGCACTTCACATACTACTTCATACATTCTAATAATACACTATAGACTCTTAGATTTGCACAAGGCATCTGCTGAGTTTCCATATAAAAAATTAATAAGAAGGATAAGATGTAACGAAACAAGGTAAAGAATAGAAATTCTGAAGATAAATCTTATTTACAGTAGACGTCCTTGAATAACTATGGTGGGTTTTAGTCACATCAATGGCCAAGCCCAGGTACACAATTGAAAATTATTTTGGGTCAACTCTAAATTAAAAATGCTAAATTTTCCTTTAACATTCTGAAAAGCTGAAACAAATTGTTTCAGTTCAAATTGAAGGTGTTGTTCAGATTGAAACAAAAGGTTTTGTTTAACTTCTTGACTTTCATTGACTTTGTCAAAGCTTAGAAATATTTAAAATACAAAGATAGTAAATTTGTAAGTAAAACCAATTCTAGCTGAAAATGGCAATGTTTCTTTCATTTAGTAGCTATCACAACAAAATACTTCCAACTTACTTTTCATATTATTTTACTAAAAGTTGCCTGAAATTGTCACGCTCTTCTTGACCCAAATAAGCATTTTTTGTTTTGTTTTATTTACAAATAACTTTTTCAGGTGTGAAATTTAGATGGAAAAATGGCCAGTAAAAGTCAGGTATGTATTCAGTAGCCTGAATACAACACACAGAGAGAGCAAATATATAGATATCTATGTATAGGTGTTTATTCCGTGATTGTAAGGGCTTACTGATTATCAGTAAGCCTTGTGAAAGCTTGAAAACAAAAGACATGTTTTTAAAGAAAATCTTCTGCCTAATATGCATCTACAAAGTAAATGAACACATATGAGCTTTATTATTATTCTTATGTGTCGTGGTTTAACCCCAGCCAGCAACTAACCACCATGCAGCTGCTCACTCACTCCTCTCCCCCTCCTCTGGTGGGATGGGGAGGAGAATCAAAAACAAGTAAAACTCATTGGTTGAGATAAGATCAGTGTAATAATTGAAATAAAAATTAAAATATAATAATAATTGTAATGAAAAGGAAGATAACAAAAAGAGAGTGAAATATAACCCAAGAAAGACAAGTGATGCACAATGCAATTGCTCACCACCTGCTGACTGACGCTCAGCCAGTCCCCGAGCAGTGATCCACCCCTCCCAGCCAAATCCCCCCAGTTTATATACTGGGCATGACATCATATGGTACGGAACATTCCTTTGGCCAGTTTGGGTCAGCTGTTCTGGCTGTGTCCCCTCCCAACTTCTTGTGCCCCTCCAGCCTTCTTGCTGGCTGGCCATGACAAGCTGAAAAATCCTTGACTTACTTAGTATAAACATTACTTAGCGACAACTAAAAACATCACTGTGTTATCAACACTATTCTCATACTAAATCCAAAACGCAACACTATACCAGCTACTAGGAAGAAAATTAACTCTATCCCAGCCAAAACCAGGACAGTATGGAATTGCAGGAAATAGTTGCTTCAGGATGCAGGTTTTGTTTAAAGTTCAAAAGAAATGGCTGTAAGTATGGATGTTATACATCCGTGGCTTTGTATCATGCCTACATGCTTCACTTTCTCTTATAAAATTTTTTTTGAATTTCAGTATTCTTGAAAAATGTTAGAAAGAATTTTCTTGTCTTTAGCCATAAACTATGCCATATGGAATGGTACGAAGTCCTTGTAGCTCAACCAATTAGCAATTTTGTGGGGGACCATCTCTAAGGAAGACAAATTTACCAGACAGTCCCTAGTTACTGGATCTACAAAGGCAGTTGATAAATAATTGACTCTGAGCCAAATGTTCGCAAAGAGGCGCTTTTCTCATATGAAATTCTCAAAAGTTTATAGTGCCTTTAACATGGGACACTTGACAAGTTTTTGTGGCAAGGACTTCCAAAAGCTGGTAACCCAAGGCTGACTGGCGCTAGATTCTTAGTGTGAAGGAGACTGATTTCCTGAGCTGTAGAGTTCTCGTTCTCATTTTACTCTATCACTTTTTCTTTGCCTTCCTCTGTAAAATCTGTTTCTCTGTGTTGGCATACTACAACTTAATGTATGAAATCTAAACATTTATTTTGCACTTAGTAGCTTATTGTAACTTTGTTTGATCTGTCCTTTGTCTTCATTTTTCATCTTTCACTTACATATGGTGTGTTTTCTTTTTACCCTATCTTTAATTTTTATGTTAATATATGTTTCATATTTCCTTAGGCTCTAAGACTGCTGATTGTTGCATAGAATCATATTACTGCTCAAGTGAAAAAATCTATAAGAAAGCTGAGAGCCCAGAGCTGAAAAAAAGGCTGATTTCTTGCTTTTCTTTAGTTGCTACAAACCTTGGTTATTGACAAAAACTTCCTTGTATACAAAAGCACAAGGGGGCAGCATTACATTAAAATAAATTGTTGCACTCTGTGTGTGTGTGTGTGTGCGTGTGTGTGTACTGAAGAATAATCAGCTAGGTAATGCTAAGGTTGCAGAAAAAAAATGTTATTTGAGTTTATTCAGACTGCTTTATTAGTCTCCTTGTCCTGATGGCATTGGTGGGTTAAAGGATAAAAATTCTGAGGCCATGGGGAGTTTTACTTATTTTCTGTTGTGTGGCAGATCCTTCATACCTCTTCCTTTCCCTGCTTTTCCCCGTCAATAAATATTTATTTGTTTTTTAAGGACCAGCATAGTTTTTCAGAAGACTTTCTTTCATGACTAGTACTCTTTGCTCCCTTGTCAATATAGTACAGTGAATGCACTGTAGAGGATTTCTGCCAACCTTTGAAACTTTCAAAATTGATCATCAAGGACCCATTTGGAAAAGACCAGTTGGAATGGCCTGTTCTGTTGTGGCAACACTTCTGTCAGTGCAGTGAACAGACAGGCAGTTGGCTTCATGCAGAATTCTTAAAAACTCATTTTTGGATGGAAATACTTTCCTGTAGAAGCTTGACTTCAAAGAGCAAGAATGTTTGTAATGACTTTGCAAGAATCTGGTCATGTCCAAAGGGTTCTGTATTGTTTTCCTGTCATTTATTACAAATTGTTATTTTCCCAATTTTGAGTAATTAAAATCCCCAGTGTCTTCTTGTACGGAATTAATCATCTGAGCCACTTTTTGAAACCTGAATTCTGCTACTGTAGATTTGTCACTTTCAGTTTAAATTGACTGCAAGGTCTGACATATATTTGCTGGGTTGGGTCATTTTGATGCTATGCCCAAAGGACATAGTCTATTAATTTTTTTCCAGAAAGTGTAATGTCAAGGGTTGCTAACAGAAGTGGCTCTATAATGATTCACAAACTCTGAAATATGAAAATGTATTGCCTGTATTTTGTATTTTTCAGCTCTACCTAACTTTAGAAAAGAGCAGTTATACACTTAGTGACAAATCCTAATGCCACTTGAAAGAATAATATCAATGACTAGGGAAGGGTGTCAGGATTTGGTTGCAAAGACCTAATTCCAGCCATTGTTTTGGTTTCTTCTCTGGGGATGCAAACAATTTGCATATTATTTGGCGTCACCTGTTGGAAGTGCTCCAGAAAGTATTGTGTGAATCCACTTGTGTGAATGACTGCTTCCACCTGTGTTAATATATCCACACTTCATTCTCACAGTCTTTCATATAATTTACTTCTGAAAAGGAGAGTTAAAAAGGCTCTTCCAGGGCCTGACTGTTGAGAGGCTGAGACCCCTCGACAGACTCAAAGAAGTTGATGGGATTCATTGCTTCCTGGGGCTGTCTCAGAAGATAAACAGAAGCTAATGCACAGCATAGGTATTTGCACCTGTTTTAACTAATATTTTGCTCAGATGAAATGTAAAAACGTGGTGCCTGGCTGTCAGCCAAATAAGTAACCAGTAATGCTATTAATCTTTGACAGTTGTCAGTCCTCCATCTAAGAAATTGACTGCTGCTTCCTTTCCATGCCAGAAAGGCCTGAGTAGTTTATAAAAAGTGGACGTTAGGACTGAACTACATAAAACTGAAAGGTTGGTAATAAAATTTTTAAAAAGTGATTTTTTCTTTTCTTCTCAGTACACTCAGAACCTAAAATGATGAAAGAGGACCTTGTTTTAAGAAGGAAAATTTATAATAGTAACTTGAAGATAAAAAATATTTGAGAGATAATTATAGGATCTTTTGTTGCCTTTTTTTTAGTTCTTTCATTAAGCGAAAAATACATATTTGTTTTGCAGTAAAAATGAACAGGTCAGGTCATTCAGTTTGAATTCTGCCTTCATGTTTCTAGTAAAAGTAATCCAAAGATTAACTTTGTGCTAAGAATTGGTTTTAATACTATAAAAACATGTCCTTTCCTTCTGACAAAGTTGCATCTTTGTATTTCACTCTTTCAGCTGTGTTTTGGCCTGTTACTATGTTAAGTTTAGTCTTATTTATATGGAGTTTTTTCCTGTGACTTTTGTGCTTGGCACCTGTGAGAGCCCTTCTCAGCTCTTTTTTCTTTTTCTCCAAACATATAAAATGCCATCTTCCCACCTTTTTGGGAATCTAGTTATATTATTGTAGCTGTCTGTTCTTCATCCAAAAAACTGTAAGGAAGATATTTTGGAGAATTTTTTCACTTCTTTCTACAAAAAAACCATAACGATAACATCTGTCCCTGATTTTTACATGGATCAATAGGTGTTGGGGTTATTTGCGTTTTTTAGTCATATCAGATCATCAAAGAGATACACATACAAATCATCTCTTTTGGGGAAAAAAGGTATCTTACCAATCATATCTGTTTCTATAAGACATGGTTTGTGTACATATGCTCCGGTATCTTCTATCTGGAGATTTGAACAGGAGTTTTATTTCTGTCTCTCTGTCTCCCTTCTCCCCAAAAAGGCTTATTCTGATATGAAGCAGTTTATCAATTTAGCGACATGAGTCAGCACACACTTTCTGTCATACTGCTTCTACAGCAGACTTATTGTTGATGAAATGCCCAGGACTCATCTCTTCTTTCCATAATAACTTCCTATTGAAATCCAGCTCTAGTTACCTGTCCCAATAATTTCCATTTCCCACAGGAGTTCCCTTAGCTATTTAGGTACTTTAGAGATCACCTTCCTATAAACGTAATCTTTCTCTCTATATAGCTCTCATTTTAATGGACATGATTCATTGCAGTCCAAAAATTACCTCTAATGTCATTCAAATTTGGTGACTCCATATGTTGTTGGCAGCTATTTCCACAAAGTATGAACAACTGTTAAATAACAGTTGTAGAGAGAACTATTTGTAGCAAAAGAAGGATTATGCATGTATTTTAAGTCTCATTTGATTCTTAATGATTTTTTTTATCATTCATTTTGATTGTTTTTCCATAACGTTGTCCTATGTTTGATCCAGGTAAAGTAATAGTCCTTCTACATCAAAGTACTCTCTTTCCCATTCTGAGCTATTAACTGAGGTCAATAAGTAGGGTTAGGGAGTTAGCTTAAGATTTAGGACACCATATGTATAGAATGACTCATATCAACTATTGAAAGTCCTTTGGCTGTACATATGGAACAAAAGCTAGACAGCTGAAAGTAAGGAGGAGTTCATTTGTTCGGTTTTGCCAATAAAAAGAATTCTGACTTTTTCACATTATTGGGGACCAGATATCAACTTTTCTCTGAAGTGCTTTAACATACTGTAAGTTTGGGATTTTCTGAAGGGCTGGGTTGGGCTACATTACTTCTACCTCTAAAAATGAACTCAACATTGAGGTTTAATTTGCAGTTTGTTTCTTTGGCTTAGCTCTTCCTTCCACACAAACAAAATATGCTTAATAATGAATTTTAAAAACTCTACAGCCAGTATGGCTTGTCCCCTCTTTATTGATCAATTTATATCTCTCATAGGCTGAAGGAAAATGGGATGGCACTTCCCACTGTCTAGACTCTGAAAATACTGCAATATTAAGGTGAAGCAGCTCATAAAAATCTTTAAAATAGAGTGGCTAAAGAGTGAATCATGCAAATGTGAAAAATAATGTATCCTTCTTCATCCTGTTCATCCTGAAGGTCCTTCAGCTCAAACGTACTCCATCTTTTCTGTGTCTATCATTGCAATATAAACCTTTCACAATAAGCATTGTCACAGATGTGAATAAACAACAACAAAAAAGCCTCCTCCCTCCCAACACCCCCTGAAGTGCTAAGAACTTTTTGAAGTTATCACCGTAGGAGGTGGTGAGCAGGCAGAGCTTTGCTGGTTTCTGCACCTGCGATGCCAGGGGCAAAGTGCTGGCTCAGAGAGGCTCCCTCCCACTGGCCTCGGAGCTGTCATGCTCTCCACCTCCGGAGCGGGCCGAGCACTCAGGCCAAATGCCTCACTTTGGTATACCTTTCTATTAATTTTTATTGCCAGTCTGGTCGTCTGCTTTGCCCTCGTTCTCCCCCTTTGTCAAATAAGATACTGCTATCCTGCTTTGTGACAAAACCTAAAATGCATGTGCTTCCTTGCTTGCAGTAGCTGAGAGAGCTCACATCATTGCTTTCCCTGGCACACACCCTCCCTGTACCCTGGGTGCACCATGCGTGGGGCCAGAGCCAGATGCTCTTTGAAAAATTCCAGAGAAGTTATTAAGACTGCTGGGAAAGCATCACTGCATGGTGTAGTATAATACATTTATTTCTTAATATCCATGTTATACATAAAACTAACATGTTATTGATAAATTAGGAAACATATATTTTCCTTGATTTTCCTTTTTCAAGTGGCATGACATAGCATTCTGAAGTGAGTGTCCAAAGACTACTTAATCCTTGCATGTGATTTGCAAGCAGCTTTTCTAATTTTATTGTATTTTTATGGAGAAACTTTGTTCTAAATAGGCTTATTCTCTAAGTAAAAAAAAAAAAAAAAAGAGAACTATTTGGTGTTCAGTAAGGTTGGTGATGTAAAGGAAGAGTAAATAGCATTTGCCTTATGTCTATAACTGAGAAGAGAGCTAAAGAAGTGATCTGTTATTCAGAGGTGCTGCCCTTTGCAATATCCATTGACTTTGGGCTACATATCCAGGTACTTAAGTGAGATAAATTTTTAACATGCAAATCTAGAAGTGATTTCTTTTTTCAAGGCATGGGCTCCCAATTTTTTCCCCCAGATTACTCCCTTTTCAAATTTTCACTTTCTTTTTTAGTTGTTTGCTTTTGCTGAACTTAACCAGATCTTAAAATCTTAATGTAATATTTTGTTACACTTTTTTTCTTTTCAAATTAATGACTATACTGGCTAGACAAGTTCCTCAGGTTCTTTCAGCTTCTGTAAAGTAGGCACAAGTGTTAGGACAAAATGGATAATATTGCTCTATGTTACATTCATTTTATTAAATCTTCTAAGTAATGGAAAAGGGCTTATCTTCTAATTAATGGAGAAAAGCTGATTTGTATAAAATTATATGTTCCTTATGGTTTTTAAGAGGAGCCAGTGGGCTACATATCTGTCTTTAAATGCATAGACATTTTTAACTTGTGTGTATTATCCAACTGTATGAAGCAAGTTTCTGATCTAGAAAGTCATTATGGTTCAAACATGCAGAAAAGATTTCCTTAATAATCTAGGAAAGACCTTCCTCAGCCCAGGCTGAGTGACCTGACCACCTTTGCTAGCGCTCTTCAATGCAACACAGGCATGGGGTATGTGGGGAATCTTCTTTTCTGACTCCAGGTCCAAGAGCAGAGACATGCTTAAGGGCTTGTGAGTTCAGAATTAAGACCCCTCTTCACCAGCACATTTACAGTGTAAGCTTGGGCAAGGCATTGAGCCTCTTTGTGCTTTATTTCCCCATGTGTAAAAACGGATAACCCTTCCTTCAGAGGATGATATCAAATACTTCATGAAGATGAGACAGTTCTGTAAGACATTCTGATACTACAGAAATGGATGTTATACAAATAAATAAAAATAGTTGTTTACCTGAACTGAAGAGGGAAGGAGATAAGGGAGCATAGGTAAGGAAGGCAGACATCCAATTTATTATAAGAACACAGAAAGCTGTCAATATGTACAATGGGAACAACTAAGAGAAGGAAAGATCTCTCCCTTCTCCCTTCCCTGAAATCTGCATGGCCTTTGCACAGGATACTAGTTTCTTTCTCTTTCTCTTTTTCGAAATTTAAGAAGAAAACTCTGTACTTTCCTCAAAAAGGAATATCTCCAGTTCCTCTGCATTCCCCTCTCTTTGGCCACAGGCATTACTGGACTTATTCCATTAATGGAAAACATGTTTCAGGAAGTTGATGTTGCTCAAGTGTGTCAGTCCCCTGCCCTAGACCCTTAAAAGCAAGGAATTTCCAGATTCAGAGACACCTCTTAACCTCCCCTCACACCCACACAGCGTGTCTCTATTGACAGTGACAGATACTGCATCTTAATAGGGAACCTACTTCAGCCTCCAGCAGAGAAGGAAGCACTCCACTCATTAATCTCCCTCATAGTACAGTATGAACCCTTATTTACAGCCTCAGCAACATTAGCAAGCGTTCTGTGTTGACATATGCACACAGGTTAGGCATGTCAGACAGTATGATCTTCTGGGGGAAGCTGATGTTTTAATGAAGGGTTTGCCTCCTCCCCAGCAGAGGGAAGTACTGCCTGCTCTACCTCTCACCATCTGTAAAGTAACATCCCAATGGCATTCCTCATCAATCCAAACCCACACCTTTGAAACAAAATACCAAGGTGTTTTGGTGAGAGGCTTCAATCAGCTAGACCTCAGTGTTTAAAGCCACCTCTACGTGCAGAAAAAGGTCTTGTTTCTACAGTGATGGGGAAGACATGACAACCTGGAAAAAGAATAGATGTCTGTCCAAAGTGTCCTACATTTCTGTGGTGTTTAGATATCTGATCTGCATTTGGGCCCTTCCACTTATCTTCAATGGGAAGTGTTGTTTTGCACCACTCACCAAGAAAGGAAAAAAAAAAATCACTTAAAATAGTTTCATAAGCTTGTATGAATTGGTCTGTTGTCTAATGGAAATCTGATCTGGGCAAAACCAGTGCCAAGTCTTGAATGTTCTGCAGTTGAAAGGATAAACTTTGAAACCATTATGTGGGAGATGTACTCAGAAAATTGGATAAACAAATAGCTTTGTGTTTTTACCACCTGCATTTCAGAGTATGTAGCACTAGGAAATGTCTAGGTGTTAGTTGCAAGCTTATAATATGCTAAAACTGTAATACTGTCAATACTACAAAAGGGCCTGTTTGTTTTTAGCTAGTTGTCTATACTAAGGATTAGGAATTAGTTATTTTGGTAGGGCTTAAAGAAAATTGAGTGATGCTCTGGAAAAGAAAATTAATGTTTAATTTAAAACCAAATATTGATTACAGTATTAGAGGGATACTGTACACTTGAAATATGATGCCGGCACTCGAAATCAAAGGAGCAGTGTGGCTGGTGCATGAGACTTGGACTGAGATTAGTAAGAGTTAGATTTTGATGCTGGCATTTACTGCCAGTAACTTCCTGCCTGTCTCTAAGAATTTCTCTGCATCGCATTCTTCCTCCTGCCTGAGGTCCATGCTTCTGGGAACAGAGACTGCCTGTACTTGCTTTTTGGTACAGAGCCACTCACAAGAGAGCCTCGGCTTTGGCAAGGTCTTCTACTTGCTATGATGCCTCCAGGAGCATGTCTAGGCAAACGTGCTGACTCAGGGTGGATTAATACTTTCAGAGTACATCTCTAACACGGTTTTCCTGCTACAGCTTCCTAGAGCTCATCAAGACTGGTGAGTTTAGGGGGTGAGGCAAAGACCTTTGGTCTGTCTGAACATCTCTGTGTAAAATCACCTGGAGATATTCTGGCACCTGAAGGAGAACTGGATGAGGTATTCCTCAGAGTGTTGTACAGGTGAGTGGTTGGCCAGACAGCAATTTTCCGTCTGTGTTCTCACATTAACTACAGGAATTACAAAGGACATCTGAGTTGCTTGATTCCTCTATATTATGTCCTATCTTGCCAATAATACTGACTAGCTAAGATCTTCTAGGAATAAATAGTACTAGTTTCTTTTACAGGATGGGGACAGACCCATGTGAAATTGGGAAGTAACCTGTATGTCAGGTTTACATTTAGGGCCATATATTCTGAACCCGTGACTCTTGGCCTTGCTATGTTTTATATTAACCCATTTAATTTAATCCAGACAGGTCTCTATCTCCATCTATGAAATTCACTTGACCCTTTCTTGCTCACCTATATAAATTCCAGTATAGATTTTTTGAAGGATATCATCTGAAATGTTTTATTCATGGTACAAAATCATACATTAGTATCACAGTGTCTGATCCTTTGAATAATGATTGCTTGAAAACATGCTTTTTATCTGATCAAATGCTTAGCAACTCCTTATTGGATATGGGTCATGGGCCATTAGCCACCAGATAAGGGACATCCCTTAAAATGTAGGAGGATAGTCACCCTAACTTCAAATTTATCTCAAATATTCTCTAATATTTCAGTAACTGCATTAGGGTTACCTGCTGTGCTTAACAGCGTTAATCTATATTGTTCTGATAACTTTCATGGAATAAAACCAAGATTTATCAATAGTGTCACTTAACAAGCAGTAACAAACTGACTCAGGGGCACACTAGTTTGCCACATCTGCTTGTATGTCCCTGTAATTTTTCTGAAAACGCTTACTACAATGAGACGTATGAAAGCGGATTTCAAAGAATGTGCCTAGTGAAGGGTCTGGAGGAGAAGCCGGGTTTTCAGATGAGCCGAGCACTCCTTGTGTAATGGACGTAAACCACCCACAAGGTGTTGCTGCCATGGCCTCTCTTGCAGACAGAGGTTGTTAGGAATTCAGTTCCTTTGCCTTCACCACAAGTGCAGATGGTAGTGAGTGGTATCAGTCGCTTTACTTTGCAGGGAAGGGTTAATCAGGTGCAAAAGTCACAGAGATTGGTATCATTGGTATTTAACAAGACTTGGGTATTAGGGAGAAAAATAATGCACTTCTCTCATGGGTTGCTCTTTAGTTGTAAATTTCCAAGCATTTTTAAAAAAATTGGTGATCATTACTAGCTTCCTTTTCAGAATACCAAAAGAAAGTGAGATGTTTACTTCTATTCTGATAACATTATAATGAGTTAAAGATCCTGAAAAGAACAGAAATCCCCAAATGGACTGTGCCACATTGCCAGTAAGTCTTCCTTCCAAGGACCCTGTGGCAATCAGTAAGCTCTCGGGACACTGAGGAATAGGAGAGAGGAATGAAGTAGTAGAGCCACAGTGCTGTGGAATTTGGGCAGGATGATAGTCCTTGGTGGCATTGCAGGGAGGGATCTACAAAATGGGGCAAGTCTGCTTTGTGTTTTTGACGGCATTCAAGATGTTCAAGCTAGCTTCAAAGCCATGCAAAAAACCAGATAAACTTTTTTACTCAGCTTCTTCGATGGAATTTGCAAACTGTGCTTGAGACCTTTACTGCCAGGGCCCCTTTACCTTCAGTCCCAGACAGTACCTTATACTCTGAAACTAGCTGGTAGCTCATTTGGCTGAATATATACTGCATTTGCAGTGTTGAGATACCCTTTCAGAGGCCTGTTGTGCTGTTTGAGTAATCCTGAAGGGGTACCTCCAATGCTGAGAGCAGCCCTATCCTGTTCTTGGGGCAAAATACCATATTCTCTGCTACTCTTAGCCCACAGGTCTTGTGGTTTATATCCAGGGGCCTGGAGGGTGGTTGAAAGCACTTATCTAAGGTGATGCAGACCCTTGTGGCAGAGTTGGATGCAGACCCCAAGCCACTTGACAAGTGGGGCTGTGCCTTCCTCAGAGCTGTCCCTGGAGAAGACAACAGCCATGTTAACTATGTTTGCCTAGTCAATCTCTTTTAAAGTAGAACTGAAAGAAAAGTAAAAGCAGTGATTACAGTGAGCCAGTCAGGTTACGAAAAATATACTCCTAAAAATCACATTCGACTGTTAAACTGCCCAGCCTTGATTAAACTGTTTTCCTTTGTCATGTTCCCCTCACACACCCAGTTTCCTGCGACTTCTGCCCCCTTACTTGTGTTTTTTGAGAAATCATATTATATTAACTAGTACAATATTATGCTTCTTCTATGGGATGTGAGCTTTTTTATTTGCTGCATAATAACCAATCCATCACTGTGGTTTCACACCCAGCACTTCCAGGAGAAGAATATCAGTCCTTCATTGTTTTAGTTCTACAAATGCACATACACATGGTCTTTCAGACACACACACTCACACACAAGAAACCATGCACTCATTTACTGGCTCAGTCCAAAGTACAACGTGTTTGTGGGTTTTGGTTTCATAATTTTCATCTTCTGGTGTTGGTAGGAAATGCAAGGGGAAAGAAGCATGGACACGAGCACAGCATTTGGCATCCTCCCTAGTTCCCAGTATGCGAGCTCCAGAATCTGCTGTTAAACACTGCAGAAATTACAGAAAAGGGAACTGGGTCTGCCACCTCAGAATCAGCACAAGATTTGTAAGACAAGCCTTAGTATCTGTGGAAAAAATACCTAGCAGAAGTACTTGGATACTGACAGCTTGTTTCTAGTCAGCATCCCACAGCAAAGAATTATTACGTCTTATGATTATTTTTTATTTACATACACATCAAACTGACAAAATGAGGTTTATGCTTTCTCCACTTTTTAGTTTCCAGCTGACTATCATTTTCTTTTAAGATTAAATAAGTAATTTATTGAACTGTAACATCAAGTATTTATTAGGAAATTGCTGGGTAATTTTAACTGTATCTTTTTTTAAAACATAAATCTGCATCCAAGGCCTCCAGTAACTTTGTGCGACTCTGCACCATTAATTTCTTCCAGAGTGACATTCTGATATGAGCTGAACAGATGGAATTGCAGGATTGTTCTAGCAAATTTATCATAAAAAATGCATCCGACACCTGTGTAATTTGCCTAATCATTTTCCTAATAAGCTCCCACCATTAATTATGCACGATTTCCACAATGCAATCAAGATAAAAGTAAATCTGATGACTTAATACCCTTCAAAATAATTGGTTCACCCAACACAAGGCCTCCTTTGCTTTCCATAGCCATTCCAGTTAATTAGAAAAAGGGTGCACCCTGTAGGAGTCAGCAGAATGGAGGCTGATCGCATGGTGGGAGGCAGGCCTGCTGGTTTTTTGGGCAGGAGTCAAGGATATTAACTCATGAAAGAGAGGAACGGGCCCCCCCCTCGCTCCCCTGCCTCTCATCGTTGCCTCTCTCCCCCCCTGCCCACCCCACCCAGCAGCAAACAGATGCGATTAGTGTTCTTCAGCCATCAGAAAACTGACTGCAGGACTCCGAGGGTCTAATGAGAATCAACTTTTCGGCGGCTGCTGTCTTGCGGTGCAGCCCACCTGTCACATCATTAGGTGCAGCATGTGCCTGGAATTCACTTTGCTAAATGAGATTTACAGGCCCCAGTGAAACCCATCCTGCAGCATTCCTGCTTCAATTAGCTAAAGATTAATTGTCTGAGAAAGGGAATGAAAGTTTTACTTCAACTGACCTGAAAAAGGGGGGGGGGGGAGGGGGGGAATGGAGGGGGAGCAGGGGAGGGGGGCAGAAAGTATGGCTCAGGTATTCCACATAGGCCTCAGGCAGTGTGGAAAAACGTGATAATTTAAAGGTGCTGCAAATTTCCTACACCTCGTCTGGATGAGTGAAATTAACTAGCACTAAAAGCTGTCAAATTAAAGGTTGACTTCCAGATATTAGCACCTTAAATGTCACCGAATATTCTCTGTCTCTCCCCTCCCCATCCTCCCTCCTTTCTCTCCCTCGGCCTCTCTCCCCTCTCCCCCCCCCCCCCCCCCCCCCACTCTCCCCCCCTCTTTTTTTGGCAAACACACACGTCAGCACACCTGCACATGCACACAAACATTATCCTACTGCTGTTCCTGCTAACTGCTTGTGCGTGCTCAGGCCAGAGTCGCTTGGTATAAATCTCTGATGTAACCATGGCTACAGAACAACTGGCAATTACAAAATTTCCTCCATTTTTAAAGTTACACTAATTATGTTTGAATGTGTTTTAACGGAGAAAGGAATCGAGGAGATGAAACAGTGTTCTGTACGAAAAGAGCGGGGGGAGAGCCTGTGTTTCCCATCTTCGACAGCTTGAAATCCGAGCCCAGGAAAGGCACAGAGCATCTTGAAATGAGCTGGTGTGCCTGGGAGTATAAGGTATACACACCAATACGTTAAATACATGCATTAACGTTTGGAATCCGGATGGTACCACCAAAACAAGCCCACACCTGCTCATAAGTTGGGAAAACAAAATCGCAGCTTAACTTGAACTTCATTTCAAGATGAAATGATTCCTCCTTGTACTGCAGTGCTGTTGCTTTGGATGTCCTGCTGGCCAAAGATGGGGCTTCAAATCTGAAACTGGTTTTGCGGCTTTTGTTCCACCTGTGATTTTGAGTTAGAAACCGTTTTTCTTCTATTCTGCATGGTGTAAAATATTGGGGGGGGGAAGTGAGGTGTCCAGGCTTGTACAATGTGTAAAATGGCATGCACTGTCTGCAGAAAGCTTTATGGGATCAAAAGAGCCAAACCATTTTGTTACCAGTCGTACTCTTGGCCCCTAGGTCTGACGTGCCTACTTGTGTTGCATTGCAAGGCTCTGTGTCATCCAAATGCATATGTCATGTCAACACATTTTGAATGAAGCCAGTAAGTCCTTGCAAGTGAGTGCCTCCTGCCCCAACTGAAGTGTGGGTGGCACCTCCCTTTTTGATTTTAATGGCATGCTGGAGGGACATGTCCTGCCACCCAGATTATTCTGGGGCTGGGCATCAGCCTCAGAGCTTTTCATCAGCAATACCTAGTGGGTACCCTGCCAGGGTGCGCTTACAGCTGGATCCTGTGCTGGTATTGGCAGAATGTATTCAAGTGGGGTAAGGTGAGACAGATAGGAGTCAGTAAAAGAGTAGCGTACTCCTGGTGTTTTGAGCTAGGGCCACAAGGATGCCATGCAACAGGCATAAGTATTTAAAGAGTGTTTGTTTTGTTTTTTAATAAAACCCTGATTTGGTTATATTTTACTGGGAGGGGAGCAAGAAAAAACCCCAGCAAACAACATTTTGCATCATACTGCTCCATCTTCTGCTCCATCTTCTTCCTTAACCTGGTAATTTAACATGCATGCACACCCACTGCTGAAGGTGGGGTGGGGATACTGTTACAAGTTTCCTCACAGCAGTGAGCTCTCGATCCCAGCTGTGTCTTCAGCGGCATGAGCCAGCTTGATTATGCTAAAGCACCCCTGGATCCCTTCCTCTTTTGTTTCATTCTACCTAGGGTTTTAAAGCTTAAACATTTGACATGCTTGGGTAGTTTCTTCTCTAATTTTATCCCAGCTGACTGTGCAATGAGTTTAATTCAGAGCCCTTAGGTGCAAGCCACTTTCCACAATGTATATTAAACCTTATAAAACTAGCCGGTATGTCATTACCCGGAATATAATTACCTATATTGGAATTTGGCCAGGATACTGGGGCTAATATTGTTAGCCTTGCAAAAATTGGCGTGGGACTTTTTAATGACCACATGTGGTCAGTGCCATATGTTTCTAGCTCATCTAAAGGATGGTACCTCTCACACAGCCATGCCCCCTTGAAATCACTTCGGGGTAGGAAAGCAAAAGCTCAAAGGCCAGACAGGACAGACAGTTGCTAGTTCAGAGACTGATGACATCTTTGACGTGGGGCAGGAGAGAGCTCTGTAGCAAACCCCAGCGCTGCATGGCTGGGAGCTCTTACTGACCCAAGCTTTGCACGTTCCCTCCCTCTCTTTTGGCAGCCCTCACGCCTTCACAACCTAGCCTGATAAGAAGCGTCACTGCCCTTTCTGGCAATGATGTATATGTAAAGCTAAATTTTTTATTGCTCGTCATGCAAGTGATTTCATCCACTGGAGATATTGGTTTCAACAAGATTGGCCTAAACCACAAACTCAATTGGAAAAGTTCTATAAAGCCCTTTTATTTTTTTAAGTTCCATGTGTTGTGTGGCAGACAGTCATAACATATCCTAACCAAGACTGACTATGCTTTAAAGTGATTAAGCTAACATTAATATTCACATTAAAAGGAAAACCCATTTAAATATTTGGTGCAATGTTTCCATGTTTGCTCCATAGGCCACTATGAAGTTTGGGATAGAAGCTTTCTCAGAGAAAACAGGTGTAGTTTACGACTGCCTGGTCCGTCTGATGAGACTAATCTCCATCTGATTCTTCAAAATGTTCATAAAAACATAAAAAAGCATTGGGGTTCGAGCCCTTCTGGTAGAATGTCATTACAAGGTTCAAAATGAAGCTTGCACTACTATCCCTTTTTTCTTCTTATCCTGACGAGAAGGAGTATTAGGTGTCCTTGTCCTTTCTCAGTTTCTCCTTTGCAACTCCACTGAGTCTCTTCTCAAAGAGACCAAGTCACCGACTCTCATGTGCTGCCTATGTGCCTGGGGTTCTCTCCCCACTCTTTTCCTTCCCACTTTCCTTTGAACCACTAAACCATATCCTCTTTAAATTGTACAATGAAACCCTCCATTTACTTTAGCCTGCAATAAAATAGATTTTCATTATAAAACATTTGATGGTACTGCACTACTTCTGGCCTATGTGGCTTGTTAAGGCACTAGTGGTGGTAGAAAAGTGATGACCTACCACCTCTGTTTTAAACCTAATTCTCTCCTGATTGTCAAAAGTTGTGAAGAAGAAATCAAATCTATTATTGGACAAGGTTATCATTAAGGAGGTTAGCAAGCCTTCATCTTTACAGCCTTCAAGTTTACAACTATCCTTTGCTTGAGAGATCATCGTTTGGCTTTAACGATCTGGCTTGCCACAGGTAGTGTTTAATCTTCCCTTTTTGATTAAACTAATAGAGATGGTTTTGCCAAGTCATCTCCAAGTCTCTGTTTGCTTCAGATGTCCTGGACTTTTGACTTTGCTACAGCTTTTATACCTGACTATAAAACAAGGCTGGTATTTGTGACTTTGGTTGTTGATCTCTTCCTAATAATGGCTAATGGTCAATTCATATAATTGTGGCTTCATTCATGCATAGTGAAGACATGGCAGATGAGCAGAAAGAAAGAAATAGATGTTATCAACAGTCATTATTGTCACAGCAGTTAAGCAGCTCATAATTTCAGCATCTAGTTAGACCAGCCACTGTGTTTAGGTAATTAAATGGTAGCTGTGACAAGGTAAGCCTTTTCCAGATATGCTTGTTGAGAAGGTACAAACTCCTCTTGCTTCCTGATTACAGCACAGTGACATGTCGTCTAGAGGCACCACAGACCTGGTGTGGTTTTTGAAGCTAGGAATAAGCTCACACTGCGGGCCTCATCGTAGGTGGAGAGGCGTGGGCTGGCCGTAAACATGTTCATCCCCTGGTGTTAGGAGCATGTCTGGGCAGGGTTTTCATGCGCTTGGGGGGTGCTTAGCTGGAGAGCACTGCGGGGCTGGAGGGGACTCTCCGACTCCTCTGCAGGTGGCTCGGCCACCATCAGAGTGACTTGCCAGTAGCAATTTCATCCACTTTTACCGAGATCTCTGCTTCTCCAGAACTAGCCTACTTTGGGACCTACGCTTTATAACCTTCATCAGTTACCACTAAACTTCTGCGTAAAATTCCAGAGATGGATGCTAACCTTTAAAAAACTAAACGACCTAAACCCAATCTAACTTGAGGAGCGGGGCAGTTTTTAGGGTTATATCCTTGCGATATTCCAACCAGGAGTATTTCAGTCAGTCTTGCAGAGGAGGGCTCTGACAGAGGTAGGTTTTCACTGCTGACTCCAGAGCTTTGAAATTCGCTCCTTTGAGAGGGACAGTAAAATGAAGGCAGCAAGGGGTGGGAGGGCTGGACACATGGTGATTTACTGGAAAAATCTGGATCTTTTGGGGGAGAAAGGGCTGCCTGCATTCAATATAACTGGTTGTATATTTAATTAATGGCAGAATGCCCAGTGCTTTTGGAAAGCACTTACGGACCCAAAGACATAATTCATTATACGATGGATCTCTAGCAAAGGACCTAACTGTGATCTATGCCAGGATCACTCTCTAGCTTGGTTTCTCCCTGCATTTTATGTTGTGATGCATATTTGCAGCCCTTCTGAAGCCAAGATCGATGGGTTAAAAGCCTGTTTTGTAGGAGAACCGCGTCCAGTTATACTTATTCCATCTTAAGTCTGTAAAATTTATTCTTTGCTATTGTGTGACATTGTTTCAGGGTGTTCTAGGTCTATTTACTAGGAGCTTATGCACACCTCTATCTCTGGTACAATGAGGTTGCAAAGATGTGCAGCAAATATTATAAAGGCCCTTTATGCCTTCAAAATACATTTTGAAGTTGATGATTAACTCTGCATAATAGGTTGACTACTTCTACAGCAAGGTGGTGTGACAGACTGGAAAATCCATTCATTTGTTTTCCTATTTAAAAGAAAAATAAGTGCAGAACCATAAATAAGGAGGTGAAGCATAACCACTTAGCACACAAATGTATGTTAAGCAGCACTTGATGGGGACGTTTTACAATTTGTTCCTGAGAGCATTGCTGACCTGTGTAATTTTAAGTGTGCAGTAAAACAGAGGCCTTCTAGATGGATCTGGTGATATCAACTCACAGGATGCTCTGCAGAACACCTGGACAATCACAAAGGCAACTGTAATTAATTCTGAAGGTTGCTTTTCAGGTGTATTTTCTGGAGGTTCGAGGTTTTATTTCCATGAAAAAGACATCTTGGTATTATCTGAGGAAAACACTATTTTATCAGAAGTTTGAAAACACATTTTGGTTTGTTTGGGTTGTTTTGGTTTTGGTTTGGGTTTTTTTTTTCCAAAATGATGGTAGGATTTTCACAAGGGATTTCTGAGAGCTGCTGAGCAAAAATTTAGCTTCAGTGAACTTTACTGGTATTGTTACTGTTGTCATGTAATCATCACTTTTTAAGTGCTCTTCTACTCTACCTCTGGCTGGTCTTCTAAGGGTTTTCTTTTCCAGAATGCAGGTCCATTCTACATATCCCATTAAATCTTACTAATTTCTAATGATGTTTAAGTGTCTTCTAAGAAAGAGGCAAAGGAGGCAGCGTCTTAAGAATAATGAAATGCTTACTTTAAAAGACATCTTTCCCGTCCTAGTATGATGACCCACCATTTTGTTTGTTTGTTTGTTTGTTTCTACTCTGAATTAATGGTTCAGTAATGGTGGGTTTATTACTGCAGCTATTATTTGCCTTTCAGATAGTTAGGCTTGGAAAAGACAATCTGAGGCCACTGGCCCCCCCACCAAGTTAAAAGGACCAGAGCTCCTGCTGGGACATACTCACTCCCAGCCGCAATGAACAGTAGGAGACTATTGTCATTTTTTTTTAATCTCTCAGTATTTCTGCTGATACCTAAATAGGGATTGCTGACTTTTTGGTATTTCTGAAAATGTCTGTCTTGTCTTAGCATCCTCAGCAAATGGGAGCTCAGCTCTAGCGAAAATTTGGCTCCAGGTCTGTATACTTATGGCAACTTCCTCTGTGAATAGTGAGCTCTGTTGTTAATTAATGCAAGCTGTGTTATAATTTCATCTACTGTTGTTCCTTCTGTTAGGCAAATTTTCTGTTTATTATAACTATCATGGTAGTGTTTATAGGCTTTAGTCAAGAACTTGGGCCTCATGGTACATTGAAATAATAATTACTACTAGTTTCCTTTTTTAGCTTGCTTTCTTAAGGAAACACGGGTTATGCTGTCATGCTGTTTGTCTGGCGGCCTGCTCCAAATAACTTTGGAATCTTTTAATTAATTTCAACCAAAGTTTACTATAGGAGTTCTACCAATTTTGTGGAAACTGGCTACTGGCAAGAGGAGAAGGTGATGCAAATTAGGGTTCCTGCTGCAAGGAAGACTGTGTTGTGAGCTCGTGTTATTTCTTTCTGGGAGCAGGCATGTGCCGGCTGGCCAAGAAGCATAAATATAGCTCTTGTGCTGCCTCTTCCCTGTTCAGTAATTAGGAAATCCGGGAGGGAGGTGGCTGCGCTGTGTCCTCATTTTGAACAAGAACGCAAGATTGGAGAGAGGTTGTGAGTAGCATAGAGGAGGACTTGGATATATTGAGTGGGGATTTGGGAAACAGTCTTCATTAGCTCTGCTGCTCTCAGATTAACTAGATTTATTTTTTAGTGTACTTTGGAGTGCAGATATTCACTAGGATTTTAATGGGAGTCTTCCTAAGGAGAACTGGGAAAATCCATGGGAAATCCTAGAAGTGCTGCTGATGATTTTCAGGACTAGTGGTGGCAATCTCATTTGCATACGATGTACAAGTAGATAATTCAAATCTGTGCACATTTTACAGTTCTCGTATATATTTGTCTGTGCTAGAGGTGTCTAACAACCATCAGTGTCCATTTGTGTTAGTTTTGGGGGAGATTTCTTTGCATGTTTAAATTGTCAGCTCCTTATTTTTATTCTGAGTTTCATTTAATCATTTATAATGTCAGATGAAATTTTATCAAAGCTAGATAATTTTTCCAAATCTGTAATAAAGATCATGAGTGTCATATGTTTAACTAGGAGATTATCATGAATAAATGCACCCCAGAGAACATTTCATAATTATTTTTTCCCTTTTCTCTACCTTCGGGTCCCAGAGAAAACCCATTTGGGGTATCACAGATGCTCTGCATTGACCAGATAACAAGGTATTGTGATCAAGAAATAAGAAATTCTTCCCTGGTTTGGATACCATTAAGGTTTTTTTGTTATTATTTTTATTTTATTTTATGTAGCGTTTTAATGTTAAACTAGTGTCCTGGCTGAACTCCAGCTTCTGGATAAATTCCAGCTTAAGTAATTGCATCCTGTCTAATGAATTTCCCTATCTGGCATTAATTGGAAAAGCTATTCTTCACTTCCTGTCCTAACCTGGTCTACAATGTTGCTTTGTGCTATAGGTTACTATGATCAATCCTGGAAATGGCTGCTTTTTAATAGATAAATACATATGCATTGGGCAAGTTTAGGAACGAAGCAGCTAGACAGTGCCCCACTGCCATCTTCTATGATACATCACCTGTGAAGCATGAATACTGCCCTCTTTCAAATAAAAATATTGTTACTCAAGCATTAGTAATCACACTCTTCTCCAGTAGCTGGAAACCTTATAAAAGAGGATATAAACTTTAATTCTACTTATAGGTATTAGAAGGGTTCTTTTTAGCTGGAGTGGCAAAGATCCAGAGCTAAAGGTTCTAGATTTATTTCACAGTGTCACAGGGACCTTGTTCAGGTAAGGCCCGTACATGTGCAGCTGGCCATGCCTTTGTTCGTGTGGCTTTGGGGGGAAGGAGGGAACCTTACACAAAATAAATCAAGTAAGAATTCTTTACTACTTTTTTTGCAAAATTAAATTAAATTTCTCTAATCTCAAGTGGTATTTTACAATATAAATTTTCTATATTTATTCATCATGTTAGCATCTAATATAATTAAAGCCAGAAAACCTGTTTCTATTACTGTTTACACACCATCATAAATTCTTGGGAGTTTTTGGCCATATTGGCTACCTGTTCTGAGTTTGCCTTCCTGGAGTTGCATGCTGAATTTAAATATACAGCCTTAACTATTAAGAACATTTTCTTCAAGTTTCCTTTGTTTTGTAAGACATGCTGACACCTACATATGAAGACAAATTTGAAAAAAATTGGTTTAATAATGTTATGCACAATTAAAATGTGCAAGCTCTGGGACTGCTTTCCTGATGTGTAGGTATATACTTGGATACATAGCATATAAAGTATCATTTTTTCAGCTTTCTCAATGTTAACATTGCTGTGGGACAGAAGGCTAGTTTATGGCAACATAGCTAATTATTTTGTATATCTATGTGTTAGGTGTCACAGACTTTTTGAAAACTCTCATGAGGTAATTTGATGACCATCTGATCTGTCTTGCACATCACAAGCCATCAAACCTCACTTGACATTCTGCCATCACAGTAATGTCACTATGGGCTAGAGACCTTTGCTACAAGTCCTGATATAGACACTACGGGTGATACGAGAAGTAACTGCAGTCCTACTGTCCCGTACCTTATTGTTAGGCACGTGCACTTTATTTCTGAGCTGAACTGGTGTACCTTCATATTTCAGCAATTGTGTCTTATTACACCAAGGTCTTGCTGCCTATCAAGAACATCTAGCACTAGGAATTTCTTTTGGGATACAAAACCTGTTTAATTCCTTTTTTACCCTCCATCCACGCTGCATCTGAGGTATGGTGAGCATGTGCTTCTTGTTAAAGAACTAGAAACTAGGGGTGAAAAAGTTTCTGTGAATTGTTCACTGAAATGAGAGTTAATGATAGCTGACTGGATACTAGCACACTTCCCATGACTATCCATGTAAGTTAGCTGCTAAGAAAATCTACATTAAAATTTTATTACACGGTAAAACAAACAAACAAAAACCCCCATCCTTATTGTTTTTGTTCAGAAATATTTGGAAATTTGCTGTTGAGCCTTGAGTACAGGTTGTTACAGGGTATTAAATATATAATTAAAGCAGTCTTAAAATTTTGGTAAGTTAAACAATAATACTGACCCTCAACCTAATCATGGCTTGTTTTGCAGGCAATACGTACTCTGATGTACAGGCTAGCTGGCAGTAGATCAAAACTGGAGGTTTTATTGATTAAAGTCTGCCTACAGTGGGGATTAAAAAAGTATGTCTTATCTCACTATCTATTTGAAAGATATAGATTCCTGTTATTTGCTGAAGTAAGGGAATGTTGGCGGTATCAAGTTCTTTACACGAGGAATGACATGACTAGATGCTCCTTTGAAGATTTACCTCACTATCTTGGAGGAACAGTCCAGCCACTCTGGGAACAAAAATACTGCATCTGGGCAGTCCCTTCCCCAGCCGTCTGACTAACATTGAGCTGGTTCTGCACCCGTGAGTAGGTTGTTTTGGGGTTTTCTTTTTGGTTGGGTTGTTTGGTGTTTGTTGGTTTTTTTTTTCCAATGACTGTTTTGTTTTTTGTTTATTTGCAAATAAAATTGAGTGCAAATTGGTTTTCAGTTACAGTCTTCATTTAAACCACTGCCATCATCGAGAAGACATTCAGAGACACACTTAGCCCAGGGTATGGCCCTGTATCAGTGCAGCAGCAGGAGAACTGGGTGAAGCATTAGTGTGTCCCATGTGAGAGTACTTAGAGGATGTCATGTAGAGTAGATTCACTTGATTTTTGGACCTTATTCAACAAGGACCAACTCAGTTAGACCTAATTAACAAACAGCTACTTAGCAAAAGTAGCCCTTCATCTTTTCAAATGTGTCATGATTTTTTTTTAATGAATTGTTGGCAGTGCACAAGTATTGGACAAATAATGCATGCAAATAAATTACAGCCGGTGACTTTGTGACTAGTACCATTAATTTATCCTGAGAATAAACTTCAAATATTCTAAGCAAGGTACATCCAAGCCCCCTTTCAGGGTTAAAGGAAAGTGTAACTATGGTATGTGGACTTACAGCATTGAATGAGCAAGTGGGGCTGAGCACCACCCCACGCAGGACAGAAGCCACAGCAGGCAGAGACCACGTGCTGGTCCCCCTCAGTCCTCTTGATCAATTCATGCAGCTGGAAATCTCACATCAAACATGACTGTTTATAAGGCTTCCTAAAGGTCGTCATTCCTACCTCTAGAGCTGAGTGGAAAATAGCAATTCTGTTTCTGTGAGGATTTACACTTCTGATATTTTTCTTTTATGTTCAGACTGTACAAAACAAAGTAACCGTTCTCTGTTCAGTGTGGCTGGGCTGGAGGCTGAGAGCTCGGGACCTTTGATTTTAGGAGGTGGCGAGGTTTCTGAGGAGGGGATTGCTGGCAGTAAACCAAGCAGTGTCTGGTTAGAAACCAACTGACAGGAAGATTTCAAAATCTAAGTCCTATTATGATCCTGCAATCCTGACTGATTTTTGGCAGAAGGTTATTAAACCTGTCTTTGTCCCACAGGTATATTTTGATGTCAACAAGTAAAACTTTTTTTTTGTTTAATTTCTTTATCTTTGTATTTAGGTTTATACAAGTACTGGTACCATACCAAATAGTTAGCATCAAAACCTGACTACCAAGTTCACAGTAACGGAGTAATACACAGCTTACTGGATTTTTGGATCTTTTTTAAACTATTGGATTTTATGAACTATTCATTTTGTCTTTCCTGTTTCTGATTCATGATTCTCCTCATATGAAAAGTCATATATATCACAGGGTATTGTTTCTGCTTTCTTGTCTATTTTTTCTCGTTTATTTGAAAATTTATCCACTAACAGTCATAGTGTGCTAATATGTATTTTATGGAAATAAACTATGAAGCCAGAATAGTGTTGTACCCATTGTGCTTTCATCCTTTAGCTTAGGGATTAAAGTCCAGACCACAATGACATGCAGATTTGGGGTGACCACCTTCTCTGTCCACATACAGACTGAACTCCAGAAAGGAGGACTTAGCACAGAAAAAGCACAACCACAAAGAAACAGTGTTAACTTCTTCGCTCTGAGTTCTAAATTCCCCACAAATAGAGATTATCTTGGTTTTTCCTGGTCCATTTTACACATGGTCCATAAGGGGGTGCTCTGGATGACTAATAACATCCTTGTGTAGGTTATAAACAGTATAGATTATAAGCCATGGATTTACCTCCACAATCCATGATCATGGCATGCTTGTTACTAATCACCCTATTTCAGAAAAGCTAGCCATCTTATTCAGTGGGATGGGCTTTGGTCCCCTGAAGAACTTGAATTAAAGACTCAGTAAGTCTTTCTGTATTAGTAAATTTGTGGTCTTAATTTAGCAGCAGACCTATGCTGTGTTTTTCTCCATACTGTATTCTACTCAGTCAAACACTGTCCAAAAGTTAAACCAGAAGACAAAGGCAGTGTAAACATTCATTTTGAGTTCTTATGATTAATGTGATTGATTTGTGAAAGGATGAAATTATATTGTAAAGTTAATCATTAGAGAAAATAAACGCCTGAAGGATCTAAGCTTAATATATTGGGCTTTTCTTTTCACTGAGTCAATATAGATTGACAAGCCATATTTTCCATTCAAAGAAATGTTAAATGTGTTTACAGATTTCATGAAAGACACTGAAGACAACATCACTTTAACAACGTTTTCTGTCAAAGGCTACAATAATAACCTGATTTCTGCTCTCAGTCATGCTGGAGTAACTGTCAGAAATGGTCGAGCACATTGGTTAAATAGAGTAGAACTTGGCCTAGCCATCTTGTAATGCTGCAAAAAATATAATTGTTTGGGGTTTTTCTTTTTGTTGTTTTGTTTTTGTTTTGAATCCTGCAGGTAGAGATGACTGTGAGGTGAAGTAGACATGTTGTTCAGAGCTGCCAGTTCTCATAGCTTGTCCAGTAGGGCACACTGACATGAACAAGTCACTACCTTGAGTGGAAACATCACAGTAAAAGGTGTTAATGTTTTTTGGTGCAGCATCACGTTACAGCAAATGCCATTGCGCCTCTGTGGTGTTGATGAGGGTCCTTGTGACACAGTAATGTTTCTCCTTGTGCTGACGTGTTATGGATCTCTGTGGAAGTGCACAGTGCCCCTGTGAGCTATGGGGATGGATCCTGCCCCACTCACTCCATGCCGTGCATTGTTCACTGTGTGCTTTGCACAGCTGCCGGTCTAGGTAACTTGTCTCATCCCTCATGTCCCTCAAATAACAGAAAGCTATGTGGTCCTTACCTTGTATAGCTAAAATATTCCTTTGTAAGATACCCCTGGTCCTTTTGTAGGTATTTTGCCTTTTTTAAAAAAAATTACTAATATATTCAAGACCCTTACTTAAATATTAGGAGAGAATTGGAGCTAGAAGTTCAAGATTTTAGAAGTCCAGAATTGTCATGGTTAATGTGTCATTTGCTGTTCATGGGAGGTCATCACTCACTTGGGACCTTATGTTTTGTTAACATATGTTAACAAGCTAAACTTGCTTGCTTGAGGCAACCCAATAATCTGCTGGTAGTCCACAAGTTATTTAAGACTATATATGACTTTGAGGACATCCTTACTTCTCTTTGACTTTGATGTGACTAAAGATTTGAAGCCTTCAGGAGTCATTATGGAATCATACTATTTGTCAAATACTGAATGGTAATAACATATAATTTTTCTTAGCACTGTTGTGAGATATGCTGTATTGTATGACAATCAGTGTATTATAAATTCCTTTCATGCACTTCTTCTGGATCATACAAGATCCAACACATGTAATTCTAAGACTGTCACCATATTTTATATTGCACTAATTCAGTACAGCCCATAATTTGAGTTTCAGTAAGCAGAATTTGAGAACTAGGAACTCATTCCAGCTTTGGCATTAACTTTCTATGTGAACTTTATCTCTGTTTCTTTCTTCCACATGGAATGACATGACAGTGTTTCCTTTCTACTTACAAGTATGATGTAAGGATGAATTAATTATTTGGAAAGTCCTTTGAGATTACTTAGTGTTGGAAAATGCAAATTATTAATAATTGATGATTAAATTCTACTATTATTGTTAGTGATAATAATAGAGCATATCCTAGAGCAAAGAAATGGGAGAGATTGATTTAAAAATGCATGGACAATTTTAACTTCCAACTTTTCTGAACTTCTAGCACACTTGTGCTCATTTATGTCACCTCAGGTCTTTGATGTTTTCTGGGGTGTTACCTGTTTTGAGTAATGGGAAAATTTTTTTTGTTACGCTTACTTTTGTCTTATGGTTTGCAATTTCTAGTTTTGAGCAGAAACAGAAATACCGTGTTGCAGAGAATGATAATTTTCTACACATACATTGCTTGGTTTTTGTTGTTGTTGTTGTTGTTGCAAAAGTAACCATTAGAAGAAAACAAAAAAAAGAAAAAACCTCATTTAAAATATCTCTGTTGAGCTTTGAGTAATTAAATGAAGTCTGTAATACTTTGGCACTAGGGATTATTGTTTGCTTGTGTGCTTCAGGGGCAAGTTTGAATATGGAGAACAAACTTTATTGGTGATAGATTCAATTTGCTTAAAAGAAGGCACTATATCTGACAAGAAGCATTTCTTCAGGCACTCTACGTTTACTGCCAGGTAAATACAGCTGTCTGGAATAGCTCCATCTGGTGAGTCACAGCATACAGCAAAGCCCACCTCTCCATTTACTCTTGTTAGTTCTTTGACACTAATCTGGATCTGCAGAGAAGTCGTCACCTTGTACTTCTTTTACATGGGGATCTTATTCTAAAAATGCGTATTACTTGTGAAGACTTCACTGAACTGATGTAACTGTTTATGTTGCTTAAGTTTCTTTTTTTATTTATTCTTCACCTTTCTCAATGAGGAAAAAAACAAAGCAAAACAGAGAGGTTTTCCTTATTGTATTCCCAGACCAGAACAAATCAGAAATGTCAATATCTTGAAATATATAATCTGATCTTTGAGACCCCAGAGCTTCTCAGTAGGCAGCACTTCTAAGTGCTGATGCCACCCCAACCAATGAAGATGTTTATTGATTCAGATTTGTCAATGTTTAATTATGCACCATTACAGAAATATATGATGTCAATGAAAAAGAGGGATGTATGAATAAAAAATTCTTTGCAGCAGAAGAACTGCATGCAGAGCAAAGCTTTTAGCTCTGGCTTTTAATGTTGAACAGTTATTTTTTTCATGTAAAAAATTTCACCTACAAGAAAGGGTATACGTTTGTTTGGGAGGAAGAAATCACACATCTAGGAGCACAGCTTCTTGCTTTGCATGTTCAGATGTCTGCTTGCATACAAAGAAATATGTACGTCTGCTCTGTAAATACCATTGATTCCATGTGTAAGTATAAATAAAGACCTGAAATAGTTCTCAGACAAAGGAGAATGTATTCAGAAAGAACTGATGCTGCAGTGATGTGGCTCCCATCAGAGTGACACTGCAGTGGTGACTCAGGATTCTTCTGGAAATGAATGAACCCTGAAAGTAGCCCAAAGAGTTCTGCAGTCCCAACAGTATTAAGTGTTAAAAAAAACCCAAACAAACAAACAATAGAAAAGAGCCATAATTTGTTGTGTTATTTTTCTGGCATAAACAGAATTTCTAATGACTTCACATGGATAACAGTGTATTCACGGGCATTAAAAACACATAGCTGACAGAGGAGACACTGCCAAAGTCCATTTACATTTGGTTCACTTTTTCTCGAGTGTATGCAATATCGCCTTTTCATTGAATTTCCTGGCGCTCACCTCAGTGCTATAAACACCATCTTTCGAATTACTTCTGCCTTTAAGGTGTATGCAATGGGTGCTAGAAGCTTCAAGAATTGCTTATAAAATGGCACTGTCAAGGCTTGCAAACAGGGACTCAGGAGACCAGTGAGGGAGACGGCCTGGGGTGCTGGGTTCTGGGGCAGCAGTTGCGGGACTGGCTGCGTGAGCCTGACCTGGTGGGTGCACAGGTGCTCTGCAGGATTTACAAAAGGGCTGAAAACTTCCCACACTGAGGATGTGGGCTGCAGGCCTCCATTTCTCTGTGTCTCTACTTTCTCTCCTGGTTTTTCAGTGTGTAGGAGTTTCTTAATATCAGAGAGAAGCCCAAGCTGCAGTACTCAGATCTGGAGACAAGCATCCTTAAATTAATGTATAATTTGTCTTTGGTTTTAATAATGGGGGAACAAGAAGGAGGGTAACACTTCGAGAAACCCTGTGAGATCTCCAGTTAGTCAGATAGAACTGTTGACTTGCTGCTTCTAAGCCATTATGAATTCAGTGTGTGAAATCTTTGAAAATTATCTAATTGGAGAAGGTTGTCTTGCATTTGACCATTTTCTTTTTGCACACCATTGATCTGCTGATATATTACAGTCAACCAGCTCAATGCACTGTTGGGATATTTTATTGTAATACATTAACAGAGCAACAGTCATTGATTGATAACAGGGGAGCAAAGGAAGATTTCTTCTGTATGTTTTGCTTAAAATAAAATATATAAAAAAAAGATATGCTGGGCAATATTCTGTTCTCACTCCATTACAAATCCAATACCATTTCATTGACATCTGTGGGGTTTCTCCAGAGTTAAGGTGGTATGGCTGAGAACTGAATTCGTCTTGCATGCACTAACATCCTCAATATTCTCTTTACAAGGCACATATTCTAATCTCAGATGCTTTGTTTGTATTTAAATGGAAATCAGATATACAGTTATAAGTTGGGTCTAGAATGATCTTTGCTAGTTTTCAGTTTGTATTTAAACGTGTGCACATACCTCTCTGTGTGTGAATGTGTGTCTATCTTTGAATAATGAATACGATGAATAAAGACACACTTTACCTCCTGGAAAAGAACCTGACTTTTTCGTATTCAAATTCATGTCTTAAGCCAGTTTTTGCTTCTTTTCTTTTTTTAAGGATATTTTTATAAGGAATGGCTTTGTTTCATGGAGAACTGTTGCCATGCTAATTGTATCTCAGCTCTGATCTAAAGGGAGCATTTCCACTGGAAAAAAAAGCATTGTTTAGTCTTTAGGTCAATTGAATCTTTGGCCTCTCTGCCAAGTCTGTCAGCACTGGTGCCAGTTACTGAGCATAGTGATTTTTATATCAACACTTGTCTTTTGGGGATTGGGCTGCGACCTTCATGATCATTTTATACAAACCACTACAGGGTAGAGTCTGTCTAATCCGAACACACCGGGACTGTTTTACCATTCAGATTAGCGAAAATTCATGCTACTGCAATGCTGATGATGTGCGTTCTTGAGATGTGCAGTTCAGGTTTTCTGCATGGAAATTAAATCTTTTGGCAGAAGGCAAGTTAAAGAAGCAGTGGCATTAAAGCCCATGTCGTAAGAACAGTAATGCATGTTGCAGTCTGGAAGCTGGAGCATGAGTGGCAGATTTACATTTTTCTGACCAATGCATTTGGGACCATGTGTTGGAGCCTGGTGTCCCGTCGTACTGAATGCATTGGAAACCATGTTCAGCATTTTTTTATTAGTATGAAATCAAATGGATTTTTTAGTGATTTAGGAATCTAAATTTAAAATGTAAAAACGGTGAGATTTATTATCTTAAGTGACACTGAAATTCTAGGTTAGAATATGTAAATTGTAAATTGTAGATGGGTTACAAATTTTTTTAATTGATCTATTTAAAATAATGCTTTTGCTATAGTGCTTTGTTTAGTGTAATAGCACAAAAATAATTTACCTAGCCATGTTAACTCTCATTTCTCTTAAGATTTTCCAATTCTTTCATCTTCTGTTATAAACATATGGGCAGTTTCATGTTTTCTTTTTGCACTTTTTTTTTTTTTTTTTTTTGCTTTTAGACCTTATATATCAGAACCTCATGGTTCTGTTTGGGTTTGCGGGACTTAAGAGTGAACTGCATTAAAAATTCTTCACTGTAATTCAAAATAGGCTCAAAGGAAACATTTTTATCCACATTACCATTCTAAATCCTTCCCTAAACAATTTGCAACCTGTATTTATATTCACAATTTCCCCCACACATTTTTACAAGCAAGAATGACCTTTACTCAGTATTCCTGCAAAAAGCCATCCTTCATATGACTTCACAACCTGCATCAAATTTCTTAAAAGAAACTGGACTGGTAGTAGTGGAACCCTGATGCTGTCACCTCTGACTTTTGCAATGATCCTGTGTTTTAAATAGTTGAATATAAAAATGTGATCTGAAAACACTTGACAAATTTAGCTAGAATCAAAAATTCCCTATTTATTAGGTGGCAAAACTTGGGAAACCAAAACATTTCAGCTGAAAAGGATATAATCTAATTAGTCCCATATAGTCTCTAGAAGAATTGTAGTTCTGATTCATCATATTTCAATTTTTAAGTGTTATGTTCTTCTATCTGTGTTCATGGGACTACATTTTATGTGGTATATGATGATGCCTTTTCTTTGGAAGAGGGTCGTTAACACTAAAGAGCTTGGAAGGTACAATCAGATACGTAGAGAAGAACACGTTAAAGAGATGCTCAAATGTTGTCCTGTGTATAATGAATAATGAGTGACATCATATTAAAATACAAATTTATGTATGTTTATGTGTGTGTATATATATGTAGTGCTTTTATTTTCTAATTTAAAATTAATTAATTTTCCATAGAAAATAGTGGCTTTCTGCACAGAGAAAATTGCTTAGTTTAGAATCATATTTTGGCCTTGTCTTTTCCTGAACTGCAGTTGAAATTTGTGCTTTCAGACCTTTACTTGTGACATTCCATTTTGGTTGTTGGTTCTTTTTTTTTTTTTTAAGCAAACCATCACTTCCTAACTCACTAGTTTGTGCTCAATTGGTTTCCATTTTAGCAGTATGAAGTTGTCTTAGTTCTTGGAAACATGCTTCACTGAATCATTGATCACTGTCTTCACTATGATGGTGGTTTTATTTATACAGCTGCATGAAATGTTCACTGTGAAGTATTACACCATATTAAGGTCTTGTGGTTTTATGCTTTGCTTCAGACTCTGCTCTAATTTGCTGAAAAGTTACACTGTGGTTTATAAGCCTTTAAGTAAACGTGGTCTTATTTTTGAGCTAACTTAGACTGGTTTAGGGAAGGCAGAACTATTTGTGTTATTAATACATTAATTCAATGGGTATAACTCTTCTTTGTTCATAGCTTGCTTGTAAATGACATAGGTTTTAAGATTGTGTTTCCTGACTCAAAATTACCCAGCAAATATTATCTATTGACAAATTCTTGCCTCTGGACTGCCATTACACACTGAAAGTATTATTTCTGAATTTACTTTTCAAGCTGATAGGGTCATTTTCTTCCCATATATTTAATCCTTGATGTGATGCAATTACTATTATGGAATGACTGAATGAAGAAAATACTGAGACCTTTTTTTTAGAAAAAGATAAGTAAGGCTCAGGTAATTTAATTAGGATACATTAACCTTTTTTTTCCTCAATTATCCAGCTGCTCTCATGTTCTGGCAATGCTCACAAACACCAGATTTTTAAAAACTTCTTATTTCCTTCTGACTGAGGGATCATGACCTAAATTGCTGAATGCCAGACTTTTTTGCTGCTTATAGCAAATGTTTACACTTCATTTTCTCTTACTGTATTGATACCACAGAATAATGCATGCAATACTACTTCTGAAGAACTCAGTGAGATCCTTGTATAGTTAGTGTTTCTGAGCTGAATGTAGCTATGGCTGCATTAAGCAGTCTAAAAGTGTATTGATGTAATACTACCCATTTGCCCATTTCAAATTGTTAAATGCATATTAGTGGCAGGCATCTGTCCTGAGACTTTAGGGCAGGGCTATATTTATATGTATGCTGTTGCATAGGGACTATTTATCATAGTAAATAGTTCAGATGTGAATATGCATTATTGTCCATCAATTTAAGCAAGTTCTCCAAATTTCTGCCATTACTGTTCACAGGGAAATGAATAATGAAAAGAATAAGAACAGAATCCAACTTCAAAGTTGGTGTAATCCCTTGCTATTTGCACAGCTGCAATCATGAGACATTCATATTTTTGTTGTGAATATTTGAATCTGAATATCAAAGTGAAACTTACTGAATGCCACCCTGTTGACCAACATAATAGAAAATATTAGTACAAATCTCTCAAAGCCTAATTCTTGGGCAGACATGAATAATGTCTTATTGAAAATAATTCTTGTTCAAAGCCACAATGATTTCTGAAATGTATAGAGCAATCAAATCAAGGGAGCCAAGCCTGAATACACAGACAGAAATTTGACCCATAATGCAAAAAAATTCTTTTCTTAGTAATTTTTAAAATGGAAAGTAATTTCCAAGCATCTTCATTGTAGTAACATGCTCAGGTCCCAGAACTAGGTATATGTGGTTTTTTCCTCATCAAACAAGGAAATATCCAAGCTTTTATTGCCATCCATTGTAAAAACAATGGTGTTGAAATAGCTGCCTTGATGTAAAATCCCCGTGGAGAACAACTACAAGTAATTTTGCAAAGCACAAGGGTTCCAACCAGACTAATATACTTTACCTGCAGTCTGCTTTCACTAGCTGCCTACAGTGAGGTTAAAAAAATAGTCATCAAAAAATCCCAGAAACATTTTATCCCCTGATTTATTTTTCTAGCAGAGGAATTTTTTCTCTTTGCTTGTATGACAAATTGGCACTGATTAGCACATGATTTTCTATTTGGAAAATACAACCAGAAATACAGCAATACCAGAAAAGTAATCTTTGACTCAAAATGTTGGATAAAACCAACATTTTATTCACCAAATATTTATAGCTGTAGTGTTTCAGTGTTTCAAGTAGAGATGAAATAGAAATAAGCCATTGACTGAAGGAAATTGAGGAGGATGACCAGCTATATAGATTACATTTAAAAATCTTGAAAATAAAAAGGGAAAAATACAATAAAATAATATTTTTTTAAAACCCTAAAAATTAGGATTGTTCCTAAAGTTTTTTCTAATTCATTCACCACAGGTAATGTTACCAAAGAAAAAATTTATGTGTCTTTGGAATCTTGATATGAAAACCTCATAAACAAAGTGAAGAGGTAGGAGATTAAAATGTTAAAAGGAGAATATAGGATTTTCTAACGCATGGCTAGATTCCAGATGGCAAGAACTGTTCATCCTCTGCCCCAATGGCACCATTCTTCATAGATCAGATCCTAAATTTGGAAGGATTGGAAGAATTTCCAGTATCTCAATGTATTTTGCTAAGACTGTTCATCATATCTAGTAAATTTTACTTTCTTAACTGGAAACTATGGCAATTAAAAAGATATCTGGAATAATTAGAGCAAATGGTTCAAGAAACAAAACCTAAGGACAATGGTATTGCCAAAGTGACTGTAAAATATATCAAAAATAAATTAAAACCTACAAATTAATCATTGTCTGTCTGTATACCACCCAATGCTAACAGAACCACAAACCCCATGTATTTAAACCTACATTTTATAAAAGCTTACTGGCAAAAATCAATAGAAAGCTTTAGTGGGCAGAATGTGTGTAATAGTAACAAGTAGAAAGGTTAGTGTAGAAGTTAATGGTTCTATCAAGAATAAAACAGAGTTAAAGTCTGAAGGAAAGCTCTACCACAAGTGGTTCATTAACCTTTGAGAACTCCAGTGTATCTTCAAAGTAAAGATTACAACAAACCTGACTCAGTCACTAGTAGCACTTGTTAGCTCTTGGCTTCAGAAATCAACAGCTTTTTCATTTGCATTATGAAACTATCACAAAGCTTTCATTCCACTAAGATGTTTGACCCTGTAAACTAACTAGATTAGTTAATCCAAGGTCACATAAAGCAGTGGGAATGATGGTGAATACCTTACCTAAACCCAGCAGCATGCGCCTCCAAGTAACTGGGAATTTCATACTGAAATGATCAATAGTGAACAACATCCATAGTTAATTGGCATCACAATACCAGGGAACTAGCACTGCACTGATGGGGCTGGATTTAATTTTCATTAACTCACCTGTGTACCATTGCAGGCTTCCTAAAACAGCTAAGAAGTATCAGAGTTATTCTGCCTGCAGCCTCACTGCGAGGTGGATGCTGGACAGGAGGCTCAACATTTGTCTCCGTCTGCCTTTTCCTCAGCAGCAATGACTGCTGATGGCAGCAGATCTTGGTCCTCTTCTTCCTATAGCTCTCCCACATCTCTTTCTAGACCTTCACTTCCCACTTAGTTTTCCTGGCACAAATATTTGTGATGCTTCACAGTTAACTAGATTGCTGAAATGGTCTGGAATAAATAGAAAACTTGTACATGCAGTGTGGTTGTTCAAACCTATAATTCAGGCCTCTGGTATTTCTATTGGTATCACATGAAAATGAACGGGAAGGTAGGAACTCTGTAAGCCACTATTATGTCCAAACTAACAAAAAATTTGGAAAGATTAGTAAGAGGCTACCACATGTAGTAGTAGTTTCCAATTCAATTAAAAAAATGTGTTGCCATGTTGTACATTAGATCTTAGAAAAGGCCAGCACAAATAAATGCCTTTTGAAAATGCAACCAATGGAGTCCTGTTTGAATAGTAAGTACAGAAAATTTCTTTTGGGGTACATTTTTATTGTAGTTATATATGTTTATCAATATGAATACTTATTTATCTGTAATGTTTTACAACTAATATCTGTGATCTAATATCACTATATTATAGTAGTATGGTTGTATATTCTGCATAATTACATATATTCCAATATATCTTTCAATATGAGAATGCTATGTTGGTACCCCAAGGATTCCTAGTTACAGTGCCTCATATTCCCTTTTCTTGCTAGATTTCAGGCTCCACATCTGGCATTCAATATGAAATAAACGACAAAATGAAATAAATATAAAGAACGTACATTTGGGGAAAAAAGTCTCATGTAAGTTAAAACATAATTTCATATGGGAAAATTCAAGCAGGAAATTTCAATTGAAAATGACTGAAAAATCCTGAACTAGAGTTCCCACTTTGCATAGACTCTCTTGAAAATTGTGCTGATCGCTGATCATTTGGGTCACATTTTTGCAGCTCAGCCTAAGCTGCTGCTGCAATTTATCTGCATTAAGGAACCCTCCAAAGTCAGTGCACTTAGTTTCAAATCTCACATAAAACTATAATGATACGGGCATATGTAAAATCAAATTCACTTTTGGCATGGCAATCAAGAACCTTCCGACATACAGAGTCAGTCAGTTTCATAACTGGACTTTGGATAGACCTTTTCCAGGTAAACTATTTTCAGGATGAAGTGACAGGGAGTGCACCCTATCAAATACCTTTTTTCCACTTTCCAGTGTAATAGAATAACAATTCAGTTAAAGTATGACCATAGTTGCAAACCCATAATTCGATTTGCTATGAAAGAACTACAGGGAAAGTTGGTAACTGTCAGATGTATTATGCTATAATGACCCAAAGATAAAAATGATGGCAGCCAAAGGGACAGTTGGGACCAAGAACTATTAGCTACACATTGACAATTCAAATGCATTTGTACAGTAGCCAGTTTATTTCAGTTTCCAGTCTTTCTACTATTTTTTCCCATTTCACTCTTCCCATCTTCCCCCACCTACTGCTGTAACTTTTCTTCCAGCAAGTTTTAGGGTGGAAGTTTAAATGAGCATCTGCCACAGCACCAATGCCAAAGCTAGCTGGCCATCAACCTGCGGGGCTACTCTTGCATGGGATGCCTGGCTCCCCTTCGGAGACTGTGCTTAACCTTTATGACATGCTCAGATTCCACCAGCTTGGTGCCTCAAATCCCACGTTCCTGCTTCTCTCCAAATTTTCCAGTTGGTAGTGTATCCTGATGGGGAGACTCACACCTCTGCCCTTCGTTTTCCTTCATGTTTCTTTGCAAGTGAAAACAAAGAGTTTTTATTTTATTTCACATTGGTTTATTACATTTATTTTTGCATTAAAAAAGCAAAATGGGGGGCGATTCAGTTCATAATTAGGGGAGGAGTTGTTTTTGGACTCAATCCCCAACATGAAATCTGTTATAAATGGATTCTGCCAAATTGCTGAACAGAGTGCAAATTTGTAATGTGCCAGTTTTTTAATAGGTTTAGTTCTTTGGGCTCTTTCTGCAAGTCCAACCCTTGTGTCATTTCACTGACACTTTGTCCTTGAAAATCTTGTTCTGCAACCTCCTTTTAAAACTACGTGATACACATGCTTAAGCCTTCCCAGCTGTGACAGCTCAAGACAAAAAAGTCAGCCTAGGTTTTGGCACACCTAGGGTCTTCTTAAGTAATCTCATTTGTGCTTGTCCTAGAACTGTTCGTATTAGTCAGCGTCCTTATCTCGTATCCACAGCCAAGGATGGCATTGTGGCTTCCCAAAGCACGGTTACTACACTGGCTAAAGGGACATCCAGATCTTAGTTACAGCAGACACCATCTTTGGAATCGACTCCGATGAAAAAATTGCTGAAGCCCTTCATCTGTTTTATTTCCCTTGCTTGAAAGATGGGTTAAACAGGCATACTTAAGAGTACAATAGCTCCAGCCATTTGAAATGCTAATTTTCATCTTGGCCACAATATGTTGAGCATATCAACCCCTTTTATACCTTATTGGTTGTAAAGATAACGAGATTCTTTTAAAAGAACAGCATAAAATCCATGATATTCAGTATTCAGATTCCCCTCAAATCTTGCTCATGCATGCAAGGACTGAGAGCAACTTCAGACATGAGAAAGCATTGTTTAGATTTATAGCATATTTGTAGTTAAAACATTAGCACCTCTGAGAAGCCCTTCTTCACACTGGATAGCGGCAACTGTTAAACACTGAAATTTGTTCCTGTCTTAGAATGCCTGTTGAACCTTCTAAAATATTTTTCTTGGAACTGTATCTAGTGATCCAGCTATGTATACTCTTGCTGTATTTTCAGTTTATTTGAACGCATGAAGATATCGCACAAGCACCTTTGCAAAAGACCAATCAAACAATAAAAACAAACATGTTGTTCATCCAGATTGTCTGCTGTTGACCCAATCTGTGCTTTGTATTTTCCAGACTGTAGTGTAGTGTAAATGTTTCCAGGGACAGATGTTGTGCGAGAGCTCTGAAAACATCTGATGCTACTTCCAATCATTTCCAAGGATAATTTTCAAAACAGAGATATATTGTACATATTTGTTTTATGCAAGTGTTTTGGTTCACATTATATTTATGTAATATACTGACCGATACTTCAAAAATCTTTTTCTATACAAATAAACAATTATAACGTGAATACTAGAACCATGGTGAAGAGGCATGTGGCAGAAAAAATAGTCCTAGATTTTCAGATATCTGTCCGAGTTTGCAAAAATGTTGGCGGCTTTTAAGATTATAAAAACATTTGCAATAGAAGTGAGGGAGAAGGAAAAAACATATCAGTGTAGAATACCAAATGCAAACTGCTAAGCTTTATTTCTGCATTTTTAGACTTTAACCACATACAGTGCATAACTGTGAGTGAAAGTAAAGGGCAGCTTCTGACTTAAACTGGAATTTCAGATCTGAAGTTCAGCCCAGGTAAGCAGATATCAACCATTCCAATGGATCATTTAGAGTTTTTAGATAGCAGGAAGACTTGAGAACTGTCCATGAGGTTTTATCTTTGATAAGAAATGGCATTAAAAATAAACAAAGATTTTTAAGCCTTTTTCATTTATTAAAAAAGTTTCAGAATTCTTTCTTTTGTCAAGAAGTAAAATATTTCTGAAAAAATAATACTTTTTGGAAAAAATATTTTTGTATTTTTAGAAGAAAAATATTTTATAATTAGATAAAATCTTAAAGAGAATTGCAGAACAGATTTTTTGAATGTGTTGTCTATTGTAAGATTTTACTTATCTCCCAGAGAACTACAAATTGTGGACATAAATTGTTTAAGGAAAATCATGTCTATATTGGAAGTGAATTCATTGATACAGGAGAGGCTTTTTGTAAGTTCTTACTTAAATCTTCTCTTCCTGATTCCCTACAGTACCATGCCCTGAAAAGCTGCAAGTTTCTCTAGTTGATCCTGTCAGATAATATTCCATTTGGAGCCTATAGCAATCCAAACAAAATGGAGAAGAATTGGCAAGTTCACAAAAGAAATTGTAGTCAAGTCCCAGTACCAACATAAAGGTACAACTCGATAGCTGAAGTTTTTATTTTAACCTCAAGTAGTTATCTGGTTTTAGGCCTATGCTCCTGAATGAAGAGGAATCAATGAATTTAGAAAAGGATTTTAGTAGTTTTCTTTGAAGGCTTCAGCTCACTGTATCTGATTTCCAGTGAGATGTTTAAAGTTAGCGAGTTGAGTTAGTGATTACAATCATTTTAGCAGGCAGAATGTCTCTGCTATTGATAACTCTGCTGTGGATGGAGAGCTGAAGACAGAGAGCTGCCACAGGAAAGGTGCGGGAGTCTCTGTTTCTTTAAGCAAGGATAATGGGCATCCTGCCTTGCTACCAGGCAGTGCTTGCTGCTGACTTCCATGCCTGAAGACAGGGATTAGGGCATCTTTAATTTGCAAGCCATCCTTTTTTATGACATACATCTTCGACCCCTCCCAGCTGTGATTTTCCTGTTGTTTGCATGAAGGAGATCTCCGGATTCATGGAGCACTAGCCCAGCAGAGAAGGGTAAGGCAAAACAATGTGGCAAAAGTGTGCAGTTCAGCAAGGCCCCATTCAGGTTCACTGCATTTCATTCTTAAAAGCTTTCACGTGTGACTTAGACTTGCCCAATCTGGCAGTGGGGGACTGCTGTAGCAAATAGTAACAGTAAATAGAGATTTAAAATTGCATAGCTCTCCTCAGAAAAGTGACTTTGGAAAGGCATCTTTGATACAACAGATCTGACTATTGCATTTAGCAAAGCTAGTTCTTCAAATCTGAGTGATGAGTAAGACTGTACTATTTTGTTTTTCCTAGAACTTCAAAGGCAAGGAGGAGGAGCACTGGAGGAGGTTTTATGTAGTGTCTCCAGAATTATTAAACTGTAGTAGTGGGTACAAACTGTACCTCAGAGCACTTTTCAATGAGGAAATTACTATCTATGTTTCAATGAGAAAAGAGACTTTTTCCAACAGTATATAAACTTTAAGCAAAGATGCAGGATTTAGTAAGAACCATGCCTCTCAGATGTCAGGAGGAGTTTCTGGAATTGACAGCTGAAGAAAAGGGGATAAAAGTCACATTTTTAATTTTTTTTTTCTCTCCAATGCTATGTTCTAGGAAGGCAGTAATCCATCCCCTTACCTGCACTTCTGGGCTTCACAGAATATGCTTGTCATAACAATGTAATGATTTTTTAAAATATTGATTGTTCTCTATTTGTATCACTACAGGACAGAGTTCAGGTTTTTGTTTTATTTTTTAGTACTTTTTTTCCTATGGATGAGGTCTCCACAGGAAACTTCAAGAAAATTTTACCTTGTGCTGTCTCACAGTGAGTTGAAAAAGAAACACCAAACTTAGATTTTCTTTGTGTTAATCATTTAATTATTTATGGACATATTTGAACATGTACCTTAGCAGCATTATGTCAATCTGGAGCACTGTGAGGGAGTCAGAGTGAATTGGCCAGTTAAGCTGCATTTACAGATGCTTTGCATTGGCAGAGCAATGCAAAGCAGCTGGTTAGTGTGCTTTAGTTTTCCCTCTACCTTCTGTCCTCCAGGTTCACGTTGCTGCTTGGACCTCCCTTCCGTTCCCCTGTCTACATCTAGCACAATTTCCTGGTGTTTCCTTGCACTTGTGTATTCATGCATTTGCCAGGGTTCTCGTTCTTTTCTTCTCATATTTCCCTTTTCCTACTCTCTGGTTATATGTTTAGAAGAGAAGTATTTTTAGGAATTGTGATTTTGGCCATGAATTTTCAAGAGCCAAGAGAAACTCTCCCCTCCTCCAAGTTCATCTCATTCTCAGAAGGGCTGATTACTTGCACAGTTATGAGCAGGATTAAATCTGCAACTTCTGTCTTTTAAAAAAAATCCCTGCGTTAACTCTTTCTCAGCATCTTGTGAGAGCAGAGTGAAAGCAGATGTTAGGCAGAGGATTTCTACAGCCATAATTCAATGAGAAACAGTAGAAGATTCTTCCCAAAATGGCCACTCAAATATCAGTAAACCAGGAGCTAATACAATCATGAATGGTAGGAAATCAGTCATTTGTAGCAGACCTTCATATTTATAAAAAAATATCTCTGATTCTACCACTACCCTTTCAAAATCAGTAAGCCAGGCCACCTGAAACAAGGACGCTTTCTTTAAAACAAAGAAAAAATAACTTATGTTTGGACCTTCTGTCTGCTGTTTTCTTCTGAAATAGTTAAGTCACATTTTTAGCTCTCTTTTATCAAGCCACAAGTGTTCAAAATGCATTACTCACTAAATGAAAGATGATTTTCTTCTTAATTCAGTCATCTGATTTCTGGAGATTATGAGTTGTATAGAAGGAAATGCTTAAGTATATTTCTGAGGGGACATTCTTTGTCTGTTCTTCCTGGCAACTGAGCTATAAAGTTAAGTCAGACTCAGTATAAACTCAGTTATAGATCTAATTAGATTTTTTTTTTTAAAGGATTGGATTCCCAGAGTCTTAATGGAAGGTAGAGTTTTTCTTGTTTTGTTTTGGTGGATAAAACAGGGTGTGTGTTTCTTGCTGGTATGATGAAACCAAATGTTAAAAGTAATAAAATTAATCAAAAAAGAGTACTGGATTCCAGCTAAAGAAATCATTGAAACTATTTCTAATCCATTTCTGTGTTTATTACCTAAAGAACGTTATTGACCAGTTTGAAGTATTTATTTACTGAGCAACCCACTTTGGAAATACTTCATCTTTATTTCTTCAATATGCAAAATGTAAATGAATATATTTCTGTATACAAATGCTGAATGTTATCTTTCTTTTTATGTATATACAAATTAATTTTGTCAATATAGTTCTTTTCAGGTGTCAGTATGCACTGACATGCTTCCCCCCCCCAAGAAAATATAATCAGAATCTATTTGGCTACCGAAAGCAAAGGAGAAGAACTTGATGAGAGTAGTTTTGTTTTTCAGGTTCTTTCTGTTTGTCTCTAACAGACATCCTCAAATAGCAGCCAGATGCCACTGCCTCTGACCTTGTAGTGGAGAGATGGAGTCCCTTCCTCTGTGCCACACTACTCTGCTGCTATTGCAGCCAGAGTCCCTCTTTGCTGGCGTGGGTCAGGAGGCTTGAACCAGAGAAAGAAGTCACGTCTGTCCTGGCAAGGAGAGGAAAGGTGCAGGTGATAAGTTTCTAAGCTATAACGACTTTAAATTTAATTTTAACTTGTGTATTTGTAAGTTCCTTAGAAAATTAATCACTTGTCCAAAGATCAGATCTGATTTTGACAGTTCTCTGTATTCTTAGGACATACTGTGTCAGAATATCCATACTGTGCATACGTATTCACTCATACTAACTAGGGATCTGTGAATGACAGTAACATAATATGTATAATGTATGTAATATAATGGAAATATCACTTAGTAATATACACACTGAATTCAAACTTTTGGAAAAATAGCTTCAGGAAGCCTGGTGTTTGAAAACACGATATATTTAACCAAGTGTCATTGAGTAATAAGGCAAAGGGACAAATTTCAAGATCTACACTAACACAAAGTCAATAAATGCATGTGCAGTCCAAAGATGTGACAGACAGATATATTGTACAAAAAGGATTTCTCGGACAGATTCTGTCAATATAAATATATTCTGTCGACATACATGTGCCTTGTCATGCTGCCTTGTCATAATTGCAGTCTCAAGAGCTTTAATTATCTTGTTAAACCATCGGTATTTACATTTGGTTTGTCTCAAGGTCCTTCATTGCTAATGTGTCACAATCTTTTTTTTCCCATGTGGGGGTGACAACTGGTCACTCTTCATTAATAAAATGACAAGTCTCTTATCCATGTTGTACTTGCAATAGGCTTTAGAAAGTTAAACTTCAAGAGATTAAATTCCCTCTGTGGTTATCCTACAGAACATACACTTCAACAGAAAATGCTTATACATCGTTGTTTTTCTTCTGCCAAGACTAAGTAAAGTTGAGATGAAAACAAGAACATGACTCTCAGAATTCTGTAGTGAAACAGTGACATGTATGGTCAATCTTTATAAACTGTAATGTAATAAGGAAAAAGATATTCCAGTGAACACTATCAGTCACTTCACTAACAGGATAAATATAAGTCTTCTAACACTATATTTTAGAGACTCTTCATGAAATCCAGTAAATTAACTTTTGTTTCTGAAATCCAGCATTACCCCTAGATTCACAGAATCACAGAATAGTCGAGGTTGGAAGGGACTCTGGACGCCATCTGTCCAACCCCCCTTCTCAAGCAGAGTCACATACAGCAGGCTGCCCAAGACCATGTCTAGACAGCTTTTGAGTATCGCCAAGGATGGAGATTCAATTTGATCAGACTTTCATGTTCGTATATGGAGGTCAGTGTCTTGTTCTTTCCATTAAAATTAGTGAGAGTTAAAGATATGTAGCACTTAGAAATGAGGAATTTTTACAACAGCATAAGTGAAATAAAATTAAATGCAGTGTCACTTTAGGGTTCCCTGATCTCTTTCTAATGGATGTGTTTCTTTTCCCTTCGTAGATAAAACCACAGAGTTTGCCGTATGATGAACCGTGAACTACTGGTGCCAATGTACCTTGAAACTGTGATTCTGGATACCTGCCTTAACATCTGATGAGAGTGACAGCAATGATGGTGCCTCTAGGTGAGTTTCCGTCTATCTAAAATTGTAAGCTGCCCTAAAAGGTGGCTATAATCTTGCTGAACACAATATCATCTGAAGCCTTTTTCCAATGGATAGAAAGACTGTCACTGATCTGCAAGTCCCAATCTGTTAATTTAAACAGGAATCACAGAAATTGTCATTTCAGCAGGTGGCGTTTTCAAAGTGTGGAAATGCAGACCCTTGTTCCTGCGCATGCCTGGAACATGAGAGCACTTAAGCCCAACTGACTTTGTCAAACAAGAGACGCAACAGATATTTCATGGACCAAGATGAGAGAAGGCAATGTATGTGTAGCTGTGGCACATGCAGCCTTTCCCTTGAAAGCCAAGTGGTGGCATATGCAGGTGACATTAGCTGTGAACTTGGCATCAGTACAGGTTATGCACCTATTCTCCAAAGCCTTACTTAGGTGCCCTTGGCATGCTTAGCTTCATTTCAGCAAATAGAATGATTGATATAGTGAAGATGCAACAATGGAGAGTCCAACCAGCCCTGCCAGGAACCCTGAGCACCTAGATCACAGAGTTTTCTCTGAATATATGATTATGGGACTAGACAAATACTAACCAAAAGGTTGGGAGTTTCTGCATTTTGGTGAGATCGTAAGGGGAATATCTAGGCATATGGCTTTCAAGCTGCTACATTGCCCATCTGATGTAAAACTTAGGATGCTAGTGTCCTAGAATAAGACTGGTTTCAGTGTGCTTCTCATGCCTCTGACTGCCACGGACACACAGGCTTAGGATGTGATTTTTTGTAGAGGTTATATAGCTGTGCTGTCTTTTTCTAGGGGCTGTCTTATGAACCAGCTGCAGCATCGCATGGCTTGACCACTGCAGGGCGGCTCAGCTGGGTGGGTAGGAGATGCAACCTGGCACTGAAGCCATGGCACTTTGGCTAGGCAGTTACCAGGGCATGAGCTAGTTATTTACAGGGCTAGTTTGAGTTTGCCTACAGCAGAATGCAGTGACTGCAAAGTAAGCATTGCCCAAGGCAATGAAGCACTCCTGAAAATTTTATTCTTCTTAAATGGCTCTCATCAGAAAGGGAGTGTTTAGGCCTAAAAAGAGGATATGTATGGAAGAAAACCACCACCTCTGTCCAATGGGACCACTTAGAATGAGGATTAGTCATAAAACTTAACAAATGCTGGAGACATTTACAACTCTCTTCTAACGTAATGGCACCTATACCAAATACTTATATTAAATTGCAAATTTTATGTTCCATAATGCTATGCACAATAAATTAGCAAAGCCTCTATCAATCTCAATGTGAATATGAAGACAAACCAGAAATATCATGTTTATTGTTAAGGATAAATAAAGTAAAACACTTTATTGCTCAGTGACAAAAGATTATAAAATACCTTACAAAAATAGAGCACATGCTATAGTCCGTCAGAATAAAAGGATTGTCTGATTGTGGAAAAGACCTAAAATTCAGGAGGGAAGGAAAAGATGAGGTTTAATGGTATTATTTGGTATTAAATCTAACTTATTCCAGTGAGAATGAAATAAAAAACTTTAAGGAAATCAATTCCTAGATTAAAAAAAAAAGTTTCTTTTGAAGGTTAGTACTGCTACAGTGAAAATCAGTGGCTTATTTTGTAGGAAAATGTAGTGTTTAGGTTTCTGTATGCATTCAAGTTTGTTTTCACAGATGGTGAGATAATAAATCCTACTTTCTGTTCTCAGCTTTGACTTAAGTCATGACTAGAAACTAATCTTTACTATTGGAAGAAATGAAATAAGAAACAAATTATGTTACAATTATATAAAGTTTTTCATCCTGATTGATCACAAAGGGTTTTACAAAATGTAGGAAAACAATAATTTAGATTTGGCTGTGCTGCCTTCAGGCAGTGTGGCAATGCAAGGGAGTACGTATAGTGAAGTTGGTTGTACAAAAGCATGGTAGGTATACCTTGCTGACACTTACCATGTCTAATACTGATTCAGCCTTGGGCAAGCATTTTGTTGCTCAGGCTTTCATCTCTAAACCGAGATATGGCAAAGCCAAATATATGTGCTTAAGAAAGAACCTCACCAGAGAATACAGGAGCTCTTATTACGTTTTATGATACTTCTTCAGGAACAAGGAGGCCTCAGTCTCATCTACAGTTTCTAGGCAGTGCTATAGCAAAGTAATGGGAAATTTGCTTTTTGCATTTTGAACTTGATTACATCATTGTGGCCTACAGACGTAATTCAAAGATATCTGTATCTGCATCTGTCTGTATGTATTTTTTTTAACTACAGGGGCAAAAAGTCAGATTTTAAATCCCTAAAACTGAATGTTAAGTTTCTACAACACAAATAAAAGACATCTGAATATCTCTGGGGGGGGGGGGGGGCAGTTTCTAGTGCCACAGATGTGTAAGTATAGGTATAATTAATTTTCATAACCTTTTAAACATGTCATAATTTTCTACTAAAAAAAAGGAAATAGGAAAATTGTGCTTTAGAAACTTACATAATTCAATATTGTCAAGATTAACCAACCCTGAAATAGTGTAATAAATGGGAGACAAGAGATGTTCAGGATACAAATGCATGACCTTTGGAAATAAATAAATAAATAAACAAAGCACAGGATTGTCACTTGTAGTTGGCTGTGGTTAGATTTTCATTGGAGGTAGCAGAACATTGATTCAGCAAAACATCATTCAGCAAACTGTCCTTTTTCAGCAAGGCACATAAATATTTGCCTAACTTGTTTAAATCCCACAGAGTTTAATTCTATGATGAATGAGGTAATGGGGAAAATGACGCTTAAAAGCAAGGTACAAATTTCAGCCTTCTGGTCTTCTCATTAGTTCCTTGTTTCCTCTCTCAGTTTTTGCTACTTTCTTAAATCCCTCCCCAATTCCTAGCTGTTATCAACTGAATGCCACTTCTTTCTTATATAAAAAGAGTATTTCAATCTGAAACAACAGGTATAGCAGTATTTGGTGAGGTATGTATGTACACACCTGGACCCCCTGCTAGGTTGGAATTCTTTGTGCCCACCAGAGTGGAGGAAAGGGAAAAGCCAACTCAAAAAAGTTAAATCACATTGCTTAATACTGATTACCCATAGTTGCTTCACTCATATCTGTTTTGTTGCATTAACTGAGTTTTGTTTCTTTTTTGACCGTGTGAATGATAATTGCTATTTTTTTTGTACTCATGAAGGTGTACGGAAGTACAGTTAGAGTGAAGACTTGCCCTTCTTCCCAAACAGTTGGTTTCACTATCTGACCAAAGCTAAAGGTCAGCAGAAGAGGATGACAACTCCTTTTGGATGACTAGAAATTTTTCTAAGGAGCATTAATTTGCTCTGGCTTCCCCTTTGGTAAGTCTTTGATCTATGGGCATAGTATCATGGGGACTGGAACTAATGTCATTGCTTCAGAGGAGACTTCACAGCAAAACCTAGCTGGATTTGCTCCTTGAGAAGTAAAGCAAAGCAAAGCAGGATTGACCTTAGCACCCAGCAGGCCAACAAAAGCAGAGATGATATCCCAGACCTGGTCCGGTTAGCAGCTGTTCTGTCTCAGTTAGAGACATCTAGTTAGATGAAAGCCAAATGGATACCAGTAGCACTAACTGGGTTTATGAATAAGACTGTAAGTGGAGGAGGGCTGTAGCAGATCTAAGACTTGCAGAGAGGATAGTCATGCTGTGGAACAGTATGTGTGACTCCTGTCCTGGTGCACATCTGTATGAGAAAAAAACTATGACTACTTGAGCTTTATTTTTATTTCCAAGAAACTTAGTCTCAAGACACTCTTTTATTTCTGCCCCTAACTTCCTATCATTTTCACTGTTACCTGGCAATTATATTAAAATATTGACAACCCTGGGAAAAATATAACCTAAGCCATTTATCTGTCTTCATAGGATAACTATGATTGGTGATTAGATTATATTAGATCTGGACTTTGTCCTCAGAGGTAGTTCACTCTTTGGTGATTGGCTATCTTCTGGAAACTGCATAGTTTGTATAAAGCACTTGAGAAACCTTCCAATAGCAGTCAAAATTTTCTAAAAAGGAAAAGCACTAGAAATTAATGACTGTTTCTCCTTACAGAGAAGGATAAAAAGACAAAGAAAGGAAAGTGATGAAGATGCAAAGTTAAAACAGTTTTGTTAAGAAAATTAAGATTTCCTGTAAAAATGGAAATTGATTCTTAATGGAGATAGTATCTAAGTTACAATAACTACTGTATTTCAAAATAGTGATCCAGAAAACTACTGCTGCCTACCAGACAAAACTGCAGAAGCTGTTTCAATGTGTACAAAAAAGCTCCTCAAGACAGTGCCCTTTATCAAAAGACTACAAAAACTTTCATGGGTAAGGAAGGAAATACTTCTTGTAGGTTAACAACTGACCAAAAAAAAAAAAGGAACCAAAAAAAAAGAAAATAGGATTAGTGAGTCTTTCAGGTCCTACCATAACAAAAGTGAAGGAAGAAAAAGTTTTTGAAACTTGATCTGAAGACATCCCAATAACGGGAGCTCATGAATTGGCAGCTACCGCTCTAACCAGATCAGTAATAAAGCTTCTGACATATTAATGAAATTTGTTGCAAGTCCTCTTTAAGTAAAAGCAGAATTGCCACAGCACAGGTTTGTATGGTAATGGAGGCTGAATAATGAGAAAATGGAGAGTTGTCATCTGATCATGAAGATCCCTCCCCTTTAAACATAAAATGCATAAAATATCTGAAATATTAATATAATTGTACAAGGTCCTGAAAATCACAATGAAAATATTTTATGAGTATCCTTAGTGTGCCTGTGACCTATAAAGATCATTAATTTGAAGCCTAATAGCCTACCTGATACCGTACAACTTCCACAACCAGATTTGGCAGAATTGTATTATATGTATAATATTGTTAATAATGTAAAACATAATAGAATGCCACATGGTATTAAAAAAACCAGGAGAAGTAGATAATTATCAGTATTATGATATGCCAGTAAGAGATCAAAGAATATAAATGTTATATGGACAAATGAAAGTCTGATGATCCAGTAATTTCCTTTTCAAGGAAAGATTACACCGCTGGAAAAAATGGACACAATTCCCATAGCTTTTGTCTTTAATAAAAAAAAAAAAAGTAAGTGTGTAGAAAATTAGAGACTCAGTGCAGTAGATTTTTCTCACTTAAAAATATAATTTAAATTATTAGAAAGCACTGTAATTTTTTTCAGATCAAGGATACTTGATTGTCCTTATCATCTGTACTTTTTCTGCATCCCTGCCTGATATACCTCCTTATCACTTAACTAGCTAATCAATCACTACACTTTTCCCTACGTTTTAAGCACTGCAGAAGAGTGTCTTTCTAGAGTAAGAAAGGTGGCAATGTGTTGCCCTTACTCTGAATCACCTCTGTTCACTTTATCATCTACATCCTAAAGCTTAAAATAAAGCGATTATATATTAGAATTCAACAGGGCCTTTAAGAATTGCACGAGTAATATTTATTAAAAGTTCACTTTATTAGGATTAAGATTGCCTGTAGTTGTAGAAATCTTCTGGAAAAAAAAAGTAATTAAAAAGAATGAACTGAAAATGATATATTATAGTGGTCTGTACAGGCAAGGCATGCCTCTAGTGGATCAGGGCTTTGCTTACACTGCACGAAGTACAAGTGCAGACAAGAGCATGGAAATCCTTACCTGACTCGCTTCTGAGAAACCAAGCATGCCCAGCTTAGCCTGCCAGTACATTATTATACTGCTGAATGAGGCACAGTGCTGTGACATCAAGTATCTCAAAAGATGCAAATAACTCCTAATTTTTCAACATCCTCACCCACTTACTTTTCTTTTTTGTGCTCAGTGGATCAGAAGCACATTATTAAGCACAATGGGCCAAATAGTGTGTTGCCCTCCCTCTTTCTGCTGCCCCCTCAAGTTGAGGAAGCCTGTGGCTTGCATATCGTAAAGAGAAAAGATGATCGTATAGGAAGAACAAACAATATAGTGAATCCATCAGGAGTTTTTGTTCCTCTTTTTCTACCAAAAGATCCTGTTTTAAAATGAAAAGGTGCATGTGGCAGGATTTCATTGGGAAAAATATTGCTACTTTCTTTAGATTTCTATTGACATGCAGGGAAACTGGTGAGTTTGCCTTAGATTCAACAATATTAAAAAAAAAAAAAAGATTGGAACTTTGCATTTTCAGAATGGATTTTTATGACTAAATGGATGCCTCAGTATTACCACAGTGATATTTGAATGTAGCGCAGCTCATTTGCTGGTGCTGAAAGGGCATTGCTGAAAATTTTGCTTTAGCAAAATGAGGGGTCCCAGTTATAGATTCAGGGTTGGCTAAAGGCTGAAAGTTGATCAAAGCATTTGGTCTGAGAATCCACATGTTATTTCAGAAAGGTAAGAAGTATAAAGTATTTGGCATATTTCTTAAGAACTTACATGTCTTTCCTTTCTCACTACATACTTGTGATGATGAAGTTATGAAAACCCTATCAGAACAAAGTAAAAAATATCCCCACTGTGTTCCGCTTCTACCCTCCACTTCATAGACCTTAGACCCTGCTACTGAAGTTTGTGTGATTGTGACCGTTGTAAAATGCTCTGTGAAATTACCTGAGTTAAATCTCTGTGAATGACTATACGCCCCTTAAGAAAACCTCATACCTCTCATTTTGTGGCTACTGCTGCTTACAAGCAAGAGTATCTGAAAGAATAGAAAATTTTGCATGACTTTGGGATAATAGAAAGAAACTGTATTTTTTATATCGATCTATTAAACATGTTTGTGTTCACTTTCACACACATTCTCAAAGAGTAAAGCATTTGATGTCACACAAAAAACAATCCCCAAAACATGTACTATGAAACTAATTTATTTGGTATCACAGGTTTTTGAAGAGTGAAGTTAGCAGCCACAGACTTTCTTTTTCTTCTGTGTAGGCACAATGCTTGGCATAGTAGAGTCCTCACTTCTCGTTCTATGACAATAATACAGATAAATAAATACTATTGATACTATGGCAACATCCGTAAGCCCAAGTGAAAAGGATGAAGCATTTTGCTATGCGTGATGATACAGATACCTGGTGAGAGATAGTCCCAGCTTGGAACAGCTTAGAATTTAAACAGAGCAGACCAGGTGAGAAAAAGGAGATACAAACAGAGGCAGAGAGATGTAAAGTGTCTTGCCTAAAGTCACAAACAAAATCACTGGCTGAAAATAGATCCCTATTCACTGAACTACGTTGCCTCCCCCAGCGGTGCTTGCGTAAAGGTACGCTGACTCTTTTCCTGTAGTGCATGTGGATATTCAGATCTGACTCAAACAAAAATTAGTAGCGGAAATGTGTGCTCAGCCCTCTCTGTAAAAGGCTGAGCTGACTTTCAGGCTTCAGGGAACTGCAATGGTTACCAAAGCAAGCATCTCTTTGGCCATTAGTAAAAGAAAGACCAACATGAGAACGGAAATAACAAACTTATTTCTCTTGCACCTACTGTTTTGGAAAGTGATTTCTGTGCTGGTTAATCTATGCTAGTTGACAGAGGAAAGGTATTTGTGGTTCCACTTGATTGGTATTTCATCAGACACAAAATTTGATATGCTTTAGAGTCTGATTTCGTTTCCTTCTGGGTCTGTGCCCCAAGGCTGAGATGACTAGTTCTCATATCCATTTCTAACTGTTATCCTGATTTTTAAAGCTAGAAATGGTGAAAGTATTTTCCTCTTTTCTTGTCATGTTTTCTTCATGTTAGCTGAGTGATTTTCAAAATGACCTTCCTTTTGTAGACTCATTATCTACTTATTTCTAAATTGATCAGTCCTAAATATTTTTGCTATATATGTCTATCTTGGAAAAGCACACCTTCTCAGGTGCGCTCTCCACTGTGAAGATACGGAGCTGTGAAGTTTTTAGAGGACATATGAGAAAGGTTCTCTATACAGGATTTATCTCTATAAGAAATAAAGCTCTATATGCAGTTTCAACAAGATCAGTTCCCCACCATCAAAATAGAAGAGAGCATTTTGGCTGCTCTTTGGTAAGTGCTAATTAAGAAAGGATTCTGCTCCCTCAGACAGATCAGTGCTGAGCTACTCCAATGACATTGATTGTGCATTTGTAATCAAGACTTAAAGGCTGCCATAGGATTAGGTACAAAATCAAAAAGTGTTATTGAAAAAGAAAATCTGCTGAATCTAGCAACTACAAAGTACTCTAATCTACAACATATAAATTTAACAAAGACTTAAATGACAACAGAATAAGAGAGAAATCAGGGGAACTTTAGACCCTAATAGACATATTTAGACCATATACATGTTTTCATAAGCTCATATGCTGGATATGTAAGCCATTATGACAAGTTACAATTTCTGATTTTGTGAATTTAATCTACCAATAATCTACACATTTGAATACCATTCTTAATCGTAACATTTTATCTACAGAGATTAATACTAGGATGTCATAATTTGCCAACTATTTTCCTTCATGCTATTGGCAGCAAAATAGAAAACACTGATGTTCCGACATTTTCTATTTTCAGTTCAGATTCAGCCTTTCACTAATACTGATCTCTGTATAGGAAAATATGCATGTGCCTTCATGCTATTTTGAAACTCTGCTAGTCCTCCTTTATGTCCAATTACGTTATAGTGACCACAAAAATTACCTAATGTTGCGGGAGAACGCAAAATGGAGACAGATTTAAATTTCTCATTTCTGCAAAACCTTGTCTTGGCAAACCAATTCATTTTAAGATCTGTCCAGCCAACAGCTTGTCTGTTTTATTCTTTTTCTTTCTCTAATTGCTTAACATTTTATGTTCAAATCCTACAAATGAATATATTTATGGTTAGGTTTAATCAGCGGGATTCCCTTCATTCTTAGCTTTAAACACATGTAAGGATTTCCTGGAAAAAGGCTTTTAATTGTTGTCTTTTAATTGCGTTTTCAAGAGTATTGCCTCCTCCTTAATGCTTCTCATAAAGATTGCAAGTAACCATTATCTACTTCTTTCTCCATATTCTGAAATTTTCACTTAGGATGTGTATAAAAAACATGTCTTACACTCCTTCCTCTAGCATTGACCTCTTATATACTCTCAGGTGCTGCTATTTCCATTTAATTCAAGAAAAATAATAGTTGCTAAATGAACTTTGTCATTCCCATACTGTAAATATACAAGTGAACATTTTCTGTAATAACATCTGTTTTTACAGTCTCAAACTGGAAGCTTAAATAATTATGAGTGCAAGATTACATCAATAATATTCATGGAAAGAATTTAGTTCATATATCCTTTTAAATAAGTATAGATCTATATGTCTGAATGATGTGATGCACATATACAAGTTGTCAAAAACGCAGCACCATGCCTACAGAAATGGAGTCACTGATTATGACTGAATTGAAAATGTCCTTTATAGGGTAATTTCTGTGCTCACTAACATCATACATCGCATTTTGCATACACTTGCATGATTTGATCCGAGGGTAGAATTTTCCTCCAAATTTCCTTTCTTACAACGCTTGCAGTATTTGTGCCCACAGGCACCTCACACCAGCTACAGACTGGACCTCTTGACTTGTAGAAGTTAGAGATGGAAAAGATCTATTATGTCCTTTACTCCATTCCTCTGCTCATGTGAAATTGTTCTGTGCAATCTTTTTGAGAAGAAACTGCAAAGTATAATCCTGCCTAGGCAGGGGGATGGACAGATGACCTAACAGGTCCTTCCCATCTAAAATATCTCTCATGTTATGACTAACTTCACTGTCCTTGTTATCTCCCACTTACTTACAAAATTCAGGGACCAGACATCTCTTCATGGGAACTGCTCATGACATAGGCTCTTGCTGCTGCAGTTGTCACTCTCTCTTTCAAGCTTCCTCCCCACTGTAAGCTGTCATGCGTGAATTTCTTTTTTCCACAATGTGTTGAAGCTTCTATCTGTTGTAGGTGCATGATGAAGTGTGACTTGTATTGCTGGGCTGATATATTTTGCTAGTTATAACCATTTCTATTTGGTAAAGACTTCCTTTTTGCTTCTGCTATCATATACTGTAAGAGCTATAGCAAAGCAATGCATGATAACTTTCATCCTGAAACATACAGATAACATCAATGAAAGGATGTTAAGTCATCTACATAATTAAATAGCAATTGGCCTTAGCCATTACTCATTATAGTGTAGCTTTTTGTCATTCTGTTTGATGCTAAAGGATGTTCAGCTGCTTGTAATTGATAGAGAGGTTTAATCTGCAGTGGTTTCACTGTAATGAGCCAAGCATGAAACTATTTTTTATTTTAAAAAGGCTAAAAGACCCTTGTTTGGGTGTAGGCATGGGAACAATGCTTGAGGTTCCTCAAATTCCCCAGGTATAGAAATAAGCTTTTCTTCTATATTAGTTGATTTTCATAAAGTGTTAGTTGAGGAAAGATTGCTTTTGCTTCAGATGTAAAAATGCAGACCTGTTCACAACAATTGAATCACACTGAAGCTATCGGAATAATGTGTTTCTAATCTGGGGACTCGGAATAGCAGAGGGGTAGAAAGAAGCACTGAGCATTTTGCCAGAAATGAATCAAGAAAGAGTTTTCCTTACTTCTAAAGATCCTAAAATCTCTAATGAGGCTTCTAAAATTTGTAAAACAAAATGGATGCATTTGAATAGCAATAAATGGATTATATCGTGCACTTGGTTTTTGAGAAATTCTAAGCAATATTCATAGATACCAGCTTTGAGGGGAAGTCAACAAGAGAACTTTGAAGATGGCTTTTTTTTTTTTTTTTTTAATTTTATAATAGTATCTCTAACATATTAATGACCATGGCTGGAAATAGTGTTATAATTCACACTACCTTAGCTAAGTCAGCAGAAGAAATGTCCAGCTAACTGTGCTGAAGGGTTCTGATCCATTGTCTTTGAATAAATGTTTGCAGTGGTTTAATATACTATGTAGCTGTTTGTCACAAGTCTGTTACTGACAATTTTTGCCTCCATCACAGGAGCAGCAGAAATAGGCGATATTTACTTACAACTCAGACGTTCCACTTCACCATCCAGAGTGTAAGTGTGAATTCACCTTTATCTGTGGTTTAATCTAGTACTCTGAGTTGCTGTAGCTGAGGCATAGGCAAACTTTTTGTTTTGCCAGAACTGTGGCAGAGGAGTAGATATGACAGCTGGGGCATAACTATAGCAGCAAGAGCTAGTCAATGAGTTCTAAACCAGATGAAAGACAGAAGAACTTTTAGTCCAATATTAATGATTATCAGCTATCCAGCAGGCAGAATGTCAATAAAAAACTAAAGGCACTCCTTTTTCTCCTTTCCAAATTAACCCTGTACCAATGGTGAAGAATTCCTCTGAGAGAAATATGTCAAGACATTGGGAGACTCAAAAAGCATGAGAAATACTAGAAGGAGAGCAAAACCTGAGAGAAAAACGACAACAACAAACCAAATTAAAAAAAAAAAAACCACACACAAAAAAACCCAGGCTGCTTGTTCCTGAGCAATGAAACTGATCAGGAAAACATCCCATAGAAACTGTCACAAAACATTTAGCTAAAATCATAGACTATTTTAGTTGGAAGAGACCTCTAGAGGCCATCTAGTCTAACTCACTGCTCAAAGCAGGTGTCAGATCAAGTTGCTGAGGATTATATCTAGTTGAATCTTGAACACCTGCAAGAACAGAGGCGACACAACCTCTCTGGCAAGCTGCTCCAGTCTTTGGCTGCTCTTATTGCCATGTAGTTCTGAAGATAATGGAGAGAGAGGAGAAAAACAATCAAGAGATTGAGACTAGAAATTCTATGTAAGATCCATGCTTTGCTCCTTGTAAAGATATGACGTGGGGGAAATCATATCATTTGTGCCTTTGAAAAAACTGTCTGTGTCAGCAGAATTTGACTGAAATACAGAGGATGCATTCTTAAGCATAGGAGTTGTGTTTGATGGCTGAGAAGTGAGTTGCCTAGTGCAAAGACTAGGGAGAAATGTACTTTTGTGATTAACATGGTTATTTTGTTTTCTGCATCAAATCAATATGAATCTGCCTTGCTTATGTTGGTTAAAAGTTTTGAATTGCCCACCAAGAGATGATGGTTGATACTTTTTATATTGAAGAGAATTTGCTATAGAAAGAGATTTTTAAAAGTTCTAGGACTGCATAGACCTTCACGTGGCTGTAAAAGTAAGAAATGAACGTACAGATCCAGGGAAAAATACAGCAAGATTTACTATTTTTTTAGTTTGTTTGTTTGTTTGTTTCTTAGAGAAAAGATCAAACCAGCAATGCATTCATACTAAAAGGGAAAGAACAACACTGCTTCTTCATTAACACAAAGGGGAAAACGTTATTGTTTTTTTATACATTACCTACAGGCATGCTTTAATCTGATTTTCAGGTAGCACTTTGATCCTAAGATAATCACAATCACAAAAAAGGCAACACAATCATTGTCAAATAGATCTTTATTCTTTTTGATGTAGCAGTCTAATTAGAAGTGACTAAATTTCCATTCCCTGAGAAAATTCTGATATTTCAAAGTTCGATTTGATTTCATATCAGGATGCAATATTTACATTTTAATTTTTTGTCAAAAGAAATATTTCAACTTTCTCCAAAAATTAGTTTTTTCACTTCTCTAGTATGCTACCAAATGATAAAAGGATGTATTTGAAACAAAATATTTCAGTAGTATCCAACATAAATTTTTAATTAAAATTATACTTTCCAAAGAAATATGTTGATATCATAAAATCATCATTAAATAAGGTACCCCAACGAGTTCTAATAATCAATTGAATTTTTGTCAATAACAAAGGTAATCCCTGATCCTAAAAATCACGCAAATCTCTGCTACTAATCAGTGAGTAGTTTTAGCATGGGTTTCTGTCGAATCACTGAGAACTGTAGCCAGCTTCTAGAAACATTCCAGCATAGTCTTCCTTTTGCTTTGCAAAATTTTCTTTTTTTTAATATGCACTTCCTTTTCCATGAATCAATAATATAAGTAAATATAATACGCTGGCATATAAATGAGTTATGTATCTCAGGTTTAACAATTAATATGGTATAGGTATAAGCTTTTACTTTGCAAACAGTGATTCATTACTGGTACTCTACTTAGGGCTTGGTGACCATGCATCATGATTTTCCAATAGCTTCTAATTTGTGACTTAAAAAATCAAATTAAAACAACTTGTAATACTTTTCCAATATTCCTTCAGTATTTCCATCAGCCATTCTGTGATCATCTGAGAAAAAGAGTGGTGTCCCCTTTACCAGGTTGTTCTGTTCTTCACAGTGAGAAAGATTTTAACTCCTGTTTAAGGCAAAATGAAAGAGAATTTTGGGATCATAGCAGATAGATACGACATATTAGATGGCCAAGTCCATGCTCCTGCCAGTTCAAGATAGTCCTACTAATCAGGTATTAAACCATTATTATAAATGACCTTGGGAGATAACTTAGCCTGTAAAATTTCTTTTAGAAGGTCACGAAGAGCTTCTGGGGATTTAGTGAATCCAGGAACCTCACAAATCGCCTGCGTTCTACTTTTTTTGCCTCTCGTAGCTATACTCTTGCACAAAGCTCTGTCTGTTGAGTTGGACCTCCATGTAGCAATCCTGGTCAACAGCAGTGCTTAATCACTGTAGTCCTTAAAAGGTGCAGAACATGGACATACATTCATGTGACTAAAACCTCACAGCTGAGAAGAAAGGCCTGCCTGTTGCCCCTAACAGTGGAAGTAGAGGGAAGAGGGGAATAATATAAGCAATGGAAATAAATAAACATGCCAATTCATACAGTCTATAAAGCAAGCTCTCTGAGGATCATTTATCAGTTATGCTTTGGAAGACATATCTGAATAATGCAGTAAGCATTGCAGTGGCATGGAGTTTCTCCCGCAAACTGCATTACTTCAACTGGCAGGAGAAAAAAAAAAGGTAGGTATTTTACTTGATTTTGAAGTTGTTCTTTGGGAAAAAAAAGCACACATCAGGATTCTTTCTGCAGCTTTACTGCCTTTCATACAGATCTTTCATACAGATCTTCATACTATAAAGAGAAATAAAGCACAAGTTGGAAATTCTTAAAAGTAACCAATCTGAAAAAGGAATTGAAAGAAAAGAAATTATGACTAAAGATCTAGAGACTGCAACTTGCCCACAGTCTACAGCAGGGACAACTCTCTAGGTTTTAAGCAAAAGAGAGATGTAGTTCACATTACGGTCCCAGAGTTATCTCCTTTTTTTTTTTTTTTCTTATTTCACATGCAATTCCTCTTTCTAGAAAGCACTAATGTGATTATTTCTTAAAATATTTTTACCTGTAACTCCCTATTTTAATTTTTAAAAATGCACTAAAGATGTAAAAGTGAGATGTAAGAGAAGTGTCAAAGAGAGATTGCTCTAATAAGACATTCACGGGTGATTTGATTTCCCTTGCTGTTGCAGTAAGTCAGTAGATAAAATCATATTTTAGAGTCCTCTAAAATTTTAGAACTATTCATGAGGAGTATTGATGATATTGCTACTGTAGTTAGGTATGTCCTTTAATTTTTCAGTGAAGAAAAACTGTTGTTACTGTTTCCACTAGAATACTAAAAAGACATGTATGTTAATAGAAGGAATTGAATTTAAGTACCATCCAACAGAGCATTAATGTTGTTAGTCAGGCAGCTATAATTGTAAATGAGTGGTGATTTTTCCAAACTGAAGCTCCAGTTCTTAATGCTTCTGCACTATTTGGTCTCTGCAACTGGGATCCGCTTTTAGACCCAAATAATCTCAAAGATCTTTCACTCTTTAAACTGCCATATATGTCAGGTATGCGACAACCTAAGCCAAATACTATTTTTCATATATACTCTTCGACAATTGTTTCCATTTTTTTATCAAATAATTTATGTTATGAGTACTATTTTGCTGCGTTTGACTAGCTTCTGCAGCTTTGTTCGATAAATTATTTAGCAAATAACAGAAATGTTCATCAAATAATGTAATCTGCAGTATTGGATTCTTTTGGCGTTTGACTGGTTTAGATAAAAACATATCAGCAAAATGGAAGCTATGAAAATATAGTGATAAGACTATAGCAGCTGCCCCAGAAGGTTTCACAAACCAGAGTGGAAATGAAAAAAACACTGCTTATTGCTCACGTTCTCTTCCTTCTTACTTTCTTATTTATTTTTGTACCATAGGCATTAATTACTTGTTTAATTAGAAGAGTAAAGAAATTGTGTTGTTGGGCACGTGACACCAGTAATTCAGAAGGTGTACAGCTGGCTACTGAAAAGTGAAAAATCAAAAGACAAGAAAAGAAAGATTAATGAGGTGTTTTTCAGCTGTTCAGTGAGTCAAACAGATGTATTAATAATTAACATATACTTTAAGATGTGTTTATATACCTAGTGGGGGTAAAAACACAGACTATATATCGCCATCATGTGCTATAAGGAAAAAAAAGAAAAATGGCAGATGTCTAAAGTGTCTGTACCTTTACTGAGGTGGTCAAATCTCTGAATATACATAGATGATGTTTTCTCACACATGACATAAGCTGTACCATGATCTTTGGAATAACGCAAATGAGGTCAGAGGAATCACACTGCGAGATCATGGTAACAATTGCAGAGATATGATGAGTTTGGAAGGGTGCTCAGTAACATGCAGAGAGACGTTGCAGATGAATTCGACAGTGGACGGCCTAGCAGGGTACCTGTTTCCATGGGTGTGATGTGGTCCTATCAGACTGCCTACAACGGCCTGAAAAAGTTGTACAGGTCTTTACCTGTGCAGAACAGCAGCCATGAACACAGCGTGTCACCAGGGAACGTTGCTCTTTCCCATGAAAAGGAGATGACAGAAAGAGCTCTAGAAATTTTTAGCTTTACAGTCTTGATCCAAACCCCATTTGAAGTCTTTCTGCTGATTTCAAGCTAGCTTTGGTCTGGTTACACGGGAAAAAGAGATAGAATTATCAATGCAGTTGGGGGTGATCTTGTTTAGAGTGCCTTTGTAAAAAGCTGGTGGCAGACAACAGCTGATGGCATAAAGACATACTTTATCAAATTATATGTCCACTTCTGGTATTAAAAACTAATGCATTTGTCACATGCAATTGGTCCTAAAGCAGGCAAAAGTACTTCACAGCATGTCCTCTGAGAGCTGTCATAAATGGAAATCAGAAGAAATGCCAAATTCTTTAAGGCTTGACAGCAAATGATGTTTTAATTTAGTGGACATACAAAACTCTCTTTGACGTCTAAATGGATGTATGCCATTAGAAATCTCTCCCCCTTTCCTCAAATACTTGTGACAAAAGAAGACACGTAGACAAAACTAATAGTTTATTTTAATTTAAGAAGCAAAATTTGCATAGTACAGAAAAGGTTGCCTTCAGAAGGACTGAGCCCACATTCTAAAGATGGAGATGTTAGCAAATTGAGAAAAATTTTATCTCAGAGTGGAAATAGGAGTCTTTAAAACTGGATCCCTATTCTACAGTAACCTCAGCACAGGCTGGAGTACACTGGCATCCATAACACAAAGAATAAATTTTATGATCCCAATGCTTTACCTCAGGATTAGCCTAGTGACTGTAATTACAAGGAAGCAGAAAGTCAAACTCTTGGAAAGGGAATCTTATTGCTTTTGCAGCTGCTACCTGTGTCAAAAAGTTTCTGTTGAATCCCCTAAAAACCTAACTACCAAGTTATTTGCACTTCCAAACCCACAGCTATTCAACAAGAGGGACAAGACAAAACTAAGATGATATAAAGCATCCATCAGATTTAGTAGTTGCATTTGGGGTGCTTTCTGACCTTAAACCTAGAAAGTTGCATTGAAATGAGCAGAGACAGTTACTATTGAAAGGTGTTGACCTTTCAGCAAGGTTGCCGGTTCATTTATATGCCTCCTGAACTACTCATCACCTTCATTTATGATTAATAAACTCCAGTCATCCTGTTTGCACTGGATCACAGGTTCTTTGTTAACTTTTCTTTTTTGTATCCTTTGGTATAAATGCAGAGTGCAAAGTTTGTAGAAATATCTTGGACTTTGCTGTGAAAGATGTTGTAGCTACATATGCAATAATTAATCAGGTAGGGCTTTACAACCATGATCATAGCATCCCAAAATTTATGATGAAATCTGCATGTAGTGTCTGGATTCTAGCAGTGCTGACTGAAGTTTTGGTATTTTCATAGTTGGGTATGCTTGTTCTCATGTATGTTTGGGGTTTTTTTAATTTATTTTATTTTTCTTACAGACTGCTCTGGTCTGCTATGTAGCTATCATTCAAACAAGCACAATTTCAGTGGAGGGGAGCAGGATTCAGGGAACAGTGCACAGTTCTGCCACTTCCTCAGGGACTGGAATTGAGTGCAAAAAAGTGTTCCTTCATAAACTTGTTGCTCAAGGCTCTAAGCTTCTTTGGCAGATTCATGCATGTCTAAGAAGGGAGAGGCAGAGTTCCTATCTGTCATCTTTTCTCCTGGAGGCCCTGTACATTTTGGAAGGACAGGATACCTTAGCACAAAACACAGTGATGTTTTTCTTAGTCTCTTGGCAAAATCTGGCCTGAATTATGTCTGCAGAGTGGACAGAGGACTCCAAGTCTTCCTGCACCCTATTTATCTTCCTACAAAGACATACTGTTATCTGTGTATGAATAATGTCTTCAAAAACTACATAAAGGCTAAAGGAAATTTTGATTTTGCAGAAAAGGTAGACGGATCTATCTTCTATATTAACTGTTTTAGAGATAGCTTTTAATTAATAGATAATAGAATTACAGTCCAAAAAAATCCCCCAGCAAGTTTAATAACTTGCACTGTTCCTACGTATGTTATTTCTGTGGGACAGCAAAAGACCTCCAGAGCTCTTCAGGTTCAGTCTCCTTCCATGACACTTGCTAATTCATACATTCCATTTCATAAATGAATCTATCCTTAAGAAAAAATTTAGATTTTTTTTGCCTCATTGCTTGTATTACAAGACCTCACTGGGTCCACAGCATTCTAGAAAGTCTTCTTTAAAGGTCCTCCTGATTATGTCAAATGTACGTATTAACTGACCCCAATAATCTTTTTCTGGTGGTTATCTGCTAAAGTTGTTATAGTTCATGGCTGTCTCAGTTTGATTTTAAATGAGATGTCTTTGCTGTTTTTAAGGCCTCTATAGTAACAGCTTTTTTCTATTAACTGTATAAAGGAAATAATAAAGGTTATTTTGGTTTGTGTAGTTTCTACTTCAGTCAAAAACACTTCAGTAGTTGTCTTTGCATATTAGGGGGAAAGATGGATGGTCTTGGGGATGAGTTTCTTGTCTCGAATCACAGACAGACAGTTAATTTCCTAGTTTTTAGGAGAGAGCTGTTCCACAGACCCAAAGACATCGGAGGTAGGATTCAATTAGTTTAATTTTAGCTGGCTAAAATGTTGGTGCTTAATCTAAGGAAATGATCTGGATTTCTTGAGTCAGTGAACAGAGACGGGCTGTAGAAACCTCTGTTGGTGTGGGAAGAGTCATTCAGCGGCTGTTTCGCTCTGTCTCACTTTCTCTCTGTCTCTCTTTTAAATGGTGGAGGAAGTCTAGAGTAGCCGTATAGACTATAAGACTTCAGACCTTAGATGAAATGAGTCATTACCCCCTCTGGATTTGTTCCTGAAAAATGCCAAGTAATGTAACCAATCTAGCAAATCGTTTTAGAGTTTTATCTGCAACTACTCAATGGGGCTTTCATATTTTATTCCTAAACACAAGCATAACAGCTTTCTGGATCCAGCTACAGAATTTATAACTTTGCAAGACTCAAGTCTGTCTCCAGGCCCATTTCCCAAACTCTTCAATAGTTCCTTCTCCCTTTCATGACTGAATCATCTGGGATTATGTATGCTCACTATGTATTTGAATAGTAAAATTCTTGCACAATGAAGCTTCAATTTCAGTGGCAGCTCTAAGACAACACTAAAATACAAATAATAGATAAGAACAAATATGATAGAAATTCTTATCCTGCGTCTAGAGATAGAAAAGAAATAAAAAACCTGAGCAGTAAGCCTGAAGCCTGTGTTCTTTCAGGCTCAAATGAGACTCACACTTCAAAGCTGAGAATAGTTGTCTCAGTTCAGAATCCAAATTTACAAGTGAAGTTTGACTATGTCAGAGCTAGTTCTCTTACCCTACATGTTGTAAATACCTTTGAACTCACTCCTATGAAACAGAAGTGCTTTCTGAAGAAAAAAGTTGAAAAGTGGCTTACGAGCTACTGTAATTAAAATCTAAAAGATGCTTTCCCAGCTGTTGCTTTTGAAGTTATGCTTAGTTGGTGGCTGGGTGCCAGCATTCAATTAGAAGTATGCATTTTTATTAACAGACTATCATGTGTTATATTATGTCAATAATCCTTTTAAATTAATTCTTTTTATTTCTTGCGATAGTCACAGGTGTCCAGGTCATTAAATATTAAAATGGACCCCATTGACAATTGTGCAACGTTCTAAGTTTGGTGTTTTATTTGCACTGCATTTGAAGTTCAAAATTAAAATATCTCTGAACTTGTAGAAAGGTGGGTTTGGCCAAGATAAGTTAATGCCTGAGAGGAAAAAAATCAAAAAGAGAGATACGCAGTCTATGTGCAACTTTTTGCCTGCATTTGAATTTCTAATTAGCATGGTTTCATTTACTTACTCATCATATGCATGTTGTAAGTAGAGGCCTCATTATTTTGATTCACTTTCTTAGATGTCAAAGTCTCAGGCTGGAATTAGTATTGTGAGGTGGGTTTGATGTTTGTAGGCTGTTAGAGGTACTCAACTCCGTGTCAGAACAACACAAGAATCATCTTCCTGAAAACAGTCCATTTCCTAGTCTCCCAGCTTTTTATTGCAGGTTTCATCTCACCTAACTTTAGATGGGTGCAGTGTGGATACCTTCATCTAAGCTTGATGGCTAAATTTTCTTAATCTGGCTAATCCAGACAGCTATTTTGGGTCAAGATGAATGGAGCCTGGAAATGTCTCTTAGTCTTCCTCACATGGTGACAGGAGCTTTAGACAGCAAAAAGTCAGACAGAGGTTATCTACTGCCTGAAGATGCCTGAAGTTACAAGAGGTGTTCCCACCCATGTTGTCTTCATTTGTAGTTAAGGCCCTACCCAGTATGAAAAAGGATTGAGGCATATTCATTTTTTTCAGGCTGCCAGTGGAGGTTCAGGATACTATCCTGCCATTTAAACCATAATATACAATATTGAGTTTCCTCTTCCTTTATAGCTTAGTACCATGACAAATTCTGGACTGCAGGTTATATAGACTGAACTCTCCAGCCTGTGGAGCAGCTGGGCTGGTGTCTTTCAGTACTTGTTGCTAACTAAGAAGGTCACTTCTGAGACTGAGGAACTCTCTACTCTCAACCAGTTTTGGCTATTCCTTTAGAAATGGCAAAGAGAGAAAGTTAAATGGCACTGTTAAAAACAAAGTTAAAAGCAACAGCCTGACTGCTTCCTTTTTCTCAGTAACCACTCTCTGGAATTGAAGATCCTTTGAAATACTCTGTTAATTACTATGTATCGATAATGATTATAATACAATACATATCCAGTTCATAAAATATAGGTAGGTAGTAGTGTCCTTCATTTGTGGCTTACAAAGGGTGTCAAAGAGTTTTGCCAATACAAATTAATTCCTTCTTGTATAATATTTTTGGGTAGCTGCCCTCTTCATTTTACACATAGAAAGAAGTGGTCTGCCCACAGTCATGTTGGAAATGTGCTAAAAGCTGATTGGAAACCTAGAAATCCTCATTTCTATTCCTGCTTTGATGGCTCCTGTAGATGTGGCTGACAAATGTTGTTTCTTGAGGTATTCTGGAGTTAAGAACACTAGGAAAACAAGTGGTATATATGCTCATCTTCCACCCCATTCCAGCTTCTCATTTTAATCTCAGATGAGAAGGGCAAACCTCTCATGAGCTCAAAGGATAGAGGGAATTGTTAGAAATAACAAAAGAGAAGACAGAACAATTACAATGACAGAAAAGAGTAAGACAAATAGCATTTAAAACCCTTTTCTTGGTAACAGCTTTTCTAAATGATTTAGCTAATTAAAAAATACAGATGTTGATTTGACCTATTAGTCATTTTTCGTTGCACTTTTAAAGTTTTGGATCACAATGTATTTTTAACCATCTGCAAATAGCTTAAGAAAAACATATATGCCAAAACATTCTTTTTATAACTGAACAACTCTTTCAGTAAAACCTGAATTTTCACATAGATCTGTGCAAGAGCTGATGTTTCTTCTGTCTCTGACCTATCCCTGACATCTCTAAGAGCTACCTTCAGGAGATATATCACTTCCCTCCATTTATAGCCTATCTTCCACTGAATAGTAATTGATTGCTGGCCTTTGCCAACAACATATTATGACTTTAGCTGCTTTGTCCAGCTCTGTTGTAGGAAAGACAGTCAATGTTTTGTCTAGTCCTCACTTTTTTCTTCATGCCATACCTGTCCATTCATTCCAGAGAGGCCCAGCACCCTCAGTTTATGTCTGTCCAATAATCTAAGACTGTGAGTAGCCTGAGGAAGTTGGTCACTTGCCATCCAACCCAATATCCCACACATGAGCACATGGGCCACTTGTCCACACATGCGTAGACAAAGTGATGGATTGCAGGATGTAGCAAAATCTGCCAGGGACTTGGAAGGATTTCAGTTTCTTTGGATAGTCTGTGACCTATTTATGCATGCTATATTGATAAATGAAGTGAAAAATCTTTTACACCTTTCAATGAAGGTGCCGTTTGGTCTGGCAACAATGCTGACAATTTTAGTGGTGTCCTATAGGAAACAGCTGGGATTATTAATTCATTTTTACACAGGTCACTAAGCATCCAGAAGTCAATATTTCTTTTAAATTGCTCTCAATCTGGACCAAATCCATTCTGAAGGTGAAAGGTTCCAGATATATACCACTACCAGCCATTATTAGAGTCCTTTTTAAGTCTTGCCAATTGTTTTTCCTTGGTTCAGCCTGAGAATGACTGTATTAGGCAGAACAGAAAAGCTGTACATGCTCTTTAACTTTTGTTTTCAGCTCAGGATGTGATTTCATTTTTTAGTTCTTGGAAATATACTTTATCTTATTACAGATGACACCAATCAAGGTGAAAAAAAGATGAGAAAGACTTTAGATTCTGAGTCTGAAACAATTGCTCAGTGACTCAAGACTCAAATGTAATGAGGAAGGAAGAATTGCAAGAAAGAAAGATTTACACAGACACAGTTAAGGATAAAGCTGAGCAGAACTGTACGGTTTCAATTCACAGGAATTTCTTCAAACCTGTAATTTGACTTCGACTTTGTGAGAAGACATACCTGCTGACTCTGACATTTGATGAAAGTCAGAGCAAAAGTACTGAACTTCAAGGTGCATGGTGTCAAAACTATAAGTGCGAAATGTGACCTTAACATCCTCAGTCTTTGGAGGAGAAAGGAGGCAAAATGAAACTTTGCTGTTGATGTCTTGAGTGATAACGCTATGTGCCTGGGTCTTCAGATGTTGTCATTTACACAGCTACCTGGCTGGCTTAACACATTACTGATTCTCTTTTATAATCCATTTTCAGAGTTGTGAATGACTAAACAAATCCCAGAGAATCAAGCCCTATATCTTATTTGGATATTAAGTAGCTGGAAAGAATATGGAGAAGAACTACTGTAACTATGCAAGGGCTGGAAAGAGTGCTTTGCAGCAAGATGTTAAAAATGCAATACTAGTTCTTTAAACAGAAGATCAAAGATGATTTGATTACAGTGTTTAAAATTCTTCTTTGAGAGACACTAGTGATACCCAAAATAAGAGAAACAAGCAGTACAAGACCGGTGGCAGGAAGATAAACCCACATATATTCATATTAGATATATAAACAGTCCTCTTGTCATGGAAAATTAAAATAGCAAGGAAGAGAGTGGACCAAAGTGTCGATACCAAGCCTGCATGTTGTTGTGCAATATAGCTTTCAGCCAAGCAGAAGAAATTAATCACACTGTAAGAGTGGTAGGATGAATTAGTATCACTGATGTTATGCAAGAGGTCACGAGCTGGTTCTGTGGTGTCTTTGGGTCTTGACGTTTGTTGCTTGACAACCCTGACTCTGTCCTGCCTCCAGCCTTGATGTGAGGTTTTGGAGTGCTCCTTGTATTTGGAAATACCTGAAGTACTAGAGAGTCTCTGGAAATACCCAGACCAACTTCCAACATCAAAAGACAAGTTAAAAGATTACTTGAAAAGTTCTAGGGCTACTCCCTTTTGGAAGTTGTTTCTATATATTCACTCAGTTAAATTTGCATTTTTATTACCGATGGACTGATCAAAAATGTGACAACTTTGTTCCTGCTGTTTTTGGTTTTAGTAATTATGGGCTTTACCCGCCAGTTGTGACAGGTAGGCATGCAAGCAGCTAGACTGGAAGCATTGCAAAACACAAGAAAGCCAAATATTCAAGAAGCTTCCTAACACAGTTTTCAGACCAAGGAGATTTGAAGAAGACCAGTGACAGAACTGGTTGGGAACCTTCTTTCATAAAATGATCTCTCTTTAAAGAGAAGTTTTCTGTAGAAAAAACTTATTTCTGCAGATATTTTTTGAGTTTACATTGGGAAATCCAAGCCCAAATTATTTAGCTTTGGGCTTGTTGGACCTGAATAAAATACCTCCATTTGTTCAAGTGGCCAGAAACAGTTAGTGATGGGCTGGTTCAATATTATTCTTTGTTTTGTTGTGGTGGTGTCCCTAGGGATTTGCTGTTCTCCTAACTCATTCCCATTCTGTCCTGTGGGGCAGATTGATTATCTGTATATAATGCAGCTAGATCTCCTCTGGAAGCAAAAACTGTGGTGCAGTGTGGGGGTTCTGTGATGTCTTATGGAAATGTCATCCCTGCAGAGAGCACAGGAAAAGGAGCAAATGTAGGTATTCTTAGGTCAGGTGGAAAAAAGAAATAGCATGCCAAGGAACTATTAACAATTTTCCTTTTTTCCCACTACTATCACCTTTTCTTTTATCTCCTCTGTTTTTCTTTTTTATCAGTCATGTTCAATGCTGGTAAGATTCTTCTTCAACCAACCTCAGGCATTCATTTTCAGGAAATTAACTTGGCATCGTAACAGCTCTTAACATCTGTGACTCTTGACTTGGAGATAGTTGACTAAAGGGGCTAGGCAGAATTTTAATTTATTGCCAAATAAATTACTGGTTTATTTTTTTTAAACTAGGACTTAACAGTTTGGGTTTTTTCCTCCGTTGTATTACATTTATTTGGGTATGAGAATAACACAAGGGATTGAAAGTGTTTTATACTACAACATATTTCAGAGAACAGGCCAAAATAGTATATCCTTATATTTCCAGAAAATTTTTTGTCTTCGCTGGTATAAAGATTTTCTGTTTCATTTTTAGACAGATGCTGATAAACCCTTGCTGTGAAATTTGAAGTAGATGTAAGGTGTTAGGAATATTTGCTGCAAAATAGCTGTGCTCTGCTTTACTCTCCTAGTTCCAGTTCAGCATTAACTTCACCTGTGTTTACACCACAGTAAAACAAAAGACCCCAGAAAAAAGCTACCAACCAAGCATATTTTTACAGAATAGTGATACTGTGATGAAAACACTTTTGTTGCCTATGAAGATGTAAGACAGGCGATAAAGAATATAATGTAACCCTATGATCTACATGTGGAAGATGGTAGGCACACCGAATCACTGTATCCAGCTGGTTCTGCACCTGATTTTCCATTTCTAATGTAATGTCATATTGATACTTAATTTACTTTCCACATACTATTCCTGATCATCCTTTCTTCTTCATGGTCTTTCAGATCTTTCTTGATTTTATTTAAGTTAATCATCACAGGCAACTATGTTGAAGTCTTGCAATCTGGAAGAACTCTTCTGCATTATAAGCTGCCTCTTCCCCCCTCCCCATAATTTTCATTTTGTTCCTGCTCTTTTCTACTCACTCTTCTTCCTGTTATCACAATTTTCTAACTTATCTAGAAAGGCAAATACTGTAGTTACCTTCATAACAGTTGAGAATTCTTTCCACTGAGCTGGATATGCTTTGGCTAGCAGTCACACTCAGACACAAACTGAATTTGGTTCTAGATTCTAAATTTCAGGTGTTCTCCTCCCTGCAAATGAACTGAACCCCCCCCCCCCCTTGAGTCTTGATAATTCTGAATTTTTATATCCAGATTAAGGTGTTGAAGATGAAGTCCATTCTACCTTGTCCACTCAAATTCCCACCACTTCCCTGGTAGTACTACTTTTTTTCCTCTTTCTTATATTTTTTTAAAATAGTAATTAAAAAAAACGTTAGCTACATTTCTACTTGAAATATTAATCTAGCCAAACACCAAAAAAATGGATATTTGGGTGGGAACAGAGTATATAAATTTTAAAATGATCCTATACTAAAATTGTTAAGCAACTGTCTTAAGAATGCCTGTTCAGAAAGTTCAGAACTGAAGGGTTAAATTACAGTCTGATTTTTCAAAAGTGAAAGCATCGACAATACCCAGTGGAATCACAGAAAAAGCAGATTTAAGTACATATCTTTAGATGTGTATATTTGAAATTTTCAGTTCAAATTTGCAAAGTATAAAAAGAAAGGTCCTATGCTATCGCTAATCCTTTAACAGTCCAATGCCAAAGTAGTATTAAACTGGCATGCTTTGGTGTTCCTAAGACTTAGTAGATCAATATTAGGTATTTTACATGTAAATCCCCTGCATGCATTTCTATAATAAGGTCAACAGTACCTATTTTGAAACTCCCCATTTATCAGTTTATGGAAATGGACAAATAGCCAGTGTTTAGAAAATTTCAAATGTAAAACTTCCTTCACTCTTTTTCCAAATAATTTATGTACTATTTCTTCTGCACTACAGGTGCTTTTTTCTAAGTGTAAAACTTGTCTTTTTAACCAACTGACTTTAAAATGTTAATGCTTAAACCTCAATATTTTTGTTACTTCTGGTATGGAAGATCAATAAGTCAAAAGTACTAAAAAAAATTTTAAGGGCTGTACTTCCTACTGTTTACTTTTTGCCTTTTACTGATGAAACAAGTCTGTTCCATGATTTATATGTTTCAAATAATTGTAATCACAGATCCTTTTTTATTTAAAGACAGAGATATTGAAATTATTTCACTTGCAATGACTATACTCCTCCTCCTCTCTCCATCTTCTCTCTCCAGGAAACCTTCCAACCAGCCAAACATGAAAACTTTTAGAACCCAGCCTCAGCTGGTGACAACCAGGAGAGGTGTTCTGCAGTACAACCCATCTCCTCTAGGACCAGACTCCCAGGTTCAGTTCACAGATACCACCCTGGACTTGTTGCCATCTCTACTAGCTAGGAGCATTAAAAGCCCTGATCTAAACCTCACTGAGAGTGGTGGTAATCCTACTCTTACATTCCCTAAGTTTTTTATTAGGAATTATAATTATACTGTACCATTTATGCAGGATACTGAGATGAATGAATGAAGAATTTTACTTGTTATTATCTTTCTTAAAACAATCTGATTTTGGAAGTCTTCAGTTAAATGACTTATCCTGACATGTCTTTCCATTTTCTAAACAGGAAGACTTTGTTGGTAAATTTCCACTTGGAAACATGGTTGGGTTTTTTGTTTGGGTTTTTTTTTCTAGTTAAACATTGGCTTATGGAAAAATCAAAACTTTATGGAGGAAAATTGTGATGTCAAAAACCCAGAAAACATCCCTTGGTAAGAAGGAATATTTCATCCTGTGTCAGTTAAACCTATATAACCTATACCTGAGTGGTTTTTTTTCTTTTTGCTGTATTGTCGCCAAAACTTATTACATGTATGTCCTAACTGAAGCATTTGCCTTGTAGTTTGGTTTAGTCACGTAGTACAAAGTTGCTATTCCTTCTGCCTACCTGATTGCGAAGAACAGCAGTGCAGACACAGTGCCACAGATATCCGTGAGGGGTGGCAGTGCTCAGAGGCACCCATCACACCAATGGCATGCCTGTTCTGCAGTCACATTCTCGGTTGCTTTGCGTGACCCTGCTAGAGTACAGCTGAGGACATCATCCCACCCCAGGGGAAGCTGGTGAGAGAGACCTGCAGGGACTTCTGCAGTCCTTGGTTTGCCCTGTTTTGCTTTCATGGGGGAAGAACCTTAACCTCTGGTTTAGGTTTTGATATGCATTGTCCTGTTGAATAACCAGAAACAAAAGAGAAATTGGCATTTTCACCCTTTTTGCTACTTTCTTTCCTGAAGACACTTGAAATGTATTTAATTCCTCACCTAAGAACAATTCATCTTGTCTCCTTTTTAACCTGTTAGCAGGTAATAAATGTTTATTCTCTGCAATAATTGGCAGTCCTATGGTGATCAGAATAGTATAAGAGCCAAGATAGAAAAGAATGCATGTTTGTAAGCTAGCAGACTAGGGATTTAGAATTTTCCCTTTTCAGCTTTAAGAAAATCTTGTAACCTGTGTGGGCCATCCTTTTAGGTCAATTTCATGCAGACTATTTTCTCTTTTTCTATATCAATCCTAAATTAATACAGTAGGTGCTCTGCAGCCAGCATGGTTTTGCATTGATCTTGGCCAGCTTGTTTACAGTGTTTTGGCAAGTTGCTGATGTACTTCTCCCTGGGGATAGAGCAGGGGTTAATTGCTGTTAAACTCTCAGTGCCAAGTAATGGTTCAGACTCTGTGCTACATTAAAGATGACACTAATAAGGAAAGAGTGCACTGGATTGCTCTGTGTTGAAAATTGGACTTGTGGTGACAGAAACTTGGAGCAGAGCTGATGTAATAGGGAGGCCATAATGTAATTATAACTGCTGAACATGTGTCATACCAAGTTAAATGATACATTAATGAATCAAAACAGGTGATGGAGTGTTGCTCTTTCAGCAGATAGAGGTGTTTTCAAGGTCAGATTGTCATTAATTTAATAATCTGTAAACTGGATATTCTTCAAATTATAAGCAAAATCAACTTTAATTTTTTTTTTAGTGTATTTCTTGCCTTGTACCAAAGGGGTGAAAAAACAGAAGATGTTATTCTCAGCATAATTTTGTTTATCTCTCTTTTATTATATCTCTGTTATACTTAATACAATATATGTGTACCTAACATTTTTCAGCCAGGTGTGAGCTCTGTTTCCCTGTGCTCTGAGCAGGCTGAACACAAGCCAAGAGGTGTGTAGACATATTAGTATAGCATCGAGCTGAGCTAATAAGCTTTGCTGAGAGACAGAATACATTACACCAAATACAGTCAGTAAACGGCTTCAAGTCAGCTTGAACCACAGATGAAACAAGCTCATGCCTGCTCAGAGCAGAAATAAACCTGTAGTAATATTGTGAGTTATATTATGTGTAAATGTTCTCTGCCTATTATGATTCTGCAGCAAACGAGAAACCATCTCTTACCTCAACTGGTTCCTTGTTTAACTCCAGTGTCATGGGTGAAGTTCCTACTTTTTGATTCTGGTAGGATCTCTATATTCAGGAGTTAAATAAAAGCTTCCATTCCAGAACAAGTAACAGTCCAAGACACCACCATACAAATGATACTTGACTGCCTGAACATGACAGTATCTATCTATCTCTCCAGCAAGTTCTGAGTACTTAAAGAAACCCACCACTTATTCTTTTTATGAAACTTACAGGATTTTTACAAGTAGCATTGGTTGAGAAGTTAAAACAGGGCCCCATGGAACAAAGAATATAGCCATTTTTGAGGAAAAAAAAAATCCTTTCTTGAATGTTGCAGTCCTCTGATTCCTGCCATGTCTAAAAAATTCTGTTTATTTCACATTTGTCTTGCATTCCATAAGCTTCTCATTTATCCTCAAGCTGTTAAAAAATGAAGCAAAGACTTTTTAAAAGGGTCTAGCAGAGTCCAGTGCTGAGTTTCTATTAAAAAAATGGGATTTTAATGCCTAAATCAAATTGAGTCTTTTGAAAATGTCACAATAAGGTCACTTTGACTTTATTTTTTAATTCTTAATCTTTTTTTTTCCTAATATGGACAATAAATATTAAAAAAATGGAATTTTGCAACAGATTCCTTACTAAATGGTGCTTCTGTATTGTTTTTAATGTTTCCTTTCTTTTTTGTTAAAGTTTTTGGGGTTGAACTCCTTGTGTTTGAGAAAATCTTGGATTTTACCTCATTTTCCCTCTGATGTCATACTATTTAAGGGAGGCAGGTTTTTCCTGTTGGAAAAGTAAAATACCAGTAAAACTACAAGTCCTTATAGGTCTCAGGAGATCTGCTAGAAACCAGGTCCATGCCAGCTCTCTTCATCAACATGTCCTGTCTCCCAGCGCTGTTCTTTGGCAGAGTATCTCCTGGAGGCCGAGCACCTCCCAGGCACAAGTTTGTGAGGAACACCTGAGGTAGGACGAACTGTTCACATACTCTTTCTTGATCTTCCCTGTTCCCCATCCTCTTGTCTGCTTCTTTTCCTCTCTGTATTTTGATGAAACGGATGATAAGCTGTTCAGCTCAGTGACTTCCTTTTACGGCCGTCCTGCAAGGATGAACGGAAGGGCAGTAGCATTTGTCTTCAGCAGATTAATTCTGATTTGTTAAGTTGCTTTCAAGTATATTTGCAAGAGAAATTTTTGTTCCTTCCACAAAGTTCAAATTTGGCCTAAGAGTCATTTACATTTAGGGATTACCGAAATAAAAGATTTCCCTTTCAGAAGGTGTCAGGGAAGTCAAACTTTCCTGAAGGGAAATGTCCACAGAGCAAACATCACCACTGGGGACAAGAACAGCATTCTCTGTGTCATTTGGCATCCTTGGCCCTTGAAATACTGGCCATTCACTTCTGGTGGGGAGAGGTAGAAGAAAATACTGCTTCCATGGTATGTACTGTAAGTTGTCTGCCTTCACGGTCAGGTCAGCATTTTTTGTAGATGGAATCCCTGAACTTTTTTTTTTCCCCTGAAGATTTTATTTCAAGCCATGTCCATCTCAGTGAAAACTGAACATTGCTTATTGTGCTGGGAGCATGCATTAAAAAGCTGTGGCGTATGGTCTCCCAGCACTACATCTACTCTAGTCATCCTTACTGTAGAGACTTGACACCCCAGCACTTTCTTGTTTGGCTGGTCAATTAAGCAGATCTAAGAATCATGGATATTTATTATGGTTGCCAATCTAAGACTGAATTTCACCTTTGAGAGTCATAGGAAATTTCATTGCCCATTTTATTTATCGCAGTGTAATATTGGTAAAGAATGGCTAAGCACTATAATGTTCAAGATGACATTCTCAAGGAAAATTTGTTACCGTACAAGGGATAAATTATCTAGAACATTTCATTAAGAAGGCTTTTTGCAATACCCAGAAGTTGCACGTGTTCAGGGGAACTCATTGACTCTCCAAGGTGTAAACTGCCACTTTCTTAGTGGGGGAAAATAGAATAATCCTTTACCATGAAGCAGATCTGATCAAAAATGTTATGTTGTCAACATTGAAATGTTCTGTGGGAATATAGCAAATTTGTAGAGATATTGTGGGGAAAAAAGCATTTTAGTTTTGGAATGGACCATTGAAACTTTTGGATTTGAAGCAATGTTTTGTGTCAAGATGTATTAGATTTTGGATTGTTAACCATCATCTATGATTTAAAAAGTCAAGATTAGACTAAAGGATTTTAATTTTATAGAAGCAGAGCATAACCCTAACACAAAATTAATTTCCCTCATAAATTTTTACTTAAGTGGAATAAAATAAATGAAGAAGCACTCTTGTTCTGACGGTATAAGAGGCATAATATGAAGAGGAATGTGAACCAGAGTTAGAACACATGGGGTCCCATCCAGCAGATGCTGAAAGCTTACCTTCAGAAATCTCTCATTCTTGGTGCTCCCTGAGACAAATACATTGATACTCTTGCCGAAAGTCAGTGATTGTATGAGGTTCATCAGTCTCTGGCTCACCAGTATGTTGTTACTGATTCAGAAGGAAAACAGATCTAAAAAATGGTGAAATATGCTGCAAAACGGAAATTCCAGGCTTTAAACCAAACTTTAAAGAATCTCCTGATTCTGCTTTTCTCCAAATCTCTTTCCCTGTATTCAGCCAGCCATCCAAGGCAATATCCCACTCTTTGGTACATGTCAATGGTAAAATTTCTTTTTGAGTCTTTATAATCATGAACAATGGTCAGTGGCTGTGGAGGTGTTCCCATAGTACCATTACTATGTTACTTGTATGACATCATAGAAATAAAAATTATGTTTAGGAGTAAAATTACAGTGTCACCAAGTGCAGCAGGGCTCCTTTCACTGACACCAGTGGCAAGTTTTCTGTCTGGTACTTACATAATATAACAGCAGCATCATTTGCATCATTGTTATCCCCACATAGAGCCTATACTGGTTATTAAACATGGCTTCACATGTTACAGGCCTGTCATTCTATAAGTGTCCCTTTTCTACAAGTGACCCTTTATTAATCCCTGTAAAATCTATCTGGTTCTTCAAAATAAACAAAGCTCCAGGGAAAATGTTGATGTCTTGGTATTTCTCTGCCACCTTTTTTAAACCCATATGTAGATGTTGAGTTATAGTCTTGATAGAAGGATTCCTTTGAAATATATTGAACTGTGTAATGTAATTCACCAGAAATTGCAATTGAGTTATCACCTGTTACTGATGACCACAAAAAAAAAAAAGCTCAAATCAGCTATTTGAGGTTAATGTGCCTGAAATACTATTCAAATTTCTCTGGTTGGGTTGTAGAGTGATTAAGTTCTTACGATTTGGTCAAACGGATTTTTAAATTCCTCTCTCCAGTAATCTATTTACTATGGTCTGAATCCTGCACATTTTGCTCTGGGGCACTGAGAGAGAATAATATACTTTAACATGTCTGAGTATAGATAAAATCAAGTCTTTGGGGCCATGTGAAGGTGAACTTAGGTAATATGTCCACTTGGCCCAGGATAATCTAGTCCTTGGAGGAAGAACTAACTAATTTCTTAATATTGCCCTTATAATTGCAATGCTCCTTTCTACCAAGTGTCATATCTTGAAGACACATATGTCTTTTCTAAGGAAAAGGAAAGGTACATTTCAGAGACACTAGCACATTCCCAAAGTCAATGCTGTTTGTTCTTCTAGTTCCACACATCTTTCCACTGGAAGCACAAAATCTTTTATGGTACAGACGCTTGAGTTGTGTGCATTATCAACATTCTCTGGCATCATAGTCCCTGTATGATGTAGTCAAAATCTGGGATTTCACTTTGCTGATCTCTGTACAAACACAAAGATGGTTCCTGCCCTCGGGATTTTACAATATAAACATTTAAAAACAAAATAGACGATGGTTGAATTCAAGAACAGGAGACAAAGAAAGAAGGAGACAGTAGCAGTCTCAGCACAGCTGGGACCTAGCATTTATCAGGTTGTGTTGTCATCACACAAGTGAGTTTTAGGACTATGAAGATGAATAAGGAGGTAGCTTTACAAATGATAATAAGGTACTCCTTTGAGGCCTATCTTCGTCCTTTCTATGTTTTGAAATGCACATCTTCTTCCTTTCTTGTATACCCTTTGTAGCCTAAGCATGGAAGAAAGGAAGAGGTGCACTTCAAGGTCTGTAAGAAGATGGAGACTTGTCTCAGGTATTGATTAGAGGTCAGTGTTACATTTCATTGAGCTTTTGTTTGCATATGAGATTACCCAGAGATGAAAAGTAGGGAAAAGAAAAGTGGACAGAGGACAAAGGCCCCCCAGTAGGACACTGGAAGAGGATAACGAGGGTTTACCAAGGAGTACACTGTAGGAATGATTAGAAAAGTAGGAAGAGAAGCGCAAAAGAAGAGGGTCACTGAGGCCAAAAGAGAACAGTTTCAAGAACAGTGTGGTTCACTGCTTCAAAGGCAGGTAACAGGTCAGTGAGGATGAGAAAGGAGGCATTGTCCTAGCTATCCTGATGTAAGAGAGCCGTCATTTTAAACTGGGAAGAATAATTTCATTGCACTGGAAGGAACACGACAGTATTTTTGTTGGGATTGTAAAAAGTATAATCAGCAAGTTCACAGATAAAAGGAGACTGCAGATAGGAACTGCAGCCAAAAACATTGCCAACTGTGCGATAGTGAGAATATTTAGCTAACAGCAACTGTTTATGTTGATTTATGAATTAAAGGAAGCTTTCCTTCATCCAAAAAATTTTATTTCTTGTATTTCCCTGAATTTGCTGTGAGTTTTAAGCACCTTTTGTTTATATTTCTTGGCATGTGTTTGGGGTTTTTTTTTTGGTTTCTTTACCTTGCCATTCTAGAAAATGCAAATAGACTATAAGCTATTGCTGCATTTAAATGAGACACATGCTTACATTAGCCTTAATTTGATATTAAGGTTTCTTCGGTTGTTTGAAGAACCAATCCCAAAATTACTCTTGCAAATTACCTATTGAACTTCCACTCTGATGCAATCCCCTTCTAGTCTCTTCTACACTCCAATCCTTCTTTAAAAATGGTCTTAGCAGCCTTTCTCTAGACTTTCCTGAAACTACCATTGTTAAGAGTATTTTTATTCCGTCCTCTTTTCCCTTGTTTATTTACTACCTTTCTGCTATTCTATTAGACAGATACATTTCCCTCATAGGACATATACATTGGGATATTTTAGCTGGATTTTTACTGTGGTGTCTTGTGTTCTATGCCTTTTTAAAATGTATTTATTTTAAAATTTGCCTGTATCATGCTTTTGAGTTGGGAATGTAGACCTAAATATTCTAAAGAGTTCTAAAGTGTTTCCATTGCTATAGGTTCTGATTCATACTCTGAGAATTGCATGACACAGAAAATAAAACTCTGTTTTTATTTATGTATTTCAGTTTTTCTAGAGCTTCCTCTTGGATCAAGGTGCAATCATTAAGGGTGGCAGTTTCCCACAAATGCAGTTAACTGTATACTGCTGCTTAAAGAGGTAAGTAAACCAGCCTTCCATAACCTAATCATTGCACATGGTAAATCTCTGACACCCCTAATCCATTAGCATTCCCCTCAGAATCCCCAGTGGTAGCATCCTTAGCATCTTCTAGGCTGCAGTATTGCACCTTAAAATATGGTATACCTATGATATTTACAGTTTATATGTTTTAAACTAGATAAGTATCTGATTCCAGAGAAAAAGCATGAAGAATATTCCCCTTCCGAGTGACTACTGTTTCATTGCAGCAGGGACTCAGCTAATAAAGTTTTTTCATATTAAGGGAGTTATAATTTGCTAGCAGGATCTCGACAGTTGTCTTTAGAATAAGACAATATGCCTTTCCCCTCCCTACCGGGCCTAATTCCCTGGTAACCTTATTGAAAATGTGCATGGGCTACAAAACTAAAGATTAACTGTCCAGGGACCTGCTTCCTGGAGCTTATTTGAAGATTAAATCAAATGGCAGGCAATATATATTTGGTAATTCAGCTTTGTTTCAGACTTTTCCAATCTAGTGGCAAGTATAATAGAAGAATCTGACACTCAAAAGCACTAAATGGGTTTTTCTTTTTTCCCTTTTTTTAATTTGAAAATGCCTGGTATTTCTGTCCATAGCAAAATTAGAATTAATGATTTATTTCCTCATGTCTGAAGATCCCGTTCTTTTTTTTTGAACATGAAGCAAAGGAATTTTAATTACTGATGATGTGAACAATTTTTCTCTTTTTGATGAGATATTATTCTTTCCTTTTATTTTACGTAACAAATACCAGCAGAAGAGTTTAAAGAGAAGCACAAAATATCTGCTATAGTGTTACAGCATTCATTTAAACAGAAAGGGAAACACACATATTGTTTTTTAATTCAGTGTTTAGACTATGTATTAGTTAAACAGATTTCTATTCAGCAAATTGGATTGAGATGGATGGAGATGTTATGCTGTTTTAAAAAACTGTATTTAGAAGGCACATTCAAAGACACTGAAGTGCAATTTGTCCTAGTAGCAGACATCTGAAGAACAAGTGACATTCTTACACAAAATCTATATTGGTGATGTATTTAATTACAGAGTTGATTGAAATTGACAGCTTCAGTGACCTATGAGTGCACTGTTACTGACTGATGGATGCTTCAAATCTGGTTACTTTTAAACCAATTCACATACTGTTCAATAATATCCTGTCAAACTGCAAACTACATTTTTGCATGTATATGGACTAGGCAGAGAATGTTTTAATTAAAATAAGGTAGAGATGAATGATGTTTAAAAATTGATGTAATTACTAAAAATATGGTCATTATGATTTGAATAAGAGATAAAGAACTCTCAGCATTATTCAGGGTGGCTGTATTCCTTAAGAAACATATATTTTACTTTCATACTCACTCATATCAGCCCAAAACCTTTCAACACAGATTAGCTCTACAGCCTCTTTGCACATACACAGGCAGTTCCCATTAATAGCTAGACACAGTCATTGAGAAAATGGTACCTGAGCTTTCTGAAAGCATGTGACATCTGCTAAGGGAGACTCTGGAAGCTTTGCAGCCAACTTCAGTGCAGAGGCCAAGTCCCCTAGCAGCAAAAGATGACTCCAATGGCCACTTTTCTAGGCCTTTCTGGAGCGTTAATCACGATCTCAACCACAACACGTTTCTCATGCCTTTGTAACAGCACATGCAGTGTAGAGTGCAAACGCAAGTCTGGGATTAGCAGTGGACAACTCTTCTTCTTTGCCCCTCTGTCTCCTTTGCTTCCACTTCTCTGTAGTTCTGTGGGGGTAGATCATGCTTTTCTCAAGCTGTTGTATATTGACTTGAGACTCTGCGGACAGGTAGCTATTTCTTAGTAATATCTAGAAGTATAGCTTGTCTTCTGGAAGAGCAGCCAACAAGGTGTGAACTGGCTGAAGAGCTCGTGTTCCAATCTAAAGCCAAGTAAATGGCATAAAGAATGAACAGGTACTTGAGATGTCAAAATGCCAAGTGGCCTCATAATCCCATTCAGTTAATTTGTATCTATATCCTGGTAGTAATGGTAGCAATACAAAAATAAGCAAGCTTTCTCTCTTCCCAGATTGGTCACAGTGATCAATGTCTTCCCTACTGCCAGATTATATTGCTGTAACTAATTATGTACACAATTTAAAGCAGAAGCAATGTTAAGGGTCCAGGATATGCCAAATATGTCAGCTCACCTATCCAGTGAGATCATTTCTCCATTGAGCATGTCAAGAACTGCCTGAACAATCATATTTCTATCGATGATATTTGCATTCTCTGAAAGAACAGCAAAGATTACAAAGCCTGTGTGAAACAAATATGATCTGGGTACAAAGCATCAGGCTGAAAAAAAGAATTTTTAGTGAAGACTAAGCTCCTTAAAATAAACTATAGGCTTTCTCCCTTTGAAGATGCTTTCTCAGTGTAGCTAAAATTATTAACTTTGTACATAAGTGATGGAAAAATCAGACTCCCTATAGTCGAAATCTGCATTAGAGGAAGAGTGAAATGCTTCCAATGTACAAAAAAAAGGATTGATCCAGCCTGAAGAAATTTTAAAGAAAAATTGTAGTAACTTTTGCATAGAAAAAAATAAAAATGTTCCTTTTTTACTTTTGCTTCTGTTTCCCTAACATAGTTTTGCATTCTGTTTATTTAAGTAGAAGTAATAGATTTCACACTTCAACCTGGAAATCATTTTTACACTCTCTGAGATCAGGTAAGTAACAGAACATAAAAATATTGAAAGTCTTAAAGTTATCCAGAATTTTACCAGTGGAAACAAATCCACTCTGTCACCAATAAGGATTGTGAAAATATCCTTTGAGTGAAAAATAAGAGCAAATAAGAATATTTAGCTTTAGAAGAAGTTCAGGGAGTGACAAATTATGTTACAGTACTTTCACAGCTTATATCAGAGAGAGTTAAAAGTGTAGTCATGGTAACATGGAGCTTGTTACGGACTAACCAAAAGACTTACCCAGTTTCTTTGTGGCTTGCACTGAGCTCTGAATTGTCATTGAGGATAATTTAAATTAGCAGTTAATCTTTACGTGCTTTAGTTCATGGTTCATGTACACCTAAGTGAAAACACTGCAATAAGTGCAGGCATAGTTTACAATGAATAAACCTAACAAAACATGTTCTTAGCAGGGAGAAAAAGGCAGCTGTATCTACCAGGTGTCTCTTGTTTGCAAGTTCAGGACAAGTTATTCCTGACTAGAAAGCAATTTCTCTCCAGAAGCAGTTGAAACTAAGCTAACCTGGTTACTCAGCAGTGCCCCAGGCCCTCTCTCCTTCCCAGGCAAAAGGATTCACAATGCTGCAGAGCAGTCCAGGCTGTGCAACTAGTCCGGGGTAAAACTAAGCTTTCCCCTAGCCTAGGTCACTGCATGGCTTTATCGACATGCACTAGGATGAGAGAGGAGATAAGTGTAAAGAGAGAACCACTACAGATTACAGCAGATTACTACTGTGTAAATTAAGCAGATGTTGGATCTTCCTTCTCCCTTCATATATGAATGAGGAACCAGTTAACAGAGGTTTTGAAATAATGGGGCCAGAGGACCTGCGTTAATACCTTCCGAGATAAGTGGCATTGGTCCCACCTTAGGATTTCCTCTGCTGGTCTTCTGCACTTTTCTAGACATACCTATACTGCATACCCTCACTCCACTGATCTGAGGGTGTCAAAAGAGCTGTAATGGCTTTTTAAGCATAAAGAATAAAAATGAGGAGAGCAATAAAAATAATGATGTCATACTTGCTGTGACCTATATCTAGGAAACACAGAAATTTTTCTTTCCATCAGGAAGAATACATATTGAAGACTGCTAATCTCACATGAAAGTTTTGTACTGTAAAAAAAAAAACCCCAAACCAAACTCAAAAAAACCCAAACAAACAAAAAACCCCAGGCTTCTTTTCTCTACCAGGAGTATCTGTCTCTGACTAAGGATCACCAAAAAGTATCTGTTGTAGAAAAAGAGTGTTCTGCTGAGAACAGAAGATAAATTATTTACCTAGTATTACTCATTTATTTTTGGCTTGCTTTTGAAAACAGTGCACCAGTAGGTTGCTAACCTTTTCTACCTGGCTACGCCGCCTTCTCTGGACAGCCAACAACTCTTCATGTGTGTTGCTTACAGGCACAGAGCATGTGGCTTGTGTACTTGCTCTGTGGGCTGGGCATAGACCAGATCCTTCTGACCCTTTACCTAAGATGTAGCTGTAGGACAGCTTGAGTCTAAGCATGTTTTCTCTGTTTCTTCATTGTGTTAAGTGCTAATCTCCAACACTAATTTTGGCTTGAACTTGTTGGGTCAGTTTTATGCAATTTCCTTTGCAATGAAGGCTCCAAAATGTTTACATTTCTGTCCACATGTGAATGATCTAAGTGGAACAGCTTAGATGGAACAGCTATACCTCTAATTGCTTAAATAACACTTTTTATCATAGGACCCTGTTTTCAGCTGTTTGTAACTTTTTCAGACTTCAGAAATGTTGACTGAGATTTTCTGAGTTGAATATCTGCCTCAGGCTGAACAGGCTAAAATAGTTCAACTGTTTCCAAGAACAAGATTAGGAAAAAAAGACCTTGTTTTCTCATGTTAAAAACTATTATTTGCAACAGGCTTAAGAGAAAACCTTGCTAATGTCTATGTTTTAATGACAGCAGGAGCTGGGCAGTCAGATCCCTGAGTCAACAAGAAAAGTTACAAATTGAAAGCACAGATGTTGCTCTGTCCCCTCTATGCCTTGCTTTGTTTGGTATCAGTCAGGGTGTGTGGGGAAAGGCTAGTGGAGGAGCAGGCATACCTCTGACAAATCCCAGTTTGGTTATTTGATTTGAGGATGGATATGATTTGATCACTGAGCCAGCAGAGCTTATGAATTATGCAAGCAGCATCTGGCCCCTAGAGAGCAGAGACTGGCCATGAATTGGCATAACTGTTCCACTTTTCCACTTTTTATACAATATCCTCTTTAACCACAGTACCCTCACGCTATCAAGAGTGTTCGAGTATGGGCAGGATGGGCCTTCTTTTGTACCAAGCCAGCCTGAAATTCCCTTTTCTGATTTTATTTCCTTGTTGGCCAGTTACAGACTGCCTGGGGTTTCCTGAGCAGGATGAGTGAACCAGTAGCTTAATTATGAAGTTACCTTCTGAACTTTGTTGGTTTATAAACTGAGATACGGGTGTTTGGTTCACAGTGTTGGAGACAGTGACTAGCTGTGATGGTTGGATATAGAGCTGAACTTTACTAAATTTTTCAAGTATCCAGGCCTACTGTCCTTTTTCAATGATCTCTTGTTTAGGTATTTGAAACTCCTAGGAAAACTTTTCCCTGAATTAATTTTTAAATTTCTCTTTTCCTATCTAATCTAACAAAGATGAGTTAAGGCAATTCTAGCTGCAATAGTCAAATGTTAAACCAAGTCTCAATTTTTTTCTCATCAGCTTGTTCACTTGGCTATAAACGTAGTATACGAGTAATCTCTGCACATCAGGAAAAGAAATACAATGATGTGAGTATTACACAAAATTTGAACTGAATAGCAGACTCAATGCAATTTTAGTAATTTTTCTTTTCGTTCTCAACTTTTCTATTTTCCCCTCTAGCATTTCTGGATAGACATTCCAAGACTATCACTATGAATAGGATGTAACAACAGCCATCTGCAGGTCAGATAAATCCATCCATCAGCATATCAGCAAGTGGACCTAAAATATTTATAGAATTTTTATTCATGAGAGAAAGAAACCATTAATTGGTGATTAACATAAGAAGGTAATAATGAACTCAAATCTGTGTAGTACAGTTTTGTTATCACTCATTTTCTGCAGGCAAGATAAGAAAACAAAATGAAGAAATTAGTTTTCATTTGCCAGAAGAGCTATTTTGTGTAGATTACTGATGAAATGCATTTTGAAATCTGATGCATCTGTACATATCTAGATTCGTTTCTCTGATCTAGTGAAATATCACAGATACTTCCCAAAAAGGGAGCTTTATAACAAACAGTAAAATCTATATCAATCACTGTGTATTCATAATAACTCATAGCCCTGATACTTAATTATGCCTAAATATAATTTCTGACTTGAAACATTTTCAGCATAACACTCAGCATGTTCCTAACTTAAAATGCATTTTTTTGTATTAAAAGTTCAAATACTTTAATGGATTTGAGGTTGTCATGAAGATGTCTATATAGTCAGCAATTACTGAGTTTAACAGCATGAAAATAAGTTTGATTTGTATAAAACAGACGAGACTGTTTGGAAAAAGGTAATGTTCCTTTAAGTGGTCTTCTTCAGAAAAAGAAAAGCTGAAGTGCCATAAAAAATTATATCCATTGCTTGTCCTCTCCTAGTTTAATTTCATTTTAACTTTAAATAAACATTTCTTTACATTTAGCAACAGTGAAAAAGGCTGTTCTTACTCATTTTGTATGATTAAAACTACATTAGCAATATAGATGTATTAATTTACAGATACAGATACTAATTGCTTAAATATTGAGTTCAAAACTAGACACTAGTACTGGGAAGGGATAATTGGTTCTTGCTGTAAAAAAAAACTATAATAAAGAACTTGAAAGTGCTGTCACATTTCACATAACAAGCAAAATCTCAGAATATTTGAAAAATATTCTGAAAGAAAATGTCTTGGGGCTTTCTTAATGAGAATGAATGTGGTTTGAAAAGATCAAATAATATCCACATATGTCAAATACAGGTTCTAATAACAGTTAGAGATAATGAATAAAATTAAAGTAGGTCATTTTTAGTCATTTAGGATCCAATAGGAGGCATACCTCTTCATAACTGCTTGTTAAAATATAATTAGAAGCATTTGCTGTGTTTACAAAAAATACCAGTATCAAAGATTAAAAAAATTAAAATGAGATATTTTACTATTCTTTAATTTTCTGGTTTTGTTTTATTAGCATTTGAGTAGTAAATGGCATGTAAATATGTTAATATTGTAATAACTGGCATAGCACAGTCATAACCGTAAGTAATATGGCAACTATAAGTAATCTGATAGGAGAGGTGGGTTTTTTCCTCTCCTCCTGAATGTGATAGTTTTTAGCAATCCACAGTTGTCTACATATGTATGGAACTGAACACACAGAATTATGTAAAGAAAGAAAAGTCCAGATCACAGTATTCTTTGGACACCGAGCTAATGTGTTAATTTTAGATGATATCAAATTTTTACTGAAAATGTGCAGAAAGTCTTAAGGGAGGAGGGAAAACAAAGGGTGAAGAGTCTGATACAGAAATGGTTATAGGAGAGTTGTTTCGGTTCAGTTGAATTCAATGCAGATGCTCAGCACTTTTCAGCATTGGGCTAAATTTACCAAGCACACGCTGGTCATTCATCCATAACACTGATACTTAGAAATACAATGGCTTGTCAGGGTGTTTGTTTTAGAGACGGATTGTGCAGTCACCACTGGATCCTGGTTTACTACTGAGAGAAGTGATAGGTAGAGCTGGTTAGCATTTATGGCTGAACCATTTCCTGATTCAAAATGCTGATTTGTGAAATCAAATTATTTGCAATTTTGACAAATCTCCACATTGATTTTTTTTAAGCTCTGCCATGTCATTTTGAAATTTTCAAGAGGAAAGATCTTGCTATGCATAATTTTCTGTAAATTTGAGGTTCCCTTCACAGAGCCATAGGACAAGAAAGATGTTAACCTAGACAACAGTAAAGGAACAGATGAAAATAGACCGTGCTGAAAAATGATGAAAGAACTGCAAGAAAGCAGGATGAGACCGCTCATGAGAACACAAATGGAATGAAAGGAGACAAGAAATGAAAGCAATTCAGTTTTCACAGTAAGCCTCAGCAAATGTCTTAAGGCTTAGGGAAACCGGTAGGCCAGTGGACTCAAGGGATGCCTTGTGAACTGAACAAGGCTCGTACCTACTTACCACAGGACAGGGGGAGAGAGATTCTCAGCCACAGATGTATTCCCCTGACATCATCTTGGAGCCAATGAGATCTCAGGTGAGTTATCCTGTTGATTGCTTATTTACTGCCCATTTACAGATGTCCCATATGTTCTTTCACCACTGCCTTCTCAATCCTCGACACTGCGCTGCATCAGAGCACAAACCACACTGAGGTGGGTAGGAAAGGAAACTTTGGATAACTCATTGAGAGATACATAAAAAAAGTAAGCAACAAAATAATACTCAACAAAAAAATATAAAATTGGGTATTATTGTGCTGCTTACGTTCTCCATGATATCTCTAAGGTATGGCCTCTTATACTCAATTGCATAACTAAAAATCTCTTTGACATTCTTGTCATCTTGAACCTCAGTCAATGGCTTTGAGAAAGATGTTCTTAACCCAATTATATAACTTCAGAAGTTGTGGCAAGACTGTCCTCATAGCCCATATCTCTGACAGTGCCACCTCCCTTTGGATCTTCCTCTCTTTTCCCCTTCTCTACTGCAATAAGTGAAAACTGCTTGTCTCCCCTCTAAAAGCTCTTCATGATCTATTCATACCACTTCATTGATAACCTTGTGCAAAGGCTATTACTGAATGCACTGGGACTCTTTGCATATATGAGGAGCCTTAATATATGAAGAATTTCAGGGTAGGGCCCCATTATTGAATTTATTACTGCAGTTTCACTCTTACTTTTCTGGTTTTTTATTTTCAGTTTTTCCTTGTCTAATAATTTTGAGTTTGTCTCCCTTGTGGATTTCTTTCCTTTGCCTTTTCTCAACCCTTCCTGCATTTGTTTTTCCTACAGTACTTTCTCCTGATGCTCTTCCTTGGCTTCCTTGCCAAATACATTTTTAAAGCTGTTATTTATTTGTTGCTGCTTGGCCAAATCCAGTTCTTTCAAAATCTCCCTGGGTGTTTTTCACAAAGCTATTGATTTTTAAGCACCCCAAAGATCAAGTGTGGCTGCCAGTTGCAAAGTGTTTCTCTTGCTGCAGCAGCTCCTCCTTTCAAATGGCTGAGTGGGTTATGACTTAAGTCATGAGCAGGAAGCAAATGATTTCCTTCTGCTTGGTTCTTTAACCAAGTACTTGGCAAACATCAAGAGATCTTGCCAAAGAACCCACTTATCAGCTAGGTCCTGTTTTTCCTTTCTTTCTCTCTCTCTCTCTCTTTCTTTCCCTGCTTCCCACTCAGAAGCAGACATTGTGGATGGTGGGATATTCTCAGCAACATCACGGTAGTTCAGTAACCCTTCCTAAGAAGTTACCAGGAGGGATGTGTCAAAGTCATCTTTTTTACCCTCTCACTGTTTGAAGTCTCTTCTGTACGATACTGCATCTTATCAAATACTTATGGATGGCACAGATACATGAGGAAACCAAGGATCACTCCTGCTCCTGTTGAAGTCAGCGCTTCCTGCAAAGCAGGCAAAGATGGCTTTTCGAACACAAACAAAATCCCTGCAATCATCTGAAACAATTTGTGATTATCTCCCATCGTTGGCTCACATCTATGATCCTAATTACTTCCAATTAAGGGTCAGAGCTAAGCCTTTAGAACAAAGCAGAAAAGAAAGCCCCTCAATGTAATTTCTGTAAAGTCTAAGTTAAAGTAACCATGTTTGACACATTGGATACTGTTAGCCCCATGACTTATTGTTGGTTTGTCTGAGCTATTTTTTAATAGTCTATCTTTAAAGAAGAGCCTTGAGGTTTGATGAGCCTCAAGGCATGCACTGTTTTTGTAGGGTATTATTTATGGTAGTGTAATGACCCTATTCATATGTACCTTAAAACTTTTTGTGCTGAGAATTGATAAGCTGAAGGCTGAAGCTGAATAATGTCTGTCTGCTCTTCATGTAAGGATGAGTAAGGCTTTTATTTATTTATTTATTTACTTATTTATTTATCCTGGTAAGAGTATAGAGCACAAAGGCATATGGCTAAATGGTAACATGTTCTTGAATGGGTTTTCTAGCCTGCATCTACAGGAAGGCTGTTGTAAGTGACCAGACTAGCTGTTTTGCACAGGCGTGCCTGTTGTAAACTACAGTTTGTAATTTGACCCTGTATAATTACAATATAGATGTGGCTTCAGTATCATGTCAACAGTAACCTAGTCCATAAACTCCTATGGTAGAATAGGTTTTTTTGGTTTTGTTTGGGTTGTTTTAGGTTGGGAGAGGGTGTTTGGTTTGTTTGGGTTTTTGTCTTTAATTCTAGGTAATCAAAAGCTCTTTAAGAAATAGTCACTTATTTCCTGACAACCTAACCACAAACTGCTGATGCTCTATGATCAAAGATGACCCAGTTCTCCCAAGAATAAGCATTCTTCAGAGTTTAGACTTCTGTTACAGGGAATTATCGACTAAATGGACACTAGGTAAGTAACATTTTCCCATTTTACTGATCCTATGACTATATGAGGAACAATACAAATGACAAACTGCCGATCAGATCTTTTTACCAATGCGCAAATCATTGCATTTTGCACTATCCCTCTCTGGGCTGTATAGTAGAACATTAATTTTATAATCAGCACTTTATTTATTTACTCTTTCCCAAGCCGCATAAACTGCTCTTAAAGTCAAGTCCTCTTAATGACGCAGAACCTTTTACTCCCTTCCTTTGCTAATATATTCTTCAAGGGAAGACTTGCATGTTTGAAGATTACTCTCAGACATAATGGGGAAATGACAGAAAGCCTGTTGGCCTAGAAAAGAGCCATTCACATCCATTCATTTATGCATGTCCCACTCACATGCTGGTAGTGTTTTGTGACATGTGTTTCTATCCCCTTATCCATGCAGTTATCAGGCAACATATGTAAGGCAGGCATTAAAGCAAGAACATCACATGTTACACCTAGTTAGTTGGTTAGGGACAGACAAAGTCATTTCTTCTTATCTCAGCAGGAAGCCACACTACTTTGAGCCCAAAACTTCTTGGTTCAATTTCTTGCTGGAATTGATTCCTTATAAATATGAATTACTCTTCATTTGATCTTTTCTCATATGTGGGCAGGGCAGCAGTGCCCCACAGATCTGTATGTGGAGGGTCCACATAGGTTTTCTATGTTTTCTCTGTGGAAAGCAAGAAATAGAGATTCAGTGCTTCTCTACATGAGACTTAGGAGGGTGCACTTTATTTGATGCAGCCCCATTGGAATGGGGGCTTAAATGCTTGGAGGAGCAAAGGGACAAATATGGCAGATATACATTAAACCCCTTTTCATCCTGTAGAAATTCATCACAGACCCCAGAGAAAATCTATCTTTAAATGGTGGATCTTTGTGACTTGAGCTGGGGTCCTGTTCTGTGAATCGTTGTTTCACTGTCATTCCACAGGTACGCAGGATTAGAGAGGACGTAAACAGAACTTTAAAACTGATGAAATTTGTGAAAGTGTAACATAGACTCTACTTTTTCTTTTTCAGGGAGAAATAAAACAACTATCTGCTCATTCCTGTGAGAGGAATCAAGCCATTATCTTCTCAGTCACCTTCCATAGGTTTAAGAATAAGAGAGACTGACCCAGCCCTTGGTCGCCATTTTGTACTGTAGGAAGTTAATTTACACCTTTGGACTTTATTTTTATTCTAGATAGAGTATATGTGTGGGCATACATGTTAAAACATTCTGTGTGTCTCAGTGATGTGTCATTGAAGTGTTCATATGCATCATCTTAAAAATGTAATCCCTTTTAGTTTTTAAGGTATTACAAGGTCACAGAATGGCTGAGGTTGGAAGGCACTTCTGGAGATCTAGTCCAACCCTCCTGCTCAAAGCACAGTCAGCTAGAATAGTTTGCTCTGGACTGTGTTCAGTTGAGTGTTGAATATCTGCAGAGATGGAGGATCTCCAGCCTCTCTGGGCAACCTCTTCCAGTGTCCAATCATCCCCATAGTTTTTTCTTATGTTTAAGTGGAATTTACTGAAGTTCAGTTTGTGCCCATTGACTCTTGGCCTGTCACTGGGTGCTACAGAGAAGACTATGGCTCCATCTTCTTCACTCCCCCTGCCCTGTCTCGTATTTATATGCATCTGCTTGTTTTCCTGCGCACTAGTACGGACCTTTCTTGAACTTGCAGAAGGTGATCCTTCAAAATCAACCAGCTCTGCTGGACCTCTGTTCTCTCCATGACCATATCACAAAGGATTCTTCCAATTAGGTCCCTGAACAGGGCAAAGTTTGCCCTTCTGAATTCCAGGGTTGTGATCCTCTGTTTTGCCTTGCCCCACTCTTTTCATGATCTTGAACTCCACCATCTCATAGCCCCTGCAACCCAGGATGCCGTTGATCTTCACACTGCTGACCAGTTCATTGTTGTTTTTAAGTATGAGATTCAGCAGCATCTCCCCTTGTTGGTTCCTCAATCACCTGTGTCTAGAATTTATTATCAAGGTACTCCAGAAACCTCTTGAATTGCTTGTGCCCTGTCATGTTGCCCTTCCAGTGGATACCATGATGGTTCAAGTTCTTCATGAAGACCAGGGCCTGCAGATGAGAGGCTTCTTCCAGTTGTCTAAAGAAGGCCTCATTTGCTTCTTTTTCTTGACCACGTGATCTGTAGCAGGTTTTCATGCCAGTGTTGCCTGCCTTGGTCTGCCCTCTAATCCTGACCAGTAAGCTCTCAGATGGCTCATCATCCCAGCATGTCTCTGTACTCCCAATGGGATCATAGCGCTGCATCTGCAGGCAGACCTCTAATTCCTCCTGTTTGCTCCCTGTGATTCATATATTAGTGTACAGGCACCTCGGAGATGCAGCCAGTCATGCTGATTTCCCAGAAAAAAATCCCATAATGCTGTCCTATCAGCATTTCTTTATGCACCTCTCTCAGCCCTGTTCTGCTGATTAGAAGGTCTCCCCTATCCATATCACCCTGCACCCTTTTCATGAGGAAGTCCACCACTTCGTCATTTGATTGTGAGTTGTCAACTCCCCACCAACACCATTCCTAATTTAATGCTCTCCTTACCATGTTGGCCAGCCTTTTGTCAAAGACGCTTTTCTCCCATTTGGTCAGGTCTTAGTATTTATTTTATTCAAAGTATTTATTAGTATTTACTAGTATTTACTTTATTTAAAAAATTATTTTTATTAGTATTTATTTTATTCAAAGTATTTATTAATATTTATTTTTATTCAAACATTTATCCTTACGAGGAAGCAGTATTAATGTCAACCACCCCATTGACTTGGTTGAGTCTACTTGTGCAAATTCTTATCAGAGTGACTAGAATATTAGTCTAATTATTCTAGCATAATTAATCTCCAAAGGTGCAATTGTATTTTATATGAAGTTTGAAAAACAGTTGCCTTATGACTCCGTTGTCATTTGCTAACCACTTGTGATCATGCAAACAGATTCATGACTAAGACAAGCAACATTTTTGGAAGAATGGTATATGACATTAGACAGCACAGGAAGACACCATTATACAAGCAATTATGATACTAACTGTGAGCTGTCAAATGATGTTGCATCTTACCCTTCTTTGGGTAAAAGGTAGGTATCTTTTTTCACTCCTTTATGGCTTTTTTTTAAGGTGCATGCCCCGTATTTTGGCCAACATTTCTACTTTTTCTTGCAGTTCTGATATCTGGACTATGTATGATCTATTGTTGACTATAATGAGAGTCAAGTTTGCCAACACAGTCACTCCATTATCTAAGTCATTGCTCCATAAAGTGCTTTGAGATACCTTGAATATGAAAGGCCATATATCTAAATAAATTCTATTCTATTCTGTATGGTGCCCAAGCTGTGCCAATACATATTCAGTGTCCTGTGTTATGGGAAGAAAATGGGAGGGGGAAGAGGACAAAACCCATTCTTAACTGTATTACACTAGCCTTTCTTTCTTCACTATACAACTATTTTCTGATGTTTGACATTCACTCTTGAAATTGTTTCAGTAGAGTTATAACTCTGTAATGAAACGTGGCAAGGAACTCCCTTAAAGGACTGCTATGAAAATAGCAGTTTCTTTTTTCTCAAGCTAAAACTAAAAGCCGTATTTTAAATTTTGTTTTCATGCATGACATATTTATTGGACTACCAGAACTTTTCAAAGGCGATACTGAGTAGTTCTTTTTACTATTCCAGCATACTGCTAAGGTCTGGAAGAAAGTGTGCCTGGTCAGAGGGCTGACGCCTCATGAATAACTTTAGACTTCACACTATTCTCTCAGTGCTTTTGATCTCTCCAGTCACCTTTTTGTGGTATATTAAAGTGGAATTATGTTCATTTTCTATGCATCTTAAGCCTGTTACGGGCTCTTTAGAGGTGTTTGTGGGTGCTGGATTGTAGACATATGGGATAGATGTTCTGCAAGCCTTTCTGATTAACATCCCTTGGTTGCATACACAGACCAGAAGAACACGGGATCTCTCATACTCCATAAAAGAACATATGACCATAAAGGAGAGAATATTTTTGCATGTAATTTGATTCCTGAGAAGCTTTTGAAATATTTTGATAAATTCAAATTAAAAGTGGTTAAATTCAACTATGAGGCTGCTTCAGTATTTCAAAATATGGATGATTAAGTGAACTTCAGTAAATAACATTACCCTCCTGAGGATGAAACTTAGCTGGAAAACTCTCAAGATCTGGCATAATATTTTGGCATTAATGTTTCTGGCAAGGCTGGAATCAGGATATGCAGAATGCAGCGAAGTTCAAATATAAGAAGAAAAGTATTTTTTTTCAAATAAGTTACTTGGTGTGAAGTAGAGTTCATTAAAAGTGGCATTAAGCTGCAAAATCAGAACATGATCTGGTTCCAGTCACTTCAGTGTCTGAATCACAAGTTTCTGATTGATTCATTGTGGGGAGAAGAGCCATGTACGTGATTTTGGACTTTGTGTTGTGTGCTGCAACTGTATTTGAACCAAGTTACACTATGATGTGGCTCAACGTTTGGCTTCATATAAAAATGTTTAATATATTCCTGATTTTTCTCTGGCTAGTTCTTCCATCCCTACTTGAAACTGGTCTCTATTATTTGTGTCCTATGACTGTAGCAAACTTGTACTACTTCTTATGGGTTACCTCATGGATATTGCATTAGTAAAAAGCAGACATCTATCTTGCGTTGCATTAATTGTAAGCTGAATGGATGGCTGCACGCCTTCAGTATTCTGTTTTTAATGTTGTCATGGGTGTCATCTCTGTTTCCAGCTTTTTGGTTTTATTGCAGTTTTATTTTCTGTAATTTTCTTGAAATGCAGAAGATAGAGTTATGCTGTGATGAATGAGTTGGGAAGCCTATAGCTCAGATACTAGTTTGTTCAAAGATTGACCATTGAATGTAAAGTATGCAAGGCTAAGAACAGTTTTGATATGATCCATTGTTGAATGTGCAGTGATTCATTTTCCTTTTCTAAATACGCTATCTTTGCTGTAGTTCTACCATTTGTCACATTTTTCCATTAATAAGTACCCAGAAGGACAAAAGCATAAGCAGTCTTTCCAAAGTTCAGTATAAAATAAATTAAATTAGTATATAAGAAATATCTTCTTGACATAACAAAACACACACCTGACAGCATACCACATAAATTAGCAGCTAAGATAGTTTCTGCAAAATGATAGCACATGGAAAGCTTTTCCAAAAGGTGATATTGAGAGCTGAATGGGAATTTCATGAGCATTTGGGAATATTTGGCTCTCATTTCAGGTTATTTTATTCATAGCTCTGTCTGTGATGAGGCATGTGCCTATATTTATAGGGACATCATATTTAAACCTGTGCAGGTACTGTTGCAAGTCTCAGATCAACAAACTAGGTAAACATTTACTTTATATTGCCCCTCTTCAGCAAAGTTATAAACATATGATAAAAGTTAATCACATGTTTATATTCTTTACTGAATGGCGAGCATAGTAGTCTGGGCTATGAAACAAATGTATGTCCGTATTGTTATATGGCCATAGGCTGTGAGGTTCCTGGCCAGGTTGCTCAAGGAATTCATGATCTTGAAATACTGCAACATATTGGAATCTGCAGGATTTAAAATAAATTAAAGAAAATAAAGTATTTGTGTGTTTTATCCTACCACAGCAAAACCTCCTTACTGCTGATTCCACTGTGAAGATCAGGAGGGTATTGGTTATTCAGGCTATGATACCGCTGGATTAAAAACAAGCCAGGTTGGTAGAGATCCAGGGTAAGAGTGCTAGCTGAGAAAAAATGAAAAGGTAAGCACATATGGCTGAACAGCTGCTTTCAAATTTATAAAATAACTTCTTTAATCCCTGCAGCTTTCTTGGCTTTTTCCTCTTAATTCTGTTTCTTTACAGAAAGCACTGTGAAAATCATTCCATTTTTTTATTGTAATTTTCCCCAAATATTAAATCACTTCCATTTCAAGTTTATAGTTTTGGCTTTCACCAGAATACCCCAAATGCAGAAGTAAATACATCTAGAGGAGTTAAACAGAGTTTCAAATCATAACATGGAGAGAGAGGGAAGGAGAAGAAGAATTCTTCTATAGCAAGTCAGATTATTTATTCTTGTAAGGTGGTGTGAATTTTTTTCTTACTGCTTTTGCTGCAGCAAACTTCAAACTGAATTTATATACACGATTTTATACATAGTCCAAATCAGGGATGTTTTCTTGCCTCAGTCTCAAGATAATAGTTTTTAACAACACTAACTTTCTCTACTTTGCCTTGAAATTCTCAAAGCACATTTAAGACATTAATTTATTAAATTTAATAATACACCTAAAGGGAGAGAAAATATTCCAATTTTCAGCCGTGAAATACACAGATTGTTACAATGCCGATACAATACAAGGAGTGTAGGACAGAACAGACATGGAATCTAGGGGAGTGGCTCCTTTCCATCATTGTCTTAGACCACTGAAACATACTTTAATATATTTCAGTTTTCACAGGAAATGAAACAATCCCTCATGCTATGGATTGGCCTATAGGAACTGTCCACAAACAAGAAAAGTTTACAACTTCATTGTATATCTCTACAACAGAGCTTTATTTTTCCTTTAGTATACTTTTTTGTAGTTTCTAGTATTGTCATTTTTATTTTGATTCTTATTAGCTGTGGGAACAGTAAGTCAAATGAAAGATTTAGTGTTTTTTCTGAGAAAAAGATCATGTTTCAGAAACTGATTTTCTTTTCAGGTTTTCAATAAATGAATTTTTTTTCAGATGACATTTTAAAGAACAATAAGTTTTTCAGGATTTTTCTCTAAAATTGGTGGTTTTTTTGATTCCTTCAACCAAATTGATGACCTCAAGAAAAACATCAAATTTTTGCTTTTCTTTTCAAATTTAGTTGGGGATGTTCTTGGCTACTGAGTTGGCTTTAAATATTCTTTTGTTTTACTGCCTTTTGAAAAGAAACAAAACTGAAAATGTTGCTCAAAACTCAACTTTTTGTATCAAAAATACTCTGTGTGTCCAGACACAGGTACTAGTTTGGATAGGGGAAACAGTAAAGTTGCATCATGATGACATTTCACTTGGCCTTCTGCTGCTTAGGTTTATGGAATCATTGATTTGATCTTACTACAAGTGCTTTTTCACAGTCCAGCACTATGCCACCTGGACATGGATTTAGACCCCTGGATCCCATTTTTTTTAAAGTTGTTTAGATGTCTGTGGCCAGATTTTTCAAATCTTTCCCTAAAGCACGTGGTAAAACAGATAGGGACCCACTGGAATTCAGATTGATTTGATTCATATTTAAAGAAATCAGTCATGGATTGTAACTGATGTTAAAGAGAGAGAAATTCCAGTCAGGTGGCTTTTGTGCCCCTAAATACCTTTAATACTTTGGCTCTTGGACCCTGAACACCTAAAGCACTTCAGGATGAGAAGTCCTGTCAGTTATTCAGAGACATTTGGACAATGCCCTTAATAACATGCTTTAGCTTTTGGTCAGCCCTGAAGTGATCAGGCAGTTAGACTAGATGATCATTGTAGATCCCTTCCAACTGAAAATATTCTATTCTATTCTATTCTTATTATTATACTGTAAATACCATAATAATGTAGGGTCAGAAATAATTGGTAAAGCCATTCATTTATAAACAAACAAGTACAAATAACTTCCAGGTTTGTTTCACTTTATGTAGTACTCTTTGATGTGTGTTTTAGTACAGAAGGACTGAATAATCTTAGTTTGATAGTACAAGTATATTTTGCAGATGGAAAAAACCTCCAGAGTTATGACCACATCTGCATTTGGTGGCTCAGTAGAGCTGTGTTTTCCTCTTTTCTTTCAGCACATGGGAGTTTAATAGCTTGCCTGTAGAACAGGAAGTTTAGACTTGGTCTTTAAGGACCTATGTCCTATTCCAAAGGAGACCTCTATCATTATTCCAACTATGCTGACAACACAGAACGCACTGTCAAAGTCCTCTAGGTAATACCCTTATTACATGTGTCATTAGAGGATGTTTGCCATATCTGCTTTAACACTGCAGACATTTTAAGTAGGTTATTCCATCACTTTGCCATTTTGATTATGACAACAAAATGACACCATATTGAAATGGATTTTGGAAAGAAAGGCTAACTGTCCAAAGAGGTCCATGCTCACTCTAATTAAAATTGGCTTAGGTGGCACAACCTTCATAATTCAGACTATGACTATGAAGGATATGCATGTTGAAAGCGTTCTTTGCTCATTAGTGCTATTTCTGTCAGACACTGCTACCTGCTCTTTTCTTAATGAATGCTAAGCCATCTCTTTAGAAGATTGTGCTGCTTCCCTGAACTGAGGGAACTGTCTTATTTCCTCCCAAGTTCGTTGAGAGTAAAATCGGGGAGTCACCTCTTTGACATTTCCCAACCTCTGTACTTATTTATCTCTTTGAGACCCTGCGATCCAGAGATATCACTGTCTTAATTAAGAAGAAGGATGTGACCATGGTAAATTGACTGATTCCATTGATTAAGGACTAGCTGTACAAGTAACATTGATTTTAACAGTGGGTCTACATAAATGTAATTGTTCGAACATGGGGCTGCATAATTATGGTGATGTATGAGAATAGTTGGTTTGTCCTTTTCAACCTTCACTAACATTCTTTTGCATGGTAATGTACCTCATTCAATTAGCAGAAATCTTAAATGTTACAAAATGTCTTTTGTGAAGGCACACAGTAATCATTATAGTCTAATTTAATCTAACAGCATCAGACAGATACATCTCTTTCTTTTCCTTTCTTTGTTTCTAGATTTTTCTCCCTTAACCCCCTTTTTTTAGCGCTTAGGAGCACTCGTACACACATAAATGAAAAAAACAAATGTGAAAAAGAGCCTTCCTCACTCTACCCAATTTGTAAAGTGTATGATTTTGAGCCAGAACCCACAGAGCTAATTCATTATTATAGACAATTTGTTTTCTGCTTTCCCCACTTTAGATGCCTTCAGGGCATACTGGACATATTCTGCATCTACTCTACAACTTCCTCAGCCCTACCTCTGGTGCAAAAATCGCATTTTTCCCCAAACGTGGTCAATCTCATGTCTTTTTCAGAATTAACCATCCAACTATCTCTCATCTCCATGTTCCTCTAAAAACAGCGTATGCTTGACTGCATATCTCTGGAATTCCTTTTTGGGAGGAATTCATAAGGTTTTAGTGCGTGTCTTGCTGTGCGTGGGAGTCAGTAAGCAGAATCTGGAGAGCCAGAAATTTAAGCAAGGAAGTGGTAGAAAGCAGCACAAGAGCTGAAGTTTTAATTGCTACAATAAATATGTGGGCCACTTTCAGAGTATAGAACTTGTACTACCAGTTCATTATTATTTTTTATGGTATATTCTCCAGACAGAGCAGAGCTCCGTGGGGCATTAGATTGTTAAGTCTTTTGGGCAAGAACTGTCTCTTGGCACTGTGTTTATATGACTGGTGAGTAATTCTTGGTAAGAAGTAATAACTTAGTTTTGTAGGGTTGTTTATTTGCTCAAAAAATGTGATTTTGTGGCACCAAAATTTACTTGGAGATCTGAGTCAAAGAGCTGAATCATTGGCTTCCCTTCTCCTTCAATGTTTTAATGTCTATTTTCAGTAAGCACAAAACTGGGCATTTTGGCATTCCCAAATAGGTTTGAGTTTACCATTTTGATGCTGCTTGTAAATGGAAGATACAGATATGCTTGTAACCTTGGTTCGATAAATAATATAGTCTGATACAGGAGATCCATGTAGATTGAGGGACTCACTCTTGCCTGTTTTGAATAAAGGTCTCAAACATTAATATCCCAACCCTTGGATGAGTGCTCTAGCTCTTAGGCAGGAAGTTTCTCCGGGTAGGCTGGGGAAAGAGTGGCTCTATGGTGGTTAGGGCTGTCAGGCTAAATTGAATTAATACTTCAGTTTTACCTGCAGATTTAATGGGAAGTGTAGTGTACCCCAGAACACGAGTTCATGTTAGCATCATTGCTCCTATTCAAGCAGAGAGGGGAGTGGAGCCCATGTGCAGCTCTCTGCCAGCTGAGGTGTGGCAAACAGGTGCTGCATTCTTCCTTTTGCCTTATTGCACACACCGAATGCTGAAGCATTCTCCTTTTCGTCACCCCATAGCCCAAGAAGTCAAGTGGTCCTCCAAAGGATATAGAGAGAAAGGGGGCCTCTCCCAAGTTAAAAATGTGTCCAGCCTGTCATGAAAACGTTTTTGTTGACACGTATACTTTCCAGTTGATCGCTGCATAAGTCATCTCGCACAGAGTCCTATACCGAAACTTGCTATCATGCTGGTCCCTTAAGATAATTTTTGTGGTCATAGTATGGCAGGTGCCCTTGAAAAGTTTCATTTACCTTTTTTGCCCTGCTACAAAATACATCAATATTTATTCCCTATAGATGCAGTAGGAAACACTTTGGATAATCAGTCTCCTCCATACTATCAAAAATAGGCAAAAACTGTCCTTACTGTACATGTGCATGAGTACATGATATATCTAAATGAGAATGAAAGCCCTCCAGCAATCAAGTATGCACACAAGTTAAGAGAATTGACACCAACACACACTCTTCAACACATACACATGCATACACACAAAAAATCATATCCTGGATTTAAAAAGCTTCAAGATTAAAGGCCCAAGGGGCTTAAAACTTAAAGAAATATTTCTTCCACCTCATTGCATATTCATGAGTGAGTATTTTGGAAAGCAGGCTGAGCAAAATAGCTTACAGAATTATGGAAGGAAGATTATTGTTGATTCCTGTGTGCCACAACAGTGCTTTCACAGAGAGAAAAGAAAATGTAAATAATCATCCAAATGACTGCATTGACACCAGGTAACTCTGAGGGCCCTCCCCAGCCCAGATCTTGTTACATGTTTTTGACCCACGTAAGCTGCAAAACACGGAAGAAAAGTACTCAAGAGGCCAGCCCCTTCCGGAGGCAGGTTAAAAGGTAAGAAAGAAAACCTGCCCTGTGAAACATGATGTTGCAAAGGCAGCTTTCCCACAGCTTTTCTCTGCTGCTTTTTGTTTGGCCCAGACCTAAAGCTCCCACCAGACATCAAGGGTTTGTGTAAGGTTCTCATGTATTCCACCAAATTTACTCTCAATTACTGTGCAAGAGGAAGAGTTGCCAGAGGCCTATTTTAATCTCCAGAGTTTTCATTTTTTATGACCAACCACCTCTACTGTGCTGGTTACTCATCTGAATTTTTCTGTCTTCCGGTGGTTGTGTTTGTTCTCATCATCTATTTTGCCAAGGCTCTATCATGTTTGCAAAAGTTTCAGGGTAGAAAAATGTTTTTCCCTGTATCATTTTGACAGGTGCCATGAATAGATGTGATACTAGTGCTTTATATCCCTGATTGGCAAAAAGGTTCAAGAAACTTCAGTGATACAACTGAGAAATATTAATGAGACAATAATAGATCCTAAGAATAATAGGTAAATAATATAGTTAAAATAGCAAGAAAGCAAGAAAGAAACTCACTGAAGAAGTACAAAAATAAGCAATTTGCCACTTGTGTACTTTTACTCAAATTGACTTAATTTACACTGAAACCAGCATGAGCAAAGGATAGCCTCTTTAAAAAAAGCACAGTTTGCATGCGTCCTCTGGTAGCAGACAGACAACTCTGAGGACAAAATTACTGCTATCTTTGCAAGTGGAAAGGATGTTTAGCAGTGTGAAAAAGGTAATGACACAAAGAACAAAAGCATTGCTGCATCCAGTACATGAGACATATCAAGATTCAGATATCTCACTCAAACAGCAAAGTGCCTTGATTTCTGACATGAGATCAAACTTTTTGCAATAAAAAATAAAGACTATTTTTTTTTTCTATAAGTAAATGAGTAGCTCACATGGAAGTAGAAGTTCAATGATGCTCCAGATGCTGCAGGGATAGGTCAGGTAGAAACGTGCAGCCGTGGGAAAGGTGTTATGAACTACATTCAGAAAGCCTACCTCCAGGTTAAAATAACACAGGTTTCACAAAATGCTTTCCTCCAAAATTTGCCTTTTTCACTAGGAGGCTTAAAAATATGTATATTCTACAGAAATATTTCTAGTTGGTGCAGAGCCAGGGTTTCTTGACCTCTCCTGTGATGCTGTTTCTCATACAATATTGTTACTCAGATGTAACAGCCTAGTTTTAGAGTTTCATGCTTTCCTTTCTCTCTCTTTCTTTTTTCCTACTTCCCTGCCCTTGTGCCTTTGTAGGTCATATCCCTTTCCTTTGGAAAAGGAGTTCTTGACGCCTTCTCTCCCTGGGTCAGTTAAGCCTTGCCTTCTAGTTCTTCTCAGGGGAGAGAACGTGAGCTGGTGGGGCCGTGTTCAAGAACACCAAAGCCACGTTTCTTGGTTGTCATGAAAATCTAAGGCACAAATTCAGTTGCTGCCTGATCTTTGCAGAGACTTTGGACACTGTGGCGTGACAGGGTAACAGGACATTGCTGTGTCCCTTGTGCAAATCAGTGAACAGGGACAGAGGGGCAGGCTCAGCAGCCTTCAACATGTGTAAGGTGGAAGTATAAGTTATGGTGTCATTTTTTGTATTAATTGTTAGTCCCAAGGCCCACTTTCCTGCACTCTGGCATTATCAGTGGAGCCAGAAGTACCTTAGGAAACTCGGAGGAGAAGGAGGAGAAGACATGCAGCCAGTGCACAACCTTGCTTTAAAAGGGTGCCTGGCCTGAGCAAACTTTGCCTTTGAAATAGCAGAGGTTTTCTCTCTTTCTCCCATTTATACAGCTGGTTAAAAACACAACAGTGATGTATTTCCCAGTGTGACCTCTGTATTTGAAGTATCAGCACAAACTGAATTTCTACTGACAACCTGCAATTACTTGAGCCGAAAGCAAAGCATAGTCCAAACCTTCAGGATAGCACTGGTAAAGGTATTCAGATCTTAGACAAGGCCATTTCCCACAGGCAACAGGATTAGTATGTGAACAAGTGGAAATGTGGCTGTGAGGTATATGTGATGACGATTCATAGCACTTCCATCCCAGAGGGGATTTATGGATCTGCAGTACACAATACCTTTTTTTTTTTATTTTACTGCCCCTGCTTTGAATTAAAAGAGTATTGTAAATATAAAACTTATGCTATTGAAAATATTCTTAACAATATATTAGAGTCTAAAGACTGAATTTTTGTGCTTTTTTAATGGATTTTTTGGTGAGATTATCCTACTGTCTTGAGCTTTTGCAAGGATGACTGTAGTATGCATCAGAAATGTTTCTCATCTGTGTCTGACTGATACTGAACAGGGACTGTGGTGGTTTTGTATGAAACTGTGATACAGAGTCCATAATTAACATTTCTTACACTTAGAATTAGATGCTACAACTTGACCCCTCTGCCACTGATTTTATTAACAATCTTTTGTTTTGTCTTTCTGAGAGTATTCCTGCTCATTCTTAAATGCTTCTCATCTGTGCCTGAGTGACACTGAACAGGGACTGTGGTGGTTTTGTATGAAACTGTGATACAGAGTCCATAATTAACATTTCTTACACTTAGAATTAGATGCTACAACTTGACCCCTCTGCCACTGATTTTATTAACAATCTTTTGTTTTGTCTTTCTGAGAGTATTCCTGCTCATTCTTAAAGCAAGGAATATTAGAGAAATGTGAGGACAGCTCATTGGTAGATGGACTGCTGTTTGGAGTACTGGGATTTTGAAAAACAGTTTCCATTTCCTGATAGCCTTCCATTTTTTCTTGTAGAAGCTCAATTCAGAAACACCTTTGCACAAAACTTCAAATAATACTCAACTTTTCAATCAGAAATACTGCATAGAGAGAAATCAAGGTTGGTTGTAAATTTTTTACTGTATTAGATATTAATTTAATTTTGGGGAGCCAATTGTCGGTCTGTGAACATTAAAAACTTCAAGAGCGGGCTAGTAGAAATCACCAGTAACATCGAGAAATGTGCTGATTTTCCAGAAGACAGTGAGTTCCTTTATAATTTTTTTTACTTATATCTAGTTGACAAATGCAAAATCTTGTAATTTACAAGTTTGTAATATGTGCCCTGACACAAGAAACTTACAAAAAAGTTTCATATTAGTTTGATAAAGTACTTCATATGAGGAGAGAAAGGTTTTCATTCTTTGGAAATGCGTCAAATACTGATCCGTTTGCACTCCTCTAGCACTTTGAGAATTCCTTCCTCAAAATGCCTTTGTTAGAACTCTGTTTTCTGCGGATTGGTGTGGGCTTTTTTTTAATTCACAGCCACTAGGCTAGTATTTTCAAAGGCATACAGACTGATTCTCTCCCACTGTATCTTAAACGTGTCAGGTTTGCGAAACAATTGCTAGATGAAAAATAGAGTTCAAGGGAACTTTTTCTGTTCTTCAGTCTAACCCGTGAAACAGTAGTTTTAGGGACGAGTGTCCAAGAAACATCTTATCATCTCTTGAATATTTTGCAAGTTCTGCTTGCATTTCACTGAACTCATAAATAAATAAATAATATAAATTTTTTATAACCAAACTGGTAATTGTGCTTCTCACCTATTTCTGAATTTCCTTTTACTCAAATGCCATAAACTTTTTGAAGATGATTAATTCTGCAATGCATATAAGTTTGGAACCAAAAGCAATTCCATAATTTTCACTTTGGTTGGTTTTGTAAAAAGTCTAGTTTGAGGAAATTAGCTAAGCCAAGCTTGTCTTCACACAAAAGTTACACCAATTTAATTTGAATCGTTTTATAAATCGATTTTGTTAAACCGATGTGAACACTTGTTTGGACACTCCTAAATTGATTTTACCCCGGCTTATATTGATCTAGCCTAAGTCAGGAAGGAATTCACTTAAGATAAATTAATGCAAGTCTGAAATAAAATTAAAAGTGCCCACATAGGGTTTGCATGGGCTTGCTAAATTGATTTTAAAATACACTTTTAATTAAACCGATGCAACTTTGTGTAGGCCAGGCTTAACACCACAGACAGAAATCTTTGGCTTCCAGAAATGACAAGCTCTGTCATGTCCTGAAAGGGCCTTACGTCTGATAACTGGTTCAAGGTATTACAAAGTTTCTCCATTGATACTTGAAATAGTTTACAGTAATTTTGCAAACACATAGCTCCTCTCCCCATCCAGAACAAATTTACCTCTTTTTACTCCCGCAATTTTCTTTTTTTTCCAGCCACCAGTATTGTTTCCCTTAAGATTAAAGACAAGTGTAAAACAAAATCTGATTTCTGAATGTAAAGGTTTTTCAAAATCTGAACACAGATTTTAGCTTTACAGCTCTCCACTTCTTCTAAGCAAACCCATCTCCAGGACAACTTCCTTCCCACCACACAGGCATTGATTTTGGAAAAAGCAAGTGCCACTTGCATATTGGGGACTAATTTCTAGTGGAGGCATAATAGGACACTTGCTGGCTTCATAACTAATGCTGTATTACTATTGTAAAGCAGTAAGTTTTCATTGTACTGCTAATTGTTGAATTTTCATGTGGATGTCAATACACGATTACCAATTTTTCCTCAAATCTATTTGTCCAGCAAAGAGGGTCTAGATACCAGTGCCCTTGCAGAGTAACTCTGAATAATGATTTGGAAACCAGGCTGTAACCTTCGTGATGTTGTCTGGAGCTGGCAATCAAAATCAGAGATTATGCAGAAACCTCTATCTCAAAATGTGGCTTGTTTGCTGAACTTTTGCCAGATGCAAAGTACAGTTTGAGGGAATCTGCATTACAGATTGTCATGTAGAATTCACCCCCACACCCCACTCTGTGATCTCCTAGGAACAGAAAATAACAAAATGGTATGTTTTCAGAGACAAGGCTATTCACGGGACAGTAGTCATAGCTGGTGTTGGATAGGGTACCCATGCTTGAGAGCTGCTTTACTTCACATACAGACATTGCCCTTTGCAGTTGGCTTGTTTCTGTGGTATTCCCACTTCTTCTCTTTGATGGCTCCACAAGGAATATGATGCCCTGGATTCCTGATGTTCAGTTCACTTATAAACCAGGAAATCTTTGTTAGTCATAGATCTGGCAAGGTGACTTAGGCATTGCTGAATCAACCAGCTGTATTTTCTGTGGAAGAGTTGCCATCTATCTGCTGTCATCTGAATAAGAAGCTGAGTCTGGCCAGTACCCATTTTTTCTGTGTCTCCTACCAGTAGGAAAATAAACAATGGATAATCTTCATCTACAAAGTCATTGTAGTGTCCTATCTTAACCTTTGCTTTTCTACACACACACAAAAAATCCGTAGTTTCTTAAACCTGTCCACTTTTTGTTGTTCTTGTTATTCTACTTGGTACTATCTCCAGCTAACCTACATCTTTGTTAAAGTATGGTAGCCAGCTGGCAACCATACTTTGAAAAGAGTGGTATAGTGGTTTTCTGTCTCTTACGTAAAGCATTCCTGCTAACACCTTTTAGAATGAGATTTATCCTTCTGTTGCTGTTGCTGCAAGTAGTTGACGTGTTTTGTTAGCAATACACTTCTTCTATATCGATGCTTTATGAGTCATCCCTCATTTTGTATTTGTGTATTTGCTTTCTCTTTTCTAAGAGGAAAAGTTTGTACTTATCCATATTTAATTTCATCTTGGTTTTGGGAATGTTAGAGAGATCCATAGAAAGCTCAAGATTGGATGGGCCATTGAGGTTACACTGCTTTATTGTCAAATTTAGTTTGAGGCACATTTGTGCAACGGAATAGAATATTTGCAAAATATTTATCTATGCCACACCTGTGTTTTTTCAAACATTATATTTCTAACACTGGAGTGTATTTCAACAGTGAAAAAACCTCTACTGCATTCTTAAAAACTGGTACAATTACTGAATAAAAAGAAAAAAGTATAGTATATGAAAAATACTTAAGAAAGTAAGGTACACTTACTGGAAGAGTCATGGGCTCAGTTTCCACTGCCTGAAGGGTGCCTACATGGCTCCAGTGACCTCTTGAACTTCATTAGTTAACTGTACTGGAATTTTTCCCCTCCTGTTTATTTTTGTTTGTTTGTTTACAGGCATTTGTGCCTTCAGTGGCTACTATATCATGCTTAAGTAAGTCTCATGGTAAGTCCAAGGATTTTAATTTCCTCATTCTTGACTTCAGGGTCTTTTTGAATAGGTTCATCACTTTTTGAAATGCCAATTTTCCAAAGTTTATTTTCACATACAAGGTTGTAATGTGATTCTTCCCTAACTGTGTTGCACTTTCTTATATTCTTGTTTCTAATACCTGGGGACTACAGAGTTGATACTTACAGACTCATTGTCTCTGTCTTATATAGGGCGAAGCCAAGAATTGTGCTGCCTCTTTTATACTACAGAAGTAGTTTAGAAGTGGTGATTTAAATCTACATGATTTAAAAATATTTATACCCAGTCCCAGGATTATATTTCATCTGGCTATTGGAGTCATCTATTCATCTCCTGCTAAACTACATTAATCTCTTTCTGCATTATGTGTTCAACATCTTTATTTCTAGTGAGCAGGTAGAAATACTCTGATACATATAAAAGGGAGGAACTTTAGCTCTGCATTAGTCCAACACCATCTGAGTCACTGTGAGAGCTACCATGGCTCAAAAGCATTTGTGTATCTCTGATTTGTGTCTATCCAGGTTCTCCTTGCTACAACATAATTAAAATAATGCTTGTTTTTTACAGGAACCCATAGATTCCACAGTTATGCTTGTCTTTGTTGTGATTATTAATAACTCCTAAATTTTGAGCAGTAGTAGCTACCAAAGGCACCAGTTGAGACTCATGGTCTCATGTGCACGTATAAGACATATACAAATTCGGCCACCATCAAAAATACCCCCATGAGTTGAGGTAATCAGCAACAAATAAAATGAAAAAAAGAAAGAAATCATAGATGAGCCTTCAATATAGCCATAATGGCTACAGTAACTTTAAGGTTTGGCTTAAAGAGGGATGTGAGTTAGTAGACAGTTTATTCAGAGAACATGTCCTATACGCTGAGGCATGAAAGGCAGCACAGAAACCAGTTTCAGTGGTCAAACGGAATCCTGGAGACAGAGATATAGTGGGAATAGTGACATTAGGACTCAACCATAATGCACATGTGAGAAGGGAAGGACAGAATTTTGGGGAGGTGGTTACATGTGCGGTGCATGGCAAAGGACTGTCTCTCCATCCAGCTCTGTGCACATATCTCTGTGACTGCAGTAAACAAAATGCAGTGAGGAAGAGGAGGATAGGGAGTACTGGTCACAGGGCGGGGAGGGATGCAAAAGAGGACATAATGAGTGTAAAGCTATAGATAATGATGTAAACATAAATATATAACAGCAAAACGTCCTTACAGAACACACAAATGTACCTGGTACCCACTGGTGGTTCTTACCTTTCCTTGAATAATGCAGCACACTCTCTTGCAAGAAAACAATTGATCCCTTTTTAAGTTTTCATATAAGACATTGCAGTTCAAGACTGTGGACCACATTCTTACTATATTCAAACCACCATGAATTTGGAGAAACTGAGGTCAGATGCTACCTGAAAGTAGTGGAAGGAAGGACAAACTTGTGCTTTGTATTTTAAACCTTCAGAGTCTGTAAATGTTAAATTTGAGCTGATCTATTATGATTTATTCTTTTCTTATAGTTATCTTTGGTCACCACTTGCTCTGTGTGGACAAGTGTAACAAAAAGGTGGGAATCAAGGTAAAATGCATTATTATTTAGGACTTTTCTGATTGTGCTGTTAAAAAAATAATTCTATGCAGAACAAGTTTAAGAGCAGCAGATACTTAAGAAGCTGTCAAATAGCACTGTTAACTATAATAATTTATCCTATAATTTAAGGTAGCCCTGACCCCTGTCATAAGTTAATACACCATGAAGAATAGTCTGCAAAAAACATGCTTATTAATGAATTGGAGAAATAATGTGACATTGTTTTTTGCCGTTTCCCATGAAATATCTTAATATTGGAGTTAGCAGAGCCTAGACAATTTTTGCTATGTAATTATGTCTGTCCATATCTTACTAACTGGTGCTGTGATTAAAAGGTTTGTAATTTTAATTATGCTATCTGAAGCCAGTTGTTTGATTCAAGACAAAAATAACAGTATGTATGAACTCTACATCATACACTCTTTTGTCTATTTTTGCCAATGGATTGTCTTAATTTGAAATTCTTTATACATAAATGCTAGCTGCAGATGTGGGTATATACTGCTAGCTCTATACAAAATACACAGTTCCTCAGAGACCATGTAGTGGTCCAATTATTCTTTTACTAATGATCATCTCTTCTGGTTGCAGAGTGGCACAAGGCCCTAAATATGTTGGAGCTGTTCTTCTGGAGTTTCTCTGCACCGTTTCATCTTCTGTACCGTTCTTGCAGTTCATGTACTGTCATTACTGCTTTGGCCCAGAAGATGTGCTAGGCTGTAGTCACCAGGAGAAACTAGATTCTTTTCCCTGAAAAGCTTGCATTTAAGGAGCTTTTTTTTTTTTTTTTTCCAAAAACATGACAGCAATTTCTGTTACCTACTAAGAAGAGAGTGTTCCTGCATCCTAGAGAAGCTTTCTGAAAATACCTGTCTGTGTTCTCATACTATGGAACTAATTCTGAAGACATCTGGAAGTCACAGATTAAGCTCTGGAATAGTAAATAATCTTCCTTCAACACATTATCTGGCTGCATGTTGGCATTAGCAGTATATAACTCTGCTTAAAATTTCCTCATGCAGAAGACCTATATCAAAATTGAGGATAAGCTCCTTTTGTAGCTAGACTGGAGCCATACTCTTTGAGTTTTCCTTGATGCTTTCATGTGTCTTAAGCTGAGAAGCTTCAGTCAAGAGGAGCTTGTGCCAAGACTACTGACAGCTGTGGAAGCAGTGCAGTTTTAAGATAGTGAGTGTCTCCAGAAAAAGGAGACCCACCCAGAGGACAACCTGCATAGGTGTTCCTACTGCTATAGCTATGGTATTAACAAAATATGAATTAGCTCCTCTAAAAAAAATTAGACTGGGCATCTAACAACACTGTAGAGCAGTCACATTGTAAGATGGAGACAATTTTTCTTACAGCTCCATTTTTTTTGAAAACTGAGACCTTAAATTTTTTCTTTTAAGTGTATGGTTAAAAAACTAGGCTTCAATTCAACAAAGTATTTCTGTATGATACATAGCCTCAGTTTTCAATAAAATGTTTGGACACTGAAGTCAATGGGAGTCTCAGACAAGCTTAATAATTTCTTTTTTTGTCCATAGAAATGGACTGCCCTAAGTGGTTTGTTTTTTCCAGATCAATGAAAACTGGCAGGTTCTCACTGATATTGAATATCTGACCACTTGCTTAACAATGGACTTGATGGGCTAAACTCAGGCTAGTTTTAAAAGGCTCTCTGTTGTTTGCTTAAACATTTGATAGGAATTTTTTTTGGACACCTTTTTTTCCTAGTATCTTTGCAGTAGAAACCCTGGGCCATTTTACACTCATTTGATTCCTCTGAGGTTTTCTAACTTGGCTTGTATACAATGCTCAATAGCAATGAAAGGGTTAACTGTCTTGTTGTTTTTAGGCTTGCACTGTATACAGGGACTTGACATTTTCACACTAATTAAAACAGACTGCCTCAGTCCCTATGTACATGTAACTAATTTTTAATTCAATGGAAACGTTGAGTGTGCATTGATGGAAGAGTTGGGTCCATACTTTTACTATTGTGACAATCAGGAAATGTCTTATCCAGTGGTATATTTAATTTAGCCACAGCCCGAATATTGAAATTTTCAAGCCTTTGAAATATTTTATTTAAATGAAGTATTCATATAAATGAGGGAAATCTTAAAGACTTTCCTTAAGCAAAACTTATCATAGGTTGAGACTTGAACATATATATAAGCACCACCTCCAGTACACTAATGTTATTGTAGAGGTTTTTGTTGCTGCCATGCAGTATGAATCATGCTCATCTGCCCAAGGTGTAAGAATTTATGGTACATATTTTTTCATGGATTTCATGTCCTATTTAAATGCACATTTACTGGAATCCCATGCGGAAGCGCAGCCTTTGCCTTTTAGTTACAGAAGATATGAAGATTTCTGGTGTCTCTGAGGTACTTTTTATTGGTTTGCGAAATGAAAACCAGATGCTCTGGCTACATCTAGACTTAAGGGTGGGTTCGCAACATAGTAATCATAATCTGAGGGTATTGGTCTCTCAGTAGCCCAAATCAAAGATTTGTTATGAGTATGTCTTATTGCTTCCAGCCCATGAAAGTAGTTTTCCTTTCCCTCAGAACCAAGCCATAGGGAGAGGCTTTGTATCCCAAAGTGTCCTAATACTTTGCTGAGATGCAGTACTACAGTGTCCAATAGTTGAGATACAGCCAATGTATAATGGAGTTGCATTTTTGTCCTCTGTGGAGCTGGACCATATCTGTGTACCTTCATTAGGGTCCACACTCTTACCTCTGCAAAGAGTCCATTCTCCTGAGAAGATGCATAATGCACATGGTGGGGGAGGAAGCAGGTTATTAGGTAACCTTTGCCTGGCAGAATAATGCTTCAATTCAAGTTGATTTTCAAGGTTTATTAGTGCCATTTTTGCCCTGATCAATGGAAGAAAATAAAAACTAAAGAGGAACAAAAGAACCCTCTTGTGATTTCCATTTAAATATAAAAAGATTTAGCAGCTAAATAATCATAGGGTGTTACCTCTATTCCATCTTAGGACTGCTGTGAGCACTCGTAAGTGTATAGAGTTTCTTCCTTAAAATCCCTGGAAATGTTGAACTATGTGTCTTAATATAGTTTCTTATATTTTAGTGAAAAGGCAGCTGTAGATGTCATCATGACTATGGACTTTTATAGTGCCGTAAAAATTCAGTGTCATCATAAATTCATGCTGCTGAAAATGTCGACATTTATGGCAACTTCTACAAGGACATATTTTAAAATGATATTAAAACTTTATGCAGCAACTTTTATTTAGTTAAAAAAGTAAGATTATAAAGCAAAACATTTACTCTCATTTTAGAACAAAGAAAGAGGTGTGACAAATAGTTTATAAAAAAGGGAGAAAACGAAAAGGTTTTGTAAAGCAGATCAGTCAGATCCCCAAAACACAAGACAGTTGAAACCTATTTATGTGAAACCAGTAATTGAAGCAAATAATTAATATTCACATCTATTAGCCTTAACATAGATTGTTTATCATTTGGTCATGTATCAGTGGAACAGATATATTACAACAATGCTTTGAGGGCTCAGCATCTCTTTACGTGATTTACACTGAAATATCCTTATTTCTACTGGGCTTTTAGGACCTGTAAAGTAAGTGAGCTTAATGAATGCTGTTAAGATTAAGAAATAATGGAAATCCAGGTTCTTGTATCTACTAAAATTTGAGCTGCAATGCTGCAGTCCTTTGGGAATCTCGCTAAAAAGGACTGTATGGACCCAAAAATAGCATAACCCTGCACATTGAAACTTGCAACATAGGGACAGTTGCTTGTGAAGCACCTGATCCAAATCTCTTACACTCAGTTAAACCATTGATTTCAGACAGCTGTGCAGTAAGCACAGCATATATTTCACAGAAACTAGCCAAAAGGCAACGTGACAGAAGTGGGGGAAGGTAAAATACCACTTGTTTTTTCTCCTTGAAGATATTCAGGAAGTATCAACTAACTTCTCCTGAATTTCCATCAACTTTCATCGAAGCAGCTTCAGAGACTAATGTACCTCGGAGAACAAAATATATTGAGTATTCCCTCAAAACAGTGACATTTATGTTTCAGCAGAGCTTTAGGGACTGTTTAGGGACTGAGCCCGTTCCTACTGAAGTCAGTGAGATAGCCTTATTAATTTCCTTGCAGCAATATCAGGCACTGACACTGAAAAGAGCTGAATCAAAGACTTTAACTCTTATACTAATACATAAAGAAGATATGGAATGAATTTTCTGACCCGTATGCTCAGATTTGCCTAATTTTTATATATAAGGACAGTCTCCTCTAAGTTTAATAGCAGTTTTACTTATGCATCTCTACAGTTTTCCATACACAGTTCTCCAGCATGTGTGGTTCTGTTTTCAGATTAATGAAAAAACAAAATTAGAGTCTCTCTGAAAGAACAGCGATACAGTTGCAGTAAGTGAATATAAAAGAGATGATACATATATAGCAAATGGTCTTCTTTCTCAAAGGGTTATCCACAAAGTTGCCTTGCCAATAATTTCAAAGGCTGTTGGTATAGATAGATATTCATTACGTCCAGAAAGAATACTCAGTGTTTCAGCCCATTTCACTTTGGGTACCAAACAGCCTTCATAAAATAACTTTAAATAATGACACTCCTAGGCTGAATTTGAACCTGAAGCCTCTGCACAAAAACAAATAAACAAAAACCCCACACAAACCTGTGTCCTATTGTCAAAGCTCCCTCTTCTGCTCTGTTTCTTCTTTTTTGTTTCTCGTATTATATTATTACTAGGCATTATCCTCTATAAATATCTCTGAGGCTACCCAAGGAAGGCAATCAATAACATCTTTTTTTTTAATTCTCAAATACATTTTATTGAGTCTTGTCAGTTCAACATCACTTCTACAAGCCTATGGGGCTGATGTAAGAAGTCCCTTCAAGTCTCAATTTTCATATGCTGTGCTCTGAATTACTAATTCTTTTGCTTCAAAGACAGACCTACAGATGCATATGACCACTAAACAGTACCACTAGTCTAAGACCATTTTATTTTAGACAGAGAATCTAAAAAAGACTGGGCATGTGGGACAATACTTAATTGGTTTAATATCTTCAGATATTTTTTATGATGTGATGTGGAGAAGTAAAATACAATGGAGAGGATTTTTTTTTCCTTACAGTAGTCATAATTTGAGATTTTTTTTAAGTAAAGGAACAAAAAGACATGTATACTTGATACAGAAGAAATGTCTGTTTGCACCTAATATATTATAGAAAAGTTCAAAGACAGCTTAACCTTGTAAAAATGCTACCTCTGTAACGCTGCCAAGATCAGTAGCTGTGTGAATATTTACTTTGACTTGCACACATGACTTTTTTCAGAATTTGTCTAACTTATGCTTTCATTAATTGGTGATTTTCATATGCTGGTGATTTCATAAATTGATGATTCATTTCCTCTTTCATTCAAACTCTCACCTTTTAAAAAACTCATGCATCTTTCTGCCCTCAGACTTATAATATTCAGCTCAGGCATTAGTTGGTGAATATTCCAGATTCAATACATTCCAAAACAGAATTTATTGGAAAACAATAGCAATTGTTTTATGCTCAATATCTAACATCAAGCATAGGACTATAGTAATGGCCCTCTGTTAAGGTTGTCCCCGTATTGTATGATGCAGGAGGAAAGTATTTGCAGAAACAGACCTGGGGTCCACACAGATCAAAATTTCCTTTGCAAGAGTGGACAATATGCTTTGATGTTAAATTTCTAGCCTAAGTAATTGTGATAAAAGCCATTCTTCTCATACCATGTAGAAAGAGATTGTTTAAACCATAAATATGTTTAAACTTCCACCTGATATTCTTTTTATTAGTATGATCTATTGATTCTAGATACTTTGGTTACCTTGTCCGTTGATCCACGTGAATGTTTGGCCTCATGTGACAGTGGCTTTTTAAAGAAACTTTTGCTGTTCATTGAATATGCCACCTGCCTGGTTTTGAAAACCCATCTCTTCTGCATTTTGAAAATGTGTTTCGATTGTACAAATGTACCACTCTTGCAGAAAGAGAAAAGCTTTTCAGCTGTATGGTCAGGCACGTAAGGCATCATTCTTATTTTTTCAAAAGCTTCTCTCTTTATTAGTTATGTGAAATGCAAAGATATAGGAGCATGTAAACCAATAATAGTTATTCAGTCTAAACTCTAAGGATAACTTACTATGGCCACTGGAGGCTGAGATAGGATGTTGTATTTGCGTACATACAGTATATGGAGAACTGTTCTGTTTTATGGAGCAGCAATCATATTTAGTTTAATGTCTTATAAGTCCCATAAAATGACATTAAGAAATTTTGCTATTTGGCTGGTGAACAATCTAAGCAGTGGTGTTAACTCATCATAACACCACTACTCTGAAAGCTCAAGCCTCATAAAATTTGGGATATAAATATGCCAGCTCAACTAAACGAGATCAGAGATCTTGCATACATCCTTTCATAGGGTGGCATCCAAAAATCTAGTGTTCACCTAAATCTTTTAAGAATTTCTACCATTTGTAGGCTACTGGGGAGTCTTAATCTCGGAAAAATGACACTCTTGCCCTTTTGTTTCTAAACATATCCAGTCATCTGGAAACCTAGCAGACAACCTAGCGGATTTAGGACATCATCACAGTGCTAGTAGATGTGACATGACACCTCTGAGAGTCCTGCACTCCTATGAAATGGCAGCTAGGTAACAGGAAGCATTCCTAGGTCATCTAAAATGATATTATATGATTTCTGGAGTGGAGGAACTAAAACACAAGGCAATGACAAGAATACAATTGCAACAGCATGTTAATCTTTTTTTCTTTTCTTTAATGTGGATGATTAATGTTTGAGATTCCCTTTAATTTTTACTTGAAGATTTAAGACTAGCCTGACATAAATCTGAATAGCATCTAATGATGCTAATCATGAGCTCTGCCAAGCCAAAGTTAACAGCAACTTCAGTTTAGGATTCTTTTATGTACTCATTGTTCATCTCTGTTTTGATTTGTGTCCTTCTTTTGATGTATTAGGAACTTCCAGGTGGTAGCAGGTGGAGTTACAAATGTTAGATAGCAAGGACACAGATTTTGCTCCTGGCTAGACTGATAACCTATATATTTTGCAATGTGAAAACAAGCTCGCTAAGCCTGAATGCACTGGCTTTTCAGTTCTGCACCAAAACTCCATCTGGGCTGTACTTTCTAGTCAAACTCCTCCCATCCTCTTTATGGTGGATGTTAATTCTGTATGGGTCTTCTCTGTTTCTTCTGCAGTTTCACAGAACATGAGTAGAGATGCTATCCAAGAAATCATCCGCCCATGGTGACAATTTGCCAGAAGCTGATACTAACCTTCTGGCAAATCTGTGATTTGCTGCAAGGAGGGCTTCTCACTTGGGGACACATACTTAGTTCACTCAAGGTATCTTCTTTGTGTTTAATGGACAGTAAAGAAAAGAGATGCAGAAAAGTCAGCTGGGTCTGCTGTGCATCACTTTGTGGTCTGAAGACTGAATTCCTTAATGACATTCTCATTAAATGTTCCTGCTGCCAAATACTGTTTGCTTTTGCCTTTAGAACTGTCTGCATTAATAATGAGAGACTCATCTTGAAAGTTATTTACATAAAGTTTTATTCTCACGTCCCTGCCACAGTTAGCAGCTCCACGTTGGTTGTGGCCAGAGCGAATACCCTGTGAATGAATTCACAGCAGTATGTTGCCCTAGGGGCCACAGACTACCTTACCCCTTGCCCTGCACCCCCCCTTCTTCCCCACTCGAAAAATCTAACCCTGTCTTTAGACAGTAACGATACTACAGCTTTTTGATTAAAGGAAATGCCTTCTTGTCTCTTTGACATCCTGTTCTGAGGTGACTCGCCCCACTCTGACCAGGTTATCTGGCTAGCTAGTGGACACAATCTGCCCATCTAGAGAGCAGATGAAAAGGTCCTGTAAGGCATCTCATGTCAAGTGGGGTTGTTGATCACTTCCCGGCTCCACTCATCATAGGGGTGATGGTGCTGCATGATAGCAAGGGTTCAGATGTTTCCCAGTGAAACACACACACAGATATTTCACTAAAATACTCTTTTAATGGCCCACAATCTGCAGCTCAGGAGTGCCCTGAGCCACAGGTTGTGCCTTTGTGTCTGATGGGCCTTGAAGTTGCACCTAGGATTTTTCCCCTTAAATTATTTTTAAGTATTTAAGATCACAACAATTCTTTTGGATTGAAATTTTCAATCTGCAAAACAAATTTTCTTTTGGTGGTGATTAAAAAAAAAACATCTGGTTTCTATAAGCTTCATTTATTTAATTTATCAACAAATCATATTACTTTTTCTGTTAAAAATAGATGTATGCAGACTGATTTAGATTAATTTTTTAAAATTAGCTAAAAGTTCATGGCTTTTCTGGAGATTTTGAGAGGCTGAGTAACTTTATTCATGTGTCTTCTCTAGTGCTTTTTATTAGAAGAAATAAGAGAGAAGAAATAGTGCTATTTTTACAGTATTTCCAGTCCAGATGGAAGAACCAAAAGTCTTATTTCCAGAGTGCAGCATTTTATGTCATCACCCTTTTTTACCCAGACAGCTGCACTAAGTTAGTCTCAACTCTACAGTGTTTAGACATTCAGATAAAGTTTAAGTAAGCATCTATGCTTCTGGTGATTATTCAAACAGTCTCTCAACCTTTTGTGATTCACCCATCACCAGTTAATTCACATTAAAAACTGACAAATAATGTTGCATTTTATTGCGACTTGTACAAGCTGGGTAACCTGCCCATTAATTCTCTGCTGCTTCTCACTTAGCATCATTCTCTCCCTATAACAATAAAAGGACTAAAGATTGTACACAGCTAAAATTAGTTTTTTATTAGTAGACAACTGAGTCCATTCCATACTTTGTAATATTCAACCTGGAGGGAAAAAAAATTTTGATTATGCGCTGTGAAAAAATTATTTAATTCATGGAAACAAAATACTTTTATAAGGCAGTAAATTCATCTAGAGTGAGTCAATTTTGTTTCTTCAAAAAATAACCTTTCCTACAACAAATACACTTTACAGGATTTTCTTTTTTACTTCATTAGAAATTATCTAATATGTTTGCAGAAGAAATGGAGGTGATATTTTTTTCTTCTCTTTTCCAAAAGCATAAACTTTTTTTGGCTTCCAACAGCCAATAATACTGGATATTGTTTTTCCCTGGGAAAGAAAGATATATTCACTGAATCACCAAAAGCATTTCCAGTGCTAATCAGTTCTACATTCACTTGAAAGAAGGCGGTGAGATTTTGGCTTCAGTAATGGCACTGCACAAGGAAGATGGAATCCCAAGCTATACGCCATGAAACGCTCCATCTTCAAAGTAAGTGTTTTTCAAATTTTTATCAAAGACAAAGGCACTTGAGATGAAAGATCTAATTCTCTGTTGCTCCGTAGAGTCACTGGCACAAGCGCAAAGCAGTTGTAACATGATACTAGATGTGAATTGTATCATTTACACTAATTTTGCATTTCTGATGAAGGACAATCTAAAGAAAATTGACCTAGGCTTTTTTAAGGCACACATACAATTCTTATCTTTGTAGGTGGGAGATAATTATATCTTATGGATAGTTTTATACACACACAGAGTCATGTAAGAAAATTAATAGTTTTTAAGATGCGTTTCTAAAAACTGAACAAAAGCCTTTAAACAGCTTTGATCCTTTATTTCCTCATTATGTCAATTTGAGGCTGATGTAACCGGAGGGGAGTGCTGATGATCACAAGGTTAAGGCTTAAGGGGTCACAGTCTCTCTTCCAATGGAGCTGTGCGCAGTGCAGAACCACAGGGTAAGGCAAAGGTAGCTTTCTGTCTCCCCTAATATCCCTGTAGACTATAGGACTACATGCCAGCTCCCTTAACATAGCCCCAGATGGCCATGCTGATGGGGATGCTGCACCCCTGTGCCCGATGAGGGGCTATGTGCCATCCAGGAGCTCCCCACAGGGTTGATGCTAGCTCCAGATCTGGCCCAGAAAGCAGTGTGACCACCAGACCATCAACCATGGCGGAGTTGGGACTTCCAGGTTCAGTTCCTCGGCCTCACAGCTCTCGTGGGCCTCAGCCTCCCTGTCTCTGAAAGTGTTTATCTTCCTCGTCCTGGTGGTTGGAGGCTGAGTTCATTCCTGCTTGGAGATGGTCTGAGGGAAGGTAGCCCAGAAGTCCCCACTTTGTTCCAAGAGATCTAGTTATAGCATTTCCTCAATACAACCAAACATCCTAAGACTCTCTCTGGGAACAATTTCTTGTTATTATTGGCAATTATTGCCTGATAGTTTCAGTCTTTTACCATCTTGCTGTTTACAAATGGATCAAAAGGCAGTGCAAATCATTAGAACTAGCAGTGAAAAGTTACTCTTTTTGGCAAAATCCCGCCTGCTGTCATTTTCTATAGTTAAGACTTTTGCCTGAAGCCTTAAATGTCTCACCCTGACACCAGCCTGCAGTAATTAATCATTAAACAGTGATTGAGGCAGTGGACCCCAGAAAATATCTTCATATTCTACCATATGCTGAAGCCAGCTGCAGCAAGCACTCAGAGAGAAGCCTCACAGAGGAAAACACTTTGCCTGACAGTCCCCTGCTGTGAAGTCCAAGCACAGAAAGCCTCTAATGAAGGGCCATAGACAGACTGTTTGCTTGTATTGACCTTCATTACCTGAGATTGTTTAGAAGGCAAAATGTCAGTGTTAATGTGCTAGAATTTTAAACATTATCGCATTTTAATGACTATTTCCAGCCTCTCGCATACTCACAATGTGGAACAAAAATGTGGATTAGTGTAATGAAAGGTTATAACAACAATAACAACAACAATAATGAGGGATGGGCAGATGTGTTTTGCTTAATTTCAAACTCCCCTGGAGCATCTCGGGTTTGGAATTAAGAGCAGTTTCCACCCACCCGAGATTCATGTTTTATTTGGGGCTGGCCCAGTGCCATGTCTGGGCAGTCGCAGGCCACAGCAGTTGTCCAGAGCTGGGCGTGAGCCTGCCTCCAGCTCTGGTGAACACGACTGAGTTGACAGATCCCCACAGAAATGCTGGGGTCAGCAGCAGGGTAGGGGAAAGGCAATGAACATCATCTGGATTATGGAGTCGCCAGAGCCAGGCGATTTGCAGGCTGCACACCAATATTATGGTTTCAGAAGTCCCACTAAGACCCAGGTGACTTCCTAAAACTCACAGACATCCTGGATGTACCTCACATGCCTTCCACATGTTGTCTCCATCGTGTGGTCTGCCTTGCACAGGTATAGAAGTAAACAGCAAGCTATAAGAGAGATGCATTTTAAGGGATGTTCTCTTCAAAAAATACAGGCTTTGATATTCTGCTCTTTGTTAGTAGACACAGAATACTTGTCATTTGTGCTACTGGCATTTCTGCAGACACACTAGGAATGGTTTGAAGGCTGAGAGAGAACTGTAGCATTTCTTTTGCAAACTTGCTTCCCACGCTGCATGATGGCACCTTCTTTTGTCAGAATGCTAGAAACTGTCTTTCTCTGTCATTCCCATAACTGACCTCTTTGAATGCCTCTGTTTGTTTATGCAAACATGAGTCTCCATCTGAAGTCTTCCTTAAAAACAGAAAAGAACTTTTACGCAAATGTTTGTTTTATGGGGATCACACAGATCTCACATTTCCATTAGAAATCCAGCAAGCTTTTTTGCTTGTGTTGTCCCTTCCCTACTCTATTCTTGCTTTGCAAAAGAAGTTAATCATACCTACATGGCATAAAAGATATTTGTTTCCAGTGGACCTTTATGTATAGAGGTAACAAAGAGATTTAACACTCAAGGAAGTAATTTTCCATGCAAATCATAGCTATACTGTGATTTTTTTTGCCCCATGATGTTGTAGCATTCAAAAATGTAAATGGCTTCAAAATAAAGTCTGGGAAACTGATGAAAGAAAAGTTCAACTGTAACAGTTATAGAGTCATGAGGAAACAGTCTGGTTTAGAACTATAGTTGCACTGCAGTTTTTGCTAATCTGGGAGGAAAAGCATCGCTCTGCACCGGCCCTGCTCCTGTACTCTATCTCCAAGCATTAGCTACAGGCCCTTTTCCTAGAGACGAACTTGAGATAAGCACATCTTTCCTCCACCTCATTCATACATGCTGTCATGCAGGACATATCAAGATGATAGCTAAATACAGAGTACGGAAGCTGTATCAGAGGACCGGACAGTCCTGTATCTGCCAATCCTATTTATGCAGGGTTACATCTCAGTCCCCCAATACCTACATTCAGGAAAATCTGCTGGACTATGTACATCTGGCATAACAAGTACGGAAGTGCTTTTGTTTTGCTGAAAGAGGTTAAATTGTTTTATTTTGAAATTGTTCAATAAATCATTAAACAGCGTTTCTCTGTGAATACTCAAGGGAGCAGGGGTTCAGCCTTCCACTTTTTTCCAAAGGCCAAGTTCCTTGGAGGATTTCCCGTTATGCAACGTGAAGTTCTCTCAGACCAACCTTTGCCCAGGGCATAAAGCAAGTCATGACTCTGGGGGAGCATAAGAGATGTAGTTGCACCCAGGGTCTCATTGTGGACTTGATTATGAGGAGCCCAAAGTCTCCTGCTTTTTTTAAAATTAAAAAAAAAAAAAAGGAAAAGTTATTCAAGGTGCTCTGAGATGTCTCATTTGTCAAACAAGGAAAATTTTATAAATAGTTCTATTCTGCTACCAGATATGTTCCAATCAGAGAATAATAGCAGCTTTATTAGGGAGACACTGGTACTTTGGCCCACCTGTATATATGTATGAACTCATACTACATAGAACAGATTTAACAGAAGTTTCTTTGTCACTGAAATGATTTACACCATCAGAAGTGCTCCCCATCCATTTTTTCTGCTGTTTTCAAATTACTGACACTAAGAGTATGATTCATTCATGGTTTTTTTTAGGCTGAGAAAAAAAATTGGTTCTCAGCCTGTTCAGCTAAAAACATTTCAACAACATTAAAAAGATTAAGTAAAAGGATATATGCATACTTAAACACACAAGATTGACCTCCTTGTCTTCAAGTATTTCCAGAAAATAACCAATGATATATTAACTCTATTTTCAGTTGAATAAAATAAGGCAGAGGCTCACAGCTATAGGAGATTGTAGTACAGTACAAAAAGATTTATGGGGATGAAATCTTCTCATTGTTTCATGTCCAGAATCTGACATGGTATTTGCATAGTGGGAGGTCTATTACCGGCGTGTATTTGTTTTTAAGTTTGTTACGTTTGAGGTTAAGTTTATAGGAACTGGTGGCTTGGGCTCTCTTTGCATCATTTCAATGTTCATCATTATTGAATTTATATTTATTTTTATATAAATGTAAAATATATGTACACCTATATTTAAATATACACATAAATATATGATATTTTATAAAAATATATTATTATATAGTTATGTGTTAAGTTTACATAATACAATATATAAATATTTGTTTATATATTTATTTTAAATAATTTGTTTTGGGACTTCTTTCAATTACTATTATTATTACTACTATAACAACGTTATGTACTGTAATCATGGACCAGCCCACTATCTCATTAACTACAAAAATGGTCTTTGCCTCCAAGTAGTTACAGTATGAGAGATAATAGATGTGAACTGGCTAATGGGACAAAGCAAGAGTAGAGCAAGCTACTATACAGGGCTATGACTGGGTGATAGCATCAGTACATCAGCAGCGTAGTATGGAGTTTTTCACAGGGATTGTGGCAATTCAGAGTTTTATGGAGAAATCTGAAAGAAGACACTGAGGTAACTGCAGATGTTTTTAGACGACTTCTCCCGAGGACAAGGAGTAGCTTTGAGAGGAAAGTCAGAGGTCCTTTTCTACTTGTTGAAAAGTGAACGCTTGCAGACCTGGGGAGTTACGAATTGAGTATTCAGCGAAAGACTATAGGTAAGATAAGGTCAGCTATGAAACACCTGACAACGAAGATGCATACCTCATGGACAGAACAGGAGATAGGCAGAGTGCTCTTTGCAGCAGTGCTCTGCATGGATATTATCATATTTGCTAAGGTAACAAAAATGCAATAATCAAAACAAGGGATAATGAGTACCCAAGAAAGACATTAAACTGTCTGGTTGGGGAAGGCAGGTTGTATCTTAAAGTTATAATAAGTATCCAACTGACTTAGATTTATCCTATACCTGAGGAGAGTAGAGTGAGACCAACCATACTGAAATAACTATTCACTTATTATTTTTCTTTACTGTAACAGAGAAAAACTAACTTTGGCCCAGGCCCCTTTTTCTAATGTGTAAGAATTAATAGTCCTGACAGTAGAGTTTAATATTTATACTAGATAGACTGAACACGAGAGGGAGAAAATAATATTGTCAACCATGTTTTTCAGGTAGAGTACAAAGGCAGAAAAACTTATACAAGGAAGTATTTGGGAGGACACGGAATTATACCTCTTTTTCTCATTCTTACTCTACTTTCCATCATTCTTCTGCATGCACAAGGCTGAATAAACAATGCATTTTAAGCATGGGCTTAAATTTAGTATATGTATGATGTTCTGGGTCTCAATTGTGTGCAATAAACAGAACCATCAGATACAAGACAGAAATGAGTGATAGGGCTGATTAAAGATTTGTAGCTCCTTCACTTTAATTTTTTACATAGAAAATACCTAATTCAAAGTCTGTTGCATTTGGTAATTAAATAGAGAAAAATTACTAAGGGGCTTGAGAGCTACAAAGAAGTTGGCTTGGGTAACTAGTCATGAACATACCGAGGTATGATGAGGCCACAGAATTTGAAAAAAGTGCATTTGTACATTTAAGTGGCAGCTTCAACACATCTCACCAGTATATGATAAGACAGGTGAAGGAGACTACAATGGAAATACAATTATTTTTTTTCAGATCTCTGAGGCAAAACCCTTTTCAACTTTACACAAGGGATAAGTAATTTAGTGGTGTGGTTGTCACTCTTAGAGGCCATCATGCACCTAAGGCCTGAGCTGAAGGGGCAGAGGGGAACTATCAACTTTTCTTCCTAGGTCCCCATTCTCTTCTTCTAGTCTTGATCTTTTACAACTGAGGGCAGAACATACCTGAACAATGTTATTTTCTGTCATCAGCAAGGGAGAACAATGTGAGGAACATGTTTTAACAGTTCAACCCATGTGGGGAGGTTGGAATTACTCCATGGAGGAGTGAATTACTATACCAGGTTCTCCTCTACAAAATAGTTCCACTACCAGCCAGTGTACCTGTTTCATTCCAAACATTTCCCTATGGCTAGAGATACTGGATAATTTCAGACTAGCCAGAAACATCATTACCAAGAAAACAATAACACAATTCTGGAGCGTCACTATTTATGATACCCTGATGAATACCAAGATAACCACCACTGAACTGTTGAGTCTTCCCAAAACGAGATTCAGAGTCTGCATCGATGTACCCATATGCTACAATGTACTTTGGGAAAGGATAATGGTACACTCCTAAAAGATCATATGCAACATAATATGAGGCAGAATATAAAATATCTTTGCCTGAAAAAAGAAGAAATACATTATTTTACATCACTCCCAAAAATGGGCTTGATAGTGCTTATCAGGAAAGTAGCTCACTTTTTCGTGGTATCTGGCTTGTGAGAGACACACTGTTACAGATCTCTTTTTCAGGGGAGTCAAGTATGAGAAATGAGTTGTAATCAACAAGCTATAGGCATGTTAAAATACATTTGATTATGAAGGAGCCACTAAATTCACTGAAACATCTAAGAGGTGAGTAGGTCTTAGCAAAACATTTAAGCAGTTTGCTTCCTTTAGTGTAGGACAAGGAGGTAGAAAGTATGAAGATATGAAGAAGATATGAAGGTGTCCCTGGAGTCCTATTTTATTGGCTAGCACCTTGTCCTGGTTTCGGCTAGGATAGAGTTAATTTTCTTCCTGGTATAGTGCAGTGTTTTGGATTTAGTAGGAAAAGAATGTTGATAACACACTGATGTTTTCAGTTGTTGCTAAGTAGTGTTTATACTAAGTCAAGGATTTTTCAGCTTCTCATGCCCAGCCAGCAAGAAGGCTGGAGGGGCACAAGAAGTTGGGAGGGGACACAGCCAGGACAGCTGACCCAAACTGGCCAAAGGAATATTCCATTCCATGTGACATCATGCCCAGTATATAAATTGGGGGAGCTGGCGGGGAGGGGCGCGGATCGCGGCTCGGGAACTAACTGGGCATCGGCTGGCAAGTGGTGAGCAATTGCATTGTGCATCACTTGTTTTGTATATTCTAATTCTTTTAGTATTATTATTGTATATTATTATTATCATTATCATTATTTTTCATTCCTTTCTGTCCTATTAAACTGTCTTTATCTCAGCCCATGAGGGTTTGGGGTTTTTTTTCCCGATTCTTTCCCCCATCCCACTGGGTGGGGGAGAGTGAGCAAGTGTCTGCGTGGTGCTTAGTTGCAGGCTGGGGCTAAACCATGACACACCTGCATCCCTTGAAAAAAGTAGACTGCTTCATACACTTTTCCATTATTTTTAACAAATCTAAACATAGACTTTATGTTTACCGGAAGTAGAGACATTTTGGGAACTATACTATATAGAAAATGTCTAGTGGATGGGGTGGGGTGTTTTGCCCTTTGTGCTGGGAAAGTTAACGTCTTCTGGTAAGCCATCTAAATTTACGGTGCCTGAAGATATTTTATATATGCTTTCCCAAAGTACAAATTACAGCAGCCTTGTACTTTTTTTCCTGAGGTCTTTTTCACAGATGTATATGTAGATGATCTCTAATAAATTGATTTATACTTCTCTGTTTCATAGCAGAATTACTTATTGTAAAAAATTCCTCTTGTCTTTGGAGCACCTGATTTTATAAACAATGGGTCAGTAAATGTGAATACTTAACAAGATAGACTCTGCATTTCCAAACAGCAGTGCAAGTAAACACTCTTTTAATGGAACCTAGTTTACAAACTTCTTTAATACAAAATATAATGAGTTCCCTTGCCTGTTAATAACTATTTTACTGTTCCCTTCTTCTTGATTTTGGAAAAGTTTTGAGCTTCCCATAGGATCTTTATATGAGTGCAGTTTACTGAGCAAATAAGGCTTTAAATGATCTAATAAAACAAAACAAAACAAAAAACCCCAAACCAATGAAACTTTCTCTCTTTTTGCTTGACAGTACATATTTTGTCTGAGGGAACAATGGAGTGAAACCTAGTGATTACGTATTCCCCACAATTCTTCATTTTTAAAATAAATTTAGCTGCTCTCAGTGGACCCTCATTTAAGCAATGTTCTTCACTGTCATTTCAAAATTACCCATATACCCTATGTATTTCTTGCCTTTTTATTTGTAAATAATCTCTCTCAGAGGAAAAAAAAAGAATAGCCTGAAAGAAAGTCATAGAAAGAAATGCTTACCCAAATTTGATGAATCCCGTATCACAGGGACAGCCAACAACCTTGATACTATGAATCCCATATGAGTCGTATTACTCATATGTGTAAGTCTTTGAAGGACACAAGCCTGTAATATCTATCTACCCACAATAAGAGACTGTTATTGTAATATTTACTATAGGACCCAATGCAGTGAGGCACCCAAACGCATAAACTTTCCTATGGAAATCAACTGGCTATTCATGAACATAAGTGTTTTACTAGATCAAGGTCTGGACTAGCACTGAAAAATTTTCCAGCTGCAGGAAGCAGCTGTTTCTAGCTGTCTCTTGGGAGTTGGCTCCTCTGAGTGATTTTGAGAATTTATGCTTTAGCAATCCAGAAGAAATGGGTTTTTCAGAGACTAGGGCCTGAGAAAGCAAACAACATAGTGGCTTGCAAAAAGCAACCCAAACTATGTGTTTAGAAAGGGGAGTAAATGTGTAGACCTCTCTTCCACACAACAGCAAAGACTGGGCACCTTGGCTGCCTTTGGCCTTTGAGTGTGGAGTTATCCACTTCTGCAGCCAAAGGTATACATCCAAAATGTGGTGTGCTGCACACAGTTCTGAATTTTACCTCCCCTCCTCCCTCATATAGGCCTATGGAGAAAAACTGTGCAAAGCTTTCAGTCAGGCATCCCTGGCATGCTCTAGCGGTTCCTGGTGTACTGTCTAAGGGGTGAGAGGCAACCTCTCCATCACAAAACTGAGAAGAAAAAAATGGCAAAAAGAAGGCTTCAAAGTACCACGAGATTTTTACCATGGGAGTAATTAACACTGTGCTCAATATTAATGAACAATTAGAGTGCAGTCCACTTGTCTTGCAGCTCAAATGGTGAAGACTTCCCTGAAGCAAGCCCAGGTCTGTATCACAGCACTGCTGTCAGGGAGCATGCTGCCTCATCCCTCCACAGAAGACCTCCAGTCTCCTTATGGTGCAGAAGTTAGAGGGATCCAAAAAGCGTAGTGTTCCCATTAATGCTATTTTGCAGCAGAGAGGAAAAATAAAAAATACATAGATTTATTCCAATTTACTTTTTAATCATTTACACAGGCTGGGTGGGATTGGCAAGTGCAAGAGATGCACAAACCTTCCTAACTCACTGCAACTTTTGAAAAAGTGTTTCATTATGGAGCTTAATCTGCAAGGTTACCTCTGTTCACAGAAGTAATGGCCTAATGTTGTAAACACCTAAACTGTGCCTTAATTATCTTGTGATCTCATAAGGAACAAGAATTTTTGTTCTGTTGAAAACTGACAATTTTTTTTTCTGATTTGAGCCAAAAAAAATGAGTTGTTTAAAATTTTGTACCAGAAGGGAAAGGAAAGAAAAAGGATTTGAGATCTAAAAATAGACTTTAAATATATCATTTTAATTTGTTTCAAGTTCATTGTTGCATTTCATTAAAACATTAAATAATATTATATAGATAATTATGATTTTTTAAAAAACCCTATATCTTTTGACAAGAACAGTTCAGCCAAAATCTATGTTATCAATTCTGTCATTTGGATTGACATTCCTTTGGCACCTTCAGATGGAGAAGTACTTTCCTATTTAATTAATAAAAAGTTTACATATTCAGTGAAGAAAAAAGCATGCATATTTAATACCCATTATGATGTCAAATTCCAGAGTAGTAAATACACAGCTGAGGCCTACTATATTCTGATACGGCCTACAGAATTCTAGTTATATACAGACAGGGACAAAAAAGAACAGGTGAATGCACAAAATTTTTTAAAATCATATTTGTTCCTGTTTAGAAGAACAGAGAAGAAAAATTTTCTCATATCAAGTGTTAGCAAAATATGCATGAGATGCTATGGTAAAACCGTTTACTTTAAAGACATGGAAGTTCACAATTAGATTCTATGACAATTATGCTTACCATGAGATGAGAAAGAAAAAAAAATACATCTAAAACCAGTTGAATCAACTCAACTCTGCTGGATCTATCCCAGGTAAGAAGATATATTTATTCATCTTATTTATTTATATGATGCTAGTTTATAGGGAAACCAGAGAAGCGCTTCAACCCTTCCTGGTAGTCTCAAGAGAAATGTTGAGGGGTAGCTCCCTCACTCTGTTGCATGAAACGTCCCGAGGCTGCCAAATTTATGCATTATAATTTTGTGTCCAGTGGAAGCAAACAGATTTGAAGAAGCTGCATCCCATACAACATGCACATACAGGTGTCTTAACAGTAAAGTTGACCAGAGACAGTAAAATTTTTAACTTAGAATTAGTGTTTTACCTAAAACAAAGTCATTGCTGAAAAAATATATTTTGTTCGCGGATTTTCAGTTATTCTACAAATTTCTTCACATTTCCACTGTCTTTTTTAAATGGCCTTTCTTTGTTTTTTATTTTTCCCCTTTTATTCTATTAAAAGCAAAGAGAAAAAGGAGAGAGAGAGAAAGGGACATGAAGCCCTTAAAACATCTTGTATTATTTTCCAAAACAAAACCTGTTGGTTAAAGGGCAGAAGAAATCCATTTCAAATAGCTGAAATATTTCCTTTTTGTGTTCCTTGCAGACTTTTCATCGGAGAGTGTATCCATGGTTTGCCCAGCCTTGCCAGAGAGTATGAAAGAATAGACTTCTTGATGCTATGGCTGCAGCATTCAAGGCAATGTTGGTCAGCTCTTGAACATAGGCATCAGGCTTGAAAAGAAGGAAATTGTAGCAAATTTACTGACAATAAAATCATAGAAGTTGGCAAAAATCTGTTTCCTTGACAACATGACTGCCCTAGAGGATGCTGAATTTTTTTTTATTTTGGTGAGGAAGGGTTGGGAGATGGAGGATTTTGACAAATGAGGCTTGCAAAATAACATGCTGAAATCAGTACAAATATATATTTTTGTACATGCTACCTCTTCTTTTTGGTGCCTAACTGACACTGGAGTCTGAAATGGAGCACTTCCAGCAGTTGAGTTTTATATGTTTAAATCCGGTCATGGAAATATATTTTGATATGTGAGTTACTTTTCCTCCTTGCCAACAGAAGCCAGCTACTAAGCTGAGGCTGCCCGCTGTTAATTAAACTATGTTCCACTAAAAACCTGCAGCACAAGTACATGGTAGCAGAGCATGTTCTGTGTGCTGTTCCTCCTCGTGTGATAAGCAGTGCATTTCCTCAATGGATGCACATTGCTTACATTTTTAGAGCTATTAAGCCAGGATAATTATGGAACAATCTAGGCAATGTTCAATAGCCCATGCAGATGCCTGACAGGGCATGTTGTCTCTTAATTAGGAATTTGAATGCCTAATGCTTGTATATTAACTGAAATAATTGGATAGATGTTTTACATTTTCTTCACTTTTACTGACAACCAAGCAAGGGACCACAGGAATCAACATATCTTCCTAAAACAGCTCATTTCATTTGCACTTTCTAGGTGATCTAATCTGTTGTTTAAGTGGGATTTCTAAGAGAATTGATGCTGGCTAGTGTGTAAATATATTGTAAGATGTTCCTCAGCAAGTCTAGCAGTTCTAAGCTGGTATCTTGTTGCTTCCTGTACTATCATAACCTACACAGTGTAATTACCTGGCTGTATCTTTTTTGTTCCTCAGAAGTCAAGTAAAATTACAATAGTTGTTATCATTTTTTTATTGTTTCTAAGTGCTGATAATGGGATAAGTATCGTTTCAAACCCAGTTGTGATACCATACTAGCACAATTTGCTACCATTGATGTTAAAATCTGCTTTGCTCTGCACAAGGCTGCTTTCCACAGATAGAGGACACCTTTCAGGGGCTGGGCTTGCTGGACTGGACTCTGCAGCTCTGGCTGCAGACGAGAGGTCTACTTGGACATCCCTACCCTTGCTCTCACTTTAACTAAACACAGGGAGAGCATTATTGGCTCTGGCCAAGCTGTGTGGAAGCAGGTAGGACTCGACGCATTGCATTCAGTGGTACCATCCATCAGCCCATTTCCACAGCTGAGACACCATTCATCTCCTATCAATGTAATAAAAACAGTCAAAAAATTCCTCTGGGCTCCATGTTAGCAGAACTGGGCCCCGAATGAGCAACTTCTTTAATCCATGTCTACTGTGTATGTGAGGAGTCCTATGCTTGCTAGTATATACATTGTTTATATTTAGGATGTCTGATAAATGTGTTTATTCACAACTATTAGTATAAAAGCTCTTTTAAAAGCAACAAATTGCTCTCTATTAGTAATGTGCATAATGACCTATTTCCATAAACATTTTTAGTAAGAGAAATTTTAATGTGCAAAACCCTGCAGACATTTTATGGAAATTTGACTGTATTCTGCAGAAGTGCATCACAGTCATATTTTGTTCTTTAATATTTTGTTTTGAGAGGTGAATTACTTTCATTCTGATATATAGTACAAAAGAAGCAACCTGGCACAGGAAAAAGGAAAATGAGTCTTAATGTGTTTCCTTCTTGCTAATGTATATTTGCTTGATTGATGTAAGGATGTTTTTTGCAGAAAATATACAGCCCCTGTTGGTCGGGGGGGGGTTGCATATTTATTTAAAAAGGGTGATGGAGGCTTTAAAAAAAGCTCCTTCAATCCAGTCATAAGGGAAAAGAATAATAAAGGAATGTCTTTATGATCAAAAGGATAAATAGAGCTTCTGAGTCTATATCTGTTGTATTGCACCTGATTTCTATACCTAAATGGAGGTCAAATGTGCAAAACTGTATTCACAAAATATTGTGATGCATTTTTAGAGGCATGGCTTAAAAAATTAGCCTGAGGGGGTTAAACATGTGTCAGCTTTATTTTTTTGTTTGAAAAGCATCTAAGCAAATCATCGGTATTCTGTGGAGTCTTAACAGCATTTCTGTAAGTTATGTACTAAATGCAACCTGAACAGCAGCAGAGCTTTTCATATTAATTTAGTATAACTTTGGAGCAAATAATGCTTTTTTCTTCCATGCAGAGCTTAAAGCTTCTGAACTACCAACAGTTCCAACAAAAGTCTGTAAAAATAATCTAACTCATGTCAGGTGCAAACTGTCTCATTTGTAGTTCCACCAAAATTATATGGGGAAAGAAAGCAAAGTTTTATTTTAAATTAAGCTAATCGCACAGCCATGGAGAGGAGGTGGAAATGGAAAAGACATCCATAGACCTAATACTAAAACCACTGTGCAGTATTACAACTTTGCTTTGAATGCACTCTAGGCAGCCTTTTTTTAAGGAAACATTGTGCCATGTTAAAGCAGAGGCAGAGCACAACTCTGAATTCACTTCTGCCTTTGACACTAACTGTGCAAATTTGGACAAACCACCCGAGTGACATTTTTAAGCTGGAAGATATTAACCTCTAGCATGGTTACCCCATCCCTGCTGCATACAGAGAATGCTTGGTTAGCTGATAAAGTGCTCTGCAGATGTACAGAAAAAAACATGATGAAAGATGTCAAGGAAGTGAAAAAGATTAAAACACAAATACCTTTAGAGATATCTATGAGAAAAGCAGGTTCCTATTATTTCCAATTTTCTCTTACAAATGTTGATATGCTTTGCAGTATCTGTATGTTCCATTCAAAAAATTAAGGATATATCCCAGCTGGAAAGAAAGTCTAAATTAAAACCTACATTGATGAGGAGATACACGGAGTAGAAACATAACCTTGGATCATCATATTAGTTAAGTAGTTGCTTAACTTTTAACATGTGCCACTGGCTTCTAAGATGTTTAAAAGAGAAGTGGTTATAAATATGATTAAAAGCTTGACTAAATATCTGACTGAGTATGAGGCTAGACCCTCCTGTTTCAGTGGAGGGTCAGCTGCAGCACATCAGTGTTGCAGCTGTAGTAATACAGTTGCTTTAAGATCTTTTTTTTCAAAGTGCTGAGCAGCTCTTAGTAGCTCCCACCCATACAATGAGAACTGAGGGCACATAGATGTACCAAGGCCTATACACAGCCCTTGTCTTATCTCACTGAAGTAAATGGCTAGCTGTAATTAATTTCAGTGGGATCAGGAATGTGATACATAAAGCTTCCAAAGGAAATCTTCTTCCTTCTCCCAGTCATTTTATGTGCTCTTTCCTGTCATTACCACTGCTGTACATTCATGTAATACAGTTGTAAAACCTTATATGATAACGAATGAAATCTGAAGTGTTGAATTAGTCAAATAAATTAATGACCATGATTTAGTGGTATTTTTGCTGTAGGAAGCGTAAAGAATCAGTCAAGATTTTCTCCTGTGAGGGCTGTATTGTATTGATTTCTTTTTTAAATGGCCAAGCAATTAGCATAGCAGAAACCTAGGTGCTCAGCACCTTCTCCATTAAACAGAACAAATGTCAAGTCCTATTAATATAGTCAGCTGTTCCATAGTGGTTGATCAGATGCTATCTATCATTATATGCTTATTATCTTGTTGAAATAATATTATGAGGTTTTGCTGACAATAACTTTGGATGATGCACTCTTTTTCATTTTAGTCCTTCTTTGTAGTTCAGGCACAAACAATTTCATCGCATCCAGGCTCTTAAACCATTAATTGTGAGAGTCCAGATTTTCAGCAGTTCATGCTGGTACAATAAGTCGTCTTTCCGCATCTCCTCTCCCAAGTGAAAAGAATCTGTATTTTTAATAATAATAAAAAGACATAATCACTTAATGCAGAAATGTCCATTGCACCCGAACAGCAAATCCAGCTTAAGTGGAAATTTACACAAAGAATTATTTATAGGAATCAATCATAATTACATTTAATGCATGCTGCAGCTGTTTATAATTGTGGTTTTCCCAAGGTTATTCTCCTCCTACCGTCCACCCACACACACATGAAATTTGTTTCTGTGGAAATGCTTAGGAAGCATTATAATTTTCCTGTAACTTGTTACAATGGCAGCTGACTGTTGTGAGGCAGACTAGATCCTGATTAGTGAGTGCAATAAAAAACAAGAGAAGACTGTTTTGTCGACCAGTAAAAGAGTCTTGAGAAGCTGGTTAGTAATAACTATCAGGACAAACATTTTCCATGTCATTCTGTTTGCTATTTATTATGACAAGCAAATCTGACTGCTAAATTAGAAAGTTAATTTTTGGTAATCATAAATTCAAGATAGTGTGGGCCAAACTGAGAAGCCATGCATAAAGCGGTATAACTGGGACCTTCTCACACTCAATTAGAAATTTCCTTCCCTGAAAACTCATTGCTATAGAACTGATTGTAAAATGCATTTCTTTTTTTAACTACTGAAAAAGCTGATTTTTCATAGAGAAAGAAAAAAGAGATTTAATTTGGAGTACATTTTTAATTGTGCTGAAGGCCCACGCGTCCAACCAGAAAGTCTCGAAGGGAACACATCGGGCAGCCATTTGATGTAAAATATATGGCTACCCATAAAGGACTCAAGGTTGCTTTTTCATACATAGTATGAGCCAGGAGAAGGTGTAAATTTAAAACAATCATTCTTTTTGGTACATATTCATCTGGCCTCTCAGTCAGTAAGTATTAAATTTTAAATTTCATTGCATATTGATAGATTTCCTATAATGGTGATTAGCTCTGAGGTAGTTCAGTGGAAAGTGTGACCTGTGTTATACTATTGTATTCATCCCTCTGAAGTATGCTCTGTGTCTGTGGTACTCCTATCAGGGTTAGACCGTCTCAGTCAGCCCAAACATTGCCAAGGGAAAACTCTATGAAGCTTGAAACGTAAAATCCCCTGGGCTTTAGGGACAGTGGTATTCATAGTGTTGTCTGGGGGGGTGTGTTTTATTTTATTTTAGTCCATCTTTACAGAATATCTCTTTGGCATGTGAACATTTGATTTTAGATGTTCAGTTAGGCACCTGAGTTCAGAAGTGATGTAAGTGTTTGTTATGAACACCTTTGAGTCACATGATTGAGAATTCCTATAGTAGTTGTAGTGATATTGGGCTCATATACTACAAAAAATTTCTGCGTGGAAATAGTACATAATGAGGTATGATTTTAGTTTCTCAATTCTGTCTTAACTTCTGGAGCATGATTGAGGGAATCTGTAATGAAAGGCCAGTTGTATATAATACCAGATTATTAAATTTGTGATTAAATATAGAAAATCTTGAGTCAGAAGTTTGGTAATTTAGGACGGAGCCCTTCTGACACAGTTAACTGAAATGTGACCAGGATTTGCCCCTTAGACTTCAGAAGCACATTACCAGGGGTGCTGAAGGAATCAGAACTGTTGGTGGTGATTTGGTGAAGATGCCCAAGTGACTGAAGACGTGCCTGTCCCTCTGAAGAGCTTCATCAGTGAGCGAGGCACAGCGGGGAGAGCTGCAGAGGTCCCAGTGCCCACCCCAGCCTCTGAGATCTAGAAAGTTGAGCACCTTATGTGTCAGCAGCTGAGCTGCCTTGGTTTACAATGCAGCTTTTTAGGACAATTCAGAATCCCAACTCTCAGGTCACTTTGTGGGGAGCCTTGAAAATTCCTCCACTTCTGCCGTGTCCTGGGGCATAAAAATAGGTTCAAGCCCATTCCAAATCAATCCACTCATTTGCTGTTTGTGCTTTTATTTCTCCCCACATACCTTGTAGCATAGAATTTAACTGTAGCTGAGATACAGCATAAGTAAATAACCAATGGGGACCAATAATAATTGCAATAAACCTATAACTTTGATGCTCCAGTATTTAACATTCTGGATCAAACTATGCCCAGCCTTACACTCTGCAGAATCCCCTGGAGGGCAATAGGATTTCATGGGGTATAAATCAGGGTAGAATGAGGTGATTTCAGAGTAGGTGAAATTGCTGATGTAACTTCCCCATCTTAGAGAGACTTCAGCCAAAAAGTAGGGTAGTGAAGGCAATAGGGAAGAAGGTCACAGTAAGACATTTAAAAATGAACTAGAAAAATGTTTAGTTTATTGTTCTATGGATACTAACATGTTATTTGTAATGATCGAACCAGTTTGGCAAGAAAAAAAGGATTAACTATATCAGTTGCTGTATAAAACATATCTTCCAAAACAGGTACTTGAATTTTTCTCTTGCTGGTAATACTCCACCTGAATGAAAAAACAGTCTGTCCAGGGTGTCTCAAGATAGCTGCTGTTTGATGCATTATTTCTTAGCATCTAAGATTGACCAATTTCAGAGCATTGTAGCAATTTAGCATTGACTCTAGAAAAACTAACTATTTTTACTGTTACAGGCAAGAGGCCTTGAAAATCTACAGATGAAGTGAACATTAGAGTTTGAAGTGGGAGTGTGGTTCCATGGAACAACAGCTTCTTCTGCAGAGTAATAAATTGAAATCTCATTCATTCCAAGAGAATTTTCAATACTAAACATGTTAAAAACCCCAAAACTTATTTGTTTTTTAAATAAGCTTCTACGTAAGATTTTTTTAATTTCAGAATATGAAAGGTTCAAATTGATATCTATATTTTTATTTACTAGTTTCAGGAAACAAAAGTGGCTATAAATGTTTTTGTTCTCATTTATTTTCTTTAGAAATACTGAAAGATTTCACCAGATGGAAACTTCTCCATAAAACAAAACAAAACAAAACAAAACAACCAAAAAAACAATAGAAAAATAAGTTTGGTAGAAAATACTTAACTGAACTAAAAGAACAGACTTATTTGGCCCCTAACAGAATTGGAGCAATGGCGAAACTTGCAGCCCAAAGATGCCATTGCTATAACACGTGCAGAATAGAGTTGTTATCAGAGATTATTTTCCCTTCCAAAGTAAGCTACTACCTCTTCAGCTCAAGGAGCTTTCCCTAAAGAAGTAATCCATTATATTTTCTATGGCCTATTAGTATAAGATGACATCTTGCAAGTAAACCTGTGACCTGTATTTTGTCCTGTGAGTGACATTCCACAACCACTCTTATTCAACCACCTTTCTCAAAATTAACATTTTGCTTCTTTATTTTTCCCTTAGATAACTTTCCCTGCATATTCCAGCAGAAATGGACCTGTGAGCAGAGCTGTGTACCTCTTTCATCACCACTGTTGAAGAAAGTGCCTTCAGCATGTACCTGATGGCTCAGGGAGAACAGCCCTCTACAGCTGCACTGCGGGAGGGAGGGAGGGAGGGAGGGAGGACTCCAGAGGAGATGGGGATCATGCGCCCCAAATCCCTAATGTCCTACACTCTCCATCACCACTCATGTTTCTACAAGAGAGGTTTAACACCAACACAAACAAGGAGACTGCTGAAGCAATTTTATATTAATTTAAAAAGTGACACAATGTACAGGGTAGTGAAATCAAATAATGCTTATGAGCCAGATACTAAGCACAGCAGTTATGGTGAGTAAGAAGGTGCCACAGAGGCTTAAAATGGTTAGTAGAGCAAATAAACCTCTGCAAAAGAAAGCTCTGAATGTCAAAAGAATTGATTTTCAATGTAACTATCCATACGCTGAGAATCCCCAAAGGGGCATTTTCAGCTGGGGTTGAAAAGTGACTATTTTAGTGCAACAATGTATTCTTAAGCATTAAAAGGAAGAGCTGTGCCACCTGTCCTGTATTCATGTAAAGTGCCACACAGTCTCTGATAGTCAGGCTCCAGACACTGATTTTTGGGACTGGATGCCAGAAAGGCTATACACCAGTGCCAAACAACTATATTTAAATGATCTCTTCGTCATGTATAAAGGCTTATTACTGTGGTTTTCTGGTACCCACAGATGCACAGCGAAGAAGCAGTCAGCATGTAAACCTAAACTCTGCCACTTCTGCTCTGTTTTGAACTACAGTTTTCAAACCAGAAAAAAAATGGAGTCTTGAGCTGCAGAGAAGTGTTGGGGGGCATTAGGAGCCAGCACTCCTGCTGTGTGCTGAAAAATGCATCTGGCATTCCCAGTCTGGTTCTAGTATCGGTCGCTCTCAGGAAGAAAGTGAAGTAGGTCCATCAACCAGAGCTGGGCTGAGCTCCTCTCCCCTATCCTCCCCACTGCCACTTCAGTGCACACCTCTGATGGGTGCTACATGGAGGTCTGGATCTGCAAATAATTCCAGCGGTTTGTGACGATTTGAATGGCAGTGCTTTGCTCCTCACTGCAGCAGTGAGGAGCACTGCTCCTCACAGTGGTGGTTCATGGTTGGCAGTGGGTGGACTGTGTTTGTATTGTTATACATAGCAGAGATGCTGTGGCAGGTTGACCCTGGCTGGATGCCAGGTGCCCACCAAAGCCGCTCTATCACTCCCCCTCCTCAGCTGGACAGGGGAGAAAAAATATAACGACAGGCTCATGGGTCGAGATAAGGACAGGGAGATCACCCAGCAATTACCGTCACAGGCAAAACAGACTCGACTTGGGAAAAAAAAAAAGTTTAATTTATTACCAATCAAACCAGAGCAGGATAATGAGAAATAAAACCAAATCTTAAAACACCTTTCCCCCAGCCCTCCCTTCTTCCCAGGCTTAACTTTACTCCTTATTTTCTCTACCTCCTCCCCCCCTGAGTGGCACAGGGGGATGGGGAATGGGGGTTTGGGTCAGTTCATCACACGTTGTTTCTGCCGCTCCTTCCTCCTCAGGGGGAGGACTCCTCACACTCTTCCCCTGCTCCAGCGTGGGGTCCCTCCCATGGGAGACTGTCCTTCACAAACTTCTCCAACATGAGTCCTTCCCACGGGCTACAGTTCTTCACAAACTGCTCCAGCATGGGTCCCATCCACGGGGTGCAGTCCTTCAGGAACAGACTGCTCCAGCATGGGTCCCCCGCGGGGTCACAAGTCCTGCCACCAAACCTGCTCCAGCGTGGGCTCCTCTCTCCACGGGGCCACGGGTCCGCAGGTCCTGCCAGGAGCCTGCTCCAGCACGGGCTTCCCACAGGGTCACAGCGTCCTTCGGGCATCCACCTGCTCCAGCGTGGGGTCCTCCACGGGCTGCAGGTGGATCTCTGCTCCACCGTGGACCTCCATGGGCTGCAGAGGGACAGCCTGCCTCACCATGGTCTTCACCACAGGCTGCAGGGGAATCTCTCTCTCTGCTCCGGCGCCTGGAGCACCTCCTCCCCCTCCTTCTCCACTGACCTTGGTGTCTGCGGAGTTGTTCCTCTCACATCTTCTCTCTCCTCTCTCCAGCTGCAATTGCTGCTGCACAGTAACTTTTTTCCCCTTCTTAAATATGTTATCCCAGAGGCGCTACCATCGTTGCTGATGGGCTTGGCCTTGGCCAGTGGCGGGTCTGTCTTGGAGCCGGCTGGCATTGGCTTTATCGGACATAGGGGAAGCTTCTAGCAGCTTCTTACAGAAGCCATCCCTGTAGCCCCCCTGCTACCAAAACCTTGCCACGCAAACACAATACACAGGGCTAAGTAGATTTACATTGTGACTTTTGTTTTATAGAAGCCTTGCTTAGTAGTGGCTACTTAGCTCATTTCCAGGGAAACTGGAGGAAATGAATAGTGACAGTATTTCATGTAACTGTATTAACACATGGGGCCTTTCACACTGCCCTTTAGTTTTCAGGCCAGTATAGTGAGAACAATACAGGACCAAAATCTTGCAGCTTGCTACCTTTCTTAGCTCTCTTCCACCTGTACTGAAATCTGCCCTGCCTGGCTGCAGGGTCTTCTCAGGCTGACAGCAGTGCCTGCTTTGCAGGAGTGTAATTCTCTCCGAGGATTTTTTCCTATTACAGATGTCTTTAGACCCTGGGATCAAATCAGACCTCAGCCTGTCATTTAAATACCTATTTCTGCCAGGTGCACAAAGTCACTGGCAACGATTAAAAAAAATGTATCTCAAGATTTTCAAAGATATAGCCACTACAACTATATTAGCACAGACAGGCAAGGCAGCTATAGATTAATTAACTCATGTACCATTAGCTGTTCCACACAGGGTAATCAACATGAGGTAAATTACACAGGCTCTTAAGCAGGTTTTACAACCTACACTGAAATTCCTGCTGTTGAGTATGGTATGAAAGCCAGGTAGAAATTGCTGTGCTTCAGTAAATGTTGGAAGAACTGACATATGCAAAGTGTTCACTGTGGCCTTTCCTCTAGTTTCCCTGCAGAAATTTATTTTCACAGGCTATCCTCTGGGAAAAAATAAATAAATTTTAAAAAATTACCCCGTGCCATGTATACACAATTCTCCTTGAAACAATGTAAAACAAGCCATAGTACCCCGATGCTGAGTATATATTTGAAGGTTAAGGATAAAAACATTCTTTGTGGATTTTAAAAAAAAAAAAACAAGCTGCAAATGGGATTTTTTCTTTTTCCCTAAGAATTTTAAAGCATTGTTTATTACTAGCGAATGCTTTACTATTTTTCAAATGTCTAAACTGAGTCAGAGATATAGCTAAGCCCTTCATATAGCTAAGGTCTTCAAAAAGTCCTACAGGATCTAGGCTCTGATGTCTTAGCATCAAAAAATGATTTACGTCATTATAATACGCTCTGCCTTCAGCAACTTCAAATTAAGGGTCCAACGTCCAAAATGCAGTCACAGTATATATGTAGTCCCTGCATGAAAGGAAAAGTTAGTTGCCTTGGAGTATCATTCACAAAAATTGGCATGTTGAGCAAGGAGCTCCATATCATAAGAAGAAAGCTCAGGACAAGAGTGCAATAAATACCGCTTTTCTCTTAGATGTCTGTCTTGTCAATACTCAGTACTGTGGTTACCTAGGTCCTTTCCTTCAAACCAATCACTTCTGTCTTTGAAAATTAGAGTGTACAAGAAGGTGCCACATTTTAAACAGAGGTTTAGGAGTTAGAGAACTCCTCCCAGCCATGAAAGATGTAGTTTCAGTCTCCTCCTCTGTCAGAGGTTTCGAATGTACTTCCATGTCTGGCAGACTTACTTAAACACAGGATATAGGCAAGCTGAGGGAGAAAGGGGAGGAATAAGTTGGAATGAAAGTTCTAGATTTTGATTCCCAAGTCCTGCTCTGCCTATGTTGTTTTAGCTTCTAAGCATGGATACTAGGGACCAGATTTTTAGGATGTACTGAGGTGCACAGAAAAACACTCATGCACGTGACTCCCAGTTGTGAATCTGATTCATAAATTCACAGTGGTTTTTAGATCTGAGAGCAGGATAAATCCTTGTCTTTCTTTCAAATGTGCTGTAAGTAAAGCCAGAAGGACTTGGTCCAGAATTCCTTTGCAAATGTCCAGCTCTGGGGAAACAATGTCCCATGCTTGTTTCATTGGTAAACACAAAAACTCAGTGGAAATTCTGGCATGTTGTTGGTTAGCAGTAAAGATTACTAGTACACAGTTTTAAAAATTATGGTTACCTCTGTATAACACAGACTGCTTTCTCCACAAACAGACTCTTTAGCGTCTGTGTGCGCTTGCGCACGTGCGTGCCTGTGCATCAGTGTATCTCTGAGTGTGTTAGGCTTATTTTTCCTGTGCAGTGAAAGCTGTGCCAAAAAGTCTCTCACTCTCAGCAAATCCAAGACCAAGGCTGGAAGCCATGAGAATTAGCTGCAGGTGCTTAGGGTTTAGAAACTGCTGAAGGGACGAAAGACCAAGGTGTTGGCTCCAGGTTAGTTCTTATGATCAACTATTCTTTTTATCTTCCCATAAGACCACCTCACTCTTTTGTTGGCAAGGGGGAGGGAGAAGGGGGGGGGGGGCAAAAAAAGAGTTAGACTGTTTGATTTCAAATGGGAGGTGGAAATCCTCAGAAGATGAGCCTGTAGTGATCAGGAAAAGCAGATTAAGAGAAGCAGATGTGGGGAAGAGGGAAGATGGGGAGGGGGGTGGATTTATTCATGCAATTTAGGATATTAGCAGTAAATTGAGGAGGTGGTTTGTACTGCGTTTAGTCTTATACAAATTCTACCCCCCTTTTCAGCACATTTTCCCTTTGTTTATCTCCTGAGAGATGCCCACATGTGTACAATACAAAGAATCGAGTCATAAAAGCGCAGGCCTGTCAGCCTCCCTGAGGACCAATTAATGGTGTTCCAAATCTTGTGGGCAGGCAGATGAAAAGGATACAGAGAGAGAAGGGGAGGTAGATGAATACTCAACGAGAGCAAGGCAAGTTTTTTCAGATGTTGGTAGGAACTTCTTTAGGTATTCTTAGCTAACTTATTTGGGGTTTGGGTTTCTCTCCCGCTTCCGTGGTCCCCTGGTCATAACTGCAGCGGAGGGAAAAGCTGCACTTCAAAATATCAGTTAGGCTTTTATCCAAACCAATAACAACACAATGCCAGTGTGGGAGAGGGGGCAGAAAAAGGCCATTTAGAATTTTTCCAACCCTCTTTTCATATATTGGCAGTTTTATTGATAGGTACTTGAGTTTGTATTACCATTTGTATCTCCGAGCTGGCTATTGCTCTGAATGCAGCAGGCTTTGTAGTGCAACCTTTTACTCCCATCTCACCCCCTACGTGTCCACAGGCCTTTGAACAGCAAGCGAGTGGCACTTTGAAATCAGGATTTGAAAGTGTTTGACATGGAAAGGGGAGCATGAAAGTCTTGCTCTTTGAACCTTTTCTTTTCAAAGTCCCACAGAAAGTAGAGGCAGGACAATAATGGACAGGCTGGGGGCTCTCAGGGTGAAGAGGGGATATGTGGTAATGATGTTTTAAGTCTTTTGGCAGTTGTTCCACCCTACAGTTTCCTCTCCTACTTACTCCCAGTGAATTAAACCTACTGCAAGATATCATAGAAATCTTTAGCTAGATATATGTTCTGTCCCTGCTTAATTCATTCCTTGATTAAGTTCTGGAAATGAAATTGAGCTCGTGGAAACATGAAAGAATGGTCAAAATTATCATTAGGTTGCTGACAACTGAAGGATGATCAATTTTGTTTGTTTGTTTGTTTTGTTTTCTAATTAAATGAAGCCAGATGTACAGTAAATGCAAGTTGCATGAGAAATGCAGCCAGCTGTTGCATCAAATTAAGCGCAGGCCTCTCCGCCTTGCACACAAACTCACCATCTCTCACCTGTTGGGGTCAGCAGGGTGAATTAGTAACCTTGGCAGCTGCTAAGATTTGCTTCAATTATTTTCCCTACCTGTGAGATCAGTTAGTGTGGAGAGAACGAAAGAAACTTGGAGGCCCTGAAATGAAACATCTCATTTAAAAGCTTCATTATATTTAAGAAGAGAAGAAGTAGAAGGCTAAGTTATTATTCTGTGAGGTTCATGAGCTGATCTTTCACTCTTTGGAGAACGGGAAAAAAAACGAAGCTCAGAAACCTCTTTATAATGCATCTTCTCAATTGTGTAATCCTCTACCTGGGAAGAAAAAAAATCCTTTCTGAGTGATGTAGCAATCATTTTACACACTCAAGCATGAAATTTCATCACCATTATCTTAGCTTGGATGACTGTACAGATGTTGTTTGGCCATAAAATGTATTCAGCCCTTTTTTAAATCTAACTACAGTATCTGACTCGATGACCTCCTGCAGCAGTTGGTTCCACGGGTTTGGACTATGCTTTGCTGAGGAAAATTTATTTGTATTGATTATAGAATTAGCCAAGGCAGGAGAGGAAGAGCTGAATAAAAACTGACTATCAAAATGCCCCAGAATGTTCTGATTGGTCTATTTTGTCTGATGGCTTTAGCTTCTCATGCCATTACTCCTGCCCAACACTGCCACTCGTTGGAGCTAGATCCAGAGAAGGTAAGAGGGTGCCATTCTTTCAAAATGGCTGATGCTAGCATCCTCCAGTAAAAGGTCACTTTTAAAAAAAATCTGACTCTGAATTTGAATTACTTGATGTAGACTGTTTTTCTTTCCCACGTGGAGCATGTGTAATGCAGACATTAATCTGACCTGATGCTAGCAGTCATTTTCAGTGAATACCAGTAAAGCTGGTGCCACCACACTGCTGTGAGTGCCGCGCACACAACTCCAGCTTCCTTGCAGAACCTCAGTAATGCCCCCGGGCAGCCCCCTGCTGCAGGGTCACTGTGCCATGCTTGTGGCAGAATTAGTGCCTGAGAGGCTGATATATAAGAAGATCTTTTTGGGAGCTGCCCTTTTGGAGGCCACCTCTGGAAGCCCCTCTGCTTCAAGGATTAGAAGCAGAAATGAGATTCTTCCTTTCCTTTTCTAAATGTGTAGTTTTAGCCCTTCTCTTTGCAAAGTGATGCCTGAGGCAGTAAGGGAAACAAGACTCTCAAGGAGAAGGATTGTCTCTGACTTCTGTGACTCAAGGATGTCTTTGGGGTCCCAAGGATACAAACCTCTTAAGGCTTTTCAAAGGGCTGTTTACAGTTTGTGTGTTGACAAGTACTGTGGTTTACTGCACATCCAGAGCTAGACTTTCCTCCCGTGTCAGCTGGTGTAGCTGGCCATGCACCATGTTCATGAGGCACAAGAAGCTGTGTGGTGTGAGATGGAGTGGGGCAAGAGAATTAGCACAGGGCTGATACTACTCCCTCTGCAGCCCACATCAGCTTGCTTCACCTGCCTGCCTTACTTCCTCCAGCTATCAATCAAGGTTAGTAGTAATTGTCTACATTATAAGCCTAGGTATATTGACTAATTAATTGTTGTCTGTACAAGGGTATGTCTACACACAGGTATGCAAAATCACATGCTTGCCACCTCATCTGAGCCAGGGTTCTGGTGACCTACCTGACCTCATGAGTCACAATTTGCTATTCTTCTCTAATTCCCATAGTTCTAAAATACTATTTGTGGTCAGGATCTGGTGTGTATTTCCTTTGAGATCAGGGCAACAACTACTATACCTTATAACACTTTAAGTAATGGAATAAGGCTTAATAAATATGATGACTCAATGACTGTTTTTTACTTTGGAAAACATATTCTCAATGTTTTTCCTCAAATGGGTTTGTTTCTTAATATTTTAAAAATCTAAACACTTGATAATGTTTTGTCCACGAAGAGATTTAGGTAAGTGTTCTTAAATCATGTATCTTTGACATTCATATGACCAGACTGAATGGTAACATTCAACAGATAGTAATAAGAGCAACAGTGTTATATGCAATACCTACCCATCTGGAATGAAAAATAAAGAAAGAAGATAATTTTGTAAATATCTGAGTTCTTTCTTTATGACCTGGCAGAATAATATTAGAAGCAGGCAATGAACACAGTTGTTTCTGTCATACCTCTGTCAAACTTCATTCTTGCATCTCAAGGCATTGAACTACATTGACTAGTAATGAGTCTCACATGGTTCTCCAAAACCTGACCCATGTATGCTTTTGATTTTTCTGCCAAAGGTCCTATTACTTTTTAAAAATAATTATATGATGTGCCTTAGCAACATGGCAGTCTCTGAAATAGTGTGCCCTGATTTGGTCTGAAGAACTTCAGTGGAATATTCTCCTCTCAAGTTCCTAACCCATTACCTGGTTTCTTGCATGTACACTTTCCTCACAAGTTAATTCCTCCAGTGTATTGACTTCTTGGTTTTGTTTTTCAGTGTTTTCACTTCTTTTCTCTAAATTCCAGATGGTGTGTGTTTCTGTTATGACTCAATACAGGTTCCAGTAGGTGGTATGCTACCTGACACATGACACAAATCGGGCCCAAAGTTTGCTCTACTTTTGATTCTCTCCAGGAATTTATATTAATCCTATCAGAGCAACTTTAGCTATTTCAAAAGAGACTTCCGCTGAGGCCAACAACTCCAAATTACCATCTATTTTGAAAGTGGAATCTGAACAGGCTTCTCTGGAGCATTCAGAGCTCTATCCCACAGGTAAACTTTCACACCACCCTAGCAATGGGACTTTGTCCCCTCCGACCACATTTCACAGCCTAACTGCCCTCTCTGCCTGGGCGCTCTTTTGAAGACCAAGATGATTATTTTTTTTCCTCTTTTACTTGCAGCCATAGTTATAACCTCATATCCCGTTTAATTTGTTCCTCCCCATTCCCCACACAAGATTAGGAACACTTGTAGAGTCTTAACATATATCCTCTCTTAATTATCTCATAGCTGAGCCATACATATATAGCTCTTTTTATCTTCCCTCATATGTAAATTCCTCTAGTCCCCTGACCATTTTTGTTTCTCTTCTCTGAACTCTCTCTAATTTGTCAATATGTTTTTGGTAATTAAGATTCCCGCAACTAAATGCAATGTTCCATATGCCTTCATGCCAGATCCCTACAGATTTTCAGGGGAGGTCACTGCTCACAGCTGGGGCCAGATTTCCAAAAGCACTTTGAATGTTGAGTGTTTTTGAAAATATGTCTATAAAATATCTGTCGTGGTTTAACCCCAGCCGGCAACTAAGCACCACACAGCTTCTCGCTCAATCCCCCCCCCAGGTGGGATGGGGGAGAGAATCAGAAGAGTAAAAGTGAGAAAACTCGTGGGTTGAGATAAACACAGTTTAATAGGTAAAGCAAAAGCCATGCAAGCAAGCAAAGCAAAACAAGGAATTCATTCACCACTTCCCATCGGCAGGCAGGTGTTCAGCCATCTCCAGGAAAGCAGAACTCCATCACGCATAACGGTTACTTGAGAAGACAAACGCCATCACTCTGAAAGTCCCCCCCCTTCCTTCTTCTGCCTCCAGCTTTATAAGCTGAATATGTCATATGGTCTGGAATATCCCTTTGGTCAGTCGGGGTCAGCTGTCCCGGCTGTGTCCCCTCCCAACTTCTTGTGCACCCCCAGCCTCCTCGCTGGTGGGGTGGGGTGAGAAGCAGAAAAGGCCTTGACTCTGTGTAAGCACTGCTCAACAATGATGAAAACATCCCTGTGTTATCAACACTGTTTTCAGCACAAATCCAAAACATAGCCCCATACTAGCTACTATGAAGAAAATTAACTCTATCCCAACTAAAACCAGCACAATATCATTATGGGAGCTTTTGGTTAAGGAGCACTTTGAAGATCTTAGCTCTCATGTAGATGTCTAAAATAGAGTTTGGACTCTGTTAAAAATGTGGTGCCATTAAAAATCTTGAGCACATGAACAGCTGTCTCAAATCCCTTTCGGAAATCTGTCCTATAGAGGAAAACTTCTTTTTCCTTCTCCATGTCTTCTATTTCTATTTCATGTTATTAAGATCAGTGGTATCTGTCACACTACATTCCTGTGTATGGTTTTAAGTAAATAAAGTTTAGCTTTAAACTCTACCTGAACACTTAATTAGTAAAGTTGCATTAAAAGTAGTGAATAGTCATGGAAGAATGGTGCCCAAATATGCTTACTGATATAGTAGATATCTGTACCAGCTTGTCATGTCTTTTACACATCACAAACAGTGCAGACATTGAGCAAAACTGCGTAAATAAATCAGGCAGAATGGTTGGTTCACTGGGTTTTTTTCCTATGAATGGTCACCATTTTTACAAATCTGTTTATTTAGATATCTTCTCAGTGGAAAAAAAGCAAAACTGTCTTTCTTCTGTTGAATATAAATGGCTTAACCAACACTGTCTTGGCACTAAGTTTTGGAGCTTCATGCAGATGAGTTCAGTTCTCAACTAGGTTCTTTGGGATCAGTTGGGCTTTTATCTTTTCTATTTGGTGGTAGAAGGAAAGACTATTCCAACCTCTTTTTCTAACTCTCCAGAGCACCCATGTCATTGACAGAAAAATTTGGATCACAAATTTTTTAAACATCATACATCTAGGAGCCAAAAATGATTGATGTATGGTATGGAACACAGTGCTTCAACAATACCGTTCACAGAAAAATTCTTGTTTTCCTTCACAGTTACCTCTGCTAAGCTTCATACTGGACAGTACTGAGAGGAGGGGAGGGAGGATAATTCTCTATTTTTGTTTGTGGAGAGGTCTTAAAATTGCAAAAGAACTGCAGTTGAAAAATATATTACAGAAGGTTAAATAATCTGGGTTCTTTTCCATGCTGCAGTAAACATATTCACCAGACAGTTAAAAAAATTGTTTATGATACGCTTAATAGAGCCATTCTAGTTTATCAGTTAAATATGTATTCATAATTTTTTAAAAGGAATATTATTTACCCAGAAGACCAGAACAGTTTCTAAAAGAGCTTTTCCAGTCCATCATGTAAATATGTATTTAGGACAAGTGCTGTGTGTACAGTATTAAAAAAAATCCTCTGAAAATCTCTTTGAAAAGTTATTACACATGTCCACTGCTGCAGCAAAGTTTTAAATATTCATATCTCAGCTGTTTCCTTTTTCAGATTTCTCAATTTGGTTTGAATATATTGCGGGTGAAGTGCTCTGCAAGAGCTTCATTTGTTGAATGTTAACAGGCTTGTATCCCAAAGGACTGCTCATGTGTGTCAAGCTACATATGTGCTTAAATCTTTACCAGATCAAGGACTTAATTTTGTTAGGCTAACTTAAATATCACATTCATGTGTAAAGAACTGTCTTCCTTACATGCTCACAAATCAGTAGAGATGGTTTATCTACCTCTTATCTGTCTCTCCCTCCCGTTTTCCCTTTGGCGAATTATCTGAACACAAAAATGTTTCTCCATTATTTGGACTCTTTGATGTCCATAGGAAAGTCCTCACTGCCCCGCAAATTATCATCAGATAAAGACCTTCAGAAGTTGTTTCAGAAGTCCATAGTACACGATGTTGGAAGATGGCAAAAGTGAGTATAATGAGAGGTGTGTCTCTCTGCTATGTTGAGATTTGGAGCTTGTATTGCCCTTTCTCTGTTATACCAATCATGTGTTGAACAGGGAAAGCCAGGTGACAGGGAGAATGCTTGGAAGAGAGAAGGAGGGTAAGTCACAGTGCCGTAATAAGTCCTCTGTGTGGCTGGCCTGGACACCAGAGAACTGTCTGTGGAGACCTACCGTGTCTGGGTAGAGGTGAGAGTTGGTCAGGAAGCTCACTCTCATTTGTGTAACATGTTGGGGATTTGGAAATTTTTTCTCTTTCCCTTTTCCACAACCAAAAAAAAAATTAATCTCTTTTAAGAAACAGAGAACTACAATATTGCCTTTTGGAAATTAAAAAAAAAAAAAGAATTAAAAAAGGAATGAAAGGCCAGCTCCATGTTCCTTGGTATGTCCTTTGCATAAGTTTGCTAGAAATTCAGTTGCTAATTAATAAAGTTGTAGAGGATAAAAAGGGGCTTCTTGCTGTATTGCTTTGCATTCATATTTTTTGTTTGCTCTGTGAGTACAAGATGAGTGTACAGCAGTACCAAACCTGAGTTGGGGTATGTTGTATTAATTTGACAGTGTTACAAATGGTTATGCAACATGACAGATTAACTAGAGAATCAGTACTATAACAGAGAATTATTTTCTCAAGTAACCACTCTAACATAGACATGAATACATCTTAGATACAACTCCTTTCTTATGTGTCTGACTGTACGCCAGTGCAGAATGGTATTTCTTTTTAATTCCATTAATTTGAATTTTACACTTTATTTCAATTTTGCATTGATATGCATTTTCCTGTAAGTATTGCAGAGATTTAAGAATCAAAATTTAATTTTTCTTTTTATCCTCATGAAAAACTGTTTTGGCTTTCTTTTTTCCTTCAATTTGATTCTTCAGGTCAATGAAGCAAAGTTCCCATTGACTTCACCAGAATTTTTAGCTATTTCAATGATGGCAAGGTTTTAACCAAAACAGCAAGCACAGAAGCATCAAAATTTGGAAAATTTAAATTTAAATTAACATCATGGCAGATACAAGGAGAAAGTATGGAGTGTCTAAGCAAACATTTTGCATGTTTTCATTCTTTCACAATGCTCTAAAATACTGTTAAATTCTCAGTAGAGGAGGTGGGGGGTTTTTACATGAAAACTGACAGCTGTCTTGAATTTCAAAAATGCAAATATAGATCCAAATTTTGAAACAGTCTGAAGTTCTTCCAATAAAATAAAAGCAGTAAAAAATTGCATGTGCATATTGCAAAACAATCAGTCTGAACTTTTTTCAAAAATGAATATATTTACATACAAAATTCCCATCTTTTCCAAAATTCTTGTTATGGAATCTGTCATGACATTTTTCGTCAACATTTTTATTGAAGTAGTTGTCAAGATTTTTATTGAAAACAAAGCTTTAATTACACGAAAAAGAAGATAAATCAACAAATTTATCTAAAATTCAAGTTAAAACCCCCTGAAAATCACCTTTAATATTATGCAAACAAAAAATCAACATCTTCCTTAGAACCACTTTTCCATTTTTGAGAAGGTCGATTTCAGAATGGCTTTTTTTTTTTATTTTCTGTCTATTTTTCTGAGTTCTTTCTATATTTGAGTGACCAGAGTTGTAACAAAAGAAGAGCAGAAAATCCTCCAGTATGTGTCAGAGCTTGTCTAATTATTTTATTGTTGCTGCTGGTATGATTGGTTTGTGTAAGAGGTTCTGTTTTCTGAACTTGATTTGAAGACTGGGAAATTTTTAGGGTATTAATGTTTTACTCCACTGATCTTTCTTTCCCTTTTTTAGAAATCCATGGCCAGCAGCACAATCTGAATTTCTTCTGTGACTACCGGTGCACCTTCTTGTTCATTCTGACATACCTCCCAGTCTGTTCTACTTTATGCAGATCAGAGGGAATACTCTCCTCTCAGTGGATACATGCAGTATTTTTCAAAGACAAATATGTATATAAGGCAGTGGCTATGTGCTGCAAGTTTAAGGCCTTCCAATTAAGGGGTTTTTTTAGCTACTATAAGCACTGTGCCTGAATCTTGCTCATATTTAGAAATGTTCCTTTCACATACCTGAAGACTTGCTTTTAAGCCACCTTCTACACATTGCATGGAGCTTTGTTCTGATGATTACCTTAATGATTAATTTTTAACCTGGGGATTATTAATAATGCTGTTAGCACCTTAGCATCTTGATGTTTTTATGGTCCTTTAAAACTTTATCAGTGCTCTTACGTTTGATATTTAAACTCTCTCCCTCTCCTGTGGCTCTTGTCATGGATTGGCTGTGTTCTTTTCCACTTTTCCCAAAGGGAGAATCTGCTTAGTTATTCCTAGGAGGTTGCTGAGCCTGCTTAAACACAGACATATTGCCCTGTTTAATCAGGTTCTTGAACTTGTAATTCTTGTTTTCTATTTGTTTTCGACTTTAGTAGTTATTGCAAGTAGCCTGAGGAAACATTAAACTGGTAAAGCTCTTCTGCTTCTAGGTCATTGGTTTTCATCTATATAAAGTTGATCACCATCAGAAGGTAAATCTATACAGGAGAAAAAGTGATTTCTAACTAGTGGATAGTGTGAATTTATATCTGTTTAGAATATAGAGGTTGACTGTAAGACCTAAAAGGGTTACGTTCACACTCATTGAATTTCATGACAGAACTTCAGTTTCTTTCACTGGGAACAGGTTTGGAATTGACTCTTCAGATACCAAAGATGCATACGCAGATTGTCTTGTAATTTTTCCCGTTTTACATCCCTGGGAGTACCATGTATTTCTTGTGTGATGCATGCAACTATTAAGTATTCTACTTTAAAATCTGATTCCATTAAAACGGCACCAGGTTTAACATTTTTTATTTATTCTCTGTAAAACCTTTCCAGTCTATAAATTAAGCATTTTTTTCTTTTAATTGCTAGTATGACAAACTCAAAAGCTGTTCTTACCATTGCACAATCTCTCCCCTATTAGTACAAAGGTTTTCTGTGCCAAATTGGGCTGCTTCCCATGACACTTATACTTCAGGTTTCCTTATATGGCGTACGCCATAGATGGCATGACTTCTTTCAGCAGTTTTGTGTAGACAGACCTTATTGGAATGGAAGCCATCCTGTTGATATTGCTTAACATGGAGTAGAGTTTAAGCTGCTGATCTTAGCTAGCTCTCTCTGTGGAGGTAAGAGTGAACTATGAGTTTGTGTTTCATTTAACTAAGTCTGTAGAGTTTTTTTCCTTTCTTTTTTCCCTGGAAAAACAAAGAAACCTCATAAAGCTCCATGGTTTCTAAGCCATATTTCAGTGATGTTTTTGTGCTGTTCCAGTCCTTTGTTGTTAATCAGATCAAGCCAGCTTGCCACTGAGAAAGTAACAGTAGTGCCACAACCCTGCAATATGTCAAGCCCTCCTAAAAACCTCCTTCAATTGCTTTTGTAAGCCTACTGTCTCTTTACAGAGTCCCTGGGCTACATCCCTGCTGCATTTTGATAAAAGTTCTCCTCACACCCTGTGTAAATGTCAATAATTGAATGAGAGCACAGAGGTATCTTCTTGAGGGTTCCAGAAAGTACCGTTGAGTGCAAGGCATCTTGCCATCTTGCTTTGTCAACCAACAAAAGTAAAAAGTGTTAATGACGGCTGTGAAAGAGTTCTTAAATGTGTATACTTTGCCCTTTCCCTCCTGGTAGCTGTTGCCTTATTTTCAACATTGTTTAAGCTATGTGCTGAAGTTCAGTATGACTAGCCCTAAGAAGTTCTCTCACATTTTACATTGTGGATGTAATTAGTGGAGCCCTCCTTGTGGTATTTCAGCAATTTGGCTGCAGCACTGTCTCTTCAGAGAGATGACTAGTAGGGTTAAGTAAGGACTTACATAAACATCATAACATTTCATAACAATGGTGGCATCAAAGTGCCTCATTTGCAGAAATATCAGTCTTGCGATAATCTGCTCTCCCACTTCAATAAAGAACATTTTATTCAATAGCTAATTTGACCTTGGGAAACCTGCAAAGCTCATTTTCTGCAGTTGAAAAAAAGCCTCAGTCCTTTCTGTCTTGTTATTTAACAATCCCATACAATGTTTAAATTTTACTTCAGATGAAATATCTTTTTCCATTACTTTAGTATATTCACTCACCTATTTCTTATCACCTTTTTCAGCCAGAGGAATTTTGAATTGAGTGTATTAATGTACATAGATCTAGAAGGAACCCGAACATTGGTCTTTCTATCGGTTTTCAAGTACATGGAGAGTTGGTCAAATTATTTTTTCATAGAAAATCTCAGTGAAAATAAAAACATACTCATTGTTAACACTTCTCCAAAAAGGTTTTGTTGGTTTGCTTTGTTTTTAAATAATGAAAATGAAAACATTTTAGCCAAGGTCAGAATATTTTGATTTAGAAATGTCACTGCAGTTTCTCACAGTAGAATTCTTTCCCAACACTTATTATTGAGTGTTTAACTTCCCTTTGAGAAAATATTTGCTGTAATGTCTCAGTTCCCTTCTTAGGGAACACATCTGAATAGGAATTCCATATTGTTACGTGTTATGGGAAAAGAGAGTGACCAGTCTTCGGAATGACAGCAAATGTGACACGGACTATAGTTCCCTTGAAACACTGTGATAGCAAAGATCAGTATTTTTAGGTGGTAGGAAAAATGGTATTTTTGATACAAAGAAAAAATAATGTTCAAAGATTTCTCTAGTTGAAAACATAATTTCCCACAGGAAAAACAATTTAATTGGAAAAATTTCATTCATTTTAAAGTGTAATTATTCATATTTTAAATGACTGCAATGAGAATCTTATGAAAATTTTTTACTCCCCTTTTAGAATGCAACAAAAATTAATTCTTCCACCTGAGGTATTCCTCTTCACAGAAGACATCTATCCTGTGCTTTAACTCTCTGTTCCTGGCAGGAACAGCTAGAACTTTGATTTTTCATCATGTCCTACTTAGCTCTTTGAAAGTTATGTCTTTCAGTCATAGACTGCAATAACAGTTATGTTCCTAGAATGGAAATTTCTACAAATATGGTAAGTTTCCATAAATATTTAAGAATATCATAAAAGTACAAACAATTTAAAAAAATCTTTCTGAAAAACAGATAAGTAAGCTTCTCACCACTCTACCTGCATAAAAGTGTATTTTTCTCACTAGTTTATGCTGGTATGATCCTTATTGCACTGTGAAAATATCTGCGGCATAAAGAGGTGTCATATATCTTTAGCTTTTTTTTCATGAACAGAATCACAATTTAATTTTTACAGTTTTTTTCTATACTATTTAATAGATTGAGGAACCCTTAACTCATTCTAGTGAGTGTTTATGCATTTTGCACAAAATAATCACTTGAAAAAAGAGAGAAGATTGTTGGGAGCGAACATTAAAACTGAGGTATCTCCCATGTCTCTAGGGTATGACCCTCACCAGGAGCAGAGTCCCCAGAACCTGGCAGTACCAGAGCCCTCCCATGGACTCACCTCTGAGTAGTCTGGGAGCACAAGGTAAGAGAACTACAGTTCCTACAGTGCATGACCATGGCATATTTACATTACATCTTGTAATGTGATGTGGGTTACGTGGGCTTGAATTTTCTTGAGCTGATGAAGACACCAACTCCATCTCTCATACCTTCTGGAAAGTTATCCTGTCAATGAGACATTAAACAAAAGGGATGGTGACAACCCTCTCAACACTTCTGACCAGATTTTTTAATCATAGATGATCAAGTCATGTCTCCTACACTCAATAACGTCAGTACGGGTCAGTGATTCTTGGCACATACTGAATGGAAGAGGCTCCACAGGACTTCTGAACTGCTGATCCGCAGCATTCAGTGGCTTTACTTGATAGGGGATGCTCACCTGAGCTGAGATATTTAGCTCAGCCAAGATGAGACAGCCTTGTTTTGGTCTATAGCAGAACTTCAGCAGTCTAAATAAAAATTAGTCCAGTTAATAAAGATGTTAGTCAAAACACAGCTTCCTACAGTTTCTCACACACCAAACTGGAATATACAGAGGATTTGCAAACTCGAGCATTTATTATCTACCTAGGCAGAACAAACTTTTTTCTTGGAGCTAATCTTACCTATCTCAGTTCCTCATCTGTATTACAGCTATAACTGTACTTTCCTGGCTTATATAGGTGTTGCAAGGATAAATATTTTAATTAGAGATTTTGACATGCTCAGGAAGCAGAACTTCGGGGCATACAAATTTCTAAGATGCCTTCTACCATGTTTGAATGTGAATGTGTAATAGCACCTGTAGATTGTCCTAGGGGAAATTCCTGTATTCTTTGTTGACAGAGCTTAGAGACTATCATAAGGAGAGCAAAAAATTATTCTTATGTACAAAGACAATCAATTCACCTTGCTGGTGCATGTGATCCCTTGTATTGGTTTATTTAGGAGCCTTCAGGTGATAAGCACATTTCTTTTACAGGAATCTCCTCAGGAAACAAAAGTTTCCCAGATGCTAACACAACTGGTAATAAATTCATAGAGCTAGCCACTCACAGCCACATAGGTAAGCTCTTTTTGTTCTATATTTTATAAAAAACTTTATTTACAGAAGAGATTTAATCAAATAATTATACATAATAAATGGAACAACTAATATACTAACAGAAAAGGTGATTGACACTTCCATTGAGGAAAGAGATGCAGTACCATCTGACACCCCATACTGAAGCTCACTGGTCACACTATACAGGAGAACCATAGCACGGCTTTGTAATGACCAGTGTGGGAGCACAACATATGCTACTGTTTGTCTGCACAGTTGTTTGCAAAAACAACCAAAAATAAATGCACAGCCTCAACTACTGACCATTCAAAAGCACTATAAGGATCTAAATTCTTAAACTGCTCACAGAGATCAAGGTCACAAAAACCTCACAGGCCCCCAGGCCATTTAATCCCATCCCCATGCTTTCCCTTCTGCTGTGTGTTTTTGGGGCTACTTCTGAACTGGGTCAGGGACCTCATTAGGTTATGAATAACTCACAAACAACTCCAAAGAGTTGCATGAGCTTTTAAGAGGGACAGCGTGTGGTAATGGTGGGAGGCAGGATGGCTCAGAGGCTATTTATGCTGACCTGTTGCTGAAAGAAATGTTCTTCAAACTGCAACTTAGGCCATCAGACTCTCTTCTGTCTCCTGGTCTGTACTCTTTCATCCTGCTTGCCATTCGTACCTCCTGCAGTTGTGGGAAGCTTAAAAACTTCAGTTGTCCAACTGGAATCAGTAAGGACTGGATTTTTGTTGGTAGTGGTATTTGGTTTTGGTTTTTTTTTAAATTCAGTTTTCCCTAGTTGGCCTGTGGAATGTATTTCAACAGATGGTCATGGAGTTTTAAATGCTGTGAGTGGATTTTTAATAAGTCTGACTAATTTTATGATCATTGCAGTTCACGTGCGCTCAACATTCCCACTGACTTCAACAGGAAGGGTTGAATGTGCAAAAAATGTCATATTGCACTCAGCTGATGTAACTCTGGCAGTGCAGATAAATAAGGGAATTCTGGCCTCATGCTCTGGGCTGTAATAGTCAAGTTCAATTGTTTCCCTCCATTCAGTTGACTTAAATGTATTATGGGGCTTCCCCCCCCCCCCCCCCCCTTGATAGCATCAGGTATATCGGCCACAGCTGGAGGCAGAAGTTAGAGTAGTTGTCTGATCAGCTCTGACAAACCTCGTGTTTCTTAAAGTGGTGTGATTTGTGGGTAGCTCCATCTTCTTACTTCACTGCATAAAAAAATCCCACCATCACTGTTAAAAACTCCTGTTCATTTTTCCTCTTTCCAGTCTGAGGGTTTTCTCTCTCCCCCTTTTTAAATTCAGTGAATGAGATCACGATGTCTCTTTGAAACCTTACATGTTATTGTCTCTATGCCAGAAGGTAATATGTCGTGGAGAGATGGCCTACAGCTATGCCTTACAAAGCTGAGGGGGAGAAAGATACTCTGCCCATTGTCAAATATTCTTCCTGCAGTATTGCTACAGCAGACATACACTGTCCTCCTGCATTTTCTTTCCGTTGACAAGTTCACATCTCGGGCCATCTGTCCTGATTTGTTAAAGTGTTTGGTCGTATTGCAAGTCAGAGAGGATCGTCAGCGCAGGTCTCCCTGAAATGGCTGCTTCGAAAATTTCTATCAACAAGTTCACAAAACAGTAAAATGTAATTGTTACCAAGAGAGTGCACCTTCAAATTTCTTTTCTGCACATTTGTTGGGATTTTCTTGAATTTTGTTTGCCACTGACAAGCATAATCTAGCAACACATTACAAACCCCCTTTTGGCAGCCATAGGAATGTGTTTCGAACAGGGGTTTTTTGATATCTACAAGAAATCTCTGTTTGGTTTATGTAATAAGACAAATGTATGCAAATCTATCCTCCAATCCTGTAAACTATATGCCTGGAATCAGTAAGCAATACAGTAAAAGCTCAATAAGTTGCATTTTACCTATCCACATATGCCATAAAACTGACATAAAAAACAATGGTTTCTTCACCATCTCTCAGCAAATATTTAATAGCAGATACAATATTTTGTAAGGTCTCACATTATTGCAACTTCCTGACTTTTTACAAAATATAGTGAGATTGATTCTTTATAAAAAAAAATACTTCACAACATTTATTATTACTCCGCAGTGCAAATATGAGCATAAATAAATAATTTTGAACTGCATTATCAGGCAAATGTAGCTGTTGAGATGAATACATTGGCTTTGTGTGAGTATTTCTTCATCTGCTCTGCCATTTTTCACAATCCAATAATTAACTGATAACTACTGAATTATTATTCGGTCTCTTAGAACAACATTTTCAAAAGGGTGTACATGCCCAGGACTAGATCTACAGCCCTCATTTAGGGTTAAATTCACAACAGATCACAATGCTGGTTGTTTCCAGCACCCTCAGTCTCAAATGCCTGCTACCAGGAGAATGTACAACCCCAACTGGACCGCAGGCTGCTTAAAAGGGCAAAGGGGTCCTAAAACTTGGGTCCAGAAAAGTATATATAAGTGTAAAGAAACCTAGGTCATCTAAACTAGCTTCTACAAACTGCCATGGACACAGAAGTGTCTTAAACCCTGGTCCTCTTCCATGCCTTGACCAACCCTGAGTCTTCTTGAGTTTGATACCGGTGTCCACCACACCTCACAACACACGTTGAAGGAAAAGCCACTTCTACCCTTTTTTTTGTATCACATTAGTAAATGCCCAGAGAACTTAACATAGCCAGTGGAAGATCTGGATTTGTATTGCTGCTTTGTCAAAAAGTTTTTGAACTTGTGACTCTCTATGAACCTGCCAGCCCGAAGTGTGTTTCTGGGTGGATCTCTCACTGGTCCATCCATCCCGCTCTGCACGTTGTGTATAAGAACTAAAAGGAACAGAAACAGGGAGGAAAAAAAACAAGGATTAGCATTGCTCCCTTCTCTATTGGCAAAGGGAGCTATTGGGAAGCAGAGAAACCCGAGGGCTACTCACTGCTCCAGTAAATACTATCCACAGTACATCTACAAATCTATACACATGCATAGATGCACATAGACTTGCGCGAGTCTGCTAACCATTGGCTACAAAGTCTTGCTCACACATCGTTTTCCTCTATGGCCTAATGTATGTTTATTATTCCATACAAAGCTTCAACACGAAGGACTGAGAGAGATCATCATTGCCGAATACCTGTTAGCATAATGGTTGGAGTTTTCCCCTGGAAGATGCAGGTTTGTTTATGCTCAGAGAGAGAAAAGAATTGAACCCACATTTCCCATATGAATGCTCTAATCAGTGAAACCATTTAACAGAAGAATGGAGCCAATCTAGCAGGTGTGCTCAGAGAATGAGTACTGGGACAGGTCCTGCCAGCCAGATACATAGAAGAGTGACTAGGTGTCTGCCTTCTGCTGCTATTGAATCTGACCCTTATTCCATGCTTTGATCAGGGATCATTCCTTCCTTCACTGAATAAGGGTAACAGGCTGTTTTGCAATTGCAACGTGTAAGAATTGACCCTACTTACAAGATTTTTCTTTGCTGCAGAGACTGCAAGGCTAGACTTAGCGTCTGCTGCACACTGCTGCTTTTTCCCGTTACTCCCCTCAGCATATTTATTTCAAAATACCTGTAAGAATTAGCATTACAGCTACAGCCAGGGAACTAGAGCTTGTCAACACTATCTGGTAGAATATCTTCCATTGTTCAAATGCTGATTTGCCAAAACCAAACTTTCCAACAGTCATTTGATCTAAGAAATAAAACTAAAAAGGGCTTTTACTTTTCATAGGTTGTTTGCTTGTGTGTTTGTTTTGAACAAAGGGTAAGGGTAATATAAAATAAAATTAATTTAAATTGGAGAAAAATGTTTTTGTTTTCTCATAACTGTGTAGGACTGTGTATGACTGCCTTATTCACCAGGTATATATCTATAGCATCTTTTTCAGAGGTATCCCAAAGTCATTTGGGATTAGATACTCCATTTGTCAAACTTCATCATAAAATTAGTTAGTTGTTCTCCACTAGTTTTACTAGCTGTTTCAACAACTCCCACCAGTGGTTAGAAAGATTCTTGTAATTTTTCAGCTGAAGTTTTTCCAGGGGCAGTTAGTTTTTTGTCTTGCCAGAATACTCTAAAACTCAAGAACTTTAGCTCATCTAAAGCTTCAGTATTCATTCTTTCACTATATCTATAAAAATATTCAAATCCTTTAACCATTGTATTAGACAAGTCAAGTTCAAGATTTTGATGAACTTTTGTTCTCACACATCAAGCTAATTGAAAACTATCCAACTACAGTGGTGTAGTGCTCAGCCTAATATACCTACCCTCATGGAAGGATATGTTAGCTTGCTTCCAGCCCTGTATTGAGTTGTGGCTGCTGGGCTACAGAGCAGCTTGGAGCACAGACACACAGCTTCTTAGAGCATTTTTAATTTTCTCTTATGAAGTAGGGTCTCCCTTCTCCTGACCAACCTACTAGTAATTTGCTATATCAGTTCCAATTTGCATTCATATTTCTTGTACGAGAATGACCTGAATTATATACAGCATTTCAGGTCTCACCAGGTGTTGTACACTTGTACGGTATCATTAATCACTTCTCCAGCTCAAATGCCTGTTATATCCTATGTCTATATTTCCCTGTCTTGTTGCTGCATTGCATTTGTGGTTCACAGTCACTCTTCCTTCTCTTTGTCATGTTCAGTACAGAGCGTATGGAGCAGTTGTTTGTTCTGGCTTCTAAAAACCTTGTACTTCTACTTGCTTGCTCATTTTTTTTCTAGATATGTTTCTAATCGTGCTCCATACTGCTTATGTCTCCCAAATTTGTCATCAAACTTCTCTAGTGTTTTGCTCTTTTTTATGCCGGGTTCACCAGTGAAAGCATGAAATTAAACCAACTTAAAGCATTCCTTCTCAGAACAACCCACAGCAGTCTTACCATTAGCCACTACCTTGTCTACAGTACAGTATTGGCAGGAATGGCTTCCCAGTTCTATCTAAAAGCTATGTTGTTCTTGTGTTCAAATCTATGGGAAGGTAGTTGCTCAGATCACTCAGCGCATTACCTGTATTCAATACAGGTAGTAATTTTATTATTTTCTGTATCAAAATGATGGTTTACATTAACGTTCACTCCATGTACCAGCTCTCTCCAGAGTCTGCTACAATGATCCTCTAGTTCTTTTTATCTGAGCACATTAACATCTTTAATTTTGCATCAGTGAGATATATTAAAATTATTTTTCTTGCCTGTGCAAACCCTCAGCCTCCTGCCTTGCCCTTACCTGCTCAATATTTTTGCCTTTACTAAGAGCTGATGTCAGTTTCTCACTTAGTTGATGGACTGAATTTTAATTTTTTTCTCTGAAAAATAAAATTTATTTATTCTCTTTCAGAATATCTGATTTTCCATGGGGAAAAAAAATAAAAATCATTCCGTTCTAAAAATCTAAAAAGTATGCATTTGGGGGGCAGAAGGACTGCTTGAGAAATAATAATTCCTTTTTGCAGAAGTTTAGCAAAACTCAGGTTAGCACAGAATTTTGAGTACTATTCTATGATCCAAAATACTATAAAACCTTACAAAACAAACTAGACAGGCAAGCTGGTACCAAAATGTGCAATGTTTGCATAGTTTTTGTTAAGCAAAACAGTGAAGCATTCTATGGATATCTATTCTCTCCACTAATAATTAGTGGATTTCATAATGAGCTGATCAACTGACAACACCTACAGAAGACAGATGGTAACAATATTTGGTTACTTCTAAAAACCTATCGAAGCCCAAAATTTACAAGATAAAGGCTTTGAAGTCGAATAGCAGTCCCTGGAAACTTCTAGTACCCCGTTATATACCAGAAATGTTTTTGGCAATTCTAAGAAGTGATACGGGAAATATTCAAATCATTTCACAGGGCTTCAGCTACATATCTTACATTGACTTCAGTGGGAATCATGCAGTGAAATCCCCACTTACTGCTTTGAAAATGTACCCCTTAGTGTTTCATGTCATGCTGAGAGACAGAGCAGTGATCCAAGGTCCAGATCCACAGCAGGTAGCAGTACACACAATGTGCTGGAATCCTGTAAGGCACCACTGTGTTAAAATATGCAGCCTTTAACTTAAAATAACAGAAATCAAGGGCATTCCAAATTAAGGTTCCTGAGAGCCTCCTCCCCTTTGTCCCATTTAGTGACGGTCATACCTTTAGAGCTCTAATATGTAAGGTTTTTTTTTTGTCTTCTTCCTTTTCTCTTTTCTACCCTGCCCTCTATATGACCTCTCCCCTAATTGGAATATATCTTGTTTTTCGATAATAGAATTTCCCCAGGAGATAGTAAATTTTTAGAGCTGAAAATTAATTTACAGACCCTGCTTGATTGCATGCGTCAGATATGTTTGTCTTTTACTACATAGTGACCTTCTCCTCCCCTCTCCCTTTACATCTTCATAGCTAGGAATTCACTTCAGAGTCAGATAACATGCCTTTTCACTCTGTGAGCCATCTATTTGTGTCATGCTTTTCACGTGCTGATGTTTGTGTACCAATAGTACTCTTGGAGAGTTGTGTCCAGTCAAAAGAACTGAATTTCTATTATTCCTTGCACAGCAGCTTGCAGGACTGCAGCCTTTCTGATTTTGTAGCAGCTCCCACTTCACATATATAGAAATGCCCAGGGCAGAGAACGGGGTCCATACCACTCAGAGATACTTTTGCCTTGCAATTTGGTACTTCAGCATGAGTCTGTTCATAGCTCCACAGGACCTCTCTTCTGGGCTGTTTGAATGAGATTTAAAGGATAGGTCCATACAGTTTGTTGCAAGATTGTGTGGATACAGTGGATCTGTTTCCTTCCAGTCCCTCTAACATCCACAAAAAAAGGCCTTTTCATTTCATATGATGTCTTAAGAATAGTAACCTGAATGTATTGAGTTTTTTTTCATTTCATCAATTAAGATTTCTGTTTTTCAAGTATACTAGCATATTTCCACAAAATATACTCCTATGCAGAGCCAATCGTTTATTCTGTTCAACTGATGATATACTGGAGTGCTCAATTTGAAATGAAAAGTTGAGCAAACACAGATGCTGTTCAGAGCCATGCATTTGCTCACGCTCAGTGTTAAGGACACTCGTTCAATGTTATTTTGACGAGTTTATTTAAGACAGTGAGTGTGGGATTCACCTCACCTAGACTTAGATGGCCGCAGCATAAATTTTTACACCTCAGCCAGCCATCCTCAGTGCCCTTTCTACTCGATAAAGAGGAGTAGGCACATTTAGCTCATAACTCATCTGACCTATTTTAGACATTTCCAATCCTTGCATCCTAAAATCACTCCAGTGAATATAAAAGGAGTCTAAGTGGCTATATCAGATCTAGATGTCAGCAACTGATACATTTACCACTGGTTAAATGGATCCCACTCAAACTTACAGGGTAACATCTTCCACAAAGTGAAATCTATGTGGTACCTTTTGATTTTGAAAACTTGATCAGTCAATTATGTGATGCCTATAAAGAGGTCTCTGCTGGGGCTCAGCTCAGATATGACAATCTTTGGGTTAAAGAAGCTTTTCAGAGCAATCTATAACAAGTCTGTTTTAATGACTGGTTTCTCCCAACTTTCAAATGTTAACATGGTCACAAGGTCAAGCCAACGAGTGTGTTTAGGTTACTTATTGCTGTAAATTAGATCCTGGATTTTACATATGTGCAGACACACCCATGCATACATGCACACACATTTTGCACAGAGTGAGTAATTTGCAGCTGTTAAGCTCAGTAGGCCGTCAAACATAAGAGAAGTTTGCTATTTAAATCAAGGCATCCTGGCCTGTTTGGGTAGCCACAGAATTTAAGTCAGTATACCACACTGAAAAGAAAGTCTTTGGGAGTGTTGGCAGCAAGGGGGACAAACTTTACAAATATCGTAAAAGAAATTAATTAATTAGGTGAATTGGAGAGCAGCAATAATCAAGTAGAAATAACATGGTAACCTCAAAGTGTGGGAAAATGAGATAGTGTGCGTATATGCATACATTGCTGAGAAAGATCCAACAGATCCAGGTTTTCAACAGCTATCAGATTTCTAGGCCTTATTTTGAATGTCTGTAGACCAGCACAGCACTGTTCCCTAACCAGAGAGCTCTGCCAATTTATGCCAGCTGAGAATCTCATCCATAGTCTTTATTCTGGAAGGAAGGAAGAACAAATAGAAAAAAGAATCACAATAAAATCTCTCCGAGCGAACTTTTATCTGTTTAGTGCAGGTGTGCCTAATCTTTCACAGTCCAAGAGCAAAGAAAATAAAATGTACGATGTCAAAATGCTGCAAGCTTTTGAAAAGCACTTAAATTAGTATTTCACTGATATTTTTATTGGAATTACCACTACAAGTAGACAATACAACATTAAACTTTGCTGACCTTCATTTGTCACAGACTTAATGCTGACAAATATTTTAAAACTCATTTGTATAATATTAAAGTTTTGTTTAGTTTCTTTATGGGTAACCAACTTTTATTGGGGAAAAACAGCAGAAACAAAATGTCATTACCTTGCACAATGCATAGTCAACATATAACCTCATAACCAGCCTTCTACCACAAGACCCTTATGTCTACTGCCTCCATCCCCGGGCACAAACTCTTGGCTTCCAGCTTTGGCAGGAGCCACAGCCTGCTGCTTTACATAGAAACAAGGTATTACTGATCCCCTAAACAAAAGTGTTGGCAGCCCCAGGTGAGTTCAGAGTCCGTCACCACAATGGGTGTCAGGTGGCTTAGGAGCCAGACACGTTCCATTTCACATTATCTCATGGGGAACACAGAAGAGCCTTTGTGAGAAGTGAAGCTCTTGTAAATGTAACGGCATCCTGGAGAGGGATAAAGCGGGTAAGTTATAACTCAGGTTATTCTATGCTATCCACTATTTCATATCAATTGCTATTAATGTTTGCTTCTCATTGTTAGAAATGTACAAGTGAAGCTCATGGGTAGGGGTGGAAGTAATTCAGCTCATAGTTTCTCCTGTGCAGGCTGAAAGAAACAGAGGAAGCTTCACAGACATATCTATTAAGCTCCCAAGTAAAACCATAGTCTCCTCCAGTACCTCTAAAATCTTCATTGTGGTACTTTATCATCTGACAGTTTCAGCACAGGTGATAAACTGTCTGTTATGCAAAAAAACCATTTCTTATACTTTTTTCTCACTTTCCCACCTGCTGTCTTCCCTTATGTCTGGGTTTTTTCTTGTCATAAATCTATTTTTGCAATTCTGGCCCAAAGACTGTCTTCATTTGTAGACCACCTGGCATAACAGGGTCTTAATCTCTGACTGCTAGTCCTCAAATGCTGCTATATTACAAAGAATTTATAAAACAATTTCAAAATATCTGTCATTTGGAGAAATTACCTTGAGTGAGTTCAGATCACCAGCTTTAAAAAAAATAGTTATTTCTTTAGAAATTCTTGTGGATAAAAATAAAATTAAAATTCAGTCCAAAAAGCTGATTTTATATAACTCAGAGTGTTAGAAAATGTTTGCTTCTGGCTGACAATTTGTATGCAAATGAAAACAACAGAGCTATAGCTGGTGCTCTCCTGTAACCTTCGTAGTGTTGCTCACTGGGTGCCTTTACAGTAAAGTGTGATGCTTTTGTCAGAATTACCAAGGTTTTTACAGAAGTAATTCTGGGTTGAATTAAAATGACCTTCTGCACCTCAAAAGTGCAATGAAAGGGGAGGAGAGGGAAAAGAGAGAGTAAATCGGTGCATTCCTGTTCATTATGAATAAAGTATAGTTATTTAAATCAGGCCACTCTGCAGAGTGAGACATGAGCTAATACTTTGTTGCCAGTATTTTGAAAGGCGTGCCTCTCAAGGGGAAGAGCGTTTTCTCAGCAGCCCTTGACTGAGTCCACTGTGACAGCTTCCCTGTGTTATTTACAGAGAAATACATGGAGAACATGTATGGGGGTAAACACCTAATTGTTCAAGATGAGTGCTCTTCTGTTCTCACTGAAGACCACAAAGGTTCAAGACGTTTTGTAATTCACAGGGTTTTGATCCTCAGGTGTTACCTTGTGGTAGTGAGTCTGGAAGTCTCTAGGGGAAAATATAGCACCCAAAATTTTCCTGGTGTATACATCTTCTCCTTCAAAGAAACAAAAGTGTCAGTGGCTGCTTCTTCCTTGTTTCATCCTCCTTTTTCTATTACTGATTTAGAGAAGACGTACGCTGGGACCCAGAATAATATGTCTACAAGATGTTATTAATGCTCATGTTTCAAAACCAGCTGAGTTTAATTTGAATTTGATATTTGGAGTGTGCTGCCTGTCTCAGTTTCTGTCGCCCACAACCAGCCAGACCATTGTACCAATAACAGCAAACAGTAAAACCTTAAAAAGACATATAGACCTAAATTATTTCACCATTATTGTGGGATCCCAAAGAAAGATGAGTCCTTGAGGTTTAGGGGGGTTTAGGTCCAAATTAACAAAGGATTATTCTGTATTGATATAACAGCTAGTTGAACAGAGCAGGCTTTACATAGAGCAGAGCATGATCTGTGGGTGCTATTGAAATGCATATAAAATAATCCAGTGAAAGCTGTGCAAAACTTTGGTACAGTTTAACGATAAGGATAACCAAAATCTGCATATTACTCTCTGGAATGCAGATGTGCTAAAAAGACTTTGTGTTATGCCCCAGCATGCAAACAATGATGATTTGGCTCTTATTTTGAGTGATCCTGCTAGCTGGCTGAAGCATCGGGTTGAGCTCATAGTCTCATTTTAAAGACTGGCCGAAAATCATCTCTCAAAGGTAGTGGACAATGAAGAATAAACTAAGAGAGTTTTATTCTTCAGGCTGAGCTGAGTTATGTAGGGGCCACTTGCCCATTCATGTTCCAGGGTGAAAAAGTTCTGCCCGGTATTTGCTTTTCAGCGTTGTTACAAATGTAGTGTGGATCGAGATATTTTATGGAGAGGGGAAAGCCAGTGTCGCTGCCTTGCTTTTACATTCCTGCTGACACCCAGTGGCTTGCCAGCACAATTACACACCGCGAGGCACACTGCATAACCTCCTTAGTAGCAATGAAATAATAAAAGTCACAGCAGCATTTCAGGAAATTTTCAGTGAGTCTGACATCAACGATGTCTTCTTTTTCAGTCGTTTTTTAGAGGGGAAAAATAAAGATAGAGTAAACAAGAAAAATAGCTTGTTTGAAATGCTGCAGGACAGCGCCTGGGCAGTAACAGTCCTGCTCCGTCAGCTGGGACCTGGATCCAGCTTTGGAAAGCATAAATGGTCTCAGCAAAAAACCCAGAGGAGAAGCTCCCTCTGACTCTTGGCTCTTCATGCAAGAAGAGATGAGGAATCATTTTGTGACTGCAAAAGGCATTTGAGCATAAACTAATTTTTTGCAGTACAATATGCCATCACCTCCAACCGCCCAAAAGTTTTCATGTACAGTTTGGGGAAAAGAAAAGAAAAAAAGCCTTCACACAGCTTCAATTTTCTGTAAAATAAGGTGATTTCCTATAGAAACAAATTTCATACCCTGCCAAGTATGAGTATCAGCCCCTTGATAGTAGTGGATATTTGATATTTTCTTTGGGTCCCTCTCAGCCTTTGGTAAAAGAAGTCCCCAAAAAAAGGAGCTCTGCTGAGGATCTTAAGCCTGGCCTATTATTGCTGTCTTAACAACAGCCCTTTCTGCTTTAGGAGACAGCTGTCTTGTAACTCGTTCTGAGCAAAAGGGGAATGGGATTTGTATAAAATCCGAGGCATTTGTGTAAAACCTCATTTATGTGCAGGATCCAGCCTTGTGAATGTAAACGGAAGCTAAAAACAGCCTTCATATTTTCTATTCCAGAAATATGGCAAAAAAGGAGCCTGTATTAAGCATGTGGAATTCACTCAAACAAACTTGACCATCCAAATGTATTAAAAGTAAAAAGAGTGAAATAACAAAGTAAAAACAAAGTAGTATCAAAAAACAATATCAAAACCCCTGAATGGTAGTTCACAGGCTAAATGAAGCAGCAGTGCAAAGAATGTGCAGGCACAAGGAGTGCGCCCACACATCATGCATTTTAAGGACTCACCAGCTAATATTTCCTATCTTTTTCCAGAAGCCATACGGTAAACAGATAGCACTAACAAAGTCAAATATTAATAACCAAGAACTGCACATCTCCAAATCCCCTTCCCCCAACCAGCAAAACCCATAGAAATTTACACTGACCAAAGCAAATAAAAAATAAAAGTCAAAGCACTTACATAGTTGACATTTAGGGATAGAACCAAGTACCCTTTCCATCCTTTTGAATTTCCTAAGTTATAACATTAACAGAAAATAAATACACATTGAAATGGAGTAACTCATGATCGTGACATATAGTCACTGAGAAGTTACAGTAATAAGGTCTTAAAACAGAACATCCCAAGAAGAATTTTTAAACTGTCTCCAGACAGCTCAGAACAATTTAGCATTTTGTCACACTCTTAAGTGATCTGGTTAGCTTTGTCCACCCAGAACAGCTTTCTCAGTATAATTACTTTCCAGCCATACAGTTCTTTCTTTTGAGGAGCAGCATATTTTCAACTCTCCCAACACTATGATTGATTTCTTGTGAGATGGAAAGATACGGTTTGCAGAAGCATGAAAACAAATCTACGAAAATGTTGATGGAGGGGACATGACTTAACCCTTCACCTAAAACCTGAATGATGCATTGGGGGGTGGTGGTGTAGAATTAAGGAGGAAGAAAAAAATCTATTTCATATTTTACTGATGTTTCTGAGCCCTGTCCAGCTTCAAAAGTAGATACTCCAGAGCAGTACATAGAAAACCTCTCAGCATCAAGAAACCATTCCTTCTAGCCCATGTAACTGAACAAATGACACAAAAAATGATCCCTGTGCACTTTCTTGGTTGTTCAAGAGTTAGACCTCACAAGGCCGGCTCACAAAAGTGTTTGTGACTACCAACAGCTGTCTCCAATTCTCACGCTTTAGTTGGGCAAAAGAGAGACTGACTACACTATGTATTTTTCACTCTCTACCTTTAGGTCCTTGCTCCTTTTAATTGAAACATGAACTGAAAACTGTGCAACATCTTGCAAACTTATTTCCTACTATATTGCATATTGAATTTAAATTTTGTAAGACTGAATGAAGATTAGTTCAGAATCTCTAGCCATTATTATTAATCTAACTAAGTTTTTGTTAAGATGGAGGTTGGAGGAGGACTTGGGTGCCTTACAGACCTGTTGGTTCACCAGTCAGTGACGCAACAACTACTGTTTACTGACACTAATAACTGATGTCAGTTCAGGCAGATGAGAAGCCTTTTTCAAAAATAGATGTGCCAAGAGAAGACAACCTTTTTGTCTTAGTGGGAATATTGTCTTTCCTTCACCTATTTCCTCCCTGTTTGTTAATTTCCGTTGTCTCATTCCATGAGATGCTTTTTTGAAAGGAGGAAATCTCAGCTTTTTACATCAAGTACAAGGGTAAAAGGTGTAAGTATTTAGACAACAAAAAGTTACATATACTTTTGTGAAAGATTTCAATCTTCTTCAGAGTGCTGTGAATTTGATGAGAACTTTCTGTTTGTTTCCTCCCTGAAGTGAAGGAAACTTTCCTGGCTTTTTAGATTAACTCTGTAATTGAACATAATCTTTTCTCCTGTGGTAGGTTAGATGCTGCTAATCTTTGTCTATATGGTCTCATGCAAAGAAATTCATTTTGCCATTCATTAATCATTAGAAAAGCAGTAACCTAGTAAATATGCACACACAAAAAATGGGCATGAGAAACCCACAGCTGTGTATGTGTCACCACTGCTCCTTGCTGGTATACAAATACATGCCATATCCAGTCTCAGTCAGGAAGCAGGGCCAGCCAGTAAAAACATATTTGTACCACGGCTAAGCAAGGATTTCTTCCCACTGTCCTTTTTCTACCTTCTTGTTCATTATTATTACTCTTCTTCCCCCATTTAGCATTGGTTCTTTGGTTCATAATTTGTTCCTTGATTTGGATGGGATTGGTTCTACCTGGATAAATACATTTTCAACCAGGAAAACAAGGCTGTAAAATAATGACTGCTCTTTTCCATAGGAATGCCAGATGATGTGGATGTGAGTGTTTACCCAGTTAGAAACTGCTGTCGAGGCCAGGGACCCAGAGCAAAGTGAGTGACACTGAAGTTCTACTGAATAATACACAGAGGGCTCACATGAACTGCGAGTTGTGCTGCATCAACTGGAGGGCACCTGGTCCTCAGCTGAAGGATATTTTAAGCCACTAAGAATAGCAGTTTACCAGGCAACCAGGCCAATAAACATTATTTGTGTGTCTGCTTGCAAATAACCTGTACAAAGAAGTAGAGTCAAGACCAACACGAATAGTTTTCCCAAGTTTGAAGGTAGAACCATACCTAGCTACTGGTGCATCATTCAGGTACTTCTAATGCTTTATGATGTATCATGTTCCTTGCTATATACAGGCATTAAATTTACTTTTTGCACCCTTTGGCATTCCTGAAGCCACTAAAGTACCAAACCAGAAAAGAGAAGAGAAAACTTGGACTCTACTGAAAACTTAGACTAAACTTGAAGAGTCTTTTTTTCTTAACATGAACATGAACATCTTTCCATGTTGCGCTTTACATTTGCAACTTTCTCCTCTCTCTATGTATTTATCTGCATTGAGGCAGTGCTTGCAAGTCCAAGTCATTGATGAAGACTTCTCTGTGGCCAAAACTATGCAAACCCACACAAAAAAAATCACTATGTGACTTACAACGTGAATATAAAACATTAAGTAGTTGTATAGATATAGACACACAAGTGTAGAAAAGAGTAAGACTGCATATTTGTATCACTGTTACCTCTGGTTTTAAAAACAAGGAAAAAGTAAGCTCTGCTATCTCAGAATTTTCAGCATGCACTGAACATGTAGTTATCTTGAAAGACTTCTGTCCCCCTCTCTGAAACTCCTTGGCTTCACATATTTTAAATGCCATTATAAACTAGATCTGCAAAGTCAGGATCTAAATTTGAATTTCTCTAGCATATGGGACTTGTTTGGCCTGAATTAGGAAATTAAGCCAAATATCAGTCAAAATTCACCACAGATATAATTGGGGGGTTACGTTGTGCTCGTATTTTTAGTATCAATTATAAATTTCCTTGATTTTGTTGATAAGCTTTTTGGTGTTGGAATCAAGTTTTCTCCTGACAGAAGAATGATGGATGCTATCAGTGCTCAACGAATTATGAATAATTATACTCAAACTAGCTGCTCTATTGTCATTTAACTACATATAGGAGATAATAATAGTTTAGGGAGAATGTGTTTAATGTGGGCCTCATTTTAGGGAAAGAATGTGTGAAACTGCATCCAATGTCCAAACAGGTGAATATATACAGAGACTGAGTAAATGACTGTGCAAATGAGACAGAGGAACTATCCTGACATTTTATACATGGGACTAGGTGCTTTTTTATAAAAACAATGACAAAAACATTAAAAAACCCACACGTCCCTACATTCTTAAAGGACTAGAGAAATTAGTTGTCTGTGGTAAGCTGCTGTTGGATCCATCTGTCTGAGTACCTTTAGCTAATATATTATAACAGATAGTGCTTTGTTTCCCATGACATGATTGAGATCTATAGCTGAACTGATTATATATTATTTCAAAACCAAATAAACGGAGAGAATCCCTATTTCTAGGTGACAGTACTCAGGCAGATAAGTAATAATAAGAGGAATGCATGTGCTCTAGAAACCCATTTATTCAGAAAGATCCCAAAGCACTTATTAGATTATTAAGAGAAATCACTTGCACAACCACTTTAACAGTAGCAATGTAACAATACTACCCAGACGTCTGCAATGAGAAGAGAAGAATGTCTTATCGCAGTGATTGTCCTACTGCAGTCTATACATCATCAGTAACCTCTACAATTGTTACTGTTAGTAATTGGTCGTAAATATCTTTGTTAGAACCTTAGATAATGTACAGAAGATGAAGTATGTCAAAAGCCTGATCCAAAACTCTGTGAAGTAAATATCCAGGGAGTTTAATAGGCTTTGACTCAGTCTCTTAGCTTCCTTTATTTCTGTGGGACTACTTCATTGCTAGAAGATAACTATATTTTTCAGAACAATACTGTTTGGATGTGTCATATAAACCATAGCTCAGAAATATTTTGATTCAAAATAACAGTGGGAAGGAGAAATCATGAGATCTCAACAGAAGACTTGAAGTGAGCTGGAATGTCAAAGCCCTGGCTGCAGCGGAGGATGTTGCTCTTGAAACAGTGATAACATAGTAAGCAAGGTCAAAGAAGTCAAGAGCATTGCCTGTATATCCACAAGAGATAGATGGGGAGGTAGTGTAATTCTTTCTTAAGGTAAGCAAATATAGAGGGTCTGCTGGTCACAAGCATTTTCATTTTTGCCAAGGCTGCTTGTTACCCACTCCCAGCCAAAGGCTTTCATATACCTTGAAGCTAGAAGTAGAACCTGGAGTGCCTGGAGTGCCCATATAGTTCAAGTACTAAAGACAGGAGATAGAAGCATATATGTAAATTAAACCTGTCACAATCTGGTTGCAATATGTTGTTGTTTTCTAGAGAAAATGGACATAAATATATGACTCATTGTGAATATATGCCATTATCTTCCCTCCAAATCCCATTTAACTGCTTTACATTAAACCCTAGTTAGTATTTTTTCTACTACAACATCAGCTCTGACAAATCTGAAATGGTGACAGCATTACCTCAGTTGTACCATCCCAGTGTGAGCACTGGCATGTATAAAAGGGCTGTTAAATTATCAACATCCCTCTGATGCCGCTCTGATTTTAGAAGTTAGCACACTCTAGAGGCACTACAATAGTGTCAGAGCAAGACATGAGCAGGGGCCCAGCTCCACTTCCCTCGCTTGCACGCTTGGGAACTTAAAGTGAATTACTGCTGCTGATGGCTGCTCTCCCTCAGAGAGCACCACGCAGAGACTCACCAACCAGGTTTCTGAGCCTTTTTTGTAGGAGGACCAGTGTTGGAGGGCAGCTTCCTCATCCTCCACACCTCAGCTTGCCGATCCATCCTCCTTTTACATGGTCCCTGTGTGGGATGCTCCTCCAGGTAGACCTCCCGGCTGGTTTCTCAATCTCTAGGAACAGTTGGCATCATGTCAAGGTGTTTGGATGCCAGTGAGACAAAGTAAGCAGTACTGAAGTACTGAAGAAATGAAGAAAGTTAACTCTCCATACAGTATGTGACGGAGTAGAAGGGAGTATTGGTACTCTGTGCAAAGGACCATGGGGAGACATTAGGGAAGGAGTCATTCCAAGAAGTACGGGGTGATATGTAGATGAGTTTGATCAAAAAGTCCCCTGGAAATCAACTGACTGTTAACATTACAGCAAAGAATTTTGTTTCTTCCAAGTAACTGTAGCAGCTAAATGAGCAGTGCTTAATTTAGTAGTGAATCAGCATTTCCATTTTCTTTCTTTTCCCCCCTTTCCAAACTTAACAAGAGTTTTGTGGAAAACAGACTACCAGAAAACAAAGGCATGCATAGGTTGTGCTGAAATGAACACATATTTGAACCAGCTTTATCCATCCTTGCTTTTAATGGGGCCCTGACCTCAGTAGAGGCTGTTAGGTTCTTTTGTAATACAGATTAACAATAATACTAAAGTTCCTTCCGTATCTCATTCCTCCCAAAGAGAGAGACTTAGGCTAAGATACTTTAAAGCTCTCCTTAGGCTGTTGTGAGTTCAGTGTGAAAATACATCCGTTGCCATCTCACGTTAACACTTATGGCTCTAGAAGTGGGGGCCTTTTGCTTTTACTATAGCTTGTCAGATTATGGAACTGAAGGAACCATTGATCCCTGAAGGATAAAAATCAGTGAAAGACTCCTTAAAAGAAAAATACAGTATATTCAAACAGTGTTAGAGAAAGTCCTCTCTTTGTAGTTTGAGATGTTGAAGGTCAAGGAAAAAAAAAAGAGAGTCCTACATAAAAGTTAAAAAAAAAAATTAGGCAAAGCAGCCATTGCAAGTTAAAGTAGAAATAAAAATAAAACTTTAAAGTTTTTTTCTGGTATCTGTCCTTTGTTTTTACAGTGTTAGCTATTTAAAAGAAAAAAAAAAGAATAAACCCTCTGCTTTCAAACTGCTGTCTTAAGGTGCTGATAATAAAGTATCTTATTTATTGCTGAAAAGCAAAAATGTTGAATTCATAAAAGACCAAATGAAAACTTTAGGAAAATCATTGTTGAGGAATTCTGGAGGATTTGAATATCTAATTGAAGAGAATGTCATAATTTTTAATGGGAGCCAGGTACCCGTATCTCTCTAGAAAGAAAAGCAGCTTTGGAAACTTTAGCATTAAGCTACACATGTACTTATTTGTAACTGGGATAATGCTTTGCAGTGGGAGTGAGGAAAACTGGAGCACCTGGATGGTGCTGTTCACCGGGTAGGCTTATGAATTCCTCCCTTCTCCTGCCTTGTGTTACATCCTAATAAATTACATCAGTGAGGTAAAACTTGGCATTTTTAAGTCAGAAGTTTGTAGGAGGCTTTGCCTGGAAGGCAGAGGCTCTCCATGGCGAGCAGGAGCAGGGAATGGGGCCACGTCTCTAATGGAGACGACTGCTCCAAGCAAAGCCAGCCCTGCTTCCAGGCACGCGAGTCACCAGCAGTCACCTCCTGAAGGCTCTGGTCCTGTCCCTGTGGAGGAAGATAAACCTCCCTCTGGCTCCAGCCTGTGCTGGATCAGGCTGGCAGGGCCAGCCGGCACAGTTTGTGCCCTGGGGATCCCACTTGGGGGATCCAGTGCAGAGAAAAAGAGGGGAAACAACCCAGTGAAAACTGTAAAACTCAGAAAAGTGAGTTAGGGCTCAGCTGGGGGGAAAAATAACTGAGTGAGGTTTACAAAAAAGTCCATTAACTTTCCTTCATGTGGCCATGGTTTCAGACATTGAATGTATATAGAAAACAATTAATTTCTTACTTTATGAAAAAACTTTCACACAGCAACACCCTTTTTTTTTTTTTTTTTTTTTTTTACAATATTGTATTCTGAGGAGGCTGCAGTCTTTTTTTGAACAGTAATAATGGGATCTGGGTTTGGTTTGGAATTTTTTCTCTGGACAAACCATTTGGGTCTTGTTTTCAATACCTGCTCTTTTTACCTTACCAAGCTGGGAGTATACTGTACTTAAAACAAAGAGCTAAAGCATTTTTTTTTCATTTTTCACATACTAACCTCTGTCTTTTGGCCATGCCCAAAATATGCACTCTTTATGCCTGTCAATTTAAATGAGTTTTGTTTTAATTTTTATACCAGATGAGTTCATTTTGTGGTCTTCAAAAAGGCTAGGCAGAGAGTTTCCCAGAAACCTAGCATTTCCAAATAGCCTCTTCAAGTGGAATCACTTACTGCAATTTAAATATTCGAGCACTTTTATTTTAAAGTTAATATTGTTTATAGGAAGCAAATGCAAATAAGTGGTAAAAACCTTTTGGTATTAGGTCATTAAAAATCCATTCTTGACTTCCTACCCACAACTACATCTTTTTTCAGACCTGTCACCCATTTCATTTAAGCACTTAGCTTTCTCCTAATGAATGAATTGGCATTTCATATTACCTTATTATCCTATAAAGCAAAATGCATACTCAATAATATTAACGGTAATTTCTCATAAAGACACATTATCGATCCGGGTGCTACCTGTAAGCATTGAAAATTGCAGCCTGCACACAGAGCTTTTCACATCTGGGCCTGAAGAATTAAAGAAAAATTAAATTTGACAGCAGTAAATTCACAGGCACAATCTAGGCACCAATTTATATGCAAAATGAAATGCTTTATGAAAATTTCCTCTATTTTCTCACGGAGATTTGGGAAAAAGATTTCACTAGATGCTTCTTTCTCTAATATCCCTCTACTTAAATATTATACTGCAGTCACTGCAGACTCCCTTTGATGTATAAATAATCAAGTTAAATTATGTGCAGCAAGGAGACTAGTGCTCTGCCATTCTTATTTTACAAAGTAATATCTACCCTAGAGGGTCAAATTTCCCTGACAAATTCTTAATTACTATGTTGCAACAGAAGCAGAATCTATTTGTGCATAAATCCCGGGCATTCCCATGTGGTAAGTAACTAATATTACCAACCATTTCACTTGGCCTGTTCACTGAACTCCATAATTAGATAATACTTTTGATGATGGTACATTTGAAGTCTTAATCCATTTAATTTTTTATGAGATTTTTTTTATTTTAATAGGGATATGTTAGTGACCGCTGCCTATTTAAAAATCATTAAAATTCTGTCCACAGCAGTAATAAAGATTAAAGATTACTAATATGGCATTCATAACCTTTCTGGTTTTCTAGAAATCTGGGGCTTAAGGTAAATGTTAAAGGTCATTTAATATGTTAGTCAGTAATTATAATCCTGAGTAATAGGTTCCTTTTCTAATTATCCTGGTATAAAAGTTCTATTGTTTGGGTCTATTCTTCTGATTTTCTTATTTGGGTTTTTGGGGGGATGAGTAATCCTGGAATTAAGTTTCCGAACATTGATGAAAGTAGGTAATGCGCAATGATTAACTGGATAAAAGCCATATGTTTGAATGCCGCATGGTGTCTTGCCTTGAAGTTACTTACAAGAGATGCAGCATCCCTTTCCAGGAGAAATAAAGCAGAAAGGTCACTGCAGAGATTAATACCTTTTTTTATTTTAATATCAAACATTGACAAATAAGATAAAGGCTTTGTGAGCAACCTCAGAAGAAAGTGAGAGTGGTTAAACACTAGATGGGAGAGAATCTTAAAAGAATAATCTGCCGGTCATTTCAGAGGCAGGGAAAGAAAACTTCCTCCTTGAGGCCCCAATTCAGGAAAGCATTCAGGCATGTGTTTCATTGAATGCGGCATATTCTGCATGGTTTCCTGGGGCGCAGCTTGGATCTGCACCTAACCACTGCCCTGTGATACAAGTGGGATTGCTGAGGCTTGCTGAAGAAAATGTTCTTTCCCTGCTGTTCATGCCAAAAAAATCTGGGTGATTTTGTCTTAGAAATACACTTATTTTCTATGATCTGGATATTCTGCAATGCCTTTCTTCCCTTACCTGTACAGAGATATATATTCATGACGTTTGTAGATTATGCATTAAAAAAATTTACAGACCAGGGCCTGAATTCCAGAGTAAGCACTTAAAATCACATTTAAGTACAAGACATTTGATTTTAAACACATTCTTAAGCTCCCTTTAAGTTAAGTATGTACTAAATTGCTGTGTTAGGTCACAGTGCCCTGCTGAATCAGCTCGGACCCTGCAAAGGGTCAAAAGGGACAAAAATCCCCCTGCAAAACCTGAATTTCTGGCCAGATGTCTTCTTGCTGGCTGTGGATCTCACGCCACAGACAACAACTGAGTGCCATCATGCAGGAGGAAAAATGTAAGGGAAAACCAGAACAATAGTAAGAAAATGTCTTTGGGAGGTGACCTGCTCTTTATAGTGTTTTTTAATTTTAGTACAATACAAATACATAATAGCATTAAAAAAACCCCAATGTCACTAACTCTTATTTCAGCAGTAATTATATCTCACTAGCTGGCTTTGGGCAAGTCACTAAGGTCACATTTGAAAAGCATCTGCAGGTCATGATTTTTCCATGGGCACTGAGCAGCTTCTTGATCTACAGATTTGTGCTGGAATTGATGTTCTGTACTTCTGAAAATCAGGCCTCCAATGTCTTAGCATGGGAGTAGAAAAAATGTTGACAAACCTATGAAAATTCTGGTCTTAGCATCTCCATTTTAAAAGGATGACAGTGATATGGCCTTTTGAGGTGGTATGAAGTTTAAATGGTCAATTTTTATAAGGTATTTCCCTTTTCAATAGAAAGGCAACTGCTAGTACCCCAGTTGATAAACCACTGAAGATCATAGCCCAAATCTTTTTCAGTAGTCCTTTTTATTCTTGAAGATTTACAAATTCACAGCCTCCTGTACTTAGAGTTATTTCAAAAGAGCTAAAAAGCAGACTGATGAATATAATTTAAATATGATTGGTGAAATTTCAAGAATGCTAAATCAGAATTGTATATAAACCCTTGATTAAGAAATTAATCTCTTATAAGCATTTTCTTCATACTGAAACCCAAGTAGCAAAATCTGAGGCTTTCTTGTAAAGAAGCAATAGCTGACTTGAGAAAAAGTTTAACTTCCTGATGTTATCAGTAAATCCATGTGAGCAGACTTCTTTCAGAGATTTTTTGAAATACTAGAATGAAGAGAGTATGTTAAAGTTCCAATTCTTTTATACTTTTCTGCCTCTATTTTTTTGCCTTTTACCTAGCTGTAGCTTCCCAATGAGCCTTTCATACTAAATACTACACAACATTCATTTAAAGGAAAATAAAGACAGTAAGAGCTTCGTGTTTACACACTCACACACAATTTACCCATTCACCAATCTTATGCCAGATAAAATTCATGAGCAATTCTCATGGCTACTTCTGAACTAAAGTGCCACTCTGATCCCAAATAACAAACTCAGTTGAAATTAGTAATAGTCTAGTTATTATGAATATTCACAGGAACCTCTGGCTCAGTTTCTACCCAAAGAAACGATGAACAAATGTTAGCCCTTTAAACTGAATATCTGTCCAATAAAAGAGCACTGAAAAGGAAGAAATGTACATTGTGCATCACCAAACAAGCTTCCAGTCACTTGAACGACACAGAGTCAGATTATGCTTATCCTCTGGACCTGCATGGCACACCACCAGCAGCAGGCAGTCTCCGAGCCATCTTGGCGCCAGTTAGGGCTCTCCAGCCCTTCTCAAAAGTTGGAGCAGCTTCAAGACTTCATCTAATCTATATTTAGCTAAGATATTTTGCCTTCTCTCGAGTCAGGATGCTCTTGCCATGCTTCCTTCCTACATCACATCTCCATGCTAGTGATCAAATGTAATTGGACCTGCTTTGCCTGTCCCAGATGTATTCTGTGGATGGAGGACCCTTGTGAATAAACCACATCTTGCACAGCCACATCTTGCACAGCCACAGCTGTGTAAGGGCTGATGCAAAGTACCCCTGCAAAGTGTAGCAAAGAAATATTTTGCTTATGGGATATTTATTTTTGCTGTGTTGATCGATAGTATGCTTCTTCAGAGAGTTTTCCTAAACTATTTTTCATTATTCTGCAATGTGAATGAAAAGGGTAGCTAGAAGATTTTATATTATTCAGTCATCTGCCACTTAATCCTCATGACTGTGAAGAAGAGCGAGATTTCATGGGACTGGGGAGGAAAGATCCACAGTGAATAACGATCGAGTACAGTAGAAACCTGCAGTACTCTCAGCACCTTCTTACTGTCTCTAGCAGTGGGCGCAGTCATGTTGCAGATGAGTATTCATGGTAAGTCTGTCAGTCCAAAAGTCAAACTGGTCAAAGTCTGTGGGTGACTGTCAGGCATTACTGGTGAGCCGCAAGTAGTATAGCTCCATGATACCTTCTTACATATTATTCCATTTCTGAGTGCTGTTTCTGCCATCAGCAAACCCAAGGAAAAGTATATTTTGTCATAGGCAAGAGCTAACATTAGGTTTCACCCAGTCTTCTCCTTAGTAAAACTACGAGATTAAATTTGGGGTCTGGGCCAGTAAATTTTCATAACAGCTTTGTGTATTTGGTAAGAATTAACTTGATAGCATCTAAATATACTATGTTTGTTATTTCTAAGTTCAGGACTGTAAATGAACAGCTGATGTAAAGGGAGAGCTGAGGAACTCAGAAACGATACAGTGAAACACTATAAAATTATTTTATATTTTATTGTTTATTTTCTCTCAAATTAAACAGTTTCAAATTCTTGAGGCAGAATGAAAGGGAGAATAACATTCAGAATATTTTAAGCCATGCTTTAATGACAAAACTTTTTTAATCTTAAAATTATTTTACATCTACGTACACTTTTTCCACTGTTTATTTCTTTGCAAAATTGTCAAATTTTTTCCCTATAAGCATATAATACACTACTACACTTATAAATATGCACAGAGAGTCTTGAGGTTGATAAGACTATATAGGCATAATTTACAGTATAACCTATCTTACAGATCTGAGGGTTAGTTCAACAGCACAGGGCAACATAATTAAAACTATCAAACTATGTTACTTTCTATCACAGATTTTTGCTTGAAAAAATTATAGACCAGAAAGGAATAGATTCTAATGCCCTATAGTCATGCTCAGAAACAGCAGAAGACAGTATCAAAATGCACATGTTCCATGAAAAATTCACAGAGACATATACAGGTTGGTCTGTCTTCAATCTGAGGTATTTGAAATCTAAATTCAGGTTTGACTCTGTCAGTTTTAATAAACTATATCTTAATATTTTATAAAATGAGCAATTTCCTGGTTTAAATGTTGAATGACTCAAATACGCAAAAAAAAATTAGGAGAAAATCACAACATTTAATTAAAAGTGTTCTTTTTTCCCTGCTTGAATTCCAAAATTAAGAAAAAAATTCTCAGGTTTATTTTTAGTGAATTGGTCTTTGCTTTCCTTCTTTCTTTAGTTTTCTTTTCTAAATCTCCCCTTCCAGTAACTCCTTACACTCTCAATCATCTGAATAGGCTAAATTCTGAAACTAATTGCTATAGCTGTATTTGGAAGGAGGAAAGCAGAGTGACATGGATCAGATACAAAAACCTCCTGCTGGTGTGTGATAGACTGGTGTAGAAGAGCAAGGCTTGCTCCAGCAAAATTAACCATTTGAGCTTGCCTGAGAAATGCAAAGTTGTGTTCCTTTAGTTAGCACTTAGCCTGTCCTCTGCTTCATGAACCAGCCTGGGCTGTGAGCACCTTTTCCTTTGTGGTTTTGAGCCATTAACTGAAGGAATACTGCAGGGTACTCCTGAGCATTAGCAAAGTATGCTGCCCTAGTGGAGAGCCGGGACTAGGGACTTGGCTGGTGAAACAAAGCTCTCAATAAAATATGTAATTCATGGTCTGAAATAATTTTGTGACTCTGGATACATCTGTCCTCTGTATGGGTTTCGATAGAACTACATGCATAATGTGATTTATTCATCACAAACAGAGCTGAATAGAGGTATCCAAGCCATACCAGAACCCATAACTTTGAATTAGGTGATTTGGGGTTAGGATAGGAAACAATAAACATTCTCAGTAGGAGAACTGCTTATCGCTATTGAAAGGAATTGGTATACAGAAAATTGTGTCTTAAATTCCACCAGTGTTTGTGACTTCTAAGTAACACCACTGGTAAGAGAGGAACATAGTGGCAACTGAGATACAGGTAGGAATCACAGTAAACAATGCAGGATTGGTTACATGCAGAAGTGCCAGATAAAAATAGGAAGAGACTCAGAGAGGCATAGGATGGAGGCACTGGAGTAGTCATAATGAAGAATAAAAAATATATATCTATATATATTTAATAGGCCTTTTGTTTGATAACTAAGTAAAGTCTCTGCTTGCTGTAACCGGATAGTCAAGGGATAGCAGATAAGTGCTATTTTGCCTAAATTAGAAAAGGCACAGTTCTGCATTTCCTTTGTTTTCCACCTCTAATGTAATGCAAATAGTAGGAATGTAAATACCAGGCATCACCTTTGTATCACGGTAATCGCCTTGTATTTCTGTTTTTTGGTATTGTAAGACCAACAGAACTTGGTCTCTTGCTATGAATTCATGTGGGTTATGCCTGTGGAGATTGCTCAATTTCTGAATCAGCAGGACAGTCGAGACCAGACTTTTTTTCTTTCTTTGCATCACAACAGTTAAAAATCCCTTTTCAGACACCTCCTTAGTCCCCAGGTTATAAAATACTATGAGGAGGTGGCAGAGGAAAGATTATTCAATTCAAATGAAAGAAGAAGAAGACAGAAGAGAAAAACCACTCGGTTTAGAGGTTAGGATTCTCACCTGGGAAGAGTGAAGACACAAACTCCATCCGGTTTTTGCTCATATTGTTGCATGCACATTTTACAATAGGACACAATCTCTAATGGCCCTGCTATATAATCTAATGCATTGCTTTCTCATTTGCTGAAGGAAGTTATGTTTGAGAGGTGTGGAGGGAACACTGGTTCTATACTGCTACTATAACAGTAATAAAAACCAATGCTCCTTGCATCATCAACCCTATTGTGGTGGCAGTGCGGCTGTGGACATTCTATATGCCTATTGATAGGCGTGACCAGAGCTCAGGTATTTAGCCACTGGTTAGGACAGATAATAATGACACTACGGGTCTTGTCTTCGCTCTACTAGTCCCACGATTCCTGTTTATCCTCCTGAGGACGGAGGTCAGAGGTGAAAGGACTGAAACCCTTACTTGTAAAGATGCCTTCACTGCCCTGTCTGGGCATCTGATTTAGTCATTGCCTCAGTTTTCCTGTCTATAAAATTAAAATGTAGTTACTTGTTGCACTGGAGTGTCATAAAGATTATTTCAATGGTTATAAACCCCTTCTGGAATTTTATAGTGATAAGAATTATTTGTATGCAAGGATCTGAAAAGGGGGGTGTTTTGTATAATCTAGAGCTACTCTTTTGTGTTTGTTTTGTTTGTATATCTGGAGCATATCAGTAAACACAGTTTAGAGAGCAAACAATTGATAGCATATTGTGGTGCATGAAAAAACACAGGTGCCTAGGCATATGCAGATGTGAAAGAATTAATGAACTTTTTAAATAACAGGGGAACCTTTCTGTTCAGAAATACCAGTACCCATATATATAATTTCATATATATGCATATTGCCACATTCTCTTTCAGCTAACCTTTGTGCGAGAGAAACTTCTGCTGATGTCAAACAACCAGGAGGACATTAGCAGCTGATATTGGTGCCTGTCGGGTGCTGTTGGGTATGTCTCCCCACCACCAGGCTGGCTTCCCTTGCTACTGCTACTGACCTTGCAAACAGCTCCGACAAAGGTCGGAATGGATTCATTGATCAGCCAGGCCAAGCATATGACAGTCTGTGCCTTAATTGAATCCCAAAAGGGGGCAGACTGGGTTTTTATTACAGAGGCCAGACGATAGCACTCATTAAAAGCTCCACAGGCTGTGTGGTTTACTAATTAGTTTATTATACAGACACCTTGACGATGGGCAAAGTTGTCATTTTGCCCTTTATCGCACAGGGGATGTTGTTAAAAGTTTAATCAGCTAACACTGACCAACTTAGCTTGGCAGGCTGTGGACAGTCATTACCGAGGTCACCCCTGCTGTAGCAATTCTGACAGGGTCACAGCATGAATCTCCAATAAAAAGCACGTTACATAAGGTAAGAGTGCACCTGAAAGGGAACCAGGAAAAGAGATGTGCTCAGTGGGGAGTAGGAAACAGATGGACTGTTAGGACAAGTGAAGCCTGTTATGGTTTCTCTTTGCTTACATTGTTTAACATATGCTTTTTGCAAATATGGGGAGCTCTGAGCTATTGCTGTGATATGTTCATTAGAACACAAGATAGCCTGAACCAAGCAGTGTGTGAACAGGCATTAAGTATCTCTGGTTTTGAGAAAGCAGGGATGATTTTGCTAGTTAAGCAATGCCTAACACCCAAGTAATGGGCTGGTCCAGAGTGATAGGAGAACTTGCACTGGGAAAACTGAAGAGTGAGGCAACGCAAGTTTCCCTCTAATGTTGGTCTTCTTTCCAACACACTCTGGGTAATTTCATAATGTTCCTTAGTATCTTTATTCCCTTCAGGTATGGACATGTGTTACAGCTTAGAGAAACTTTTCATAAGGTTGCTTTTACTTAGTTTTACTACAGTGACATCTGGAAGTCCCAACAGAGTTCAGGGCTCGTTAATACTCAGTCTTACACAAAAAAAATGCCCTGTATCAGCTCCATATCAGAAGACATAGAGTGTAACTAGATATGTCATGTTAAGGCTGGTGTAAAAAACTGAGGCAAAATGACAAAGGTCCTTGATCTTCTTTTCAGAGTCCCATTGACTAAACCATACTGCAACTTGATCTTTTTTCTTAGGAAACTAGCTAAAAATAAAAATAGCTTGATCTGTCTGTCAGTCACACCTATGAGTCAACTTCAGTCAAATCTGAGACTGGATAGGGGCCTCAGTTCCTTCAAGTCTTCTGCTGGTTGGTATTTTCCACAAATGCTGGTAGAAGAGTACCATTTTTAATGATTTCCTTGAGGGAAAGACAGGGAAAACAGCAGTTGTTCCTGCTGTCTGGTCGCAGCTGGCTGGTAAATCAATCGGTCAGCGTGCCTAACGTACCAGATCAGCCATGGCACATGCTGTCTCTTATTGAGCCACAAAGAAACTCAGGTAGGGGACACAAAGTGGATTGAGAATCTGTGATAGACCACATGGAGCAAGAGAGTATTTTAGGGCAGGTTGGGGAAACATCATCATTTCACAGGGACGAACTAGGGAAGTGGAATAACATAGGCAAATGAGTTTAGAACAGGCTCATAAGAGAGGATGGAAAGAAAACGAGTTTGTTGAGGTTGGTATCTGTAGAGGATATGGGACAAAATTCCAGATAAAATGAGACTTCGTTAATTGCTGCACGTGGAACAAATCATTCCTTTGGTCGTAGAGCAGTGTGACATGAAAAGAAAATCACTTTCCAATCCTTGAACAGGATCATGACAGAAACAAAGTAGAGATGACCCCACAAGGAATCTCCTGAGCCTGAGTTTCAGTTTACAGGGACAGGAGCACATCATCATGTGATCTAGAACCTGGAAGTGACTGTTCCTGAATGCACACGTTGCTGGAACTAACAGCAAACAAAGATACCCATGATACGGAGTCACAGCTACAGCCTGTGATAGAAAAAAATGCGTGTCAAACAGGAAGCATTTAATAAGTGTGGTGACTTTGTTACCCTGATAGAGTATTAGGATATTTATTCTTGGCTCCAAGTCACCTAGGACAGAATAAGCTGGACATGACTGCATTTTGGCATTGCCACAAAGCACCGTCTCTTTTCTTTGTCTGAGATCTGGGTTAAGGTCCCTCGTTTTGAACGTCATTCACAACCAGCAGCTGTAATTCCAGAGTACCAGTTCAGAAACCAGAAAAAATATTAAATATACAGGATGTGTTATCTTCTGGGAGCCGGAGCAGTATATGAGATATATTGCATTTGTTTCATTTCTGACTTTGGCTTTTTTATTTATACATAGACATCAGCTGAAATTCTGGCTTTGGTGAATCAAATGGGGGATTTGGTGGTTGGCTGTAATAGAGAATTTCACACAGGATATCACTGCATATTTTTGAGACATGCTTCCTCCAGCCATATGCCGTTTACAATTGCATCACATAGCAAACAAAGGTAGAAAGGTAGGAGACCAATTTTCTTGTTTCAGTTTGGCTTTTTTCTGTTCCAAATGTCCAACGCACCCACTTTAATATTCCGTCATCATGGAAGACGTGAATGGCAGAGTCCATGTCAATTATGTTCAATCCAGCATAACTAAAAGACTGTTACAGTCTCATTTAAACACAAAATGCAACCTTGAAACAAATAGGCTAGTATCTGTGTGTAGCTAAGGCATAACCTATGGTCCTGATTCTCCTATGCCCAGGGTAAGAATTTTGTCAGACCGCTCCGCAGCTTTTTCTAGCCCAGAAACCTTGGTTCTTTTGCCAAGAAAACAAGTGCTAATATAGGGGAGTTCATATACATGAAAATCTCATGCTGTTCTGGAACTGAGATGTAGAGATGGGCCCAGAAGGCTGGTGTCACCATCATATTCCCAAATAAACGCATATGGGGATACAGGAAGGTAAAGCACAAAGTGGTGTGCTGCAATGTATACTATTCATTTTCATTTGAACATTAGCATAAGGTGCAGTGGCAGCAAATTTATATCTGTCATCATATGGAGTAAAGATCAATGAGTGTGTACTTACAATATGTCCTGAGCGCAGCGCGCTGTGGGGCGTGCAATAAAGGGAATGTGAGAGGGAGCCAACTCCGTGACAGAACACAACAGATGCACCTCTATTCACAGCAACATTATCTGAATGCTTAGGACAAGAATAGAAACAGAATATTGGACAGACCCTCAACTTGCTTTCATCAGCATAGTTCCCTTACCTTTAATATTTACAAGCTGAGTTTGGCCTGTGTCTCTATTCGAAACGTGGATCCATTCACATTACTCACACAGGAATCTGGCCAGAGTATATTGCAACACCGGGGCGAGCAATGGGTCATGTAAAATGGAGGTACCATTGCTAGTTAACATGTCTTGGTAGTCACCCCAGGAGTCTTCTCACAGTGACAGATTGCTCTGTTACAACCACACAGGCAAACGCTCCATCATTAACTCACTTTAAAAAAAGCTGCCTTAACTGTGAAACTAAAAGACTCCAACTTTTCCTTTCGCTGTAGCTCCCTCAGGCAATGAAGGAATTTGCGATGTGTGTCAATGAGACATTTGAAATCTCACACATTTAAATCGTCCTGACTTCAACAGCATTTTAAATACACTGAAACTAGCAGCATTTCTAAATTCAAACACTTACCAGTTTCCTTCCCACAAGCTTGCTCCTACGAGCCTCAAAGGCAGTAGAAAATGTTATTATGCGAACAAAGCGTCTCTCTGTAACTGAATTAAATATAAATCCATCAAAAAGAGAGAGAGATAATATAATTAATACTTTGTACTACTATATTACCTTTCTATTGCAGAGTAAAGGTATTAATTCAGCCTTAGCCCACCATTTCTCTTCCCATTTTATAAAGAGAAAAATTGAGGCATGAAGAGGCAAAGTGATTTAACTGAAGGCACAAGGCAAATCAGTATCAGGGCAGGCATAAAATCCTGGAAATCTGGTTCTCAGTGCTGCATCCACTGTTCTGTCACCAACCTTACCGCAAAGCAAAGATACAATAGAAAAAAGGTGCCATCAACAGCGCTGTCTGAAAATGGAAATACAAATGACTACAATGAAAAACAACAGTGAATCCTCAGTCCCTAAATCTCAGCCTCAGAAAGATGTACGGCTCGCTGGAAAGAAATCTCTAAGTACCATGACCACTATTTCAAGCAAGTTACCGCATGCATTCAGTGGTGGGCAAACTACGATAACTTCACCGCATCATGTGTGGTATTTCTCAGTTTTACATGAAGAAAATCTCATAATCCTATCCTCCAGTCTTTCACCATGGAAGTCGGTGAGGAGTTCCCATTAAGTTCAGCAGTGTGAGACTGCAATTAAGCAGCGATTAAGAGTCACACAATGCAGCCCACTGGAGGGATGAGCTGTGTTCTGGCTAACATGATCGGCAAACAAACTCTTTTGAAATGCTTAGGCATAGTGCATTAGAAAAAGTACCCAGCACGAGGAATTACTGTTCTGCCCTCACGCAGACATAAATCCGGGCTTCACTCAGCCCTGTAGATGGATGGACCTGTTTATCCTCCAGAGGGACTTTACATGGCACCAGCAGGCTGCCCACAATGCAAAATCAGGCCTTTAATGATTGCTTGTGAGAACGCAGAACGACAAAGCATTTCATTAATCGTCCATTCCTAATCAGTCTTTTAATAGATCTATAAATGAATAAATACCCTAAGGAAATTGCTACTTTAAAAAAGGAAGAAATTGGGTACCACTTTGAATATTGGCAGACACAAGAGTTGCCTTTTAACTCTGGAGCCATTCAACTTTTGTTGGAGTGTTACATAAAAGCTTTTAATTTACCGAGTACCTTTTTGTGAGTCGAGGGGATCATTTGTGATTAATGAAGAGCAAAGAACATTTTAATAATAGTGACAACTGGCTTTGATATTAATATTGTCTCCAAAAAAGTCTCTTTTGAAGTCTCTGAGATTAGGAAAACCCTTTATATTTTATCCAACCGTGTTAATAAAATTGCCTTGCCTACATAATGCTCTCTCCAAAGCGAAAGTAATTTTCCCCCATTTAGTTCCCTGTGCTATCCTTTGGATATTTTTATATACATTTTTTCTCACTTGTCATTTTTCTGTGCATCAACATTTCTAATTTTTTTATTAGTTTTCAGAAATCATATTTAAATGAAAACCCAAGTGGAATGCTCTATTTCTTACAAGAACTTGAACATATTTCATATCTTTAAAAATTGAAACCTTTTTGCATGTCATAGATATTTCTTGAGACTTTTTTAGGGGGGAAGTAGGACGATGTTTATGATCTTTCAATGTTTCTTAGAACTTTTGGAGTCTATTAAAGGATCAAAAAACCCAGGTCACCCAATAACAATACTGTTAGGTGAAGATCCCTTCACACGTTTACCTAGGCAAGGAGATTTAGCTGATATCCAGAACTACAAAAACTTAAAATGTTGCTGAAAATGGCATTATCAATTTAAACAAGGCACCCTACCTAGAAATGCTCTCATACTCCAATAGGATTTGCTCTGGGGGTTGGAATAAAAGCCCAAATTAATACGGGGCCTTTATCCTCCTAAGGAGATAGCACACTGTCCCTGTGTGCTAAAGGACATGGTATTTCCACACCCAATAGTAGACTTTATGATTCCTGACCACTTCTCATTTATTGTTTCCAAGATGAATTGCAATCCCAGTGTAACAGTTACGGTTCCTTTAAATGCAAGGAATTACACTGTACAATCTTCCTGAATTTTGCCTCCCTAAATTCTTCCTCCATTTCCAACAGGAGCTTGTTTTCTCATCCTTTTCATGACAAACTGTTGTACAGTACCCTGTGTCTTTCAGTACATGCCATACTCTCCCCAGAGAGAACTGCATTTGAGTGGTGTATGTGACATGGGCAGGTGCTTTTCCCTGTAGGAATGCTGAATTGAAGCCTTCTTCAGGAAGATACCAGTTTGTAGAAATTATGACAGAAGGAAAACATTAATCTAATTCTGTTCTAGGTCTGTTGTTCTATGAACAATGCCATATAGATGTTACTTATATATGACAGACCCTGAGATCATGTCATCTGTTCAGGTGGACATAGAGACAACCACAGTTGAGAGTAGGTTACTTCTGTTTTGTTTGTGAGTTCTGCATCCCTAAAAACTTTATTACATCTCACAGACTTGTTAAAGTCATAGTGAAACAAGACATATTTCTGAACTGAGAGACACATCAATATTTAGTTCCACTGAAGGGAATCAGCTACAAATGACTGCTGTGAAAAACGTGTCTCTAAAAAGTGGTGAAAACAATATAATGGACCCAGTTCCTCTTGGGTCTAAATTCTGTCCTCACTTAGTCTTTCATTTTTTAAATGAAACACCACTCAATTTTCCCATAGTTTTCAGAGAGGGTTACAAGTTAAAGCAATACACTTGCTTAAGAATCTTGTTGAATCAGGACTGCATATGATGTATTGCAAGTCATGAATCATTTGAAGCATAAACCAGAAAAATTTCATTTTCTTCAGTTTCTTTCCTACTGCCCATGATGTATTCCCTCCAGCTCTTCCTTAATTAGGGAAGTTAAGACAAGTAATTCATCTCCAGTTGTTTCCTCCAAGCAGCAGCAGCAGTAGGGACATTAGCATAGACCAAGCTCCAGACGTTTTGCCATGTGCTCTAACCCTACTGAGTAGGTTCCCATCAGTCCCAAAAAACAACGCTATTGCTCTTGGTACCTTTTCCAAAGAATAGACAACATAGATAGCAGTCTACTCAGGATGCAAATACAAAACAAAACAAGTCTACAATCTTATGCTGATTTCTGAAGATGCCCCATGTCCTTGATATGTTAAATACGGTCCAGCTGTGTTATACTCAGTGAGGGACAGAAGAGCGTGAACCACCTCTCTCTCTTCTTGGGGGAGCCCCCCATAGCACATGTTTTAGGTAGTTCTGACCAAATCCAAGTCCGGTTTCCTGTTTTGATTTTAACTGTTTTTAGTTACAGGAGAGACTGCAAGCTTTGTACCACCTTTAACCACAAACTCCAGGCACATGATAAAGATGTGTAATTTTGACACAGAGAGAAGTTTGCTACGGGGTAACTAAACATAGGTCTACAGCTAATATTTATGGACAAGTTTCTAACAAAGGGATGATAGGTCTAGGCTGCTGAGTCAGCCTTCCCTATTTATATAGGGATGCTGTCGCTAGAGTAAAGATAACCGAGAAGGTTATAAGGGGCCACAGAGGTCCCTGTGATCTGCAGGAGCCAGAGCACCCGCAGAGACTCATTCACTTCTACTGCACCTCAAAGTGGGAGGAAGAAAGGACCTTGGCGAGTGTTCGTTCAGATGAAGAAACCTTTTATGAGAGTTTCTATAATGCTTCATTTTGAATGACTATGTGGTAACTAGAGCTGGATGACTGTATAATAAGGCTCACTGGCTCTCTGATAGAAACTTTCATAAAGGAAAAAGTTTCTGATGAAAGTGAACGGGATTTTGTGTGTGTGTGTTTCTTGTGCAGCTTGAGGTTTCATCTCAATTTCAGTGCCTGTAAAATGAGGGACAACAGGGGAGCAGGCCACAAACCTTAACTCCCTGTGCTCTCTTCCTGAAAGTGAAGGAAGAGCATCAAAGGGAATGAGAGTGACAGACTTTCTAACTGAAAGGCATTGTATATTCTTGCTTTAGGTCACAGCCATGGTTTGCATCACAGAGCAAAGTCTGTCTAATTTAACATTTATGAACTCCTTGTTTCCAGGGTGCAGTCTTAAGTGGGCTTGGAAACTTAGGGTGATAGTGCAGAGTTACAATCATGTTTTTTTATTTGGTTTTTACTTTTGGCAAATTTAAAACTTTCCATTTATGCCCAGATGTTGGATGACTCCTTTATTATGGACCCTTTCCCTCCTTTTCCTTAGCCTCTGTTCTTCTTTGCTTATCAGGCTGAAAAAGTAAAATCCCTACCATGTCACCAAGTTTATACCAACACTTTTACATGTATACTTCCTTTGTTCATAAAATATACTAAAACGTTACAATATATACATGAATGTAGAGAAACCATCAATGAAGCATGTATAAATTGTTCCCACCAAATGCAAAGGAGAACCTTGCCTAACTGATGTTTCTGCATTTATGTTAAATTCACTTTTATATAGGGCTCAATAAATGACAGTGAAAAAAAACCCATGTAAAATATTTATTGTAATAGATTAGGAACAACATGGCATAGAACTATAATTACTGTATTTGTAGTTCTAAGAAAAAGTATATGCTAGTTTTTTTCCAAGATTTTAATAATTTTACAGGTGTTGGAAAGTGTTTTTGAAATAGCTTTCAAGCTATTTTATCTTCTTGTTAATTTGATTTTTCAAGTGTTCAGTATGAAATTTGTTATAGATATATTTGTGTGTATGTGTGCCCATATCATAATCATGCCATCTCAGTTACGAGAGCAAATGGGCTCACTTGAGTAAGTGCTCACATTTGCAATGCAATTGTGAACTGGTGTGCTGTGAACGTACTAACCTCGTGTTCCACTACTATGCTCCAGTACCAGGATTCAGCAATAAGGTGTCTTCTTTGAAAGGCAAAATATCTTTTTTGTCTTATACACCAACAATAACAGGAAGATCAAATGCACAAAGCTTTTTTTAATCAGCTGACAGGATGATTTGAAGGGTAGGATTGATGTTAATAGGAAAACCAATAAACTCAACTCCATGCCTTCAGTTAAGTTGTTGGGGTATGTTTTGGATAGATTCTGCTAGTTTTGATGCTGCCTAGTAGAATCCCCCATTAGTCCCCTCCTTAGCTAGTGGACTGGCTAAAAGATGATGTTGAAATTCCCAAGGGGTTTTTGCTCTGTTCTTCACTAAAAAAAACGTTTAGCTGTCCAGCACAAAGAAATAAGAGATTCATATAAGCAAAGAATAAATTAGAGATCACTTTGACAAACCTGAATTTTTCTTATTATTTCTGAGTTGGCTGAAATAATCCAGAGCAGGTGAATAGAAAAATGAGAGAATGATTGGAAACCTAGAATACAGGAAATGGGCAAACGTAGTATCTGATTTTTAAACAGGGGAGAATTGCAGATAAAGGAATTCTAGGCCAAATAGATAAGGAGCAATACTCAACCCACCTGTAAGCAAAGGATGTAAAAGTGATAAGTAACAACTGACAGATACATCAGACTAAGAATCTGTCAAACCAATCACATTTCCTTCAATGGCAGGGTAACGGGATTTGTGGAATGAAGTAGTTGTGAGTCACCATCAGATTCTGACATGATTTGAAAGACATTACCATAAATAAACCAAGAAAATGCAGAATGGGCTAGTACTGTAAGAACATCAAGTTAGAAAACTGAATTAAAAAAGGAGATATAAATGGGTTTCTGTTACACTGGAGCAATGCAGAAAAGGAGGAGAGGAGTCATACTTTGACCTGTCCTGGGTTTGGTATTATTCCCTGTTTTCAGTAATGAAGGGTGGAATTGAGCATGTGTAATAATTTTTGTGGATTATACCCAACTGGGATGAGTCACAAGCACCTTGGAGACAGGATTAGAATTTAAAACAGTCTCAGTAAATTAGAATTGTAGTCTGGAAAAATAAGAGACGGTTTAATAAGGCTCAGACCAAGGTGCTATCCTTATTTTGATTCTTCCTGACCAAACTCATGACTTCTGCACAAATACAAGATGAAGGAGGGCTGCCTACGCAGCAGATTTGCCAGAAATGGTTTTGGGGTTACAAGGGTGTGCTGATTTTGGCTGGAGTAGAGTTAATTTTCTTCTTAGTAGCTAGTATGGGGCTATGTTTTGGATTTGTGTTGGAAACAGTGTTGATAATAGAGAGATGTTTTTGTTATTGCTGAGCAGTGCTTACAGAGTCAAGGCCTTTTCTGCTTCTCACACCACCCCACCAGCGAGGAGGCTGGGGGTGCACAAGAAGCTGGGAGGGGACACAGCTGGGACAGCTGACCCCAACTGACCAAAGGGATATTCCATACCATATGACGTCATGCTCAGCATATAAAGCTGGGGGAAGAAGAAGGAAGGGGGGGACGTTCGGAGTGATGGTGTTTGTCTTCCCAAGTAACAGTTATGCATGATGGAGTTCTGCTTTCCTGGAGATGGCTGAACACCTGCCTGCCGATGGGAGTAGTGATTTAATTCCTTGTTTTGCTTTGCTTGCGTGCATGGCTTTTTGCTTTACCTATTAAACTGTCTTTATCTCAACCCACAAGTTTTCTCACTTTTACTCTTCTGATTCTCTCCCCCATCCCACCAGGGGAGAGTGAGTGAGCAGCTGTGTGGTGCTTGGTTGCCAGCTGGGGTTAAACGAAGGCCATCACTTCGAACAACAGGCAAAACAAAACGACAGGCACTGCAGCCACTCCAACCCCAGTGACAGGCACTGCAGCCATGGGAATACATATGGCAAGTAAGGTATTACATAACACAACTCCAAGAACGAGCGCAACAACTCTGAGAGCCAGTAAATCAACATTGTGACCAGTGACTATTAAACTAATACAATGAATGCTTACAACAAATTTGTTTTAACATGCTCTGGTCAGATCTGTCGTTATCTCAACCCTTTGTGTCCCATCTGGGGTGCCAAAAAGGACTGTCATGGTTTAATCATCGTGTTCAGCCATCGCCAGGAAAGCAGGGCTCCATCACGCATAATGGTTACTTGGGAAGACAAACACCATCACTCTGAACATTCCCCCCTTCCTTCTTCTTCCCCCAGCTTTATATGCTGAGCATGACGTCATATGGTATGGAATATCCCTTTGGTCAGTTGGGGTCAGCTGTCCCAGCTGTGTCCCCTCCCAGCTTCTTGTGCACCCCCAGCCTCCTCGCTGGTGGGGTGGTGTGAGAAGCAGAAAAGGCCTTGACTCAGCAATAACAAAAACATCTCTCTATTATCAACACTGTTTCCAGCACAAATCCAAAACGTAGCCCCACACTAGCTACTATGAAGAAAATTAACTCTATCCCAGCCAAAACCAGCACAGAGGGATAATAATCTGTACATAAATCAATAATTTTAACCACTTGTACTGGGATGTATAAAAAGAAATGTCACATATAAATCAGGGCAAGTAATCTTTTCAGTCTTCTGGTAAAGCCCTCAACTCTCATCTCCTGTTCAGGTTGCTACATTTTAAGAGAGATGTGAATAAAGCAGAGGCAGACCAGAGGAAAGTGACAAAAATGATCAAAGACCTATAGAAAGATGTCTTACAAGCAAAATTTGAGAGAACTGGGCTTCTTTAGTCTGAAGATCAGAAAACTGAAGGGAGATGTAATAACAGTTTTCAAATTAGTTGATTCCTGTGAAGTGAATGGTAATAAGTAAACTTCAATGTACAGTGGAGCTAGAAGGGGGAGGATGGTGAGAGGTGTTACTTGGAATATCAGGGTCTGTTTCTGTCTATGATTTTCGATCTCCTCTCAGAAGAAGGAAAGAATTTCCTCCCCCTTCTTACCTCTGTCCTTTCTAAATTAAAATTATTCATGAGATTTAAGTCCTGGAGCCTAAGTCAGTATTTAGGCAAATGTTAAATGTAAAACTTTCCAAAAAAACAATCTGGTTTCTGTTCTTTAGATATTTAGGCATATGACTAAATTTAAGCTATTCAAGCACTTTAACTACTCAAGTGATTGAAGTTAGGTGCTGTCTGTTACATATATCTGAACTTAATCTGAGTTTAGACTAGTATATGTGTACTTTGCCAACTTAGTTCCTCTATTGCTTAGGAATTTATAAATATTTAAATAGGAAATTGATGCAGATGAACTGAGGTCTCAAATTTCTGAATGTATATGTTATAGACCTTCGTCTCTTCCCCTCTCTCCCTCGCTGGCAGGGGGTATAGGCATCAGGAATTTGTGTTCTGACCTTATAGTTTGAAAGGTATTGAGTGCTTTAGCCTCCAGTATTGAAATCATTGGATGTCTGTTGCTGACTCAGATGGAAACAAGGTTAAGCCTGTAAATAATAACATTATTGAAAATCACTTTTTTAACTGCAATTTCCTGACTAACATTGAGGCTCATTTTATCAAACCTCTCCCCTAAAATCATGTCTGGGGGCTTGTATACCTGCACAACTATTAACATGCTACTGGAAAAGCAGTCATCTTTGCCCGCTTTTTTGGGAGGACTCTGCTGAACATGTAGCTATTAAAATAGTAATTTCTCTGTTTACTCTGCAGCCTGGGAAGTGAGTGCAGCCCAGACCTACACTGACACTGCACACCTGTGGGGGCCCACAGTCACAGCTGCCTAGGTTTTCTATGGAAACCCACACAAACATGTCACTGCTGTTAATTCATTCCTCCTTCACTGAGAAGGGTGAATGGGTGTAACACAATCACTGCAACCCAAGCATTAGGAAATGTGTGCAATATCTGTTCCTGTAGAGCTACAGGCAAGCTGATGGCCAAAAGGTGACATCTGATGATAGACCATGAGCAGCTAAACTGTGCAAGCCGGGTGCGTGAGGTAGTAGTTAGGTGCATAAATCCCTTTGTGAATCAAGCCCATAGAGAACAGAGAAGAAAATTCTAGGAAGCCACTATTATAATTAACACTTCCTAATGGATTTTTTTTTTTTTAATCTTTAGCTTTGTAAATCTTAATGTTAAATTGCAATGTATCCTAAATTACAACAGTGGGATAGAATCTCATTCTCTACCTTGAGGTAAGAGATCATTTTTCTATTAAAAAAATTCTGTAAAAAAAAAAAAAAAAATGTTGCATGCTTACTTATTTGTTATGATTCTGGTTTTTATTTTAATATCTTTCTAATGGTTATTCAAAATATTTTGGTTCTTTTTTTCAGCTGAGGGTTCTTTTTAAAGTGAAAATACACTGGGATGCTGTCAAACTAATATAGCATGAAACCTGTCTATGGCATAAAACCAAAGTATGTATTAGTTAAGTACTAGAGATTGTTGCTCTTTGCCATTTAGGTATAATCATCTTTGCTGCTGAGAAGAAATATAGTGATGAAAAATGAAGGTCAGATCCTCATCTGATACCATTCAGCTTTGTTTCAGTTGTTTCAGAACAGTTACTGGAATTTGCACCTTCTGAAGTCAGTGGCATATTGTCAGTTACTGCTGTGGGAAGCTACTTTTAAGAAGCTCTGGTCTGTGCTACTTAATGTAATGTTATGCAAAGACTCATGTTATACACATATGACCGCTCGAAATATGCCCACCAAATAGGAAAAATCTCTACCAGACTCCACAGCTGTCAGTGTAAATTGTGCAGTGTAAGGGTTCAGGTAAAAACCCAGCTCTTGGGTTCCACCTGCCTGCAGTTGCGCAGCCCAAACTATTACCTTGAAGGGTTGCTTATAATCAGCTTTGGGAGCAGTTGATTCTGCAGGAAAAGTTTTGATGACTTGTTGTGGAGAATCAAAGGTTGAAATGGACACCTCAATATCTGTACAATTTTGCTTATGGGGGGAATGATGTCTGATGATCTACAACAAGTTTACCAGTTCTTTCTCGGCTCACCACTGTCTCTCATAGTCATGCACTTCACGGGCTGAATTTACACACTGTTTTGCACATATAAACAGATAACATAGAATAATCATAATAAGGGTATTTGAAGGAATTATTTACAGACAGATCTGCCGTACTTTTATTTTGGTCTACTCTTTATTATTCTGAATTTTCCTCACTGAAGCAGGTGATTCTGGTGGGAAAGAACATGAGTTTTGTTTTTGTTTTAATTCTTTCACTTTTAAAAATTTCCTGTTAATTGGATCTTTTTCTCCCTTATCTGATCCAGTAAAACAGCTAAAGTCTTGTACTGAATGTCAGTAAATTCAAAAGCTATTATGAATAACTAGTGGTAGCATTGTACAGTGGATTTCCCAAGGTATTCCATAATAGAAACAAACATGCTCTTGCAGTACAATATTAAGACATACAGCATTTCAGCACTTTCTGTGCTTCCAACAATTAAATTACAGTCTACCCTGTGCTGGGCTATAGGAGGAGGAGCAGAATTCTGTTCCCATACGACCCTGTGGAGTATTAAACCTAGTTATTTTATTAACTAAAGGCTCTCTTGGGGAAGCCAACTAAAATTATCATATCCTCTCACACACATAATGTAATTAAGGCCCCTATACAAAAAGGTACTTAAGCACATGCTTTACTTTAAGCACAAAGGTAGATGTCTTGATTCAATCAGGATTACTGTTGGGTTTAAAATTAAGTGCATGCGTAAGTGCTTTGTACTGAGGTTCCTATCACCAGAATAGCTAGCGAGCTATCAGGAGATAAGTTTTGTCTTGTTATCCAGAATTAAAATGGATGAGCTACTATGCCTTTTCCCCTGAAGTTACTCTTGATGCCTACTCAGAACTTTCTGCACAGGATTTCTGAGGTCTCATCTCAAAAAAAAAAAAAAAAAAAAAAAAAGGTTATTTTTGATTTGCTGTGGGCACCACATCTTTATTTCTTTATTTTAGGCCTTTGGTTGGGATTTCATTGATTGCAAAGGCATTTAAAGGATATTATATATTATCATTGATTTTCTTAAATGACTGTCCTGAATGAACAGCATTGAGAAAGTGTGAGAATAATTGCTCTGGGAGTCAGCTTCTCAGTACATATATTTTTTTGTATGAGCATTATATGGTCAGCACAAGGTAAGCCTCAGTCACCTAATGTTGCCAGAATTTTACATCACTGACCTGTGAGACTGGAAGTGGGACTATCCCCCGGTATACTGTGTCTACAGACTATGGTGTAGTGTTCCTGCTCCAAATGAGAACTTCAGTCATGCCCCAGAAATAAGACAGAAAACCTCAAATCAGGATTAAAGAAGATAAAAGGAGTTGAGTAGCTACTCGAAGTTACCTTTCTGGATTTGAACTGTTCTATTGCAAGGATAAAATGACCTATAATGTAATGCTGGAATCCTCAACCATACTCTTATACTCATGTGGCAGTGTACAAGAATACAAATCGGTGCTCTCCTACAACATACACATAGACCCAGATGCTCCAAACTTGCAAGGCGCTTGCAGCTGTGTCAGGGTTGGCATTTCTTTGGTAGAGTTCTTTTGACAAAATCAGGAAAATGAAGTAACTCATGATGTTAAGATCCTTAGCAAGTTTCTTTAATTTTATTTTTTTTTAAAAAAAGATCATGGTACACCTGCTGAGATAAGAGAGGCGAGGACAGAAAGGCCAACAGACTGTGTCTGCTCCATGCTGAATAGGAAAGCTCTGAAGATCAATTTAACATTAGCTAGATATTGCTTTTTATATTTGTGACTTTCAAATGCCATGAAATGCCTGTAACAGGCATTTTCTTGCACTGCAAACGTGGAGTAGCCAGGGGGAGTGTGTGTGTCACCCCTCACTCCCCTCCTGAAAACAACTGTAAGTGTTTGAGGTGTAACAGAAATATTGCCACTCTCTGGTCATTCTCTGCTGGGTAGAAATTTGCATCCAGTGAAATCTCCTGATGGTGGTGAGCCAGGGATGCCGCTGATCATGTTTCTCTTTCCCTTTAGACAATTCTTTGTTTGTCTGGGTTGTCAGAATCCTGTCATTCCTGAGCACTAATTTTGGATAGAAAATGTTGAATAACCAACCACATGCGTTATCTTTTGTGCTTTTACATCCACCTGCTTCTTCCCCGTTTATTCTTCCGTTCAGTCCTAAATGCATCTTTTCTTCTCCTGGCTGTCAAATGTATCTTATACTTCAACTGAAGGAGAAAATCCCTTAAGCCACGATGCCACATGTTCAATGCAATCAAAAGGAGTTTGGCTTGTGTTAATCTAGGTGTCCTATATTGTATGCACCTGGTGTGTGTGTGTGGATGTGCCATATTGAGAAACCATACATTACTTATCTCTGAGCTATAGCACAGAGAAATAAACAGCCATATGGCAAATGAACTTCATTTTTTATTACTTGGTTTTATTTGTTTTAAAATAGCGCAGTGCCACAAATCCAGAATATTAACAACGTTCTGTCTGGAAAGTGGAAGATTTTGCTGCTTTGCCTTCCCAGCATGTTAGCTTTCTTGAAAAACTTCAGTTGCTCTCCCTGCCTCCCTGCCTCGCACCTCAGGGATTTGCCGTAGCCAGGGAGGTCAGTGAGAACAGAACATCTTTCTTTTGTCTTTGCTGGGCTCATTAAAAACTCAGATGCACAAAGTAATATGTCAGATATGTAATAAAGGGAATCATGTTAGAGAGATAGCTTGACGATTTCTTTACTCCGTGATTTCTTTTCCTTTTAAAAGAGAATGGAGTCATTTCTCATTCTGCCATTCTTTGGCTGAAAGAGCTGTTGGAGAAAGTCAGTGACCAGCTCTATGCCTTTGTTATTCCAATATAAAATGGAGGTAATTCATACTACCATAAATAAAAAGCAATGATTATTACAGTATGCAACTATCATTTGTCATTATTCCTATATTGAAATGCACAGCTGTATAACCAGACCTCCAAGGAATGTGTATGTATAATTTAACAAGGTCTGGGTTACCGTTCACTTTACTACTGTTTCTTTCCATGTCAGAATAACTTTTTGCTATCTAAATCACTTAAAATAAACTATTCTTGGCCTGTATTTGTAACCGTTATTACCTCTTAGGGACACAAATTCAGTGTTCATAACCACACAGTGATGTTCTGATGCACAGCCTGTTTTGCAGAGTTTACAGTCTAACCTCCCTCATACATAATCAAGTTAACATGTATTAATGATTTACCACTTGTGATAACTGTGGGCAAACTCCTAGCCAGTAACGAACATAACTGCTTAATTTTCCATATAAGAAGTTTAAAGTAGCATTTTTTTAATGCCTATTGTGACAGCCAAAAACATTCCAATGGAAACTTGTGAAACATCATGTTTGAATTGTAAGTCGAGAGAAAAGTAGCAGTATAATTCCCCTTTAAAAATGAGGTACGACCAAGAGGTATAAAGACCAAAGAGGAAGGTTGTTTGAAGATACAAATTAATATTTGCAAGTAAGTATGTTGCTGTGCTTATCGGTTATCTCTTGTAAGCGGAGCAGTGGCAACTGGCTGTGGGGCTATGTGACTGATTCCATGTCTGTTGCAAATGTCTTGTACAATGTTAAAAGGACCTTCATGCTTAGTGTGTAAAAGGGCCTGGGACAGGTCAGGAGCCAGCAAACAAGCAGTAACATAGTACAGAACACAAATACAAACATTTGTGTATGAAAATGCATCTGTGCATATGCTCGTTGTACAGAACTGAACACGTTACTTAAGTTCACATACCGTTTCTCAATTTAAAGATAATTACCCTTTCCTTTTATTATTCTGCCCTTATTTCTTCTCTCCTCTTTGCCTCAAATGGAACTTGCCATTCCTTTCAGATTTTAGGAAAAAAAAATTACGGTTATGTGTATTGACATGTGATCATATTTTCAGTGTCTTTAGCTCTTTTCATCCTTTTCATTCCTCAAGCAACCAGAGGTGTGAGTGAGTATATTAAAAACTTCTGCAATCATGAACAATGCAGTTCTAATTATAGGAAAGTGCCATACTGTAGTCAATCTCTCAGCAGTTCTAATTATAAGACATCATCAGATTAAATTAATAAATAATGAAAGTTAATTTAGAAGAAGTTCTGCAAAAAATGTAAATGACATTTTTACATACAAGTAGAATTTGTAGTTAAACTGAAAAACGTCATACAATAACTTCATAGTTGCATGCACAGTTCTGTGAATTCTTTGCTTTGATCTTTTTCCTCAGATGTACAGGCGGATCATGTAGGCTGTCAAATGGACATGCTAATTATCCATTTACAAAATTTTCTGTGCTTAGTACAGATATAAACTCAAATCAAACTGTACCGCAACCTATTCTAGACATGGACAGCAGCGCCTTGTCCTCTACCTCTGTACTCATTCTTCCTGTTCACCTGTTGACCACTTCGCCTTTCTATATTTTATGACCTATGTACCTTAATCATATAAAAGAGACTTAAAGTCTTTTCATGATGAAAGCAGACCATTAAAATACATAAATTATTATGCATTTCTTTTACCTCTCATCCAAACTTAGATGGTTTTCTTTATTCTCGGCTTCTTGTCCTCTCCCAAAATCAACATGTATTTTTTTATCTTCTGTCTTTTTAGTGCTATTATGAAAGACAAAGCACCTAATAGACAAGGTTCCTCTCTGATGCTTGCTTAATTTGGTAATTTCATTTGCTTTTTATGGAGTTTCCCTCCTACCAGATAGATTCTTGAAACGAGCTGCTAGAAGGGAAAGGTAAGATGTTCAAAAGTGACCAATGATCTGGAGAGTCTGGAATTTTAGCTGTTAAATTTTATTTCCAGTATTTCCTGGAAGTCAAGCTCCTTTATTTACTTGGCAGTACTCAAAGTCAGTATTCAATTCTCAAACTTCTGGTCAAATGGACAAAACATATCCCTATTTATAAATCAGTGTCGAACAGGAGCTTTGCCTTGGGTTTTCATAGAAACAGGCATCAAAAAACATTTCACTTAAAAAGGACACAAGACTTCAAGCTGCCAAAATTCCTTAGCTTCAATTTACTGCAGCTTTTTCTGGGATCCATACTCATACTGTTACAGTTGTCAGCAGCACAAGATATGAGCTTAGAGTTGATCACAGCCTCAGAAGAAGTGTTTAATGGTTTAATATCAAAGCATTAAATGAAAGGAATTTGTTCCTTATTTTTCTCCTTAAAAGTGGGGAAAGGAATAATGGTGAAACAACGGGCAAAAAAATTTAAAGTATGGCCTTGTCTTCACTGCTTACCAATGGACAGCCTTGAAAAATAATTGCCTGTTGAATAACTTTTTCTGAATATGGTGTTGTTTGTGGCTGAGAATTCCCGTGCTAATGACAGTGAAATGGAATAACCATGAGAAAATAAGTGCATTTATCTTAATCTCAATTTTAGCTGCTCTTGTGTATTCTTAAAGCTCAGCATCTAAAATCATGACAGATAGACTCTCTGCAACTGTTTACTGCTATTGTCACCTCCATCACCACAGTGAGATCAAAGTGGTCTTTTAGTTTCATATATATACTTACCGTTCTAACATATTTTACAGAGATAATAAAAGAGACTCCACCACCGGTTTTACTTGGCTCTTCCAGTGCCTTCTCTCTTAAAATCATAACTGGTGTTTCCTGGAGCAATTTTTTTTTTCAGCAAGCACCTTTTCTATTCCCACAGCTACCCAATAGCACAACTGCCATGGCATACCCTCCCGTTTCATCCTTACCACAGGGTCCAACTCTTTCCAGAATATGACTTTGAATTTAAGGACTTGGTAAACTCACTGGAAAATCTTATCTCTTGTCATGATTGTCAAAAGCATCTCAAATAAGTGACTTAGCAAGAGCTGAAAAGGCAAAAACTGAAAAACCTGCTTTTTTTAATGACATTATAACCATGTTTTCTTAAACAACTCCATGATTTCCATGGGACCTAATTTATAGTTTCTGAATACTTTGAACTGGCTACAGTATAAACAGACAGCAATAAAAAAATTCATTCATCATATACACTGGTAATTTACATTAAAGGTGAAGGATGCCTGACTGACTCATTGTAAATTAGCTGCAAGATTATAAAACATTTTACTGGGTCTAAATTAATGCATAAACCAGGGTGGGGACGAGGTGGGGGGGGAAGCAGAGGATGACAAAATAATGTTTTTTTTCTTGAATAAGTACATATTTATTATTATGAGATACTTTCACACACAGATTTTCAAGACTTCAGTCTAGTCATTAGCATTATATCTCTTTTGTAGAAGAAACCAAAACAGAGAGATGTAAAATAATCCAGTATGCAAGTTCCAGAATTGGAAAAACCTCCCATGTGCTTGAGTTTCAGTCTGGTGTTTTATTTACTGTATACCACTGTGTTCCATGTAGGCTATGATGTTACTTGAAATTAACACTATTTAAATTCGCATAAAGCTTACTCCAAAGATTCAATTTCATGTGCTTCAGATTATGCTGCTGGAGTTCCACTGTGTATCAAAGACATAATATAAAATACATCAGATTAGATTACACTATACTTTTAAATTAATAGCTTTTCTTAATTTAACTACCTATAAAATGTATGTTTTTACTTACCTTTCTTCCAAGACTCTTGTAAAAGTGAATCAAAGTTGATAGAGTTGCCGGAAAATAAGAAGTATTGTATTAGTGCAACAGTGTAGTATAATTCGTTCCTTGTAAGATTGCATTAATGAGTGCTATTGGAAAGACAGATTTGATCTTCATGGGTTTCTAACTCCTGGATATTTTCATGTGTCCATAGAGTTGTCGAGTGTTTTTTAAGATTGGGGGCTTCATGACAGATTTGAATTCTACCCTTTCAGATGCAGTTTTAGTTGAATAGCTTGACTTTCAAAATCATCCTATAGGATTTCTTGGCATCAGTCACACGCATAGGTTTTTGAAGGCTAAAGCTGTTAGCTCTGGACTTCTGTCATCAGCTCTACTGAAGCCATAAATGGACCGAACATGGTGCAACACAGAGAGAGTTTGGTCCTAGGTTGCCAGCAGACAACAGTTTTAGACTGCAATTATCATTCATGAAATTAAGTGTTTAAGAGAAAAAATAGGTTAATTTGATAGAAGATTGAAAAGTAAACAGTAAATTAAAGCAAAATTAAGCTTTTGTACTTAGTTTATTTCTCCCTTTCTGCTTGGAATATTTTTATATTTCTCCCGCCCACACTGAAAGCAAATTAATATTAACATCTACTTCTTTGTAAGTTTTATAAAATTACTTTAATACACATTATGTATTAAGTGCATGTATTTTTTCTTTTGCTGTAATAATCATTGGAAAGTAAAGCAGTGACAGCAAATGCTAACACAGGTGTTAATTTATTTCTTGAGCGTGTGTCTGTGTGTGTATGTACACGTGTGTGAAATGTAGTTTGTAATCTAAACCTGGCAGGGGGAGCTATTACACTTCAGTAATATTTGTGAGCCTAACTTGCTGAGAATTCAAGCCAGATAATTTGCTATTCCTTAGAAAAACTAAAAGAGATGGTAAAATCAAGGCAGACAACATCCAAATATGCTTTTCTTACCTCATACATCTTCCCTTAATGTCCTAAAAGGAAGCTTGCTCTCTCTGAATGGGAATTCCCATTTAATTTCTAGTCTCGTGGTTCAGCAAAATTAGAAATGTATTTTCCCAGTGCTGGTTATATTCACTTCTGGCCCCAAAGCAGCAGGTAAAAATCTACTCTGTACATTGCCTGGTTTATTTCATTTGGATTAAATAGCTATCAAAAACATGAAGTATTTGAAAGATAGATTTATGTATGTGCCAGGATGAAGCTGTATATGAAAATTAGAAATGGGATTTCATTAAAAGATATTGGTAAATAATATGGTTCTTCCAAACATTGGAAAAATTGGAATTTGAAATTTAAGAGGTAGGACTGTTCTGATAATAGTCCCTTGAAGATGAATAACTTTGAGGCAAGCTTTGCAGAGTGGGTCACGTTTAACATAGATGTTATCAGTTCATGCAGGAATCAATTCTGAACTGCTTACAAAGATGGAAACCCAGCCCAATTTCACTGGGGTCACATGTTTTTTGTAAGAGTGAGGGAAAGTCACAGATCCCAAGATCAGACAAATATTTAGACTTTGACTCCTGAACTTCTGTTTTTTCTGATATTTTAAACCTTTTGTTTTAAAGAGAGTTTTAAACAACAGAAACAAAAAGGATTTCATGGGTAAGGGGAAGCCATATCTATATACACTGAATAGGAGAATGCACACTTCTTCACTCTAGAAGCACAATTAACAAATCTATTCAGATTCAGATGGATCCTTCCAGGAAAACACCATGCAAAATAAAAAATACACGAAGACACTCTTTGTTCTTCTTTCCATTGGTCATCTGCAGTCTCTGATTTCTGTAAGGTTCTCTTTTACTAGCCAGTCCTTGCAAAATTAACAATAACAGCAAATTTTGCACATGTGACTGCTCACAAAGACTATTTTTAGGATGTTTCCCCTTTTCTTGCCTTTAATTTATATTGCTTATGTATCTTATGAACAGCATCTGTTTGGAGTGCCTATCAAATTATAGCCAAAATCTTCTTCTTCCTCTTCCCCTCAATTGTTTAGGTTTAGAAAAGTGACTGTTTTGTAGTCCACTAAAGGTGTAAGTGGATTGAAATTGCAAGACTAAAAATTGAACCGTATCCTGTACACTATTTGTACAGCACTCTTGGAGCAGGACATGGAAAGGACAGAACTGGAAAGCTTTCTCATATGCAGTATCAGGTGTGTTTTCACAACCTCTGAGACTACAGAAACACCCTGCATCCCACATCCATCTCACCTGGCAACAAAATAATGAGATTGGAGCAAATATTGGAGAAAATATGGGTTTGAGGTCCTTTTTCTTCACTTCCTCTGTCTTTTTGTCTTAGGGGTAGACATGAATTTGCTCTGTCTATGCTTTAGGCCAGCAGGACACAAGCAAGCAGCTCTCCAAAAATCTTAACAGTGCACGGCTCGAGCTCTTACACCTCAGCAGAAGTTAGTAATGCAGACTAAGCAGCACTCTGGTTGCGTGCCTTCTGCTTCAGAGCTGGTTTGTGTCTGGCTAATCTGGAGCATGGGAAGAACTAGTCTGTAGCCTGCCACGCACAGGCAACGTTCAGAAGCACTTCCTCAAACTTGAGAAAGTTACTTTTATTTTAGAAGAAAGCAGGGATCATCACCTAATCCCTTGACCACAGGTGCTGGGACTTTAAGAAGAATAACAAATATCACAACAGTCCCAAAGAAAACAGTGAGAGCTGGCATTGCTGCTGTTGGTAATTTGAATTTGTGAACAAAGTTCAGGCAAACTGTTGGTTTCAGTCACATTTTACATTCAGAACAGTGTTGATTTTTGAGTACTTCTGTGGTGTGACCTAAGTAGTTTTTACTACACTAGTCAGGATTATACCTTTGATGCAGGCTGTAGCCCTTGTGCTTCTGCACGCAATTCAGTTTGGTTCCCTAAGACTCAGGTAAGAGATCAGCATTTCCCAGTCATCCCAATTAACATTTGTATATAACAAGCACACAAGCCTCTGTAGACAAATATGATGGCTATACGAAGACCGAAATCTGACTGCATTTTTGCATTCAGATGAGACACACAGATTTTAGACTCTGTGTGCTCAAAGTGCTGCTCTGTTTTCCAACAACTTTGATTAAAATTAAAGTTGGGTCTGTGATAGGGACACTAGACCAGGGATCAGGAGAATTTGGTGTTATTCCCAGTTCCATTATTGACCTGAGAAGTAAATCTATAGAAGTCATTTTATTCCTTGGTACCATCTTTCTAGTCCAATTTTACTCATTTAAAATGTAAATTGGAGATTATTGCTGACTCTGAGACAAGGATGTGCCCATAGATCTAAACCTAATAAACACAGCAAATTAAGATGTGGGTGTGAAAGTGAAGCATTTGTACAACTGCTTACCAAATATCTGTACACAAATGCACATTTAAATTTGTGTATTCTGAGCTTTATTGACAGATATATTTTTTACTCTAAGTCTATTAACTATTTTTTTTCTTGTAAACAAGAATAATGTCCTGGTGCTGTTGTTTGGGTGCAAGTTTCCTGCATGCTCGTGATTCTTTGAATAAAATGCTGGCTTAAAAAACATAATCAATACTAATTTCCAGTGAAAATATAAAGAGTATGAATATGCATGTTTCTATACAGGGTCCCTGTTATGCACATTACCACAAAATGCAAAATGTTTTGAATGGGAAATTATATAAAACAAAGAACAAAACTGCGAATGGAAGAGCTCGACAGTTTCTGTCATTTAATACAGAGAAGTAATAGTTTCTTAAAAAAGCATTTTTTTAAGTCTGCACATTTCTTATCCATCTTTCCTAGAGAAAGAAATCCTCTCCTTCCCTCCACCCCCTTTCAGGCTAACCTTTTAAATTTGGGAGAGGTGGGCAGCTGTAGCTTAAGTGGTTCCTTAGCAGCTGGAATGCTAGTTGTTGTGCTCTCTTCACTCGCATGAGTACTCCAAATTTTTTACATTTCACCTTTTTTATATCTAATAGGGAATGTATTGTCTCAAAAGGGAGAAGATATGAAGTCAAATTTTCAAGAACTCAAGTGACTTAGAAGTGTAAAGTGTCTTGAAAGGCATTTCTGGGAGGAAAAAAGTTTGCTTTTGTGTTTTGGAGTTGTGATGTTCATGTGGGATGAAAAGGGGGAAAAAATCATGGATGAGGTTGTGAGGGACAGCTGCTAAGACTGAGAGTCAGCTGAAACTAAGAAATAAGGAAATAATGAGCAAAAAGTGATATGAGTTCAAAACAGGGCAATTGTTTGTCTGTTGGGGGAGAGGGTGGTGATGTCATATTGAATTAATTTAAGCCTGTTTTATAAGTAAAGAAAAATGAGTGCTGCTGAGAATATAGTCCCTTTCCAGGGCAGTATATAATTTATCTTCAGTACCTTCAACACCTGAAGTCTGAAGAGTTGGGATTTAGCAAGTGTGTAAAAGAAGCAACTGTATTATTCAAAATATGAAGTGATTAGGATGGCGACAGGATTGCAGGAGAGGAAAACTCGAGGGAAGGACAGATTCAGACAGCTTTCTGGAGGTACCAATAAGCTTTTTCATACAGAAGCTCTGGCTTATTTTTTCTTTTTTCTTTTTGTAATTTGTTAGCAGTTTCCTTGTTAATTTATCTTCTCACTTGAGGCCTCTCTGCTAATAACATATAAACCAAAGTTTCTGGGGAAGGAGTGTTAGCAGCTCAATATGTCTAGCTAATTCTTGTCCTAAACTGTTACGTGCTGTTGCAGTACGCTGTGAAACATGTACCACAGTCCCCTGCAAGACAGTTGCATTTCAGTGATGGTTATGGTGACGATTATCCACATATTGGGGAGATCTGTATATTGTGTTTCAGAGTTACGTGATAAAATAAATCTTCTTACATCTTTACCACTTTGTCAACAGTACCTCTAATCAAGCTTCTGAGCAATCATGAGAAACCCTAAACATCCACTTTTTTTTTTAGTGAGGCCCCAAATCTAAAATTGATTCCCCTTAATAAGGAATCTTCCTACCTTGCAGGAAGGTTAATGATTATGCTGGGACAAGCAGAGTGTTTGAGAATCAATAGTAACTAATTTAATACTATTAGAAATAAGGAACTTGTCATTGCAGGAAAAGAGATACTCAGTGGCACATTTTAGCAACGCTGCCTCATGCACGGAGGCCCCAACATATAGGATGTAAAAGCGAGGCATGTTTGACTGATGATGACTGGGTCAAGTTCATCTGATGGCTCTCGAAGCTTACAATCTAGCTATTATCTCCTGATTAATGTCAGGCATCAAATTCACAGTTGCTAACTATGACCGTCTGTGCCAGACTTTCTGTGCTGTGAGATGCAGGAAGTACTATCGGTCTCATTTAGATTGTATCAGCCTGCAGGGACAATTATACTGAGGTGATCAACTACTATGTGACCATTTTAACAGCTCTTGTGGATATTCTGGGTGGGATGTCTAAAAGTTACGCACCCAAGTTTGAGCAAGTCATCTGAGGCTCCCTTAATAGTCACGGAAATACAATAGATATCTCCAGAGTGTGATTTTTTTCTGACCTATTTTAGACACCCCCATCTCAAGATAAGATAAATTGCTCTCTGGAGATGCCTGTTTCTCTCTGCTGATAATAAAGGGAACTGAGGGTACCTGCCTCAGACCTTGGGCAGATGGTGCCTAAATTAGAGCAGATGAATCACACCTTTGCTATCATTCAGGAAGAATAAAACAGGATTAGCCTCTTCATTTGGGTGGCAGGGGGGAAGAAAGGAAAATAAGAATAGGGAATTAATGTACCTCCATATACAATGAAAGAGTTCCAATGCTGTCAAATAAAAAGGTGAGTGGTTTATTTCACTTAAGAGTCTGGTTAAGATTTCCAGATCAGCACTAACTTAATCAGAAGATGAAAAGTAAGGAGCAGCTGAGTATGTAATTAAAGGCAGAAAAGGTAACAAAAGGCAGAATCTTGCCCAAAGACTTCATTTTCCTCCTAAGGCAACCATCAGTCATGTGAGAAGGGAGCCCCTTAAGGTCTCGAATAACCCAAATTGATGATGATGATTATTTATACTTACCTGGTGTTTTTTGTACAAAACTTTCAAACCTCGTCAGAAATGGGGGTGAATATTATTGCCTTCAATATACAGAGAGAAAAACTGAGGCATAGAGTGGCTGTAATGTGTCAGAGATTATATGATTAATAAGTACTGAAGCTGAAATAGGAGTTCAAATATTTTACTCCCCGTCATCTGGCCTAAACACTAGCTATTGCTGCTTTTATATCTTTCTTCTCTCTCCATTGTCAAATGCACAATATGGACTTGTTCTCATGGATTTTTAAAGAGTATTTTGGAATGACTAGCAAACTTTTTAGAGGCTTACCTATTTTTTTGTGAAGGCCATGAAAGGAATTCAGCTTTTATTGCCAATAGGAGCTGCTAGCTGAAGACAATCTAAGTATAAAATTGACTACTGAGAAAGCAGTGTGGAACTGCTTTGAAGTGCAGCTACGTTGTGTAGAGGGAGAAAAAGTTTCTGAAAAATTATATTTGGGTTTTTTTATTTGCTGATTTTATTTTTTTTTAAATAATTCTAGTCACATTTTATCAAGTTGAGTTCCAAGATGCGTGTTGCTATTCTTTCCTGTTTGTACTGCAAACTCTTCTGTTAACTGAAGACCTATGCCTGTTCTCATAGACTTAGGCTAGAGGAGGTTTTTAAGAGCAAAATAAATTACAAGTGGTCCACCTCAAGCATCAGCAACTTGCTGTAATCAGCACTTGGAACAATTCTGCAGGCAGCTCCCCTGATTTTAACAGTCATGTCCCCAAGCTTGCTGGGAGCACAACCAATCAAAATGACACTGAGAAAACTTCATATACGTTTCTACCAGTCATGACATAATGGCTCACATGAGAAATGTGTCTGCATAGGCAAGTTTCACTGTCCCAAGAGCAGAGCTCCTGCACTCTGAACTCAGTTAGCATCTATTTGAGATCAGCGGTCACAGGCATGATATTCTCTCTTTGTTGACTTTTTCTTCACCGAAAGACACTGAGTCTGTGGTCCTGAAGGCAATAAGAAGCAAAAGAAAATTGAAGTCAGGGTATATTGTAGCAGCAGAACACTTTAATATGTGTGATTCCTAAAGCTGATGAGAGACCACATCAAGACAAGGTGTGTGAGAGCCTGACTTTTGTTGTGCAGCTTGTTCTAGCACTTGTATTTCGCTGAAGCTATATGAAAGTACTTAAAGGTACATCCGTAGTTCAAAATTAAATGATGAAGTATGTGTTAGAAACATCATATCACACCAGAAACATCAAATCTTAATTGAAACATAAATGTAATTAGAAGGGCAAGAACTTTTAAAAATAAAATCCAGGAACTGCAAGTACTGCTGTCTTGAAAGAAATAATTTCATTTAAAACTCTAACTATGAAATTTGGTAGAACTATTAGAAATTTTGGAGGGGTGTCTATATGAAGTGGCACTTACCTGATGATTATTTTGGGGGAGGAGGATTTTTCTGTGGTAGGTAGAGCTCCAGAAATAAAGATGAATGAAATGACATTTTAAAAATAGAATTTTAAGTGGATTCTATGAAATCTGACAGACTGAGGTCCTGAACAGAGACCTGAGATGGCTTGTGGGCAGCAATGCTACAATAAGGTCTATAAAATGACTTTTGCAGAGCACCAGTGACTTCAATTGCATGTACTACAGGCTTAGAGGTCTGTCAATGAACAATTACACTGCAAGATCAGCAAGGGCACAAGGGCTTCCAGGTCACCACAGGACAAGCTCTCACGCTCAGTGGTAATACATGGATGGTCTGAGGCCTTGCTGAGATGTTTTGGAGGAATAGATGTCAAACCAAATAGGGTTTTCTTTAAGTCAGAAATAATTCCATTTTTTACAGCTCTTGAAGTCCCTATTGAGTCACTTTCTAAGCCAATGAACTGATTATCCCCAAATACATTAGTAGAAACAGCATTTTGTGTTCTGATTCCAGGAGATTCTGAGCGCCTTTCCACTCCTGTTGAAATCATTAAGTATACTCAACATTTTTTTAAAAGGATTAAGCCTTTTATTTTATTATTTTCTATTTTATTTTTAGCTGGCATTATCTTCATAGAGAGAATTCTTAAAAACATTGTAGTTTCCCTTGTGATAGTGAGGAAAACTTTTTTAAAGAGTTTGATTTTCATTCTAAATTAAACATCAAAATGAGGAAAAAAAGGATCATGTTTTTATTTTTTTAAATAGACAGATGAAAGATTTTGTTATTAATAATTGACATGAAAGCCTTTCGTCTTGAACACTGGTGTATGTAAACCTCAATAAAATCCTAAAAGTGCTTTTGTAGAACAAGAACAGTCACAAAAATCTGAATAAAGCCACCTTTTCAAAGAACATGATGAGAAAAGGGAAAACTCTTAGATGTGCAGAGCAACACATTTTACATTCATGCCCTAGTTATTAGGAAGCTTTGAAGTATTCACTGTTATTGAATACAGTGTATACTGTAATTCATTTAGTGCCTTCATGTGGAGCTAAAAAGTTCTAGCCAAAGTGCTTTGGTTATTTTTGTGAGCATGAGAATTTGAATGCAGGGATAAAAATGGTGTTCCAGTCTAAATCTCATGTAGTCCTCAAGGTTTGACTACAGAAATTATCACAGCAAAGCTTACATGAAACTAAAATAATAAACACTTGGAGGGGAGTGGGTCAGGAGATGGACTTTTTTTGTCTTTGGATCATTGTCGTGGTTTAACCCCAGTCAGCAACTAAGCACCACGCAGCCGCTTCCCCCTCCCCCCTCCCCCCTCCCAGTGGGGTGAGGAGGAGGAAAGGGGAAAAAAATGCAAAACTCATGGGTTGAGATAAGAACAGTTTAATAACTAAAGTAAAATATAATACTAACAATAGTAACAATGAAATATAATAATAATAGTAATGAAAAGGAATATAATAAAAAAAGGAAGGGGGGGGAAGAAAACAAAACCAGTGATGCACAATGCAATTGCTCACCACCCACTGACTGATGCCCAGTTAGTTCCAGAGCCGCAATCCACACCTCCCGGCCAGCTCCCCCCTGTTTATATACTGGGCATGACTTTCCATGGTATGGAATACCCCTTTGGTTAGTTGGGGTCAGCTGTCCTGGCTGTGCTCCCTCCCAGCTTCTTGCACACCTGCTTGCTGGCAGAGCATGGGAAACTGAAAAGTCCTTGGCTTAAGATAAGCGCTACTTAGCAACAACTAAAACATCAGTGTGTTATCAACATCATTCTCACACTAAATCCAAAACACAGCACTGTACCAGCTACTAAGAAGAGAGTGAACTCTGTCCCAGCCGAAACCAGGACAATCATGTTCTTAGTTATTTATTGTAAAGGATAAGAAAAGAACAGTTTACAATGTGAAGCTAGCTTGCAGAAGATGTTATAAATTGAAGATCCTTTCTGTCTACAGAATAAAACAAAATCATGTTCTAATCTAGCACAACTCCATTGAAACACAACAGGTTACCTTTGCTCAGGGCAATTTTTGGGGTAGATTCCAGATTATATCCAGACCATAAACCAATACTGCCTTCTTCTCAGTAAGATATGAAATAGATGATATCTCTTAAATTGCTTGTTCTTGATTAGTTGTTCCCATCTTCTTGGGAAGTAGAGATGCTGCATTATTCTCGTCGAAAAAGTAACAGTAAGAAACTCATTGCTAACCCAACCCTGCTGTTTTTTCATGTTCAGTGGACCCCTGTAAAACTACCCACTTGAACTTGGTAAACATTGAGTAACTGTCCATTAGAGGAACATTACTTGGAGTTAGGGTCTACCCTTATCTGATAGCTTGCTTCTTCAAACCCATTTCCATACTATCCTCTAATGTATCCCAGACATGATCTGCTTCAAGAGCTGACAACAGTATTTACTGCTTTGTCTCTATTCATCTCTTTATCTCTGCAGAAACCCTCTCCTTGCCAGGTGTTACAGTGCTTGCCAATACACGATTGATGTGCGCATATGTTTGTGCGGACGTACTTTCTGATGTGCTGAGATTATTGCATGTATTTTTTCCAGGGCACTGAGTAAATGTCATAAGATAAAAACTCCTGTTGATTTTTGCTTGATTCCAACTCATGTCCCCAAGTAGGAATGTGTGCAGCCCATAACAAGCCCTTTGGATCTACTCGTCAGTATGGTGTCTGTTTTACTGGCTTTCTTTCCTCCAGATTGCTTATGATTAATCTAATATCAGTCTCTGTGTACTGCACTGTGAGCAGTTCCTATGGAAGTGAGTATAATGGAGCAATCATTTGACTTCAGGGGAACTGCAAGTAGCAGTAGGTTAATCCACAATGGAAATGTTTTTCCTAAACATAGGATGACCATTTAGTAGACGTGCATTGTTTCTAACCTTCCTCAACATAGTCTCCTGTTTCCTGTCTTCCCTCCCACAAAGAGAGCATAAAAGTCCCTTTCCACCAGACCCTTTGTGTCTCAAGTAGTGTAGAAGAAAACCAGCATATTCACTCAGCTCTGTCTCTTTACCCTCGGACAACAAGACAGAAGGATTGGCTCACAGTTTGTTTTACCAGAATTCATTATTGCCATGTTCAAGCCCCCATTGTAGAAATGGCAATACATTGTTCCTTCACTCTAGAATTGCCCTAATTTATTCAAAATAGTGAACGGACAGCTAAATTTTAGGGTGCAGCAAGAGATTATTTCTTTTTTTAATCGGTTTATATCTGGGTTCTTTTAGACATAATAAACTAGCTTCTTAGTAATTTCCTAGTTATTTGTTTCCCTAGTTATCCATAGTCATTTCTCAGGCAATGCCTCTGATTTGTTGCAAGCCTGGAGGGGAAGAAAGGGACCGTTCAGCTTTGGTAATTTTTTTTTTTCTGGGAAAGAGGGATACATTTTTTTTCTTTTTTTTTTCCTTGACTGTTGTCTTAAACATATTAAGCAAAATGAAGCACGTATTTTTAAAGCTGTTTGAATGATTGTGGTAAGTAACTGAAACAACCATATTTCTTTTTAAGGGCATTGTGATTTCCAGACTCTTTGTTAGACTTCAAGCATAGGCAGTAACTGAATGCTCCCATAATATTGTTATGGAGGCATTTTATCAGAAAAACAAAGGACGAACTTCTTCAGTGTACCTGGCTCTACCTCTGGAAGCTTGAGGATGTTTTCTGCCTATGCCTTTAGTTCTCAGCTGTCACTAAATTAACACTAAAGTAGGAAGAAATTTAAGAGGAAGAGATTGTTTGGTTTGTAGAACTTTAGTCAAATTCTTTTATTTAGATGTTGAGTGCACATGGATATAACACAACGTTTTAGCAGTGAACTCAATTTGAAAAGTCCCTGCTTCCCACCCAGTCCTGCCCCCTCCCCCACTGCTCACCCCTACATCGGCACTTCAGCTGGCTGATCCTGCAGTGCTGACACAAGAGTTGGGAACAGCTTTTCCCCTCTGATTTTTTTTTGTTTTAATTTATTTTATTTTTAAGGGCTTTTCCTTCCAGCCAGATCTCTTCAGGCCAATACAGCAGGACCAGTCAAATACCTGTATGCACACACTTGAGTGTGTAAGGAATGACAGCATAGGGCCAGGAACAAGCTGTCAAATGTTAAACTAGTAGGAAAAAAGTAACCTGCATCTAGTAGGAACACCTTAAAAAAGCTATGTATCCTATATTGTGAGGCATCTCACTTAGGAGACTAGCAGCAGAAGGCTCCCATATAGTCAACAAAAATAAGATTCTTCAAAGGGCAGTTAAGATTCTTACATCGGCCAAGTGACCCTTTCAAAGAGACTGTGGAAGGAAATTAAACTAGGGTAACTAGACTTCCATATCTCCATTACATGTATGTAAGATTGGTGGCAAGCTGACACTTAGCAGCTAGAACTGCTTGCCACAGGAGCCATTCAGAGGTTTGCTTCCCAGACCTTCCTGTCCCTAGGCAGAGAAGAATCTTGAGCAAGTTCCATATACCAAAATGCAGGAGGAATTGAAGATACATCTTTGTAAATTTTTTTTTTTAAAGTATGGCTGTTACCAGCATCACCATTACCAGCCCTACGTAGCCAAAAGAAGGGACATGGGACAGCCAAAGTTCAGATGGGGTGGTGTCTGCACCTTTCCTTAGAATGATCTCCCAAACAACCAAAAGATTTACTTCAAGTGCAAGTAGAACAAATGGCTCTTTCCTTTTTAACGAAGATAGCTCAAATCAGCTAGGTAAGACAAAACAGTAATAAAAAGGCTTGTAAATAAATCTTCTCCTGTCCACTGATCTTGCAAGTGTCGCTTCATTCAGTCTCTTTTTCATAGATGAGTGGGATTTTGGTCTACTTCAAGCTCTTCACACTCCTATTTACGGTCCAAGGAAAAGTATTTCCTTTTGCCACCTCAGTAGTTCTCTGTTTTTTCAGCAACCTCTCAACATCTACAGTATTGCTCCATTTCTGAGTTCTCCTGCTCTCCCAAATATCCTTCTGCCTGCCTCACCCTGTGGACTGGAAGTGTCTCCCTCAGCTTCTGCTAAAACAGACATAACTTCTCTTTTCTCCCAAAACTAATGTTCTGTCTAACATTAGAACAGGACACATGAAGCAGCCCCACTGCTGCCCAGCCACTCTTTGCAAGAATCATGGCATGTCTTTTATACCAAAAAGCAAAACAAGTTCTATCCGCCGGAACTCCACTGACGTAAAATCTTGAGACTGGCTTAAAAATTATGGAGTTTAAACTAACAAACAGCAGATGCTTCTTTGATCATCTACTGTTAGAGGCTAGCAGTTTTAAAGTTCATCTTGGCAACTACTAAAGCTGGAAGTGTACTACGGGGTGGGGGGAGAAATCTGAGACTCGTATGTGATTGCAAAAGTTGGGTATTTAAGAGGCGGGGAAGGGGGGGGAAGAACTAGGAAGATTTCAGCAAAAACAAGAGTCAACGCTCATATCTGATCATGGTCAAACACAGTTCTAATTTGTGGGAGAGCTTGCCAAAAGAAGAAAATGTATGTGGATGGCTCTCTATATCTGGAAGAGGTAATCAACTCTAATGAGTAGGTGGCTATTTTGCATCTTTTTTCTTTTGTAGACTATATGTGCCTTCCAGATGGTAAATATTTTTAGTTCCTATTTTTGTCCTTATTTCAAAAGAGATTTAAAGATCTCAGAGGAAGTGTGTTCATTTTCCATTATGCCAGTTTAAAACCTCTAATGAAGTTTGAGAGCAGAATTTGGCCCATAAAACATAGTTCTATGTCTATGATACATATTACACAACCCCCCAAGGAACTTCAATAAATACACTTATTGAACTACTGTAACACTAAAATATGCTGCTGGGCCCTTTAGTTTCATCTATACTAGGAGGTTTCTGAGAATTGTTGTTTACATCAGCACTTGCACAAATGGGAAATCAAATCATTAATTTATAAAATGGCATCTGGAAGTCTTAATTTCTGATTGATCTAGCTCCCTCTGGATTTTCCATGTCATCCAGCACCATCGCTTTTGAGCATAATGTAACTTAAGTAGGTTAACATCCCACGATTCAGGGCAGATTTCAGAGAGGCTTCCACCCTGCTGAATTCTTAACCAAGACTGAAGAATCAAAATGATTCCTTCTTAAATATCTTTCAAGCATACCTAAAAACCAAAAAATCTACCAGGTAAATTTGAATAGTTCATAATACTGGCTCTGGATGGATTCCCTTTTGCAGACTGATTCCAGGGGCTCCAGATAAACACAAGCTTTCTACTACTGCTATTAATGGAGTAGGACCACTAACTCAGAGACAAAGGCAGGGGAGGGCGGTTGGGGAGGCTGCTTGTGCTGACCCCTTTTAATTTTGCACCACATTTAACAGCCTTCTATTTCTTGTATACTCAGGCCTTTCCTCTCCTCTCCAGCGCCCTGATGGGGTAGGAGCATAGCAGCGTTTTTTCAGCTTGTGGCTACATCTATGTTGTATTTTCTATGTTGGTTGTTTTTCTTTTTTAACCCAGACTCTATTACCGAGCTTTAGCATGGGCTATCGGCCATTCCCAGATGCCCAAACTGGGTCTCAAGTGGAAGGCAGTAGGTGTCAGCCTCTCTGAACCAGGGAATTTCACAAGCACCTCTCCGCTGAGGGGTAGAGGCAGTCCTGGACCTCTCTGCTCAAGGAAAATAACTTCAAAACAGAGTGTTTGCTCTTCTCAGCAGCTGCCTAAGCAGGCATCGGCAGTCAGGAAGCTGACCAGCAGTGGAGTGAAGTGATGGTCAGCCCACGCTTGTACCATGCTCCTGAGCAGCCATGACTGCTTTCCCTTGTGTGCGAAGTAGAGCTGCCATGCTCTGCACCCGGGTGGTCAAAGGGAAGAGCTGAGCCTCCTGCACAGCTGGCATCTGCCCCAGGAGGCCAGAGCAGCCAGCACGGTGCCAGAGCAGCGGCAGTGCCCCTCTCCTCTCTCTTTCAAGACGGCAAATACTGCTCTCTGTTGAACTAGGGCTGCTGGGTGCATCCTGCCAGGAACTGAGCAGAGGAGATGCACTTGTTCGTTCAGTCCTGCTTGGAAGTGGTAGCTGAGAGCTACAGAGGGACAGAGAGGCCCTGAAACAGAGGATGTGGTAGCCCAAATTTAGGAGTTAAATGTAGGCAAGCAAAGGTGCAGGTATGGGCTTTCTCTGTGGTAGTGAGTAGTGGTAGTAGTGGTAGTATGAGGTAGTCTGCTCTGGCGTTTCCTCTCCTCACAGGCACACTTACTGTGTTACATTTATGTTTCAAAATCATCTTCTGATGAAGCAGTAACCTTTTTTCCCCTCTGGCATTTCCAAATATGAGGGTTTTTTTTCTTAATCTTAGATGTATGACCTGGAACTGTGTACATTACATATCTTTTCTGTGACTGAAGTCCTCAAGGATACCAGTGCTATGACTGCATTAGCAAGTAGCACCATGCAACAGGAGCAGGTTTGCTGGGTGAAACAGCTTCTGCTGAGGGTCCCCATGCTCTAAGCCTTTGGGATATGAAGGCAGAGGAGAACTCGCACTAGCCCTAGCCTGGTCCTGTGAAGCAAAGACCCATTAACAACTGGACTGCCTCTTCAAAGGTTCACTTCAAGAGGGCAGTAGCTGCTCCAAATGAAAACACTAATGCAGATGCAGCCCCGCCTCCTGTTCAGTATTTTGATCCTCCTGTATATTGACAATGTTTTCTGAATTACATGGTTCTCAGGAAATTTCAACAGGCCCCTTTACTGTGTTGTCAGAGTATTGAATGAAAATAAAGGTTGTTGCAGGATCAGCCATTAAGAAAGTATTGTCAGACATCTCTCTGGCTTGGCAGTTACCCCTGCCAGCCCTGCTAACTCTTGTATTTTAGCTGGTTCCTGTGTAATAGCTGTATAGTTACTAACTATGCAATTCTAATCACCATCCTCTCCCTTTTGACTAGAAATACCATGTGTAACACAAAACCCAGTGCTTTTCTCAATACCAAATAGATTAGATCTGCTGTGTTGCCTTTGTCTAGAAAATCATATCAAAGAAGGATGTCAAGTTTGTCAACTCCTATCTTTAGCGAACCTGTGTTGCATTTTATCTTACTCTCTACTTATGTCACTATTTCCTTATTCTGCATTTCTCTTGTCAAGATTCTTTACTTCAAATTTCTTTCCTGAAGCTTTATGTACTAGTAAGGTCAGATGATTCAGCAAGGGAAAGAGTTGCTCACTTCTTCCCCAGTCCTTAAATACAGGTATGATATGAGAGTTGCTAATGGCGTATCATGCTGCCTGAACCTAGATATTTTTTAAACCCTCATGAAATAACTTGCTATTCCATGTCCTTGTTCTTTTCATAATAGTTGGGCAGACATTAGCTGATGTTTTGACACAAATGCATCAAGCTCCTTTGTTTTTCTCCTGCTTCAGATCTATATAAGGTTACCACTTTTTTTTAGCTACCTTGCCTTTGACACCAGGTTTGGCAACATGAATTTTATTGAAAGCCAAAGTTTAGTTTATGAAAAATATCTAAATTATTTTCAGTTTCTGCTCGTCCTTCTTTACATAGCAGCAGCTTTTTTTTTCCTTCTGATTTTGTATGGGTGAAGAATCATTGACTATTTATTTTCATTACTGTGGTGGGTTGATCCTGGCTGGATGCCGGGTGCCCATCAAAGCTGCTCTATCACTCCCCCTCCTCAACTGGACAGGGGAGAGAAATTATAACAAAAGGCTTATGGGTTGAGATAAGGACAGGGAGATCACTCAGCAGTTACTGTCACAGGCAAAACAGACTCGACTTGGGGAAAAAATTAATTTAATTCATTACTAGTCAAATCAGAGTAGGATAATGAGAAATAAAACCAAATCTTAAAAAAACAACCAGCCTTCCCCCCATGCCTCCCTTCTTCCCGGGCTTAACTTTACTCCCGAATTCTGTACCTCTTCCCCCACAGCGGCACAGGGGGATGGGGAATGGGGGTTGTGGTCAGTTCATTACATGTTATTTCTGCCGCTCCTTCCTCCTCAGGGGGAGGACTCCTCACACTCTTCCCCTGCTCCAGCGTGGGGTCCCTCTCACAGGAGACAGTCCTCCATGAACTTCTCCAACATGAGTCCTTCCCACAGGCTACAGTTCTTCACAAACTGCTCCAGCATGGGTCCCATCCACGGGGTGCAGTCCTTCAGGAACAGACTGCTCCAGCGTGGGTCCCTCACGGGTCACAAGTCCTGCCAGCAAACCTGCTCCAGTGTGGGCTCCTCTCTCCACAGGTCCACAAGTCCTGCCAGGAGCCTGCTCCAGCACGGGCTTCCCACGGGTCACAGCATCCTTTGGGCATCCACCTGCTCCATTGTGGGGTCCTCCATGGGCTGCAGGTGGATATCTGCTCCACCATTAACCTCCATGGGCTGCAGGGGAACAGCCTGCCTCACCATGGTCTTCACCACAGGCTGCAGGGGAATCTCTGCTCCGGCGCCTGGAGCACCTCCTCCCCCTCCTTCTTCACTGACCTTGGTGCCTGCGGAGTTGTTCCTCTCACATCTTCTCACTCCTCTCTCTGGCTGCAACTGCTGCTCCCCTGAAACTTCTTTTCCCTTTCTTAAATATGTTATCCCAGAGGTGCTACCACCATTGCTGATTGGCTCGGCCTTGGCCAGCGGCGGGTCCGTCTTGGAACCCGCTGGCATTAACTTTATCGGACATAGGGGAAGCTTCTAGCAGCTTCTCACAGAAGCCACCCCTGTAGTCCCCCCGCTACCAAAACCTTGCCATGCAAACCCACTACAAATTTGCGAAGTCTGTTTGACTCTAGTCGTTCTCACTTAATCCCTATTGTCAGCTATGAACATAGCTTTCTTTCCTATAGATACCTTCTTTCACTCCTTGAAAGCTTTCTGTTTCTTTCTAGTACTCTTTAAAACACTGTTACTAATCCTGTTGTGCTTGGAGCCCTTCTCTGTAATTCTTCTCTTGTGCAAAATACAAATTCTGTCCGGTTTGTGTGGTTTTCGGGCTACAGGTGGAGAAAGCTTAGGCTCTCTGTAATTTCTTACCTTTTCAGTCCAACTGATTTTGCTAACTAGTTCATCAACCTTCTCAGTCTTTTGAAACCAGGAACCTTATTTACGGATTAGGGAGGGAGTGATGTTTGATGCCTCTTCCATTCATTTTTGGTTTAATCAGCTTATTATCACTCAAGTCACGCTTATTTTCTAAAACATTTTGTAATTTATAAAAACAAAGTATAAATAGCATCACCTGCTGTTAGTTTTAGGGAATTTCTGGCTATCCAAGGTCTTCTGGAACTTTCTATAATTAGTCTAGTTTATTAAGTTAATCAGCACAATAATTTCACATCTTTTAAGGAAAACTAGGGGGTGCAGTAAGCCCTTAGAACCAACTTTGTTTTTTTTCTGTCCATATCCTGAGTTTTTTTGTGACCTGAAAGGGCTCACTATTACTGGAGAAAATTTGCATAGATGTATCCACAGGCACTTAAAAAAACCAAAACAAGTTGTTCTGCCATTAAGAAAAAATTATATTTAAAACTTTCATGTGTTTTAGAGGCCTGCAAAGTGGACCTAATAGGGGAAAAATGTGCAAACCTGTTGAAAAGCTGAAAACTATTTTCATTTCAGTTGTGAACTGATAAGGAAAACAAAAGCTAATTGGACTCTGATATTTGCAGCCGTCAACATAGAAACATGGAAAAAAGACTCTGAAAAATGATACATGTACATAATAAAGTATATTTAATCAGATCTATAAAAAGTGTTCAAGACAACACTTAACATAGATGAGCAAGATAATTTGTTGTGCTTTAAACAGTACATGTCAAGTAACTATTAAAAAACAAAAAAAATGAGTTTCTTAAAGGAACCCTGAGAGAATCTGAGACAGTGAAATGCAAAACCCAAGTGCTTGAGTCTCCGAGGCATGTTCTAGATTCACAGCTTTAACACCTATGTGTGTTCCATGACCTCTGATTTTCATTCTAACCTCGAAGCTGCACTAACACTCCTAAGTGAAACAGAGCATCTGTTCAGCTCAGAGTGATACAATCAGTGTCTTTTCTTGTTCTTGAATTGTTGAAAAGGGCATATTCCAAAAACTGATTGCAACCACAAGCTGACTACAGAGAAACTAGGAGGTAGTGGTTCGGTAAAATGCAAACAAGAAGAGCTTTATTGTTATTTATACTGATTCTTATCCCGTCATTTTTTTTTTTTATTGCATAAAGACAGAGCAAGTTAAAAAATATGGTGGGAAGTTATTGTGTTGGCAGTGGTATATGTATTTTCTAAAACAAACAATTTAAAGGGCCATTAAACAAACATCTCTCTTTCTTGACATAAGATCACAGTGCTGCTATCTGCTTTTTAAAGCCTGATTTACAACAGAAGGTGCAGGGTGGAATAAAAATGTGTGAGTAGCATCTGGTTAGGGCAGTTGTAAACATCCCCTCTGCCAAAGAGGTTTTTTCATCTATAGATAATGGACAGAGCCATGTTGTCTGCATCTTTTTTCAGTGGTATTATTCTATTCTGACCAGGCTCAAGTTAGAAATATAGATTTGTTGCATTGTTTTCCTGTGATTACTGTATGAGTAACTCTTGCTGCAGATTTGCTCCCATTATTTCACAGATAATATTGACAATGATCTTATTTATGATGCAGGAAGACAGTGTATGTGTGTGTATATATTCCATTTCTATTTGTCTATGACCCAACTGATTGGTGATACCAATATTATAGTAGCTAAACAGTGGCAGACATTTATTTGTGAGTCTGGAATAAACTAATTTTAAGTGATCCTGAATTTGTTCCTAGTGGAAGCAAAATAAAAAGACCATCACAGCAGGCTATTACCAACTGTCCTGCTTGCAGTCGCAGGTAAAAGGTATCAAGAATTGAAAGGTTTCACTGGTGGAGTACCAGCAGGGTAGGGCCTTGCAGTCTGGGACCAGGCGAGTTAGAGGGTATGAGACACTGGGGAGGTGTCTGTAGGTACCTATATCTTTCCTTTTGCACCTCGACTACGATTGCATACCCCAGGAAGGCAGGGCATCCTCTGTGGTCTTGCTGACTCAACTGGAAGCCAAAATAAGCTTAGCACTTCAGAAGTTCAAGGCCATAATAAATAGCAGGCATAGTTTAAGGGCATGCTCACCTCACCCACCAGTAGGTTAGTCAGCTAGTTTCTCCAGACTCCTCTCTGGCCAAGGGAGGGCATGTTTACACTGCAAGTGAAGCCCAGACGATCCCCAGGTTTGAGGCCTGAACTGCTTCCTGTTGACTTTGTTAAAACCAGATTTGAGTGCTCCTTTGCTCTGAGATGTTCTGAAAATTGCTGTGCCCTCAAGGGTCAGCACAGTGAGGTGCCTATATGCAATGTAAATATACTTGAAAGGCTAGGTTTAGCCTTGCTCAGCCTGGGATAGCTTGGATCTTGGGTCATTACTGCTTTTGAATTTTCCAATCCCCCCCGCTGCTGCTGTGGGAATCCCAGCCTCAGCAGTAGCCAGCTCCTGCTTCACGAGGTGTCAGATGACTGCTCAAGCACTAGAAAAATCACAAAGTCCCTGTAGAGTTCTATTTATTGTTAGCAGGTAGTTTAAAATTAGCCTGCCTACAACTGTGCAAAACACAATGAGACATTAACACTATTAATTGCTTTTAAAAAAAGATGGGGAAGAGGGGCTGGCAACAGTCACTGGCAGCTGTCATAAGTCATTAAAAGAGAAATGCAGCACAACAATTAAATTCCCCCCACCCCCCTGTAGCCATGCAACTTCAATAAATTTGGCTTGCTGTTCTCCTGGTGCAGGAAGCCACCCCTATAGCAGAGCCCTGGCAGGGGTGAGGAGATTCCCACAAACTAATTCATAGATATCCATATTGGCTTTGCTACGTGGCATCTAATTGAATGCAGAGATTTGTTGTGTTTCTTTGGGTTGGAAAGTGTCTTTAGAGGTAGGTCCTGATCAAGATCACCACTACAACACGTGGGGGGACTTCTGAGGTGATTTGGAGCGTGCAGTTAAGTTCCTCCCCCTTCTCTTTCTTACTGTGTTTACTATGGAGGGGCTGACAGTTGTCAGTTGACTGGTGAACAATGTAATTTTACCATTCATTACCTTATGGGGTAATGCCAGCATGTGGAGGAGTCCTGACCTGCTCATCATGCCACTGGGTCCTGCTCTCCATCTCTCGTCTCTCCCCTGACTCCTCCCAGCCCAGAGTGCCTCCCCTTTGCTTGTGCTGCTACAAATGACCATGGGTCTGCAGTGCAAGTCGGACAAATTCACTGATCCAGGTTAAAAAAAAAAAAAAAAAAAAAAAAGCCTTAAAAGAACTTTAACTGGATTGAAAACAAACATCCAGAAGAAAATTAAAGGGAAAAAGAATTTGAGGCCAATTTTGCCTCAAAAACTGGAGTATTGTGAAACCGTAGGCATAACTAATTAATTGGTTAACACTGAAACCTACAGATGACAAAATGAGTTATTTTCCCAAAACTTGTAAATTATTTTGACTGTACAAGACTGTACAGAATACAAGAGTTTCAAGTGTCTGCATAGTAAATGAAACCTTGACTTCTCTCCTCATTTCTCAAAGAATTATTCCTGCCTTATCTATAGTCAGCACCATTTAACCAGCATCAAGCTTTTTCAGAATTGCAATGTGGGATAACTTCTAGGTAAAGGTGTAGATATCACGTTCCTGTTTTGGGTAATCTTTCAGTAATTACCATTAACCTCAATATAAACCTTCAATTGTAAGTCAGCAGTTACCCATAAAATCATAATGAAGTAATTGGCAACTGTTCTTTTTTTCTTACTTGGGAAAAGGTGTGGATACTGTCCCAGAGTATAGACTTGTAAATGCTGACCAATAAGGAAGACTGGATCTTCAATGACACTCAGACCCTAAAAGCTGGTCTGCTTAATAATCAGAAATAGAATAATCAGGTTGATAAAAGACTAATATTCAGTCCTAAGACACAATGGCACTTGCTTTTCCAGGAAAAAAATTTTTTAACCTACTTCTCCACACAAGCAAGGGACTTTCTGTTGCAACTCTTGGGTTCTGTGTAGAAACAAATAAACAAATTGACTTCCCCTTTTTCCTTTCATTCAGAGAACTCCTGCATCAGTAACTATAGATGCACCTAACAAGAATATTTAAAGTTCATGTCAGAGGCAGATCCTGTTCATGATGGTCTAAATTCAACCATTAAAGCAGTCTAAAGTGAATCGATTGCTAAAGATTAATTGGCCTGATGTTTTTTCTTTCGTGATTTTTTTTTTACCCCCATGAATTTCAATAACACTGTTCTATTCATGTTCACACAAAAGATTTTAGACCAACACTTATTTTGAATTGCTGCAGGCTTACAGTGTAAGTTATTTAGGTCATGATATTCTCTCCCTCTTTGCCATTCCCCTTGTGCTTTTGACCAGTCCAATGCTTTTTCTAGTGTTACAACTTCTGCTCTTTTTTCCCTGTTCTAAATCAATATAATTCAAGGAAGAGAACTTCTTCCCATCTCTCATTCTAAGATGTCTTGCTGTCAGGAGTTTATATCCAATATTTATCTTCAGTGCACTTGTCTTAATGTGATCCCATTACTTACAGAGATAATCCAAGCAGTCATTTTCAATTTGTTATTATTAGGAATAGGAGAATTTCAGTGATGTTAGTAATTCCAGTCCTAGTTCAGGACTTCACTGTGCTAGAAATGATGCAACTACTCTCACTCCAGTCCACTAATATTAATGTTACTAAAAAGAGCTTAAGTCCATATAAACAAAAGGATGTTGCATTTTGCTACTGGGGGGAGTAGGAGGGGCAATAGAGGGAAGCAATGACTGTTAAGGTTGTTTATAAAGAATTACCTAAGATGATCACTGGCAAAAGGGATAGCCAAGCAGTCAGTTTTGTGTTCAAATCTGTGGTCTTTAATTGCTTTAATGTGTGATTTATTATTATTATATTTTTGGTGGGAAGGGGCAGGCAGTTGTCTTGGTTTTGCTTTTTCCTCTAAATATGACTGCACAGATGGACAAGGAAAGGAAGATAAGCTTGGATACCTGTGCTGTTAAAGTAAAAGCGAAATTCAAGGGACATGTGGTTTAGGGGGTTTTGTTTGTTTGTTTTTGCCATATGGGAACAAGGTGGAGGGGGGCGGGAAATATGCAGGTAGGGCTTGCTGTATGTCAATCTAGAAATTACTCTATCTCTCATGAAGCCATTTATCAATTTATACATTTTATATCCCCAGCATGTTAAGCCAAACTGGTACTGATTTAAGTGACCAGACTTATTTTTCAGTGTACCCCCACAACATTTTTCTGGAAAAGTGCACAGGAGAATGTGGTAGCGACAGCGTCTTCTAATCTCAAAGAAAAGGAAAACTGGAGGCATACATCCAATTTCCTTTAATTTTGCAGCTTATTTTTCTCCATTTGGCTAAGTATTTCTTAAATCTGAAGGGTAGAAGTTACTCTTCACTTCAAGGGGAAGAAATCCAAAGGTGTACAGGGCAACATACAAGAAGTAGGTTCTTCATGCTGATGGATTTTGCTTCCTTTCTACTACTATATCCTCACGGACACTGTAAAACTGAGGTCACTGTTTCTGATGTGTTTAGGGTTGTGGGGATACATGTTTCTTCTTCAAGTCAATTGATAAAAACAAAGTGGAAAGGCATAGCAGGGTGCATTCACAGCTGTTGTGATTCATTTTTTTTTTTTAAAGCATCTTTAATTTTTTAATTTGTTTTTAAGTGGCCTATTTTGCCGCTGTGTTGTTCAGAGACCCTTGTCCACCCCCTGGATTTCAGTTCTTAATTTGGTGAAATGGCCCAAAGGTCATGTCTCTAATGAGGCTGCAGAGACTTTTGAACAGTCATGCTACTCATAGGGACAACTGTGATGAATGTCTTGAAAAGTGACTTCAAGTACACATTCACTCCTGATTTAACAGCCACTTCTGTCCCTTGAAAAATTGCAACTGGTGTGTCATGTTATAACGCAGTGTCAACCCTTTATTTAAAGTGAGCATTGTACATACAAGTGTTGTATGATGACTTTCAGACAGCCAAATACCTTTTTGCTTTTTAGTAAGTTGATTCAAATTTCCAGAGCTATTAACAAAGCAAGCAGAATGGTTATATTTTTATATCAGAGCATAATTATGGCTACCAGCTAGCTGTCTAACTTACCTTGCTGTCCCTATAGCTGACTATAAGAATGTTTCTTATCATTGGGAATATATTTCATTAAAACCCAGAATATTTGAGAACTTCACATAAGTGTTCTTCCTCTGTGCAGTGTTAACAGAAGTGGTGCTGTTTCCAGATTTTTAATGCTTGTTCATCTGAACATTAGTCCGTATTGAGTCACTACATATTCCAATGTGTTTATTTAACCATTACTTTTAATGAAAAGTTGGGGGAAAAGCTTAACCTCTCATGAAGGTTAAGGGCTAAGTGCTGAGCTTTGGTCTTTTTATATACTTTAATCCAATTAATACATATAATGTGAACTGAACAGTGAAATAATTCACCTATACAGACTTCACTCGTGTTCTCTATTACAGCAAAAGATGATCATCTTCTGTGCTAATGCAGTCTGTATTCTGAGGTTTGCCTTGAGAACATAATGATGAGTTTGTAGGGATTTAGGCACCACAGTGCCTCTGAAGAGCTTGCTCTTTTGCTGTATTTCTGACAATCTCATTTTAAATATCCTACATGTTAAGGGAAATAAATGGAATAATTAACAAAAAGTACCCTTAATCACTAACATTTCACTGCGGGGATCATAAAGAAGAGAACAAAGGTTGAGATATGAAAATGGAAAAGAATACAAGTTATCACATTTTTTTACCTATGTGTCTGAATTTTGTCTGTCTGACTACAGGATCAGATCTTTGATTTCCTACATATCAGACTCCAGCTGGATCTTATTTCCAGTGAAGTTTCTCATGAATTTGAAGTGGAAGAGGCTGGGGGTGAGGGGGAGGCAGAATTGTGCTTTTCCATAGCATAGTTCTAACTACACACTGAAATACGTAGAGCAAACTTCCATGTTATGTTTTAATAAGATTTCTAGACATTTCTTGTGATCCAATAGTTTGAAACTCTTCACAGGATTAACCCATTGGTGTTCTGTTAAATAGAGGCTGTACTGGACTACAGCATGTAATAATGTAATCCATCATATTCTAGGGGATGTGCTTACTTCATTTACACTGATGTCATCATACTACCTATGTGCACCTAAACGGCACATTTTGAAACTTAGGCTTTTTCCAGCAGGTAAATACCAGTCTCCTTGTTCTTATCACACACACCATTGCACTGAAAATATCACCTGTTCCTTTAGTGCCATAGTCTTTGTAGCTCTAATCAGTCCCTGAAGTTTAGCAAGGTTTTAAGTATATTTTAGGCATACATCTGAGTATCCCAAGGTTTATTTTTGCTCATTACAAGATTAGCTCAATACCAGTCAAAAGAACTGGATGGATATCAGGATAACCATGGTTGACAATGTAGTTATCAGTCTGTGTGAGGACACTGGACAGCTATTCTAACCCAAGCGTTTCTGTCCTGTGGTGTACCTCTTGAGCCCTAAAACATCCAACAAAAAAGACTGAGCATCACTTAGCAAGCTTGACTGGCAGGTGGGATTCTTGCATGTATATCATTGGAAGACCCAACTTTCCAGCAAGCACCATGACTTTGGAATTTGGGAGAGATTAAAGTCTGAAACAGCTCAAACATCTCCCCATTTGTCTTGTGCCCGTCTCCTTTCCCATTGCTCTGTGCACAGGTCCTTCTATTGCTCTAACAGCAGACATCAAGCTGGCTAGGACAGGGTAGCCTGCTCTCTAATTCTTTGTTACCTTCAGAAATCATTTGGATACAAACATAGCACTCTCCTTGCTATTTGACCTCAGATAAGAGAAAGAGGCTGACCGCTTCGCTCTTATCCACCCTGTGTCAGGAAATGTCTTTCTAAATGCCTTTCTGCTGGTGGTGAGAACACTACATTTGACAGCACCAGTGTGGAAATCCAAGGTTCGAAAGCCTGTATGGGGAGAGAACTGTCCGCTTTAAGTCTACCATCATACACATACAACCCCTGCTATGTCCTCGCTGACCAGTTGTCTTGCTGCAGTGTGTGTGTATGGGGGAAAGGGGAGGGCACTGCAACTCTGTTCTGCATTTGCCATCAGGCAGACTAGGCAACAACCTGTGCCAAATTCTAAGGCATGTCAGGAGGATGTAGGGGCACACACTTTCAAGTCTTTGCCCCACCACTGGCTCACTCAGCTTAGGTCCTACTGGTCTTCCATGTAACCTGTCATTTTTCTAGATAAGTGTCTTGGCATGTTGTCTCTTCCATAAGAAGATAAAAAGCTTGTCTTAGAAATAGTGATTTCTGACAAAGTTTGAGCCCTGAAAGCAAGCACACACTTAACAGTCCTGAGGAATTGTCTCCTACTTCAAAGATCTGTGGGTCTTGGTTTTGTTTTTTTAAAAAAAAAGTGGAAGACAAACTCCTCATAACATAGGCAGCTAGCAGCCAAGTCCATGGTTATAGTAGTACCACCAGTTATGCTTTATGCTGCCACCTCAAAGTCCCCCTGTTATGCTGACCATCTAGATACTTACAGTCAGTGTGGAACTGCTGCTGTGTGTTCCTCTTCCCTCTGGGCAGGGTTGGAAATCCTCTGCTACAACTGAAGGACCTAAACATTTCTGAGTCAGCTCTTTGTAGCCTAGCCTGCTGAAACAGGGGGACAGCACTCATGTCAAACTGCAGCAGTACCTTGATTTTGCTGCTCCCTGCAGTGACTGAACAAACCATAAGATGAGGCTGTTCCCCTTAACACGCTGTTATCAGGCCGCATCATGCTCCCAGACAAGTGGCTGCTGGGCATGCAACTACACATCTGAATTGATATCTGCATGTAGGAGGCCAATGTTGTGTGGCAGCCCTTCTCCTGCAGACGTCCAGCTGCTAGTGCAAGACTGGGATCAAAAACTGATTTAAATGATGCATCCCATAGTAGTCAATGTCTACAATCTGTGTCTGTGCCTCAGTCTCCTCTATGGATTACATTCTCACTCCTCATTGAGTTTTCTTTTTCCAAGATGTAAGAGATGACTCATCAGCACTCAGCTCCTGCTCATCCCCATATGGTGGGTAATTGCTCTGATATCTCTCAATCAGTCCTGGAGCAGGTTGCTTGACAAGTTAACTCATGGCCTTCTGATGATGAGCTAAGGCAGATGGTGATTTACCTTAGCCTACAGCAAGAGGGAGGCTCCTCTGAGTATCTATCTTCACTACAGGTCTCTCTAGAAATATCTCTGTGAATGAAAGTTCAAGGATCTCTTTCCTCTTCCTCCTGCAGGGTGATGAAGACTATCCAGTAAGGACAGATTCTGCATGGGCATCATGCACTTTTTCCCAAAACATTTCTGGAGTGCCTTTTAGCTGAAGGATAGTATTTGCCTTCCTTGGTACTGCTCCAGTTTTGTTTCAATTTCTTTAGTTTAGTTCTCATACCAAAATGTATCAAGACCGATATATGCAAAGCTGTGATCCCCACTTTCTTCCTCAGTGAGGATGAGGGCACAAGTTTGTTTGTGGGACGAGGTGACATGGGGGGCATATGACACCTTCAGCCTTGCCTGAAGGTTTCGTGTACTTCCACATGTCTGCTCGAATGGCAGGAGGACACCTTAGGATCAAGTCAAATGCAGGATTTCTTTGCAGAATGGAGAAGGGCCAGTGGATTAAGGGAGATGGTTTCTTGGCCACATTGCCTTTGACACAGGCTTTTTGACTGTACCCAAGATCCTTAATAGGAAAATGGAGGATTAGGAGGGAACTGTCTGATCCCTTTCGCATTCTAGTGTGCGGACTTCTCATTTAAGGGACTATAACATTTGTTGTACAACTTTTTATTTCTTGTCCTCCTGGAGGGTAGGAGGGTCTAGAGGAAGAAAAGTTGGCTGGTTGATTTCTACTGCCCCTCAGTTGGCTTTGTAATCTATTACACACAAAATAAGAGAGAATCTTTCTCTTGTTATAGAGAAAGCCAGGGGAGGGAAAAAAAAAAGTATTTTCTTTGTTTGAAAACTGTAGCAGATGTCTGTGGCAATAAAAAGGCAATTATACTCGTATTATCATGAGAATTTCCAGCAGGAAATCTTGACAAACTCAAAGTTTACTTAACTGAGATAAATACAGTAGATAAATAGCAAACTGAATTTAGTTTACTCTTGTACACAGGTGTACTACACATTTCCTCAAGCCATGATTCACAGCCATAACCTTTCCTAATCACAGGCACAGCAAGATATGTCAGGAGTAGGAATGGGCTCATGTTATAAAATACAGCTATAGATCCAAACTTTCTCCAAAGTTTTGGTGTATTTGGAGCTGATAAACAGGCTTGGACTCATTTCTATATCTCTAAAGGGGAGGAACCAAAGGGCCCAATTCGTTTTTCACCCTAGACATTTTATGCTTCTCTGAGGATGCAAGTTTTTGATTGAAAATATCTATAGGATGTCCTCCACTGGCACAGAGCCCATGACACAGCTAAGAATTGATTTCTTCCCCCTCTTACAGCAGCCTGGGAAGCAGCTACTCTCTAAGGCTGCTCTGATTTATACTGGGAGAAAGGTAGACCCTGGCAGCACTTGGAATCTGGGAGGCCTACAGATAGCACGAGTGTAGTAATATAAATAAGGGGTAATACTCTGGGAATTTGGAGAGTTCTGCTCTTGGAGTGAGAATGCCAAACAGTACTTCAAGAAAAATTCTCTGTTCAATATTGTTTCCAGGCAGGCGAGCAAAAAAATATGTAGAAGCCAACTGTACTCTGTTTTACTAGCCACTTCAACTAGAAAATCACTAGATATCTGTCTGATAACACACCAAATTCTTCTTACAATTTTAAGTTTGTTGAATTAGTTCTTTTCACCTCAATGAGACTCCATTTGTATATCAAGGGTAGCCTTAGCTTGCAAAATCAAATTTGAAGGAGGCTATTTAGGCTTTCTATTTTCTTTCTTATCGAACAGCAGCTCAGAAATGTGTATGCTGTTTACTGGTTATGCTGCTGTACTTGTGATACAGATTTACCCTCTGAATATATTGACAGCAGAAAAGCTATTGACTTTAGGACCATTGCTGAATTATTGAATAATAGTTTTATTATTATAATAACCAACTACAATGGTATTATTAAATTAACTGCAGATGAATATGCAGTCTTCTCAGCTATCTTCTGGTAGATCAAGTGGTATTCAAGAAGTAAAGACTTTTGCTTAGATGGAAAAAAAAACATTTTATGGTAACTTAGAAGCTATAGCACTTTCATAAAATATGCAGGCCGTTGGAAGACTTGTTTTGTCAACAACTTAATCTTGTTTGAAATATGGCATGCTGTACCACTTTAAAGGACTACAAATAGATTGTTACTGTCGCAATAGAACATATTAGAAAGGATGGAACATTAAGACTGTCACTCAACATTTCTTTTCGCTGTTCAGTATGTGTAAGTGTATCTGCAACTCTGTTCTTTAGATTCTCAGATGCTGCCAAACTGTGTGCAAGGATTTTAAGCCACCTCAGTATCTGCCCTCCTCCAGGGAGTTGTTTGGCTATTGGAAGAAGCATAAATCAGAGCAATCTAAAGGCTGTTCTGTCTTATGGCAACTGCCATCAGCACACTGTTCCTGTAATCGGGGGTCGCTAACCGTAAAGGTCTTCTTTTCATATACCATTTTGCCTAGCTGCATGTCCTGTACTACCAACAAGGAAAAATATCAGAGGAGCGTCTTTATATCTTGTTAGACTTCCCATGCATGAGGAGAATCTCCAAATGGCCATTTAAGGCAGCCTTTTGCTAATAGAGAAAATAGGCCTGGAAGCAACCTTGAAGTCTGGTCAACATCCTGACCTGAGACAGGACCAGCTGAATATTGACTGTTGTTTGCCACATCCTGGCAAGAAGGGATGGTATAGCCATACTCCTGTGAGATTGAATCACCCTGTTGAACACTAGCCTTAATATTTAGTTTCATTTCTTTGTTAGATATTGCTCTCTTCTCAGATTGTGCCATCTTTAAATTGCTGCGTACAGTGGACCAAATAAAATTTCACTCGAGGTACTCCATAATAGGCAGAATTCAACCATGAAGGGCTGAAATAAAAAACAAATTTCAAGTTGATCTGTGAGAGTATTTAATTCATTCATTCTTGCAGAGCTGTACACTGGAGTGTTTATTATAACATTGATGCTTACCAACTCAGGGAAAAAAAGGTTACTTGTATAACTGCCATATATGCAAGGAAATCCAGGTAACCAGAGCAGTACAAGTAATAATATATATTGCAATTTTTATTAAAACCCAGCAATAGACTGTTAAAATGCACGTTAAACAAGCTCAAACACTAAATATAATTTAGGAAATTGGCATTTATTTATCGATGTTCTGTGTGTAATAAGTAATGTATGATTAACTATTCATAGCCACTTATTCACCTAAGTCTGCAAAAGCAAACAGCAACAAAGCCCAAACAGAACTTACAAGTGTTGCTCACTCTTAACTTGTATATGCTTGCTTACATTGTTTCTCTTGTCATCATAACAGACTGGGTAAAAAGTGTCAGTCCTGGGACTGGTTGTAAAGGCCCACTTGCATGACTGAATTGCATATTCCACCCCTCTTATGAGGAAGAGCTTGTTGAACTCCCCATAAACTATGTGGAAGGGACAGAGCAGAGACATATAGAATATAGTTCACGCTTTCAAAAGGAATGAGCAAGAAGTGGGCACTAGGCAGAAAAATAGCCAAAAAAAGTTGTGGCAAAGGCCACAATTGTGTTACTGAAGCAGGAAAGATAACAGAAAAGATCAAGGTCATTATCAATATTGCAGTGAATAACAGAAGGCTCTGTACCATGCTAAAAAAGACAAACAAAACCCAACCAGACAAACAAAAACAAACAACCCCCCCCAAAACAACCCTTCCACAGCACCTATTGCTAAGATCTGAGAAGGAAAACTTCCCTCCGCTCCCCAAGCTTCGATCAGTGTAATGAGAGATACGAATGGTACTTACTAACCAGGCACCTGAGAACTATAATTCCCCAGGGGACATCGGTGCCCCCTGCGATCCTTCCTGCTGGGGTGGTCTTTAACAACAGGACTTTAGCTTTGTCCCCAGTTACAGAGCAGATCCACTTAATGGGGCTGCTGATCGGTGTGACAGCGGCAAAGGAGTGAGAAAATTATTTCACTTGTGTAGAGCTTCAAACCCTAGGCAAGTACAAAGAACATTGGCCCAACTCCTTAGCTACAGCACAGATAGACATGGGATTTAAGCTGCTTCTCCCCTCCTCTGAATTTCTGAGAGTCCCTGGCGGTTGCCCAAGTTCCCAGTCTAATCCAGAGCAACCTTAAAGCTGCTCTAGAGCAGTTCGGTTGCCTGCAAGACGCTGCTGCTGTGCAGCCTGCAGAACAGCATGGTTCTGGCATCCCCACACCGTGCTTGGGAAGCGGATGCTGCAGATTCGGCTTTATGAGCTAACTGCTGAGGACTGGATTTATGGTATCTGTACTCCACGCAAACAGTGCATGGACCAAAATGTGACTCAGAATTTATGTCTGAGTTTACCCAGCATTACAACAAAGGAGTATCTCCTTCCTGCTTTCCCAGCTCTGGAGCCCAGCGGTGTTCAGAAGATGGGTGCACAGGTGTATTGCCTAAAGATCAAAACATGGCCCCCTATTTTTGTTGGTGTGAGGCAAAACAGAAGGAAAGCCAGAAAAATTGTCGGGGAACAGATTGTAAAAGCATGTTTAATTTTGTTTTCAAGAGAAATAATCGGTACTAGCTAAAACCCTGCAAGTTGTAATTTCTAGTACATTACTGCTAATTAGTAAATGTATTATAGCCTAATTTGTTCTCTCAGAGAAAGCACCTTTTAAAAAAAGATATTTTCTGCGAAGTGATCAAACAGGCAGGAGGCTATTGTCAGGGGATTTTTTCTCCTTTTTGCTGCTGAAGCACAATGCTCTTATTTTACATCCGTGGCATCTGTTACTGGCCTTTTCCCTAGCTCTTTCCACTTTCTTCCTCCTTTCAGGAAAAGTTGTTCTCTGCTCCTCATCTGTTGGTCCTATTACTGTGCAAATAGCACATGCAGAAACCTATTAATTGTACTCTATTGGAGTATGCAATGGACAGTATACCAGGGAGAGCAGGAGTTTTGAGCCACACTGTAAGTGCTTATTCCCAGTTTCATCGCACGGTACCAGTCGTGAAGCTTCCCTCTCTCCCCTTCCATTCCTGTTGAGGCTGTGCCTGGCTGCCTGCTTTCATCTCACAGTTTGCGGGACTTTGCTGTATCAAGGTGACCAAGTCGGTGTTCATTCTTGTTTCATTACCATACTAGTTTTCCCCTACAACTGCCTCAGCAAAGTCACCAGATATCCAAGGTGCACCTTTGTGTACCTTAATGTATATCCACATGTCATTCTTACCGTACAATCCAGTGCTGTTAATGTAGTTTCTCTGAGTGACTTCTATACTTGAAAGTTTTTCAAGCCTCTTCTCTTCCTGAACTGTGTTAGTAAATGGCTGCTAAGGCAGAAAGATTGCTTTGGTATTTTAAAAATGATGTTTTGCTTCTGATCAGGCAGCTGTTTAAGATGTTTCTAGAGGCTCCATTTTTTGTGCTGCCTTTTGGTGGAGACAAACCCCTATCAATAAGTGCTTTTTATGTATTGAAAAACATGTTTTTCCTTGTTTCTGCCTTAAGTGATTCTATCTGCACTTAAAACACACAAATGCATGCATATGCGAACACAAACAGCCCCAAGAAAAGCAAGAACCAAGAACAGTACAGAAATTACTTACTACATATCTATTTCACTAGGAGTAGATATTGGCTAACTTTCTATTTGTGATTCAAACATTTTTGAATCCAGTTGGATTACTCACAAATGTGAGATTACTGAGGGATGGAAGCTTTTGCAGGTTTGAAGCTCCAGATTTGCTTTAGTTCAGTTTTTCCTGTGTAAAATACTGCTTAATTTTGAAAAGTATGCAACAACCTAAAATATCAGAAAAATAACGTTGCCTGATAGCAGCATTCTTACTTAGTCATTTTTTCTGTTTATGTTTTTTAGCGGTATTGATTTATCTTCTAAAAGACTTCCTCTGATTTTAGACAGAACTGAAATCAAATCCCTCAGGCTTTAACTGTGAAGCTGGAGAAGCTTATTAGGATTTTTAACATTCCAAGTTGCTTTCTGAACAGATTGCACCAGCTAGTTGATGAAACTTGAGCTAATTACTCTAATGTTGACAAATGCACTAGCACAAAAAAAGTCGCATTGAAAAAAGTAAAAAAATAAAAAATTGCACCTCTTCAAGAAGTGCTAAGTAGATTCAGTGATTTGTGGGTGTAACAGAGATATTTTTGCAGAGTTTTCTTTAGGAAGAGAAGAAAGAAAGAAAAAACCAACCCAAACTACTCTTTATAAACAAAAAATACGCCATCACTGATCATTTGAGAATTAAAGTTAATGAAAAATGCTTAGAATTTTAGAAAATTTGAAATAAATCAATTTGACAGTTGGTAGGGTGAGAAACTGCCTTCACAAAGTGGTCTTGCTATGTTAGGGGTTACTGAGAATTTCTGCAGAGCCTCTCAGTCTGCAGTGTCATACCCAGGGAAATTGGGTCACGATCACCGAGCACAGCCACTAGCTCCACAGGGTTCTCCTATGTGCCGAGGTAGTTGGTACTGCATCGAGTTCCTTGAACTTTCATTACCAGAGGTAAGTGAGCTTACTCTACGAAGTAAAGAGGAGTTGCTATCGCTGAAAGCCTCTCTGTACTTTAGCAGCACACAAACTATCGGATCTGTAGATTTGGTTAAATCTAGCCTTGGAATAACTGTATTAAAATCTAGAGAGATCTGTAACTCCTTGTCGTGGTTTAACCCCAACTGGCAACTAAGCACCATGCAGCCGCTCGCTCACTCCTCCCCACCTGCCAGTGGGATGGGGAGGAGAATCGGAAAAAAAAAATAAAACTTGTGGGTTGAGATAAGAACAGTTTAATAATTAAAATAAAATAATAATAATAATTATAATGACAAGGAAGATAACAAAAAGAGAGAGAAATAAAACCCAAGAAAAGACGAATGATACACAACGCAAATACTCACCACCCGCTGACCGATGCCCCAGCAGCAATCCACTCCTCCCAGCCAACTCCCCCCAGTTTATATACTGAGCATGACATTCTAGGGTATGCAATATCCCTTTGGCTAGTTCGGGTCAGCTGTCCTGGGTGTGTTCCCTCCCAGCTTCTTGTACACTTGCTTGCTGGGAGGGAAGCTGAAAAATCCTTACCTTAGGATAAGCGCTACTTAGCAACAACTAAAACATCAGTGTATTATCAATATTATTCTCACACTATGTAGATGCACGCTCATAAATGAAGGGGAGGAAGCTAGTAAGGATATCGTACAAAGATACACTTATTGTAAAGAAAAACCCTGCAAAAATGTATAAATTTGAAAACATGAATATGCGTTGGAGGTAATCCAAACACCCTTAACCCTGCCCAAATTTTGCTTGTCAAAGAACAACCAAAAACGCTTAACTAATTGCTGATATTTCAGTTCAGTACTCTTTAAGCTTAAATGGAAGCAGCGTGGCTATGACATGGAGGTTTCCTGCCATTTAAACTTACTATGCCTCAGAGAGAAATGTACCATCTTCTTTCTTTTTTTTTTTTCTATTTACTTAATAGTTTTGACCTTTCAGCCAATTGTCCTTATCCGTCATTATAGTGCATGATCAATCATTTCACGCCTTGTCATCTATAAAATACCAGCAAGAGGGAAAAGTTTTATGTTCTATTGCTTTTCTTGAGATTTTTTTAATCAGAGTATCTTCCTGTTTATTAGGAAGAAGGAAAAAAAAATGCTTCAAGTTACACTGGTTTAATCAACTTCATGGATTTCATGACTGCAAGTGGATGAGTTCACTGGAAGCTTACCATTTTATTTGTTAATTTTGGTATTTGTTAATGGTCAGTACTTTAAAATGCACCAAACAAGCTATGTTTATATGTCACTAACTTCCTTCTGAATTTTTGAGCAATAAGCAGAGGCAGGAGTAACCAGTGACACTATATACCTGTGCATAGATACACATGTGTACACTTATGCACGGACATGGCCTATCTGAGGACAGTTCTTCAGTTAGGACAGGGCTTCGGGTTTCTGGAGATTCAGGTAACCTTCATTGCAACCAGCTTGCGCAAATGTAAAATTTTCAGGAACACTTGTGTTACAGGAGCCTAAATGGCATTTACAAACTCAAAGCATCACTTAACAGGACTTGTCTGCAGCAGAAAGCCAGAACAGTGCAAGGATCATGAGCCAGCAGGAATGCTGTAACACAGTGTGACACTCTGCAAACATTTCAAGTTGAGGCCTGAAAACAATCTGCTGTCATCAAAAAGGCCTTTCTGGTTTAGGTATAGTGATATGTAAACATGTCTAATGTTTCTTTTTCCAGAAACAGCTTGTAGGCTGCTCCCTGGAGGAGCACTCTGCTATGTTCCAGTGAGCAGTATAGAAAAGGCTGCTGGCTTATCCATACTGTTCCTGGAGCACAGCACAATATTGCTTGTAATGAGGGTTAAGTGATTTAGGATCTGAAGTACTTTTGGAAACCACGTTTTTTGCTTCTCTTGTCTTCATTTTCCTGATTATAAACCAGAGATAACAGCACTTCTTGACTTCCCACAGGATATTGAGAAGATGAGCACATGAAAGATTGAGAGAGCTGTAGCTACTGCATGGTGACCCAGTAATGGGGGCACATAAAGTACCTTTAGGTAAACAACTTCAGCATAAACATCCACTTGCATCCCTAAACTCAAAAATGTCAAGTATATGTTTAAAAACTTCCCAAATGGTTTATGTGGTGTTGTTTTTTTGTGGGGTGGAGAGTTCCTTTGTGTTGTTATGTCAGGGAGGCAGAGTAGTCATGCAAATGATTTGGAGAGAATGAGAGAACTTGGGGGAATATACATCAGACAGAGTAAGAAAGAAGGAGACCAAGCATGCAACAAACTTCAGGCATGTATTATTTGTGCGATTATTTGGCATTCCTTCTTAACTGAAACAAGTTAGTCTCCCCAGTGCCTGTGAACACTAAGGACATCATTCATTATCTGAACCTTTAAAATATCCTGGTTTTATTTGGGATAATTGGACTTGTTCTAGCAACAGTTTTTCTGTGATCCTAACACAGAGCATGGAAAGGATAATATAAAGAAAGGTGAAGATACAAACGTACTACTAAGGTTTGGGGCTTGTAAGGCAAGTTTTGCACAGCTCTAGTTGTAATTCTTTACAATATACATATGTCCCTTTGATGTTGTATCGAAGTAGAAGCCAGACATAATACTAGCAACTTAGTTGCCGTTCACCGCTGAAGCCAATGAGCAGTAGAGAAACAACGGAGTGTGCTTTGAAGTTGTTGCTATTACACGGGAAAATATGCACTTCAATGAGAATGTACCATGTGCAGGAGGCTGCTGTTGAGATGAGCTTTAAAGTCAAAGGAAGGGCAGGAGCCAGAAAATTCATCTTCAGGTTTGTATTTGAACCTTCTTGAAGCTTGTGGGGATATTTATATCCTCCGCCAGTGCAACTGATAGAAAGGAGCAAAGTTTGAAGTTGAGGTCCAAATCAAAACTTTCATGGATGATGGATCTGTGTTTGCAGTTCTAGTCTGGTTTTGATCTCTAATACCTTGCTCTTCAGTGGCTTTTCATAAGTGCAGTTCAAACAGCTCTGTAAAAACAGAGGGGAGAACTGTATAATTAACTTTATTTTGCAGGACAGAATCCAAGGCAGAAAGCAATGTCCCAGGGAGGTGGCCTGTGCATGCTCCCCCAGCTCTGCAGTGGGACAGGTAGGTCTGCACCCCTCTCGTTCTACTCAGGGCAGAGTATTGCTAAAGTCATTGTCTCTTAATGGGGTTAGTTCTCTTCAGCTGATTATATAGTTAATATGATTTATATTAAAAAGTCTAATGCATATTGAACACAGGAAAGAATGTAATGAATGCACAATGTCCATTGTCCACTGATCAAAAGATCAAAACCATTTTTTAACTTTCCTTAATATTTGATTGTTCCTTCTCCAAGAAATGTCACCGTTCATAGCATTGTTCTAGCCTTCCATTAATATTTCTGAACTCAAGTGCCTGATTCTCTGTATTGTATTGCACTTTCTACCGTTACTTACAATACTGCAGTGTGTTACCAAATAAGAACATCTTTCACAAAATGGGACAACAGGCCTTTTGTGTGGTTTTCACATGGCATGCCCCACCAGTTCATGCAGTGGAAGGTCTCAAAAACTTGATGTTCTTCTGTCTGGGAGTGAGGGAGTCCATCATTTTACAATCTCTGTGTTATTAAACAAAACGTGCTCTAAAAGACACTTTCTCACTCTTCCTATGCTCCCTTCCCAACCCCCAAGAAACATTACGACTTCATAGTGTTTGGCAGTTGGACATAGTCTTGCTAACACATGCCTATTTTCATACAATCCACATATTCGGCAACTTTCAGAAAACGTACATGAGTATTTGGGAATCTCATTCTTAGTGAAAAATGGAGGCTGCCTCTGGCCCGGTGTTCAGCCCCTGGCAGTGGCCATGTATGACAAAGCACTTACTGATGTGTCCCCGTTTTGCCCTCCCAGCCGATTCAGGTCTTTGTGAGCCTGAGGTTGTGCACCTTTGTTTTAATAACCCCTGACTGATAATGACAAAAAGTTTAGAAGGTTAGACAAAGTAGTGTAAGGAGAAGACAAAAAAACCCCACCAAACCCAATGTCTTATGCCAGTGACATTGGGTGGGGAGGGGTAAAGAAAAAAGGAAAAAATAAAGAAACCTTTTTTTTTTTTTTTTTTTTTAAAGACAACTTCATTCAGTCTCTTTCAGGTCAAACCGAGAAATTGTGAACAATCATTGCCTAGTTGCTTTCTGCATCTCATGATGTTTATTGCCTTCTCTCTGCCACGTCTTCCTTTATGAAGAATCCTATTGAATCACTCCTTGAACAGAAGCTGTGCAACCTTTACTACTCTTTATTGCCTTCCTGCCATGACTTTTTTCTTATTCTGTTATATCCTTGTTGAGAGAGGAGACCAGAACTGCACAGATGATTTGAGATGTGAATGCACAGTGTCATGGCAATGTTTTCTGATTTGTTTGCTGTTCTTCTCCTACTCATTCTTAACGTTGTCTGCTTGTTTGATCACTAGTAAGCTCTGAGGTGGCATATTTACAGAACTAGCCAGAATAGCTCCAAGATCCTGTTCCTTAATGGTAATAACTAACACACAGTCACTGTGAGATGAGGGGATGGCTTATTTTTCACCATGTGCACTGAATTTAATTTGTTATTTTATTATGTTCATATGTTACTATTATGAAATTCTTTCACAAATCTTTACAACTGAATTTTGGTTTTGCTACCTCTCAATTCAGTACTGCCAGCAAGTCGTTTGTGATGAACGCTCTTTGTCATCACTATTTACCCCCACCTCCAAATCTCTTATGTACACGGCAAGCAGCCAGACCTGTCATGTCAGTGGTGAGCTCCTGCCTTGTCCTCTCTCTACTGTATGTAGCTGAACTTCAACCCACAGTGGCACAGGGAAAAAAAAACTTAAAAATGCAATTCAGTTGAACTCTTAAACACAGAAACTTGAAACAAAGAAAATGAGTTTAAGGCACCATGTTTTAATAGGAACTTATTGGAAAGGGAAAAGAGTAACATGACTGTGGGGAGTTCATCCTGCCATCCTGCTGTGCATTTAATACTCTTCTGTAATACTATAATGCTCTGAAACAACATATCTGTGCAGGACCCCAGTTGGGCTTGGACTTTGTCTCTATCCCCTTAAAAACCTTGTGAATATCTCTCCTTAGTCTAAAACCCTCAGTAATATGAGGTCTCCAGGAGTGGTGGGGTTTTGAGGTGTTTTTTTTGTTGTTATTTGGTTGGTTCATTGGTTGTTTTCTGTTTGTTTGTTTGGGTTGGGTCTTTTAATTGGCTTCAAAATGACTGCAGCTACCCAAACACCTAACTCTTCATTGGGATTTAGTTTTAGTATAAAGCTATTGATATAGATACATTGCAGAGATGAGTTTGAGTGGTGAAAGGACAAGAACCTTCTCATGCAGACGAGCGAATTGGAAGGGGGGAGGGGGGGTAAAGGCAGTGAGAGAGAAAGATTTGAATGGTGCAGCTGAACCATGCCTGCTTGGCACAGGGGAAGGAGATAAAAATAATTCCTTTCCCTAATTAGCAATAACACAGTTCACTGTTACAAGCAGAAAAACTTTAACTCCTTACTGGTACAAACTGTGCTGTTTGGTTTCTTTCTGGGTTTTCCCACCTATTGTGTTAGAATTAGAATCACCCAACCAGCTTTCACAGACAACAGCTGGTCCAGCTATTTGATGTCATTGAAGACTTTCTGGTCTTTGATGCTTACTCCTGTTTTCATTAGGACCACCTATTCCTGCTCACTCAGTCAGTGAATAGTCACTGAAGAGTTAATTTACATCTTAGCACAAACGAAAGGATGGAAATTTCTAATGGGAGAATGTGAAACAATAATGATTTTCTTTTTCTGATCAGTTACTTCTTGTGCTTAGAAAGCAAAATTTACATCTCTAGTTAGGAAGGATTAGTTGTTTCACTTCTTGTTAGGTTGCTTTTTTTCATGCACCAGCAAAATGCTGTAATGCTTGGTTTGCAAAACCTTCCGGAGAAATGTATTCGTGTATATATCCACTACAGGCACCTTTTTTGGGAAGGAAAAAACAAAACAAAACAAAACAAAAAAACAACAGATCTTGAGTTTGAAAGGGTTTCTTTTGGGACTAATTTACAATTCTGCTTGTTAATTTTTTTAAATAATACACACAGATAGTGGGAGAACTATACAAAGAAAATGGATAAACTAGCAAGGGGGGGGGGGGGGGTGTTAAAAGAAAAGGCAACCTTAACATTGTATCTAATCAATATTGAAGTTATAAGTCAGCTAAGCCTTATGTCCCTAGCCAAATGACTGAGCATAAGTGTATTTTTATATGGCTCTTTAATGTTAAGTGACAAGGAAAGGCAGCCACTTAAAAGTATTTGACATTCATAAGCATCCAAAAGACTTTCTGTCATCTTCTATTTATTCATTCACTAGACTAGAAAAAACTATAGCGCTTTGTTTTCTCCCTTTCTTTCAGGGCAGCAGTCAATGCATCTGTGTCAATCCTTAGCTCTTCTCATCTATGCTTCATGGTGTCCATACTGCTTGCTTCTCTTTCTCTTTACTGTCACCAAACAGCTTTTGTGTGCCCATTAACAGCAAGGAGTGCTGCATCTGGAATTTCCAACTCCCAGTCTGAAAGGATTAAAGGGACAGTGAGTGTGCTCCTGCCCCTCCTGAAGTCAGTAGCACAGCCCCTTTCAGCAGAAGCGGAATCAGACTGAGTGTCAATCGAAAATTGTCTGGAAAAAATACCCAACTGAATTTTAAGTGCCTTATTTTATACATTTGCTTTAAAAGTATTTTGGGTGCTTTTCTGACACAACACAGGAAGCTTTTAATTGAAAAAATATTGATAGTGTTCTTTGACACCTTGAATTTTAGCTGGTGTGCACTTGCTTTGTATATTCAGCTTTGCGTGTAAAATGTATTCAGATTGCCTGTAACATTCAGAGTATAGGAATGGGTTTTTTTGAAAATAAAGGAAACAGTCCTCTTTCTTAAAAATGTTTCATACAATCAGTTCTGATGTTTAATTAAGTCTGTCCAAGAGTATTTAGGCAGCTAAGCTACTAAGCTAATTGCTTTGGAAGAATTTAAAGATTTTGCCATAAGGAAATAAAAATATGTTATTTTGAAATGGAGAGTTTGAAAAAAAAAAAGCTTGCAGGGAAAACAACAGAAAACTTTCTGAAGTGTTCTAAATAGTGTGACTGGCACACTAAAAAAAAACCACCTTTGCGCTGTTAGCCATGACCAAATAAAAAGGCTTCTGCAAGTCAGCATGTTTTGACCCTTTTTAAGTTGACCTTCTGAAAAACTTAAGCTTTTGAATTCCTATCTGTCTGTCTGCCCCTGCTAATAACTATTGAATACATTGTCTGATTTCAGCCATGTTGCAGAGAGGAACAGTTTTAAGGACACTTTTTGTCCCTACAAGTTTCAAGAAAGTGGACAGAGTCCCACAAGTATCGCTCTCATGGAAAGACTGCAGTGGCAACTTCAGTTTTATTAGCCCCTAGAGAATTAATACCTGAAAGTGTTGGAGGAATGAGTCAACCACAAGAAAAAGATTAAACTTCCCTTTGTGCCTTACTAGATGAAAGAACCCAAACATAGTACACGAAACCACATGAAATGGAGCTTCACAAAGTCTGCCCTGTGCTGCTGCTCTTGTGAGGGGTATTTTAGGATTTGGGATTATTTTTTAATTATTATTAAAGGGATAAATATTTCAGCAGTTTACTAGCTGGCACTAGAGAAAGAGAGGCTGAATGTCTTCTGTTCTCTAGTGTGGGGTTTTTTTCTCTTCTGTCAGAAGAACAGAAAATTCAAGTTCTGTGGGATTCCTTAGTGTCTGTGGAAAACTGTGTTGCTGTCCCACTTTTCTTGCTGTCTCCTTCTACAGGTTGTCATAACAGAAATCTCCTCTTTTTCTTTGGAAGAAAAAGAAAGCACAGCCAGGGCTATTCAACTGCAGGATTGCACAAGCAGGCAAGTACAGATGACACTGATCAAGGATGCAGGGGACAGGGATATTCAAGTAATCTATGTGTATTTCCTGTCATACTAACAGTTGCAGGGTCTCAGGAATTGCTGTACAATAATGCATCTAAGTGCCTCGCTCCTGAGTTGGACAGGAACTAATGCTTTGAGAGAAAGAAAAGGAAAACAGATAGGTACTCTTCCAGCTCATGCAGTAAAAGTGGGAAAAATTCCTAGAGTATAATGCTGCTTCCTTTGGAATGATTCATGTTAGTGTTTCAACCGTTAGGTTAGTATTACAAGCAACCTACTAACAGCCAGAGTCACACTTTCTTACTAACCTCTGCATTTCAGTGTTTACAGTGTGTGTGACGCCCCCATCTGTAAGCAGACAAAGCATAATTTAGCAACAAGTAGCAGGTTAGTTAAGACCCACATAACCAAATTGTGCAAGCAGAGTTTGCTTATGCAGCAAGCACTGTGCACTCTTGCAGTTAAATTCTGCCTTGTATATTTAATTTCAGCCTCAGTCTAAACATACTGCTTTGGACCTGGGAAAAACAGGAGCTTAACAATGGAAGTGCTACTGATGACACTGCTGCAGTTGCAAATGATGCCATTTTAATACTTAGCTGATATTCAGGAGCTTTCAGTCTTGGGTTGAAGAGATCTGATTGAAAATCAGATACAGGCATATATGGAGAATTCCAGGTTCCCCAGTTGCCTTGAAGTTAAGTGGAGTGGGCACTTGATTATTATGAAGGCTAGAATTGGATTGAAGAATCATACTTAAAGGTGTAATAGAGCTCAGAAAGTGTCAGACCTTGGAAGTACCTAGCCCTTGATTGTAGCAGCTGGAAGTGATTTAACAAGTACTTGAGGTGACAGAATCAAATGCTTTATGTGATGAATGGGCTGTTTCAATATAGCAAATGATTTTGCTCTTTAAAAATCAGAATTAAACAGTTTGTTTTTTGCAAGGAGTGAGATCACAGAGCAACGAAGTATATGTGTGCACGTGCCCAGAGATATAGCATTTCATGTTAATCTTGTCTTTATAATAATAATATGTTCACTTATTTTTGAATTTACTGTTAAGCAGAAGTCCTTCTCCTTGGGAGGGGGAAGAGTGAGCGTGTATTTTATGCATGATGGTGTCCTAAGAAGCTGAAATAGCATGACCTAAGTAGAACCAGCTCTTTCCCTTAGTGACTTATAAGATGAAAAATATATTTGCTAAATAATGTTACCAGCCCAATTCAAGAGGCCAATAACTTCAAATACCTGTCACATAACAATGTTTGGCAATTGGATATCCAGATTAATATATACAGAACTGGATGCAGAGTTGGGAGGAGATTTCTTAGATTTATGCAAGGAGGGTTTTGTCCAAATAGTGCCTCATCTTAGATTTAGTCATGTGGCTTGCTTAACAGTGTTGCACCTATAATTCAGGCATCCTGGCTTAAAAGAAGTTCCACTCCACTTGACACTCCCACAACAAGGCAGAAAGATTTGCTCTTCCATTCACTGTGGCCAAGACTTCAGTCCTTATTTTCCCTATTACAGAAAAAGAAAATCCCACACATCCAAACTTTCCTTGAAAATGAAGTCAAAGTTGAAACTGATCCTATAGCTGTTCAGTGAGCAGAACAGTTAATTATAATGTTAAGGTCTCTTGCATTTTTGTATAGAAAGGAAAAGTGCAGAGAGGAAATTTAATATTTATTTTTGGTCTTCGTACTAATCAGAATGTCTTGGGCTGTTACTGCTCTGCCGTTCCTGAGGTTCAGTTTTGAATGTGCTGAGTAATGGACACAGTCAGTCTCAAGGGACAAACAGAAGAGAAATTACATTTTTAGGATCAATGCTTTAACATAACAACTCCAGGAACACCTTTGGATGTCAAGGATGACTTTATATTGAAGTAGAACCACACATGCATGATTTGTTCACTGCCCCTTGTGATTTGTGATCCGACGTGGGATCTAAGAGGGTTGCAGAAGGCTGGAGGTTCTTGTAGGGCACATGACTATGATTGCTTTAGGGATAACCAGTTGGCAGTAAATGATCTTCATGTCTCCTTTTGCTTCCACTAGTGAGCAATGAGACAGACGTTGATCTTTGAGCAGACTCTGAGCTCCAGCATTTGGATGGATCCAGCCTGGGCTCGCAAATGCTTGATGTTGTCTCTCTTGCTTGCATCTTTTGGCTTGTGTATTGACTGCTGACCTGAGCATCACTGAGCAGAGACAGCAAATCTCTGCAGATTCCAGGTTTTCAGAGCCAGTACTGAAATGTCTCTGATTTGACTACTCCCCAAGTCAAGCATATAGAGAAAAAATATTCTTCTTTAAATCATGCAATACCTGTTGATCCCTGGTCTACTATGCTCAGAACTCCCAAGCACTTTCTTCTCTTGTACATGAGACAGCACCACATCCATGCACAGAGGGGGAAAAGTCTGGTGCATCAGGTCGTTTGGTAGGGCAAGGCCTTCAGTCCTACACTGGAGCACCCTTCCACACAGCATCTTCCTCTTTCTCCAAAAGAAGCCAACACCACTGCTTCTCTTTTGTTGTTTGGCTTCACATCCCAAACATGCCTGGTACATGAGGAAAGGCCATACATTTAAAAGCAGAAAGCCGATACAGTTCCCAAAACTGGAGATTCAAATACAGCAGAGTATCTCCTAAGCAATGAGATATAGAATAAACAAGGCTAGAAGGAATTTCACCAAGTCCAACCCCCTCCTCAGGGGAGAGTTAACTTCAGCATTAGGTCAAAGCTAGATTCAGGTATACAAAAAGGTTGGGCCACACTGATGCTAGGAAGCTATTCAGTTTAAGTTAACGAAATGCTGTTAGTGTGATGTATTCATAGGTGCTACCTTTCAGTATCTGAAAAACATATGTAGTTACACGTCCCCTAGAACTAAAAAACAGGTTTGAAATGAACGTTTTTTTCTTCAGACATATTTGCATAATTACACAGAGTGTAAGTGTTAATGAAGAGCTAGTAATAAAACTGGAGGAATTAGCATGACTGAGTGACTTAACGCAATCCTGTTGATCATAGAGTTAGGGGTGGCTTGCATTTTGCCAGACCTTTTTTTAGTAATCTCTTGCAATTGCACATTTGAATTTGAACTTTCATTAATTATAGCTTTATTTCATGAACATGAAACTTCATTGACTTAAGTGTTTACATCAGTAGAACACCTATTCTAAAATATGTGCACCTGACAAAATTGTTAATGAACACCTCACCCCCCTCCCCCAACATGAGTACATTTTGGAGTCACTCCAGCTAAGGGAAGCTACATTTTCCTTTTTTTAATACTTAGTATGCTTTTTTGTATGCTTTTAACTTGCAGGCTAAACTCTTTTTTCTTTCAAAATTAGAAATAGCAAAGCGTGTAATCTCAGGAAGAGAAAAATAGCTGCATAAGCAGGATACTCCTTCAATAACATTGTCCCTCTTTCGTTTCCTTGTCTCCCAGTACTGTTTCATAGAATCATAGAATGGTTTGGGTTGGAAGTGACCTTAAACATCATCTAGTTCAACACCCCTGCCATGGGCAGGGACACCTTCCACTAGACCAGGTTGCTCAAAGACCCATCCAGCCTGGCCTTGAACACTTCCAGGGATGGGGCATCCACAACCTCTCTGGGAAACCTGTTCCAGTGCCTCACCACCTCACAGCAAAGAAATTCTTCCTTACATCTAATCTAAATGTACCCTCTTTCAGTTTAAAGCCGTTACCCCTTGTCCTATCACTTGTAAAAAGTCCCTCTCCATCTTTCCTGTAGGCCCCCTTTAGGTACTGGAAAGCTGCTATAAGGTCTCCCCAGAGCTTTCTCTTCTCCAGGCTGAACAATCCCAACTCTCTCAGCCTGTCTTCATAGGAGAGGTGCTCCAGCCCTCTGATCATCTTTGTGGCCCTCCTCTGGACTCATTCCAACAGGTCGATGTCCTCCTTACACTGGGGCCCCAGAGCTGAATGCAGTACTCCAGGTGGGGTCTCACAAGAGCGGAGTAGAGGGGGAGAATCACCTTCCTCGACCTGCTGGTTATGCTTCTTTTGATGCAGCTCAGGATACGGTTGGCTTTCTGGGCTGCAAGCGCACATTGCTGGGTCATGTTGAGCTTCTCATCAACCAACACCCCCAAGTCCTTCTCCTCAGGGCTACTCTCAATCCACTCATCGCCCAGCCTGTATTTGTGCTTCGGCTTGCCTGGACCCATGTGCAGGACCTTGCACTTGGCCTTGTTGAACTTGGCCCTCGCATGGGCCCACTTCTCAAGCTTATCAAGGTCCCTCTGGATGGCATCCCTTCCCTCCAGCGTGTTGACCGCACCACAGATCTTGGAGTCATCAGCAAACTTGCTGAGGGAGCACTCAATCCCACTGTCCATGTTGCTGACAAAGATCTTAAACAGCACTGATCCCAATACTGACCCCTGAGGAACGCCACTCGTCACTGCTCTCCACTCGGACATCGAGCTGTTGACAGCAACTCTTTGAGTGCGACCATTCAGCCAATTCCTTATCCACCGAGTGGTCCATCCATCAAACCCATGTCTCTCCAATTTAGAGACAAGGATGTCGTGTGGGACAGTGTCAAATACTTTGCACAAGTCCAGGTAGATAACGTCAATTGCTCTTCCCTTATCAACCAATGCTGTAACCCTTTTGTAAAAGGACATCGAATTTGTCAGGTATGATTTGCCCTTAGTGAAGCCATGTTGGCTGTCACCAATCACCTCCTTATTTTCCATGTGCCTTAGCATAGTTCCCAGGAGGATAAGCTCCGTGATCTTGTCAGGCACGGAGGTGAGACTGACTGGCCTGTAGTTCCCCAGGTCTTCCTTTTTTCCCTTTTTGAAAATGGGGGTTACATTTTCCCTTTTCCAGTCAGTGGGAACTTTGCTGGACTGCCACGACTTCTCAAATATGATGGATAGTGTCTTAGCCACTTCATCTGCCAGTTCTCTCAGGACCCGTGGATGCATCTCATCAGGTCCCATGGACTTGTGCACCTTCAGGTTCCTTAGATGGTCTCGAAACAGATCTTCTCCTACAGTGGGTGGTTCTTCATTCTCCCAGTCACTGCCTTTGCCTTCTGTGACTTGGGTGGTGTGGCTGGAGCACTTGCCGGTAGCTAGTCTGCAGCTGAGTAGGTTACCTCACCTCTGATACGGTCAGGTAGGTGAGGCATGCAAGGACACATAAGAACAGCTGAGAAAGATGAGTTGTAGCTAAGCCAAATCACTTTGTATTGAAGAGGAGCCACTTGTGGGTTTTGTGTTTCTGACTCTATTATGGGGGTAATCACTGGAAGGTAATAAGTACCAGATTTAGGGAGAAGTAACGTCTTAATCTCAGCAGGAATATAGCTGCTAAATCAATTGTGCTCCTGTGGCTTTGGTTCTTAGGTACACTTAAACCCCACTGTTTTCATTGGAGCTTGATCATGGAGCCCATAATCTCACGAAAAGTCAATGTCGTGTCCCTTTACCTGCTTAAACATGACTGAAAATATCACAAAGCACCAGTGCATATCATTAGATGATGAAATAACTTAGGTTCCACCACCCCCATCCCCACCCACTTTGGGCACTCTCAAAAAACTTACCCTTAAGCTAATAATGGCAACTGGGACAGGGAAAAAGAAGATTTTGTTATATGTTTGAAATTTCTGCTGTCATAATCATTTTGGCAGAGAAATGCTAAAAGTTTCAATATCAAGTTTTTATGAAGGACATCTTTGCTCAGAAACTTTGCATGTGTTATTTCAGTCAGAAATGAGTTTTTTGCATACAGTTTTCTCACTCTACTTTTTTGAGATTCCTCATATTGTCCCATTTATAGGACTGGAATACTGAGATCATCAGTCCCTGAAGCTAACTGCTAAATATTCAAGCACAAAGAAAAATGCTGAAACTTAACAGTGAAACCATTCCTTCCCTGTTCCCATTCTGCCTCCAAAGATGGAACAGGCAAGGTGATATGTATCAGCTTTGGCTTTTATTAAATTAAGTGACAATGATAATTTAACACTGAATATATATATATACACAAAAAAATACATAATATTATATAATATATAGTAAATATATATAAATATATATATTTAATTATTTAGTAGGACAAAAGACAGAGATTTTGGTAAACAATGTGAGCCGGTATAGGATTTCATTAAAAAATATGGAAGATAAGCTTATAGCTCATGGGTGATTTGAAGTGAAAACTTTCATAGGTGTATAGGAAGAAAATTGGAATTTCACTCCATAGTTTAACAGCCAGAAATATGTATATTACGGTACATACAGCCTGTGAGATTAATACTGTCAGAAAGTCACATGCAAGGGTGAAGCTAGTTTGAAGTGAAGTTGAAATAAAGTTGGCAGGCCATACATTTTTTTTGACAGCAAAATAAATAAAACATTTTGTATGGTTAATGCACTGTAAAATAGCCAAGTCCATACTGAATACCAGGAATTAAGAGATTCCCTTGTGCCTAGTCAAGTGTATCTGAGCACTCATAAAGTGTTATTTGTAGAAACAGATGAGCCAAGCTGGTTTAGGAATACTCTGGTCTCTAAGAAAATGGGTGAAGGGCATCCCAGCTCGAAGCAGAGCATCCTCATCTAGAGCTCTGCTAATCAACAACACAGGCAGAATTCTGCCCCAAAGCAGACACAGTGCTCTCTACATTAAAAACCTTCCCCAGTATTTTCTTCTGGGCTTTTGAGACAAACTTCATGTCTTTTCTCACCTGTTATAAATCTATGCCAATAAATTACCATAAGGTTGCAATTCTTGAAAATGCTTGTGTCAAACACAAATATAGAAAGAACACCGGAGAGAGAGACACACAATACGGTTTAAGTTTAGGAATTTATGCAGGGAGCATAGGTCTGTTTTAACAATGGAAAACCTATGAGTCACTTTTTTCTCCCTGTGAATCTGTGCCTATCTTGAGCTTATAACATATTTCTACAAAATAATTTTGATTGTTAACATGTAGATATATCCTCATAGATTTTTCAACTGTTACTACTTTTACTACAGATGATTATTTACCTCAATATTCTTATTCCCAGTTCAGTCTTTTTCCTGCCCTTTCATTTTGTCATCTAACAATACTCTTTTGACTTCTGTCATTAAATGTATATAATAAGTGGTAAGAAGTCACTGCAAACAATTAACAGAATTCTTAAAATTGTCCTCTCTTGAAATGATTTGCCCAGAAAATTTGAAGGGCACTAAGCAAAGCCAGAGTGCCATTTCTATGGGTGCTCCTTCCCATTAAGGACCAGGAATTTTGCCTCTCATACTTCTTGGCCTGGCCTTGTTGCCCCTCCCAAGACGGAGACTTCTGCTGAAATCTTGCAAACATCACGCTAGCCAAAGAAAGCTTACAGAAACAGACAGTGACATTTTACAATGCTATTTGCCTGAGACCAGGTCAGCTGGAAAAACACCATTGAAATATCTGGGACAAAACAACAACCACAAAAAAAGAGGGCTTTTAGTTTGGGAATAAGAAAGGACATAATTGGCAACAATTGCAAATGCTAAATTTTAGACGATGGAACAGGCCCTGAGTGATGAACAGATTTGGCAGCTAGGTTCATATATGAATTTCTTCACAGCTTTATGAAATTCAGGCTGAGAGTTTCAGTTCAGGCACATCTATGGAGAGCTGTTCATCTGAAAGCAATACACTGCAGAACCCTCTAATTTCTTCTGTGCATGTAAAACTCCTTTGCTACTTAGAGCTTCTGCCTAAAAGCATTTCAATCTCTTAACCTTTGAATCTAGTCTTTCCAGTTGTCTTCCATAGGCCAAATTACAGCCCTGAAGCTTATGGCTGGCAGGGATGCTATATACCAGTCAGTTGTCTCCTGCAGCTGGGTGCATCTAGTGCAGGAGTGGCATGGAGGGAAATGTTGGTAGTCTAAAGCACAGTGCCCCCAGGAATGCTTGGAGAGATGGGTTAAGAGCAACTCCGGTTATCTGTGCAAAAATGGCGTGCTATTTTCTCTCACGCTTGCTGCTTTGATCTTGCTTATCAGTCTGCAAATGAAGCACATGTGGCTAAGCTCCTCCAATGCTTTCCTCTCCTATCGTGTTTCCTGGTGTTTGCCTTAAACTAGTTGCCTTGCTGACTAGGAAATTACCTGTCTCTAGCTAACTTGTACAGGGACAGCCATGTTTTATGGCATCGTGACTTCTGCTTTTCCATTTGAGAATTCTGCAGCCGTCATATTTGGTTTTTCCTCTTTAACAAACCCAACATTGATCTTGCAGATCATGCACACTGCACTTTCAGACAAGATAGATAATGACTTGAACTGCAGCAAAAGGGACTATATGACATCACACTTTTGTGAGCAGACAAATCTGTAATCTTATTTAATTTGACAGGTATAAAGGGCATTTCAAAAACTGATTATATCTGCTGTGATTTTAAGAAGGTCTGGGATATGACTGGAAAATCTTCACCCAACCTGTTCCCTAGGGAACAAACTCTTCAAAAGAACAATGCAATACCACTTATTTGGGGCATTAAAACACACATTTAGCCTTTTTTTTCCACACTGTGGAAAATATATAATATTACCCCTGTGAAGACTCCAAGGGCGAGAGTAAGGTGCTAGAGCTGAATCTCCGTCAAATCTGGGGAGTTGCGTCTGCAACCAAGCTTTGCAGATCAATGTGAAAGAAAAAGCTGAACATGAGAAACATCTGAACTGTTTGATGAAAATGTGGATCTGTGCTGATTTTGCAGATCCATCTCTTATTGTGAAAGCCCCATCGCCAGCTGGGGATAAGATTCATAAGCATTTTCTGAAGTTTCCATTAATAGTCCTACTAAAACCAGCTGTGACAGACTTGCAGTACAGCATCAGTCAAGGTCAATATGTGTAACAGCACCTACCTGCAGGGCCCCACCTTTGGGAGTGGGATGCACAGACCTCAGCTGGATCCTTAATCTCACAGAGGAAGGTTTTTAGTAGCACCTGGATTGTCATGGCTGCCCGGCTGCACCGCGGGAAAGGCTGGTGAAAGGAAACGCTGAAATCCAAGCTCATTTTCCTGAAACTTGGATGCCTCTCTAAAACCCAGAGTTAGCAGCTGTGGGGCTGGGATTCACAAAGCCACTTCTGCACTTAGACGTCAAAATAGCCTCTCCATGAGCGGATGGCACACTCAATTTTTTTCTTTTAAAGCATAGCTGGCATAGATGCCCATTATTTACACAGGGGACTCATCCTTAGATAGCTTGCACAGGCAGAAGAGCTTTGTTGCAGGGAGGGCCAGGCCTACTGCTGCCCTGATCCTGCAAAGTGCCCTAATTAGCTAGCCACAGGCACCTCTGCTCCTCTTTCCAGAGCTATACCTCTGGGAAGGAGGCCAAAGCAAAGGCAAGCAAGTAGAGGGAATGGTCCTTGGCTGAGGGATGAGGGACTCCTAAGGACTGTCCTAGGACACTCAGAGGTTTTACAGTTCAGGTGGGATTTGAGGTTGGTCTCAGCCTTGCTCTTTAATCCTGTTGCTGAGTCACCCAAGTACTTTTCTTTTTGCCCAAACCAAAGACGTTAGGACGTGGTCCTCTGTTGAAAAATGAAGAAGTTTCATTTCTCACTCCATCTGCATCACAACACAGTTTTCTGAAGAGTAATACTGAGACAATCTCTCAACAAATTAAGCATGGCTTGCATGTTTCACCCTAGCCTTGCAAGACTTTTGTCCTCGGAAGGTGATTTACCCTGCAAGTTGTCTCTGATGCCAAAGGAGAGTACTTCTGCATAGTCCGAAGAAAATGCATTAAAAAATATTCTTTAATAAGTCATAAACCATTAGAAAGTGTGATCTGTCATACTGATAAATTTCTAGATGCATCTCTATGGCTGAAATTACAATCCTTTAATCTCTAGTTTCTAGTCTAATCTTTACAAAGGCAATTCTATTGTAAATATTTTTGTTAATTCCTCCCTCCTGGCTTTTGATATTAACTGTATGTGCCCATTTCTGCTCTCAGTGAGATGAATGGAAATATTTTACTGATTATCTCGGTGAGGACAGAGCTGTGTGGGGGTATGACTTCGTGTTATGTCCTGCTGGAACATAATGATTTTGCTAGTTGTCATAGTATAAATTTCAAGTCTGTGTAGTGTGAATATCAGTGAACTGATAAACTTCCTACAGAAGAGATGCTTCTTGTCTATATGATGTACCTTGAGGTACTCATATTAGGTACTCAATTAGGCTTGGTTTCGCAGCATTTTGGGGTTTGTCCCATAGGGCTCTTCCTTCTATTTCTCCTTTTGGTTCGTGCAGTAGGGAGGTTCCTTAGGTGAGTCAGGCCCATATCCTTAAACATACTGCATTGAAGAGCACTGCCATTTAGCAGTCACTCCTCATCTGAACAGCCTGGAAGCAAAGCAAAAGCAGAGCAAGTGTCACCTCTCTGCTGCAAAAGAACAGTCTGTGCTGCCGGAGTCCTGGTGCAACATGTCTTGGATAGAAGGGTGTGATTCAGTCGCTGACAGAAACAATCTTGACAAGTAAGCTCTTAAGTCTGCCTGTGTGTATGACGGGGATTGAAATATCAGTCCTTGAAGAGATGGACACGTACTTTATTGGCCTAGTGCTTACTGTTACATGTTAGAATTGCTTTGAGGAGGGGGGAATAAAAAACCACAAAACAACATGAAGAATATGTATGATGTCTTTAAGAAACCTCAACTTTGAAAAAAATGTTTATTACTGAAAGCTATTCCCTGCAACTTTGCTCTTATCTTCATTATTTTCTAAGCAAAGAATATTTTCTATTTCTGAACAAGAGGCAGCTTTGAATGCAAAATCATACAGCACTTACTATATAGTTTGAAACATTCTCAGTCACTTGGTAATTGTAAAAGGACAAAGAAAGAACAGATTGGAAGTGGAAAATCTCATTTCACTACAACCAGATTTTTTTAGTGACTGTGTTGATTTTGGATATGAGAAAGAGACTACATATCTTAAAAATAAGAATATTTTTCTGCCCTTTAAGAAACTAAAAATCCCATTTAAGGGGGAAAAAAAAAAAAGACAACGTTACCTGTTATTCCAAAAGGAAGTCAATAAAATGGATACTGAAAATCAAACCCACAAAATAATCTTAAACATTTGTAGTGTTCCTTCTTGTGGGGAAAATGTTAATACTAAAAATGAATAATCATGTTAATATCCACATTAATTCACATTCTCCTTGACCTTATTCTGGCAAAACCTCTTGATTCCAGTAAGAATTTTTATTTGGAAGGCAATTTAAGCACAGTCTGAATATTCTACTGATCAAGTCTTAGGTATCATAGATGGGCAGAAGAAGAGAGAAAAAATTGCCTTACCCCTGAGTATGAATAAAACTCAATAGTGTTTTCTAGCATTCATGTGCATTATGTGCACTTTATTTCAGACGTCGAAATAAAGACACTAGCATGTAAACCAGACAATACAAGGTCTTTAAAAGTTTGTCCTCAAATGCTACAGTAAGCTTAGTAAATAATTTCTTCATTTCTTTTTAAATTAGCAAAGGCCTGAATAATTTCTCTTCTTTACTTCTTTATTCCTTCATGACTTTTAAAATTATTATTATTTTTAAGCAAACCTGATGTCCTACATAAAATTTCAAGTCAAAATATTCTGATTTTAACTTAGATATCCATGGGTTTCATAACTGAAGTTCATGGCCAATGGCTAAATCCTGATCAGCAGCCACCTTATTAGTCTTTGTGGAGGAGAGGTTATTTTACTAACTCATTATTTATGTTGGAGCAGGGTAGTTCTTGTGCTGTACAAGCATGTAACTGATGGGCTCAGCTTCCAAAAGAAGCTTCTGAACCCTGTTTTGTTTTGGGGTTTTTTTTAAGAAAGAAACCAAACCCAAACATTATGGGGAAGATGTGCATGCTTTAGGCCATCCCTCAGCCCAGCCTATTTTACCCCTTAACAGAATTACTTTGATTTTCCAGAGTATTCCTGAAAGGGACTGAACTTCTACCAAAGAACGTTAAATTCCCTCACAGCCTGTCAAGTGACACATTGTGACAACAGTACTTTTTGGTTCTGTGCCTCTTCTTTCCAAGTGTTAATGAAATACTCCCCATGAGAAAGTCTCAGTTAACAGGCTTACAATGAAAAGATTTTAATATGTCTGTAGTCAGGCATGAATTTTTTTTTAAGTATACAAACATTTTGATCTAAGATAAGACAAACAGCTACCCTACTTGCCTTATTTTCCCTATCACTTCCTTGGTTCAGAAAATGTGAATTAATTACTTCTCAGATTTACAAGTTATTTTGCAAGTCAACAGTCCCAGCAACCTCCTAATTCTGTAAGAAACTGGCTGTTTCTAGTTCTAGGGGAGGGTTTACCACAGTAAAAATGTGTGGATCTGTAATATAATGGATCTAAACACATTTCCCTCTGAAGCCCTTGATGCAAAACCATGGCACGCTTCTGATTGTGTTCTCTGAATAACATGAGCCCCTTGCGATAATTCTCCATCTTTGAGCAGAAAGTCACTGAAGGCGTTACACGGCAGAGACCAACACGCATGCTTAATTTTGCACCACGCACAGTGTTATGGCAATCATGGGGACACTTGCCCAAACCTTCACAGGCATTGGGCCACGAAAGGAAAGATTCTTAAAACAATTAAGGATGAGGAAACACAACAGAATGGAGGGAAAGACAGGAACAAATAGACTTGAGTCAAACTCCTTAACGGTTCGGAGTCTGATACTCCTTACTTGATTGAAAAGAAAGGAAAACAAAAGTTCTGGCTTTCATTGAGGGTGGTGAGGACAGTGAAAGTTACTTTGCAGAACACTTTCCAACTTGCCTTCTGCAAAAGTCTGTTAAAGTCTCTTTGGAGCACCTGTCTGTTGTGAAAATAATTCATTTTGTCATGCCCAGTAACACACTTGTAGTCATTTTATGAAAGCTTATGTAGCAGTTTCACCTCTAGCTTTACCCTCTGTTATACTACATCACAAACTCATTTAAATAGTGATATTAATGTTTTTAGAGATCACTACAAATGGTTGGCAGCATCATTGCAGTTAATGTCTCATGGGAGCTATACAAGGGAGTTTTATCAGCTTGAGGCTGAGGTATTTGATGAAGTAATAACAAACTAGCTTTGAATTGTCTTTCATTACCCTTTATCTCTCCTAGAGAGAATATAATCTTATTCAAATTATAATGGCCTCTGTTATCAATGTGGTTTACTATTTATTTACCTGCACATGGATATGCAAATGTACATGCATTCTCCTCTTTTTACCATACCTGTAATGAAATTCCTTCACTATCAGAATCGTGCATGATCACAAATTACAAACTAGTTACTCGGAAGTGTAATTTCCTTAGCATTAAAAGCATTAAAAATAAAATTAAAATCCAACTTTTTTTTTAGGAAAAATAAAAGTACCTTGATAAGGGGTAAAATCCAATCATTAGACTTTAAATGTACCTTCATTTATCTTTAAGACAAACATGATATTCTACCTCAGAAACAGATAGGCTGCCTCATGTCTGGGCAGAGAAAGAGACAGGAAGAAATATTTAAGTAGCGCTACAGGGGGAGGGAAGTCCTGGGACTGGAACAAAGAAAGAGATCCAAATGGCAGAGCTTTGGCTCTCCCTGACCAAATCACCTAAACTTTTCTGAGGCCAGGATTATATCAGCGAAACAGGTGGGAATGCAAGACATGCACCACACGGTTCTAGGTTATTTTTATTAATTACTTGGTGGTTGTCGAACACTCAGTAGAGAAAAGGAATATATAAAGGCAGAGTTAGGGCATGACTGTGAAGACAGAGAAAATATTTCTTTTGTTAAATGACTAGGCAGCAAAACAACTGGATATATGCTGGTACACATCTGCTCTGTTTAGTTTAAGTGTGTACTGAAAAAACCCAAAGCCTACAACCTTGCTCCAGTGGCTGTAACAGCTGCAAATCAGAAAGCAGATATCAAAACATTTTGTTACTCGTTCTTCTTTTGAAAGGCTACTAGGGTAAAAACAGGCAGGTGGACTGTTACGATTGCCTTTTTCTGTATTATCAGTTCATCTCATTCATGTGCTGAGTCAGGGTCTTTTTCCCCTTTTTGTTAGTGTTACAGGTTCTAAATTCTTCCCTTCCAGGCACAGGCCACACGACAGCCTGAAAACTGGTTCTTTGGGCTGATCTTGACTGACGCACTGGATTTTTCTCTGCCAGTTTGCTGTAAGGCCATTGATTCTGATCGATTTCTAGTCAGTGTTTACTTACTGTCACTTTAATTAAAACCAGGCAAGAGGAAGTGATTATTTAAGCCTGCCTTATCAGACTGGTGCTCAGAGTGAGGACAAACACTCTGCTGCAAACGACAGATATTTTTTACCATATAGTCTTCAGGCTTATGTCACAGGCAAGTGTTAAATATGATTTCTATTCATTCTTTTCAACAGAACTAGATAGAAACCAGGCATGTAACTATAAACAATACCAAATAATATTTATAGCAGTATCTATATTAAGCTTTCTTTGTAACATGAATAATTTGTTGTTGCAATGTATCTGAAACAACCAGATGTACATAAATACTGCATAGACAATAGGGTTATTCAATCCTGAACAGATAAAAGGCTTACAGAGCAAAGTGGAACCAGAATTTAAGAACAATACACACACGTTTAAGTAGATTTAAAATAAGAAAAGCAGTTCAAAGTTTGCTGAATGACAGAGAAGTAGATGCTCTGCAGAAAGTATAGAAACATGAAATGTGTAAAAGCTGATCAAGCCAGATTTTTACTTAAAAATCAAACTGGAAATAATCTGGAATTGAGAGGTAGAGCTCATAAATTTTAACCGTCTTTCCAGGAGATTTAAAAAAATCCTGTTTCTTAATGAATAACAAAATAGTTGTTTGAAATGGAAGCTAAGATGAAGCTGGCTACCAGACTACCTTAGAGAGTAATTCTTTTCAGTTGTGAAAGTAGATCAAATTCATCGAAATAGTGTTTGCCGGATCAGTAGGTGAAATATGACCAGGAATGCCTAGGTTAAAGGCTGAGTAAAAGAAGAAAGGAATGGTGATTTCCCACAGCCAAGAAAACAAGTACACTCAAAGGCCATGAGATATTTCATGCAGCTTTTGATAATCTGGCACTTCCCCCACACTGATTTGGTAGGAGGGATGTCCTCACGGCAATGACAGATACTGGCTGGTGCTTTTTGTAGAGGGAAGCAGATTCTAGAGGATGAGAACTTCCTCCAGAATGCCAGAGATGCTGGAGCTCTGGACTAGATGCCAATACAAAAAAGGATTGGGACTTGAGGGGGTTAGAATTTTTGGAATCAGGGTTAAAACTAGGCCTTGAATGGTGCAAATAGCTCAAAGTGCTTCCTTTTAGTACATTAAACAAAAACATGAAATCCTGCCTGTTGCTTTTGTTATATAAAATTTTCTTAATACTTGCAGAACAGGTATTTTAACCTTTCCAAAGCAATCCTATGCAATTCTGTTTTATCACCCCTCTACTCTCAATTAGATCTGACATCGTAATTTCTATCCTGTTCTAAATTGTTGGGAATTGTTTCTGTGTATGCTAAAGTAGCCTCAGTATTATACTTGCCAGTGAAATGACCTTTATAAGTCTTGTGCAAAGACTATAAAACAGCTTAGTAAACTTATTAAATATTACGTGTTGTCAAAGTATAATCAATTTTTCTAATATCAAGTGACAATTTTTAAAATTTATCCTCAAAGCATGGAGAGGAGTTCACAAACTTAATTTAGTTTGCTTGCTTGCTTCCCTTATTTACAACCTTATAGTACTCACTGATTTTCAGTATTCAGACATGATACTTAGTGAGAACAGTAATCTTGAAAATTTACACATTTAATAGCAGAAGAGGCTCAAATCATAATTTGGAATTATTTGCTTTCTTGAGTTGTTTAAAGTTTGGATCCTGAACCAAACTTTTTTGGCTTGAGCCTTTCCTATAACCAGTTACAGTTTGTAAGAAGTATTGCTCACTTTGTAGATATAAAGAACTTTATCTTTTACTTAACAGAAATAATATTCCTAATTTGATGTCCATGCTTGTAGTTCCAGCATTTTTAAATAGTTGGTAGTGGGCAAGAAGCAGACAAACTGACCCCCTGGAGCCTATGTTCCCTTCAGGCAGAAAAAAATCCAAGTCTGTTGACCTTTTAAGATTACCTAGAGGCTTACGAATATACTCAGAACTTTTGATGGTTAAAGAATATAGGATTTTGTCTTTTAGCCTCTCTTGGCATTTGTGAATTCTGAATATTGTGTGCACTCTTTTACAAAATGTTTACCTACTTACACATTTAACAAGAAATATCTCTCATAAATCAAGAGAGTAAGCAAATAACCTTCTAGGTAGCCATACCATGAATGAATTCCACTCAGTATGTCCCCAGACCAGTGTGTTTCAAAAAAATTTTCTCCTAGTTCATCCTTCTTGTAAAACACCAAAGGCATTTCTGTATTTGCTTCTAAATGTCATTTTTTCCTCCAGACTTCCTTCTGTACCAAAAGCAGGTATGGTCCCTCTTTATTACATAGTGACGATCACTTATCTCAGATGATAGGTGAAGAACAAAAATCATCGCAACTCCAGTAGATAAACTAGTTCAAAGATCAGTCTGAGCCCCATTAGGGGCTAACGGAGTGAGAGGAGGACTTTTTCTCTAGCTATAACAACAGGTTTGGAGTAAAGTTTATAATTTACATCCAGTCTTTAACTGACCTGACTGCTATCTCTACTAGTCGGAGTGAACCCTATCGACCCTGCTGTTCCACCTATTGGCTCTGTCGGTATGTCTGTCCATGACAGATGTATTTCACAGATATTACAAATGTTCCTAATCATTGTGACAATGTTGTTATTGTCGAGCAATGCAATGAAGAAATACCTCTGGATATAGAACAAAGGTAAGCCTAATCTGTAAATGTCAAAAATGAGTTCAGACATGAAGGTGTCTGGAATGTGGACCAAGAATTTAGTTTGGCTTTTTACAGAGACAACATCCAGTCAGAAAGTTCTGCTGTTTGTGAGGACATGCAATTTCCAAATTTTGTGATGTACAATAAGAAAGAATTTTACCTGACACAGGTGCATAGACTGCTTCCAGTGAGGTATTGGGCACTTCCCCATAAGTTAGGGGGGGACTAGTTTTGCTAGTTAGGGACTAGCAAAAATCCCTCAATTCAATAGGCATCATGTTGCGAAAAATGGAAAATAACTGATCACTTTGAGGATTGACTAAAGTTTCATTCCTTTTCTTCCAAACATAACTGCCTCCCAACACCCCTCCTAGTAGATTTTTGTCTTTGAAAATTTTTTTTTAAAGATCTGTCACTGTGTATCTAATGCCATCAGTGTCTTGCTCAAAAAAGCACCCAAGGGCACTGGGATCCAGCACTGAACCCCAGTCAAGGGTGTCAGCAAAAATAGGTCAGTAATTTGATATTGTTTCATTTTCTCCCTCTGCATCTGGTCATCTGGCAACACTGGACCTCCTTTACCTCCTCTCCTTCCCAGTCATTAGATCTCTGTAATACCTACCCTGTGATATCTTAATGATATTATCTGTTGAATTAGCAGTTCAGTTCTAGCTCATGATATGAAGAATGCAAAGAAAATTGGTTTGGCCTTGGCTAATCTGGAATCTTCGTGGCCAATGTGCATGCTCTACTTCCCCTTCATGTGAATTTGGTTCTCTGTGACCAACCTTGTTAGGTGAGGGTTATGGGAACTCCACTTCTTTTTCCACATACCTGAACCAAAATGTCTCCGTAAGCCCAAATGCATGCAAGGTCTGTAACCTGTCTTGCCAATTTAACTTCTCCATCCCAGCACCTTAGCTGAGATCTCTGGGAGGAGGAAATGACTCACCTGGGGATGGCTACTGTCCTCATACTTCCTCCAGCACCATTAAATTCCCCCACCTGAATGGTAGGTGCAGCTTTCACTTTGAGCCCGCCTGACAATAACATATCCCAGTACCAGATATTATTTATAGCAGATTATCACACATGACACTATAGAATTAAGCAGTACTCCTTCATTAGCATAAGTAACTAATTCTGTCACTACATATCCACTGTCAGCAGCGAATTGTTTGTCACAGCAACACTCGGTGGAATCAGTGCTGAATCCCAGCTGAGTATCTCTAAGGAAACTGGCGATTTCATATCAAGTGCCTCATTTTCTCTTACTGCACTGAAATGAACCCACAAAAAGCTAAAGACTGCTTGAGGATGCAACACGAGTGGAATAGCTTCCAGCAGGTGTTTCATATCAGAGCCTGAATATTCTGGCACTCCCTGTGCCCACCTAATTCCAATCAAGTCAATCCTATGGGGCATTCGCTAAGAAAGGTGCAATGTCTGTGCAGCGCCTGCAGAGGTAACTTACAAAACTTCCTGTGTTAACTATGTGGTTTAAGTATGTAACAAAGCCAGGCACCAGATCTCTGCTGAGGCTGTGTTGCAGTGAAGAATAGGAACGACTGTATTATTTTTAAATACTTCCAATGTCTGAGCTCAGTTTCTGCTGTAAGCTGGACTTCTTCGTTCATTCTTTTACTCAAAAGGGAGAAAGTTGGGAGAGTATCTCTGTTTTGTCATCAACCTCAAACCATTCCTAGGGAGAAGGGACACTTCAATGTACTTCTGTGAAGTGAATTAAAGGGTCAGTAAAGCAATTACACTTGAATTTATAAATTAACACTGGAAATTTTCTAGTCATCCCTGCTAGAGTTTCTGGGATATTTGAATGGGTCTTGGAATAAATCAGAATCACAACACTAGGATCAGAAATCAATACAGTTTCCTTTTTGGACCTCACAGATGGAAAAAAAAAAAGGTTTTATATGGATTGGGCAAATATAACATTCTGATGCTAAAGTGACTAAACAAGAGCTCTGATGTTAAAGAGCAATACTAGTTCTGTTGTTAGAAAAATTGTATCACTTGCAAATGACCCTATTTTCAATCTTTTAAAAGGCAGTAAGTTCCCCTTACCATCCTAAACAACAACAAAAAAACCCTCTACAGTGTACTAATATAAATTTCCATTTTGCAAAGATACCACAAGCATATAACACAGCTCTTCCTGTATGTGTCCAGGGCCACTGTTGCTTATTTTAATAACATAAATAAATATTTCCTGCTATTTTCCCTTCAGGATCCATTCAGTTAGGGAAAGAGCATGAGGTAGATAGTGTCTTTTCTTTTTACTCCTCATCAACAATAAAATTGGTTATTAATTTCCAATCAATTGTCATGTAGAAAACTGGTTATGGTAATATATTTACCAAAATGTTACACAAGATATTATTTTGTCAGCAGAACTTTTATTACTTGTGTTGTCAGTTGTCACTATTAATGTTTAGGAATAGTAATCCCTAATATTTAGGAATTTGCTTTATAAATTATGTAGGATTTTGCATGTCCTCCAGACAAACTCTTCCGTTAAAGGACAAGCGTGCATGCTAACCACCAAGCTATACTACTGAGCTGAGTTGTGAGATGTATTTGGCAAATTCTACTGCTTTGTAACTGTAGTTGGTAAGCCCAACAATTGCCAAGGGTGTTTATTATAGACAGTATTTGTAAATTCCCCCATTTCAAAACAAGAGGATCATTGTATGATCTAATCTAACCACCAGCATAGCACAGGTACAGAGCCTCAATCAGGAATTTATATGTTAAGGCCATAATTGCTGTATAACTATATGAAGTCACTATTTCCCACATTTGGGGAGAACCCTCCAGTGGGATACAAAAAGTTTGAGAAATATTTTACAATATGATTTAATAAATACTGTGTGATGGCAAATTAAGTGCTCAACGAGAGAGCAGATAGAGCTAGTGTTATTGGGTAATTTAGCGTGGAAACAAGTGTTCAAAGCCCTAAAAAAAGTCACTTTCCTTGCCTCAACAAGGAGAAAAAGAGCAGACTCTGCAGCCTCCTGGGTGCCCAAAGTCAACAGGATCTCCCATGTGATGCTAAATGACACAGACCCCTTCTTGCCTTTCACCACCAAAATTTGTAAACTCCTTATCTTTACTGCCATTGCAAATAGGTACTGGAAACACTGATTTTCACTGGAAAATCTGATGCGTGTTTAAAAAAACTAAAAAAGTAGTATTAGTAGAGTACTAAATACCTTGAATCTGTTAGTTATTAAAAAGAGCCATATATTCAGTTCATTACTAATTTTAATACTCACTTCTATACACTCTTCATTGAAATCTTTCGTTTTCCAGTGCTCCTGCACGGTAGCAGTGCATGACAGAGTTTAGTGTTGAACTCTTCAGGATCCTCAGGCCTTAAAGCATGAATGTGTTCAAGCTGTTCTGTGTTTTCTCATCCAGGATCCCACCAAAACATACTAAAACAGTAATTCCTGTGTACAGAGCTGTTTTCACGGTTGAGGCCTTTTTAATTAATCTTTCTAAAGGCCTGGAGAAGACTTGGAAGACAAAGGTGGAGTAGTGAAAGAAGATTTTTTTTTGTTACTATTATTATTAGATAAAACACAACCAGCACAGGCTTTATTGATCACACCCCATCCTGTAGCAAGCTATCAGCCTAGCAATCGTATAATGGAGATGGTCTTGCATGCAAATGAAAATCGTTTAATGACACAGAGAAAAACAATGAGAACCATTGTTTCCAGATAATTTATACAGCTATTGAAGCATTCTTTTTCTTTTTTTGTGAATTAAATTCACAGGAGATTTGTGAAAGTTGCCTGTCAGGTCAAAGGCTAGTGCTTTATCCACTTAATCATTCATCCCTGCTTGATTAATAGACTTTTTAAACAGAATCATATATTAATAATGTAGGCTTTAACTGGGCATCTCGATCAAAGAGCAGAGTTTAGAAGTTGATTGGTTTGTATCCTCTAGGCCTGTGATAAATGTCTAGAGATTTCTTGTAGTCATTTTTTTCTTGTCATTTTTTCATTCTGATATTCATTTCTCTCTTCAACATTGTCACATGAATATTTAAACCAAGAAATATAATCAGTTCAGTGCTTTTTCTCCAGTGTCAGGATCATAAAGAGAATAACTGTCATTCAGTACAAAATCTCTTTATTACAATATTTAAGCACTGTCTGTTTTACTTTGCTTGTTGGGAAGCATGAGCTGAAAATCTTACGTGCATCAATAGGATTATGAATTGGAAGTTATTCTTCAGATTTAGGGTTAAGTGGGATTAAGGAGAAGAACACTTCTCAAAGATAAAAAGACTATGGTGTTAATAATTAGAGGGGGGTGGAAAATTTTCAGCAAAACAGTTATCGCTGGAAAATGCTGTCTCATCCACTGATGAGACTGAAATGTTTTCTGGGAAAATGTCAGTGTTTAGGAAATTCAGATATATTAAATTAAATTAAATCAAAATGCACTCTTGTTTGTTTGTTTTGAGACTACTTTTTCTTTCCAAATCTTATTTTCTTCAGAAGTCAAAATCTGAGGTGGGATGACTTCAATTGAAAGGAAATACTGTAACTGAGCTTTTTGAAAACTTTTTATGAACATTTTCATTTCTTTTAATTTTTGTTACAACTTGGAACAAAATCAGTACTCTGACTGAAAGAGTAATCCCAATTCCAAGCTTCCTGTAACATTCCTCTTAGCAACAGTAATACATTTATTTAGGATGTAAAATTCCATATCTTAACAAAGGCCTAAACAGAAAAGATCACTTTCCTGATACCCTAATCTTCAAAGATCAGTGAAAGCTTCCATCGTGGAGCAAATCAAGCTGACCTGGTATTATTCACACATGAATAATCACCTCTCATTTCTAATTCATAGTGTATGTTTCTGCTGCCAGTTCCGTACTTGTTGCATCTATAGAAGTTCTGGTGATACCAAAAGCATTTCCAAACAACTCTCCCCTATCTAAGGCATGGATTTACAGAGCTCACCATGCCTTGCTTTGCACAGTTTTTTCTGGTCCAGCCCCACCAGCTACATGCACTAGGTGCTGCTCATGGGCCAGCTGTCTAGCTCCATCCTCAGCATGAGATCACAGAGAGGATGAAATGGGACCTCGCTTCTGGCTATACCACAGTGTATGAGATATATGATGCAGAAAGGATCCTTGTTGCATGGTTTCTACCTCTACGCCATTCCTAGGAGGGAAATGAAAGTAATTCAAAGCCCAAAACTGGCCATTAATGAATGACACTAAAAATGAAAATATTCAGTTGTGCCTTGATGTGTAATAGAAACTGGATTCTACAGAATTGTATGGGTGTGCGCTCCGGGAGCAATACTCCTCTTTACCGTCTTTTATGCTGCTGAGAGCTTGGACATCCATGTACTCACCAGAGTGAAGGACTTCCTGGAGGATCCCATTACACAGCTACAAATCTTGATTGTTATCTGCAGAAAGCATCTCCAACTTGAATTTAGCATAATGAAACTCGGAGATTTTGATGCAGTTACTTTGTATTGTTGCAGGTGTTGTAGTGTCACTGATTTCAGTAGGGGAGACATGTTGCCATCACCCTGCACAGTCTCCTTTCCTTATTCCCTCTGTCTGCAAGTAGTAGTTGCTGGCTGGCCAGTGCAAGTTATGAGGTGTGTGACTCCCTGAAGGGCAATGGTATCTGAATGGAAATATGTAAGGCTCTAAAGCTTGTAGACAAGTTCTGCACAGCTGAGAAGCAAGAGAGTCCCTCTTAGGAGTGCAGCACTCTCAAGTGTGGGATGACAGGCCCTCCAATTACACCTAAACCATGACACAATGCAGATGGGGATAAGGTACTCCAGACTGAGATAGTGTCATGGAGTACCTCCAGTGCTAAAAGCCTCAGCTAAATATTGTCACTGTCTCTTTATTCCTGTAATGCGGTGCTTCTCCCCTGTGCAGAAACGGCAGAAGGAGAACAGTCCTTTTCTTCAAAGCACTCAGGTGGTGATGACAACTAAGGGTTGCTTTACACCTGATCCTAATATACCCTGTGGATGAACTGTGCCATCTGAATTGTTCCAGTCTTGTCATAATGGCTTCTGCTGTTCACATGCTGTTGGTGGGGAGATCAGACCAAAAACTGACCCTCAGGGTCATTGACTCAAGTGGGAGGGTTTAAGACCTGTGTGATTTGTTGTTTTAAAAGTCCACTTCACAGGTCAGAAAGGCTCAGTGTGGGTGTGTATAGATATATAAAAATAATAATATCTAGTAATGCTGAGATTCACAACCTTTCAGGAAACATAGGCCCAAGTTTACTGTGGCTTAATCGGGACCTGTGTATATATACACTGATACTAACAACAATTTACTTATACTATAAAAGTTTCACCACCATGAATCTGGGTTGACTACATTGCTTCCTGGCTGCTTTTTTCATTTTAATTCATCAAACATAATGTTGCAGGGATGCAGTTATCCCACTTAATAATGGTAGCTTATAAACATCATTATGTTCACAAAGTTATCCATTCCTTTTCTATGTCCATCCACAGATTTCTGGTATGATCCTATAGCTGAACCCTGCAGAGTTCAGTTTGTTTAATTGTTTCTGAGGTTTGGGCTATTTTAATGAGTTGGTTTGTAGTTAATGAAAATTAAATTTGTGGGATGAAAAAACATCTATCCTTGTACTCTTTTCCTTTTTTAACAGTCATGGGGGCAACAGTGAGGTAATATATTTTCCAACAATTCCATTACTTTGTGAAAAATAGATTTCCAAATACAGAAGTAATTTTTAATTGTCCCCCAGGTTTTCTCTTCTCCTCTTCTGCTCTTCCCTTTCTTTTGACTGTTTCTCTTCTGTGGAAAATGGATTTTTCACCTCTCCTCACGCCATTAAACGGTTTTTCTTTTCACCCTCAATGAATGTTTCCTCCAGTCTTCGGCCACACCAAGGGCTGCCCTTTCTGTCCCATGCTGGCATCTCTTCTGATAACATCTCAGGGAGCACAGTCTGCCTGTTCCACGAGATCTTTTTGTCCCATTAAATTCATCTTCCTCCCCCTAAGCTAGCTGCTTGGCAGCTGTGCTGCGAGAAACATGTAAGCCATTAAGATGGATGGTATTGACATCTTCTGTTTTCTTAGGGATTACAGCAAGCCTGCCTTTCAATGATCCATAGTTAGCTTCGGTTTCTCTACTAATGCAATCCTGTGCGACTGAGAGTGCCACAGGCGGAGACAGTAGAGAGCTGAGTTTTGAAAGCCAAGGGGGCCAAACCAAACCTTATCCCTGGTACAGTACGTGCTTCTGCCAGAGGAAAAACTGAGGAAAATATTAAGTACAGTCACATGAGTCCTATCAAGTCTACAAAGTCTGCAGTAATAGTGAGAAGGGAGCCTGGGGCAAGGTGTGAGAGACAGCACACAAAAGACTGGCTACTGCCCATTTGGGCTTCTTGGCTACTAGTGCTGCTGAAGTTGCTGCTAATCTGGCAGCGTTAGGATTTCTTTCAGATACTGCTAGAAGCAATAGAGTTGACATGTTAACTTTCTTAGTGGAACAGCGCTAACTGACAAACAACAATTTCTGCTGAAACTGTGGATGGTGGGTGACCCACTGTGTTTAGCACTTTAACAAGCAATATCCAAGGTGATAGCACAGCTAGATTCTTTACTTAGTTTCAGTTTTTGTCACATATAATGAGGAGTTAAAAAAAAGAAAGCGTGTGTGTGCGAGCGAGTGCATGCGTATGTGTGTGAGAGAGAGAAAGATGTGTTTTCAATCTTGCTTCTGGTCTGACTATAACACAAAGGAGAACTGCCTTCACATGACTCTATCAAGCCATTGGGGATTAGCCATGCACGAAAAGCTAACTGTTGGAAGGCAGAACAGAGAGGGTTCTCCTTTCAGAGAGATGAGAGTTATTTCTAGTCAGTAACTATTACAGTGTCAGGACAGCATCTCCCAGATACTAGGCCTGAGCATGAAGTTAAAATTTAAGTCCATGCCAACACCCATAAGCCTTTCTTTCTTTAAACTTCACTATGAAAAAAAGTTTAAATTTTATTGATCTAAAGAAAGAAACTGAAGATTTCAGGTTTTTAAATTTTTTAAAATTCCAGGGGCCTTTTGGTTAAATTACCTTTGTGGGTTTTTTCCTGATAATGTAATGGCAGGAACATGAGCAGATGATGTGGGTGCAGAAAAGCTTCCACCTCCCTGACTATGAGTCATATGTGGGCCAGGGGATGGCAAAACTGCTGTTGTCCTGGACCTTAAAGTAAAACCCATTAAAAAATCCATGTAGAGCTCCTGGGGACCTTTCTCTGTATCAGGCAAATGCTTGTCAAGCCTGAGATGTTTAAAAAATAAATAAATAATAATAAAAAAGAATTGGGGATTCAAAAGGCAGTTTTTCAACTAGTGTGCCTTTAATAAAGAGCACCTTGTCCCCACAAAAGATTTCAGAAGTGTCTCTCAATGCAATGTAGAACAAAGTCCTACCTGCTCGTTTTTCACTGGTACCTCAAAAGTTGGATCTACTTTGCAGACAACTTGTATACTTCAACTAAATCTACTGTTTCATGTTCTAAATTGTGAAGATAATAATCTTCAAGTTTTTCCATAACCTTATCCACACTGCAGCCCCCATGAGTAAGCCTCTTGACCTAAGGCAGAGCATACAGGGCTTGGAGGGGGAGGAGAAACCAGTGTTTTTGTCTTCCTGTTTCACTTCAGATTTGTCTGTTCCCTTTCTTTCCACTTCTAGATGACCAAGAATATTGGATTATCTTCCTTTTTTTTTTTTTTAATATGCTTAAAGCTGGAACACAGCTTGATGGCCTATGCATTCAACACTAAGAAACTAATCTGGGTTTATCTGAAATGTTTCTAAACCTCCATTGTATTTGTTATTGTCATAGTAGCTTTACATTCATTTGGGCATTGGGCTGTATACATGGTGCCAACTTGGTTTGTAACTTAAAAAAACAAATGAAAAATGAATTTACAGGAAAAGCTGTCTGGTTGCATAAACAAGTTTAAAAAATTTAGATGGCTAAAAATTCAGTTAGAAGGATTTTGAAGCTTGTCAGAGCTCCTTAAAGGAAGTCGTTGCTATTTAGATGGAAAGGTATAACATGAGTTTAGCTATTAGGTATATTCCAAGGCCTTTGGAGTAGAAAGCAAAAGCTGTAATAAGAAAGTTGTCAGAGATGAAGGTGCTGCTAATAGAACATTCCCTGTATTAAGAAAAATAAGACTTAGAGCTGTGAATGGTGCTCAGAAAAAATTGCCTGGTCATACAGAGAAGCTTGAAGGACTTTTGCTTTTCACTGGAATTAAGAAAGTTCAAGTTCAGACAGTGTTAGGCTGTGCAAAGTCTCTGTACTGAATTCCAGTAATCCTCCCTGCCTTTATAGAAAGGCTGTATTTTCAAGATTTTATTTTGGCAAGAAGAGAGGAATTCTATAAACTGTGTGAAACAATGCAGTTTTGGAAATTTTCAGCTAAAACAAGTGTCTTTAATATTTTAAACAAAATGGGTGTATGTATGCAAAATGTGATAATATTTCCAAAGAGCTGAGCGGATATAACAAAGCAAGTGGTAGTTCATTTCCCAGATGAGCTATGAATCATCCTCAGTTACAGTGCTGCTGTTGGCAGCAGAGGAGAGAAGTGGAGGTTCAGTGAGCTCCTCCCTGGCGGCAGGACTGTCGGCTGCTGTTTTGCTGGTTCTGTGATTGAAAGGATTTTCAGAGGCCATATGAGAGCTGGTGCCTCATCCAGAGTGAAGTCAGCGGAATGGCTCCTGTGCACTTAAAAGATCAGTATGTTGACACATTGAAGAAGCAGACTGCTGGGTTTTTTTGCTGAAAAGTGGCATAATGTCAACACTTGAATAAACTGAGTAATATAGAAGTTTTGTATAGCCTTGATAGAGGTGGTCATTTTTATTGTCGTTACAGTAGCATTCCTAAATAATAAACTGCAAGGATGTGGCCAAGTGAGAAAGGTTTGCTTTGGATCTTTTTTTGTTACATAGGTGTGATTAGATTGATGCATGTGCTTTGAGAGTCAGTTTATATGTCTTTAGAGGTCAGGAAAACACTGTTTCAAGGGTATTTTATGCAATATATATTTTCCATCAAAACCAGTATCTCCACCTGTAAAGCCTTAGTTACTGAGAGTATAATTCTGCAAGGACACATAAAAATGTGATATATACCATATTCTTATTACCGACATGTACCTTTTTTTTTTTTTTCTTCATTATCTACAATACCTTTCAGGTCTGATGTCTTTTTCTTTGGTACCTGTTGAGAAGCTAAGAACTGCTCCATTCCAGGAGATATCAGTCCAGTTTCTGACTCGACAGAGTCCAAGACATAGAATGTTTCTACTTTACTACTAATATTAATAATAGTAATGTTACAGGTCCCAAAGCTGACTTTTGCCCATAGTAGTAATGTGTGTGAGATCTTTCTGAAGCAAACACTTTGTCAGTTATGCAGTTGTCAGAGAGAGTTTCAATTAATTTTGAGAATAACATTGTAATCATTACTGGATGCTGGGTAATGCTCAGAATTACAAGACTATATTTAAAATGAAATTTAAAAGAATGAAGGATTAAAATTACCACTTAAAGGAGGGAGGAGTTATTTTCCTATAGCATATCTGCAAACAGATATGTATGTATACACATTACTCAGTGTGTACACTTATGATCCTTCTATTTCTTTCTCTTTCACTCCATACATCAATATATCCAAAAACCAGACATTTTTCTACCATGTCTCCATTTGGAAAGTGACATTATGCCTCAAAATCTGACTGTTTTCCTCTGTTCTGTGTCTTTCACTGACAAAGAGTGAATCAAGGTCATCTCTTTAGAGTTCAGCAATTCATTAAATATTCCAATGGTTCAAATATCTGCAGCTGCACCTTCCACTACCTCTTGTTTTCCATTTATGTAATAAATAATGCAACTCTTACTGAAGTTCTGATGTGATTGACTGTGACTGATATCTTAAATGCCATGTGAAATCTGTATATATAGTTCTATCTATATACCCTTAATATTTATATCTATATACCCTTAATATCCAGTTATGTAGCAATACAAATTAAAAAATCACATGGTAGCTATTTCATATTCTTTTCATAAGCATCCCCCAGCATCAAAACCACGACTTCAGCTTCACAATGTTTCGTATCTGTGAAACTCACAGTTATTATGTGCTGACAGTAGATAATGGATGTTAGTCCACTGTATACCAGGGATCAAATTCATCCATGGATATCAAGTGGAAAGACTCCACCCTTTGAGTTAATGCAAATTTACATATAATTTTTGTTGATATTGCAGAAGTACTTTTACATAGATCTGTCAAGAAAAATACATTTATGTGAGTATTCAAAATTACCTCAATTCAACACATCAATGATGTGGAAGAAAAGTAAAATCAGTATTAATGACAGAACAATACTTTCAAAAATGGTAATTAGTTGCCATGTTCACAGCTTTAGAATTTTAAAATACCATGTATTCTTAGGTGCTGCAGAGTATCAGAAAAGTTACCTAATTTCCATCAGAAGTCACCCCGAGGTCTTTGTTTTCACAATTTGACCCTTAAAGTGTCCATTGAGATGCCATCTTGAAACAAGTCCCTTTTTTCAACTATTACCCCAAGGTTCAGCATACAATTAATTTTACATAGCTGATAACAGGAAGAAAAATAAAATATGACATTTCAGCCACAAGTCATCAAATGGTCATCAACTTATGAATTTAGGCATTAATTACAGATGATGTTGGATATGAGGCCTGACGTTTGGGGAAATGAGCGTGAGCTACGAAGAGTGTCTAATATGAGTAAGGATCGAGCAGTTACAAAATTGATAGATGCTTTCACCCAAATAACAGGGAGCTTTTGAGTAATTTGAGTAACAGCAGAAAACATTGTAATAATTTTTTATAAACAAATTAGTGGTTTTGCATCGCCAGAGACAAAAAATGGGATTTGATCAGGAGACTATTTTGGATGGGCAGCAAACTTTCACCTTAGAACAGCCAGTCAGAATTGAGGCAGAAGAGCAGCTATGAAAAAGTCTGGAAGCTGGGAAAATTGTTAAGCAGGTTGTTGGAGTTTTAGCTCACTGAAATAAGAGAACAACACGGGTAGACATTTTTTAGCCTAGAAATGGCCTGAAAGTTCTCTTTAGGATGAAATTTAGGAGAAATGGCATCATATAAACTAAAAATAGCTGCAATAAAAATAAACCTTGCTTACTGAATACCATAAGCAAGCAAGTTATCTTACCAGCGTTCCTCTTGGTTTAAAAAATAATATATATATTAGGTGACAAGAAAACCTATTGTGAAGCATGAGAGAGATTACAGACAATTAAGATGAAATGGCTATTGGGAAATCCCATCTATCTGATTTAAAATTAATTTTCTTTGTTCAAATTGTGAAAAGAGAACATTTTTTCAGGAAAAGTTAATGAAAAATTGGTAAAAGTTAAATATATTTCCATTAAATTTCAGCCCAGTTTTTTATTAAGGCCCAGTAATTTGAAGTATATGTGGTATATTTCTGGGCTTTCTTAACTTTGTGTTTTGATTTCTCCATCTGCAGTAATATTTTTGTGCATAGAAAAACTGCACAGAGAAAATGAAACTCTAATCCAAAGATAAGGGTCTTACACAGCTACACAGCTACATCAAGATATTTGGTTGGTTTTTAAACCCATGTTCCTTGACTCATGTGATTACTGGCAAATGCAGATAAACCGTCCATTAAGCCTTTTTAAAAAAAACCTTGGGTACCTTTCAGACTAAAGTATTTAGCTAACTCCTGAATATTGAATACTTGGCAAATGATGTGGGCCAGCTTCTGAAAATAAGGTGCTACTGTTTGGCATTGGGAACAAAAGGAAGAGATCAAATCTACTAAAGTAGCATTTTGTTTGCTTGTTTGTTTACCTCTGGAAATTCAGTAGTGTCCTGGTTTCGGCTGGGAGAGAGTTAATTTTCTTCTTAGTAGCTGGTACGGTGCTGTGTTTTGGATTTAGTGTGAGAATAATGTTGATAACACTCTGATGTTTTTGTTGTTGCTAAGTAGCGCTTATCCTAAGGTAAGGATTTTTCAGTTTCCCATGCTCTGCCAGCAAGCAGGTGTGCAAGAAGCTGGGAGGGAGCACAGCCAGGACAGCTGACCCCAACTAGCCAAAGGGATATTCCATACCCTAGAACATCATGCTTAATATATATACTGGGGGAAGTTGGTCAGGAAGGGCTGATCGCTTCTGGGGCATCGGTCAGCGGGTGGTGAGCAATTGCATTGTGTATCACTGGTTTTTTTCCTTGGGATTTATTTCTTTTTTGTTGTTGTTGTTATATTCCTTTTCATTACAATTATTAGTATTATATTATTATTATTATTATTATTGTTAGTATTATATTTTATTTTACTTTAGGTTTTAAACTGCTCTTATCTCAACCCACGAGTTTTACATTTTTTTTCCTCCTCCCCATCCCACTGGGAGGAGGGAGGGGTGAGCAGCTGCACAGTGCCTAGTTGCTGTCTGGGGTTAAACCACGACAAGCAGCTAGGGATAAATAGATGGCTGTTGTCTTTACCATGACCTCCAAACACCCAGAGATGCACAAAACTGAGTGGCACAGGCAGCTTACAGTGCTTCCTCTTGGAATGGGTAAATGGCTGATATTCCAGCCATTTCCTGGAGAGGAAAGATGAGGTTGACCTGAGGCCACCTCCATGGTGTAAATGAACTGAATTGCCCTAAAATCAGTGGAGTCCAGCCAGTTTACTCCAGCTACAAATCTAATGCTGTGTGGAAGAATTTAGTTCCTAATTTTTCTTAAGTCCTGGCATGAAGAGCCAAGTTGAAACTTTAGCTTATTTTTTTCTGAGACACCAAAACATAACCAGTGTTTCTACCGTAACGTAGATGCTTTAATTAAGGAAAGTATATGACCCTTTTGCATATCGGGTTTTTAAGCATAGTAGTAAAACTGCTGAGTAGGTATTCACTAGGCAATTGTACGACCTTAATTCACAGAGGACCAGTTTTTTACTGCAAACCCCAGGAAACCAATAACTTCAAGTAGGAATTAGGATTGGACTGCGACAAGAGTGCTGAGATTTTTAAATAAAAAGCTTTGTAAGAGATGTCAATTATTATTAGGATATTCTTTTACTGTTTGAAGTTTTGTTCCATACAACATGGGACAAGAATTTTGAAAAACGCCATCTGCTGTCATAAATCTTGGCGATTCCTGTAAAAGATGCTACCATAAAAAAATAAGAAGCTCACCTTACAAAGTCATTGCATCAAGAAGAAAGATGATGAAAGTTCTTCATGACATTCAATCACTGTTTCCATTTCATATGCCAGAACAAGAAGCAGAGATGACTGATAATTTCTATAATCATTCTTAATAATTCCAAAAGGCAGAAGAACAGATAATAATAATATGTATTCTTGTGCTAAGCTGCTCTTCCTCCCTTGCTTTTTAGATTTGGCCATTGTGCTCTGTCTATTGCAGATAATCTGTCAGGTCAACAATATCAATAGTTTTTATTACAGAAAGCAGATATTATCAGCATCTTATCTGTCCATTTAATTAGAAATGTGGTACTGCTGTTAAGCTTAAGAACAATTTGAGGAAGGAAAAAGAAAAACAATACATTTCAGAGGTCTTAAAGAGGCCTAGCATTTCCAAAAGGAGAAAGGTGACAATGTCTTTAGGAAAACAGACACAAGCTAAGGATATGGTTTATGGCAAACTATAATAATAGCTTAATGGCTATTACATTCTAGCGTGAGGTGACTGCAAATTGGTGCAGCTCAATTTACTTCAGAAGGAGTACAGGCATTTTCAGCACCTGAAATTTGTCTCTTATCGGCCTCCTAGAAAGACCTCTCACGACAGCTGGGGCTCGCAGCATGTTGTAAAGGGTGGACAAGAGGGGACCGGCCAAGCTTCAGACCTTGGGAATAGAGATTCCAGAAGGGGACAGAAATGAGCATCTCTCCCTCACCCCTTCATTTTGACCAGCTTCCATCCCGCTGGCTGCCAAAGTCCAACTGCCTGGTTGCGTTTGCTGCTAGGTTTCATGGTTTTTAAGTTCTTTCTTCCCTTTACCTGCATTGAATGCTCTGTCCTGGTTATTAAGCTTCTTAACTAGTGCATTATTTTTTCATTTTATTTTATTTTATTTTCGTGTGTGTGTCTTATGGCCTATGTGCATTTTGTGAACACGGGTGGGCTCTCTCTCCAACTCAGAAGGAAGTGTCCTATTAGAGAAACACACTTGTCATGCTGTGAACAGAGTTATCTTGTGGCTGCGTTCTCATGCTGAACGGCAGCCCCAGAAGGGCACAGTAGTATTATTAGGTGACTTACTTAAAATCTAATGTGTATTTAGATCCAAAAAGAATACGTTCTGGTGGATTTTAGTGTAGATCATCAACACCCACAGATAAATGTCCAGGAGAAAAAGAACCATTTGAGCTGATGGGCAGGGTTGATGACTGACTGTGCTAAGAAATGTATATAAACTAACCCTGAACAAAATTAGCTTGAAAACAAGGGGAATGGAGCTGTAGAACAGACTTCTACTGGACGGGAGGCAAAAAACCTTCTGAACGAAGTAGTTTTATGATAGTGTGATCAATTACCATACAAGATTTTTTCATCTTTTTTTAAATAAGAGAAAATAGACTCTGTGACCTAGGGAATCACTCCCAATCTTGCCTTTGGAGATACTAGCTTTTTTGTTTAAATATTGTCTGAATCCTTTCTCCTCCTAGCGGTATCACCGAGCTGCAGATATGAAGACTCAGTAGTTTGTCTGATAGGTTGAAATAAACCCTGTCACAGTTACAACATTTTGTGTTAGGTTTGACTGTTCTAGAAGGAGCGCTGGCAATTTCTGAGGCTGGTGGGTTTGAGTGTGTTTCAAATACTGGTGAAGTAACCTGAAAGCATCCAGATATTCAGAACACGCTATAAAGTTTTTCACCAACTCAGGGACACAAACTGAAGTTAAGTTTTTGCCTGGTTTTGCGCTTAAGGCTATGGGGTAGGTGAGAGGAATGATTTTGGGTATGCCGTTTTGGTGTGCGCAGTGCTGGGCTTGGCAATGTCTGCCGGCTCGAATGTGAGCTGGAAGCAAACAAAGCCCTGTCCAGAGGGAAACTCCCGCTAAAGCACGTTTGAGCCAACAGTATTTATGCCATCTTTGTTAGCAGCTGGATGTGTTTACAGTGAAGCGGTGGTTAAAGCTATGGTGTATGATACCATTGCACCTATTTCTCCAAATTATATTTTCTTTTTATGTGAATGAATACTGAGTATCGGAAAAATGTAGATGAAATCCTGGGCCTTCTGAGGTTTATGGGAGCTTGGCTTTTACCTTTAGAGAGATTAGGATATTTCTTATTTTTGTTTTGCAAGATACCCTTTGTTTTAGTTATGTGTGGTTCTGTGCAGTGACAGCTTTGAAAAAGAGGTAAGCTGAACAACGTGTTTGGGGTTTTTTTGCCTTGGTCTCTGACTGGAATCAATTCCTGAGGCAAAGCTGTTCCTCTGATTGGCATTAGTGTTGTGCTGGGACTGCAAACAGAAGGAATTTCACTGTATGGTATCTGGTAACATGAGATCCAGAATACTGAATGTGGCCATCCAGGCTGTGCACTACCGATTCCCCCCGCAGAGGGAGGGGACCCAGCCAGAAGGGTGGGTACTGCCACTCAGAGAGGCAAAAGCGGGAGCGCATCGGCATCACACATGCAGACGCACTTCAGCACTCGTGCAGAAACATTATTTTCAGACATTTAGAAAAAGCCGTAATATAGCACTACAATAAACAGGTTAAACCATTTCTAGCTCTCAGCAAGCTGACAGGTACAGTTATTCCCCCAGGCCCTCACCATTAGTCTGCCTCTTAAAGGCAAGCATTTCCTTTGGTTTATGACCTCAGGGAGGGATTCAGCCAATTTTATAGAGAAGTCTAAAGGGAGAAAGGGCAAAAAGATGGCTTAAGTATTGCTTCATGAATAATCTTACTGGAACCCTGAAGTAGAGTTTAAGTGGAACTCAAGCATGCTACCAGGTGGTTGCAGTCTACATTAAAGAAACGATCTCTTTTCTATACCTTGCTTGTGCAGATATTTACATTCTGAAAGTCCCACCACCCCATCATGTTTTTTATAGCATGTAATCACAAGTACAATGTTCATTATGTAGCTGTTGCCAACATCAAATGCTCCAAATGTGTCAGAAGAAATTCTGCATTGTCTAGCAAAACCGGGAGGCAGTACTTTCATCATTTCTGTTTAAAAAAAAAAAAAAAAAAAAAAAAAATTAGAAACAAGAAGAAAAAACACCTTATCTGGGGAAAAACGCCTGTTGCTTAAAAAGAAAATACAAAAACCAGAGAAGTCTCAAATGTTTCCTCAAAAATTGACATTTCCCTCTATTGTTTCCCTTAAAAAAAAAAAAAAAAAAAGCTGCAGCAATATGTTTATGACGGAATAGGGACCTCTGCTACCATAGATATGTTCTGCTATGGTAGATATTTGTTCTCACCTTTCCCCAGCTTTTAATAGTTAAAATAATATGGCTAAGGATTAGCTATACAGTACCTTTTCTATGACTACCATATGTGTGCCTCTTGCAAACTGCATTAACACAGTGTTCTTTTAAGAGTCTCTCTGAAGACTGCAAAAGCAAAGAAAATTCAGTTCCTGTAAAATTGTCACTCTGTCCATAACTCGCCTTGTTACACTGAGGTATGGGTAGAGTTTTCAGAACAGTGTGTGATCCTTCATGCCATATGCATTGTATGATATCCAAGCACAATGGGTGTTTTTTACAGCTGATGGAGAAATGTGAAGTAAAGCAGACTGTCAGTTTCTGTGTTTATTCTGGGGGAAAAAAAAAATTACAGAAATCAAATTATTTGTTGCTTCACATTACCATGGACGGATAACGTTGCTCTGGTTTTTGTTCATAGTCTTGTGTATTTGTGGCTGCCCACTGGAAAAAGAACGCTGAAGAGCACTAGCCATTCATTTCAGTGGCTCGGAATTAACATGCTTTTTAAGTGATCATAGTCATTTTAAATGCAGCTTGATCAAAATAGTGCTATTAATTTACAGTCCCAAAACAGAGCCTGAACTCATCTGGCATGTCTTTGAAGGAGGCAAACTGGGAAAAAAAGCCAGTGTTTTCAGTGCTAACAGCAGAAATGGGACTAATTAGTGAAATAATGACACTAGTTCTGTTGTGCTAGTAAAATCTACTTCAGATTTAATATCACAGGACAAGAGCAGAAAAATTTCAAACAATCTGCACGTCTCAGGCAAAATATTTTAGATACTTGAGAATAAATATGTATTCTTATCTTTTCATTTAAGTGTTCTCTCAGCTTCAATATCTTTTGCGTTAAAATATGTATGTTCTATCTGATATTTATCAGAATGAATTCCCGTTACAAAGTGTTGGTCTTCAAGGGCAGCCAACGAACACTTAACACTCCTTGTGCAGAGGCACAGATCTGGTAAGTGTCTCTGGCAGGTTTCTGTCCCCTTTTCTGATCCTGCAGTCACCCTCCACTGGTGTCAGCTCTCCACCATGCATGGAAGCAGATTGCAAGCTGTTCAGGCTTCCCCTAGCAGCTAGCAAGCATAAGAGATTTTTCTGGCAGCAAGAATACAAGGACTGTTTTCTTACACTTTCCATCAGCTAGCAGAGCTCCATATTAAAAACTAAAACTTATTAATTGTTGGGGTTTTGGGTTGGTTTTTTTTTTGAAAGTCAGCTTTCAATTAGTATATTTTATATATAACTAGATTCCTTCTTGTGAGGGACTTGTCAAAGGCTCTGTGGAAAGCCAAATTAATTATTTCAGTGCATACCTTCACTGTCATCCTGCTGATACATTCATTCTGAAAGATTTGAAGGACATGACTTTCTTGTACAGAATTGTACAGAATACTGGTAATCAATGTTAATATCTTTTCCAAGGGTTTTCCTTTGTAATTCTCTTATTGTTTCATCTATTTTGGCTGATGCTAAAATTAATGACTGACTATTTGTTGTTCCTAAATTCTCACCTAGAACAACTTTATGTACTGGGAATGAAAATATTGAATTCCCAAGTCTAAGAACACTATTGGAAATACTTAATTATATCCTTGTGAAGCTGTCAAAAATAAAAGATGCAGAGATAGTAATCTTGGTACTAAGGTAAATTAAATATGGCTGAGTCAACTACATTTTATAATTTCTGGTTTTTTTTTCTGAGCTTGTCCTGTTGATAACGCCATGTGTTTTCAATGCTGTTAGAATTTTATAATCTAGTTCTGTAAAACTTAGGAAATTACAGCCATTTTCTTTCTGAAACTTTCTTTTATGAAAGTGGCTGCATCATTGATAATTCATGTTTGTACTTGTGTCTTCCATTAAATACACGCATCAAAATTTTGCTGACTGAATATAATTTCCTAGCATTTTCAACATTAGAAGAGGTGTTGGTATCTAACTACCAAATAAAATGGATTTTCGGTTAGATTCACATAATCTTTAGCTTAAATATATCTTTGTATCAAAAGAACAAACGACCAGACACAAGATGATGTTTTGTGAATAAGGTATAGATGGGGAAAAGGTAGGCCAGTATTAGTGTCCAGACAGGGAGCCTCTCTGATTCTGGAACCAAGGTCCAAACAAACCACACACTTGACCACTGATGGAGAGGGACCTTGGGGGCACAGCACTGAGTGAGTGGGCCTACATGTTGAGGTAGTGGGTTGGAGGAGAGACCATGAGACCTCATCCATGTTGGTTTCTTCATCATCACACTTTGCAAATAGCCAGGGACTCCTCCAACCAAGTACTTGGAGTATCCAAGGTACTCTCAGGAATGCAAAGGGAAAGTCCTTGTATCAGACTGGAGTAAGGATTTCACTTTCCCAGTTCATTCTCTTTCTCATGCAAAATTCAGTTACTTTAGCTTCAAGCAGTTTAAATTAATTTCTTTCCATCAGTATAAATAATGTCAGAGAGATATTACACCATACATCTGTGGCTTTGCAGCCTGGGGATGTTGTAGGGTAGCAGTTCTCAGAGCATCTAAATGCATTCTGCAAAGAGATTTCTTTATACGGTTATCCCAAATTGTCCTTCAAGGCACCTCCAGGATCTCTTTCAGCCGAAGCAGAACTGGGGTGAATAATCAGTGTGGGTGGGTGGAAAGAGGAAGAGAGAGAAAAAGGAAATACTGGGATAAATCTGACAAAGCATAAGGGCCCAAAGGGGTCTGCTACCAAGGAATTGTGAAAGCTTGTAGAGCTCCTCTGTTCTAAAGCACAATAGCATGCCTGCTATTTATTCCTTGCTATTAGTTCACACCAGAAGCTACTGCAACACCTCTTTGAGAGGCACTGAGTTGATAGGGCTAGTCATCTGAAGGTAACTCATGCTAGAAGCACAGGACATAAAAGTATTTCTTGACAGAATTGCTTTTTTATGGATCTCCTGTTCTGAAGTCTGACCCACTAACTTGCCGTCAATGGATAAAATTTTAGGAATCCCTGTCCTTTGGATTAGTCCCTCTTATTACTGATTCCTTTACAATTTTTTATGATCAAACCCATCTTTTGATCCTACTTCAAGATTCATGTTCAAAATAATCTTTTATATACTGACAGAATATTTTTATTAACTTCATTTAATACAACGTTCGTGACTTATAAGACTATAAAAAAATTTATGGTTTGTTATCACATCTCTTAAGAAATGTCAGACCATAGTATGCTTAGATAAATAAATACCTAGAGACATAGATTGTCTAATGCATGGGGCCTAATTTTCTGATCTTGCAAATTATTACACATTTTCATCTTATAAAGTGCAGATCTAATTGGAATTTGGAGGGCGAGGGGGAGAGTATGGTTGAGTGACTTTCTTGAACCACGGGCAATTTGGTAGCCACAGCTGAACCTGGTGCTAACTTCTCCAAAGTTCATGGGCTTTAGATTTGAATTGTATATTAGCAAAGCAAATCTAGTCGTGAAATTCAGAAACAGATTTGGAAATGCTCTCTTTCACTCTGCTATCTGGGTTTGCATTAAAAATTATGTCTAGAACAAATAAGGAATGAAGAAAGGTGAACAATCGCCGGTGAATATGTAGAATTAAAACATGGTTGGATTAAGATATAGATATTGTGTGTCTCTATCTCTTCAAATCAGGTGGTATATGGCATTCAGATCAGAACCTAAGTATATCTCGGGTTTGGGGGGTTTTTAAATCATTACCTACCTGAAGCCATCAACTATCGTTGATCTCAACACAGGCAGTAATTAATCTCAACTCATCTTGTGAAGAAATTCTTCTGAACGTGACCTGAGAATGACCAATGCAGTCTTGTCAGCCTGAGTCTTCTCACACAGAAGTGGAAATCATTATAATGGAGTACTAACTTTGTGACCGAGAAATGTAAGCAGTTACTACTGCTAGTGCTTTCACCTGTGGCGACATGAGGATCACAGCCTGGCCATTTGCTTTCCAGTGGGGATGGGGCAGGATCATAGCATAACAGGGGACACCTATATCATTACGTGCCTTGAGCTTTTAATTGCTTTAATCCAATTTCTGATGAAACATAGATGTCTCTCAAGAAGTTAATAGAGTTGGACCGAGATGAATTTGCTCTGAAACATTTATAAGAAACGCTTGCGCACTGAGTAACCATAGTGTGAATTTAAACCAGCCGTGCACTGAATTTAGAGAAGGCAGTGCACAGCCCTATCCAACAAGATGTTGAAGATGCAAAGCTCTTCTTTATGTTACAGTTCAGGGCCCTAGTTACTGTAGCCACAGGATATTTGTCATAAATTAGAATACCAATTACATTCATGTACTCTTCATATCTGAGAAAATAGATTGGTTTCAATACATTTATTATTCTATATATGCTGTATTAGGACATAACAATTCTCTGCAACACTTCCAGAGTATTTGTTCAATAGACATGGAGCTGTAGAGGTTATTGAAAACATTGTTGAAACATAAATCAGATAAGAGCAGAGAGATTTGTGATGGCCTTGGGACAAAAAGTTTAGAGGAGAAATAATATTTTCATAGGTGTGGCCCTTTGATGTTCTCTGTATTACAGGATGAAAGACTTGGAGTTTGTTCTCAGGTTTGATTTCTTACTCTGTAAGTTTTTCAGATGAATATGTGCAATTTTCCCCTTTAGATCAGATACATAAAACAAGGATAAAAAAGAAGATTTGGATTGAAGATCCAAAAGAAATAGCATGGTTTTGGTCTAAAACAATTGCTTAGTTACAAAGTCATTAGTAATTTCTGTGTATATTCTTTCTATAGTGAATTATTTGATGGAAACATGACTGAAAGACATCAAAGAAAGTTTTGGGAAATCCTTATCTGGTGCATATCAGTGCACATTATACCTTAATGTGGCATCAGGTAAAAGTTTCAATACCCTCTTAGGTGAATGGAAAAGGGAAATGAATGCATGTATTCCCTTAGATCATATTTCTGTATGTATCCATTAAGTTTACCTAGACAGTTTTTAAAAGGCATGGCATTCCTTAGTTATGTCTTCAGTTGTTTACTGATGGTTATGGTCAGATCAATTAATTTTAATAGTTTTGTACTGTTGCATAGCAAAGTTTCACTTTTCCTAAATCAAGTTTCAGCTGAGCATCATGAATAAAGACCACAATATATGAATCTCCATGTCTCATGACATGGAAGTAAGGCTTGGTTTAAAATTTTTACAAGCAGGCAAGTGGCAAAGGATCTTAGAGTATATTTACACCACCCAATATATATATTAGAAATTCCAAGCTAGCTCTGAATGGGTTGGTCTGTCTGTATCAGGAAATGCATTACTGCACAAAGATATTAATTCAGGTCCTGGAAGTAGTATCAAGAGCAAATTGACAAGAGGAGGAACTAAGAGGGTTGTGCTTGCCTTGACCCCTTAACAGTGTCTGGTGGTATGCTCATTGCTATTTACGTAATATAGTAACAGGTGTGTGTCTGTGCACAGCCACAAACCAGTTACACGCCGGCAGCACAATGTCTAGTTCTGCTTGTATGCAGGTTAACAGGAAACCACGTTCAGACAAATTAACCTTGCCTCACAGCGAAACAAAATAGCGTGCTGCTGTCCCAGTTAGTGCTGCCAGTTCCAGAGCTTGTTAGTTCAAAGCTCTCTCAGATATCACCTCTGTTTCTGCACAGTCCTCCACTACATGCTATAGGTACACTTAACATTCTCTCATGTGGATTTGGCCTTTTAAATCACTGTGCAGCATCTGAAAAATGTATTCAAGACAACCAAATCTTTGTGAAATACCGTGATTGATTTTTTTATTATTATTATTTTATTTCTAACTGTTGACCACCAAATCAAAATTTCTGGAAAAATGAATGACTAGTCCCACCCTCTTCCCTCTTGAAGGCTTTATTCAAGAAGGCTTCCTTTCTTCTTTTCTCCCCCCTCCCCTCCCCCCACCAAAGGTCCCTCACATCCACACGTAGACCTTGATAAATTCGTAATTAGCTTAGGTTTACTTTAAAGCTAAGCATGTGTGTGGCACTTCCTTGAACAGGATCTCCAAGGATCTGAACTTCCATCACTTTGTACCTCCTGCATAATTTTCCATATTTATGCCACTCTGAATGGAGCAGAACTATGAAAGGAGCAAGGTTTTCCTGTTTATTTTCGGAGTGATGAATTGAGATTTCTGATAATTTAAAAAGCATTGCATCAGTCTATCAGATCTTAATGAACTTGGACAAATCACAGGAAACTGTAAAAAGTTGTCCTTTAGCACTTGACCAATTTTGGGACAGGATAGGTGAAATCCTATCTACTAGTTCCTGTGAAAGCCAGAGAAAGCCGAGCATAGTTTAGGCCACAGTTGACAAAGTAAATCTATGAAGTTCGATTTAAAATCCCACAATGACTGACTCTCTTAGGAGCAGAAAAGATCATTGTAGATAACCAGAGAAATCAGCTCCAACACATTTCTTTTTTGAATTACGCTGAAAAATAAAGACAGTATTTCAAATATGAGAATTTTTTTTTTTTAATACTTCTTATTTTTAATCCATCAGTATAATTCTCTTTCAATTTATGCAGTTTCTTCTTGCATTCTGTCATCCACAATTGCAATATTTAGGTAAAACAAGCAAGGGCAGAAGGACAGGTCTGAGCTCAACTCGGTTTCAGCATTTAAAAAGCTCTAAATTGCCCAGCTATTCTCAGTCTTAGTGACAGGCCAAACCAAATCTTCATATCTTGACGTATTTGGGAATGTGGGGAAGTCCAGATTCATGTGTTATAAGCTTGTGTTGAGGTATCGAAGACTTGCATAGGGCTGCTTCTTCTGTCTGTTACATTCATTGTATAAACCATCACACAATATTTTCAAAACCCTTTTCCATTGGGTCCTGGTTTTTATTTCTTCTGTAAATTCATGAAGGAGAGTTGAGTGAGATTACTTGGAATGTCTGAGAAGAATAGTCACCCAAAATACAAGTAATTAGATGATATTTTATATGTCATGAATTAATTAATCTGGGAACTATATCTGAAATAAAACTCCTGCATAGCTCAGAAAAATGTTGTCCTGTTGCCAGCCTTCTATGTGACTTCTTTGCAGTCATATGAATCATATATCAAAATCTCAGTGCAAAGTAGTCAGTATAACTTTAAAAGCAACTTCAAAGTGTATTGAAACTTTCACTGAGTTCAGTTATTTGCAGTCAGAAATGAGTAGTTTGTGTGTGTCCAAAAGACAGCCATAACTATTATCAGTCTTAGCATATCTCCGTGGAAAAGATGGGGCAAAGCTCAGCGAGTGAGCTGCTATCCTTCTGGATGAGAAATAGCCTCTTAGTCTGCGAAGATTCCCTGGCACATTTCACAAGAGCAAAATTGCGTGTCTCGAGTCACATCCCGATTCCTGCTTCAGTCAGTGTACTCTAATGCCCGAAAGCCAGGAGGTTTACACAGGGCGAGCTATTCATCCCCTCTCCCATGCTACTGTGTTTCATTAAATTGCTGCGTTTTCGAAGGCTGTTTTACCGCACTTTGATTTACCCAGCTGAAATTATTCCAGTTTTGCAATTGGATTTATAAAGTTTTTCAAATGTAGTAGGTCCACAAGATAAAAGACGTTTCATTAATGTGGCAATAAAGATTAACACAGAAATATTGTTAACATGGCTGTCCAAGTTAATGATTTTAGAAGCTTTACTGACTGGGAGTTAAGTGCTCGGAGTTGAGCACTGAGGTTTCTCACACTTCTCTGTGCATGTCAGCCCCTAGGAATAGAGTCTTGCAGCATTTATTTTCAGCTTCTGCATGGTGGTTAACTGAAGTGCCAAGTTCTGCAGGTCCTCCTGTGATAGCAGGAGCTAATGAAGCTGCTCTATTTTAAAGAGCTTCTTAATCTATGTTAATACAGTGAAGATTATTATAGAAGCAATAATAATCATAGAGAAATTGATAATGACTAGAAATCAATGTCTGGCTTGTTAATTATAAAGCTTTTACTATAAAAAGAAATCATTTAGCAACTGCAATTAACCAGTTAGGAAGAATTTTTATTAGAAACTCCATTTAATGGGTCTTGTGGTTTTTAATGTACTGGCTGAACCATCGCTATTTTTACTCTAAATCCCTTTTCTATTTTGATGGTCGGGATGCAAAACCAGGTGAAGATTAAAACTTCCATATTTTTGTCTTAACAGAACACAACATCTTTGCTTTCATGCGCAGCCATTCACCAAGACACATGGGTTGCACCCTCTCTGCTTTGCAAGGGTACGTGCATAGAGCTCACATACAGCAGGCGTGCTTTTCATTCCTGAGGAGGTAGGATCTAGTGCCATTGAAGACCCAACAGAAGGGGTTCAAGGGGCAGCCAAGCTCTCCAACCTCACAGAAAACAATTCAAATAAAGGAAATGGAGGCTGTCGCAGGGCCAGTTTAAGTAACGGTGTTTAAACGAATCTCTGAGGTTTTTTCCATCCCTTTTTGGTGAAGCAAGAATAGGCTGTTGTTATGCTTCAGTTCTAAAGAAGGGCTGAGTGCCCAAAAGTTGATCTAGTTTTTCCAGCTATGCTATTTGGTCTAATAAAAAATATTCTCTGTCTTTAAGTTTTCTCTTTAAAAAGATATAACGGGTTTTGCTACAAACACAAAATGCTGGTCAGATTTACTTGATTTCTGTGATTGTACATATTGTTTTAATCACATCTAAGTTCCTTTTCTAAACTTCTTTGAGTTAGTTTATATTGTTTACCCTGGAAAACTTCAGGTTTGACATGGCGTTTATATAAAATGATGATGAAACACAGAACTCTTGCTTTTGTTTTGGCTCTTCAGGTTTATTAAAATCTCTAAGCTAACAAAACTGCACTGGTAGTAGCCTTGTTGGGTTGAAAACGTCTAAATGGGTTGCAAGGAAACTGACCTGCTACAGTGTTGCTTGCATAATTTTGAATTATTACTGTGCTTTCTCCCCCAACCACATATCTTGGGCTAGTTAGGAGCTAGATCCAAACTTGTCTAAAGTTTTAGTTTGTTCCAGAATAATCTGTGAGAACTTGATGGAGCCTGGAGCTACACTTGAAATGCCTGACATCCAAGGCTTGGAAGCCCAGTCTCTCTAACAAACAACAGTGCTCTTGAACAGAGGTTGAATGTATCATACCGTAAACACTGCTGAATTGGATACTATACTTGATAGATAGCATGCCCACAAAACATCCAGTCACTATTATAGCTGCAAAGTTTTAGACTTCAAAGGCTCTTGAACTTCTGACTGCATTTCACGGTGGCAATAAAGGATGCTTCTGCTTTGCTCCTGCAGAGTTGTGATGGGGTACAATCTCTTTTGCATTCTAACTGAAGCTATTCATGCAATCTTGTTATCTCTATAACTGAAAGTTTAAAGATTTGATTTGGCTGCACATCTTTGGGTTGTGCTTGGATTCTGCTTGCAAATCTACTGAATTTTGTAGCCTACTTCCCTATCTAACTTCAAAGTTTAGAAATACCCTGGGAATGTTTACATTAAGCCAGCAAATACTGGACTTCTATTGTATCCCTCCAGGGCTCCCTGGTTAATAGTGTAAGAGACAAATTGCAGCACCTAAAAATAAAGACAATCTGCAACATGGAGCAAAGCTCTATTCATAAAAGCCTGTGTATTTTATCTAAAATTTCCAGGTGCTTTATGACTCTTTATTTTCCCTTTTTTTTTTCCTTTTTCTTTTTTTTTTTTTTTTTTTCTTTTTCTCCCCTGGAACAGCTAATCACTTTTATTTACCCAGGCGATTCATGTAAGGAATTGGTGTAAATGTCAAAACTTACTTTTCTGATAGAGAAATGGATGAGAGAATCTGTGAGATTCCCACAGAAAAAGAAATTGCAATATGTGTGTAGAGGTCTGATTAAGAAAGCTAATGCTAAAGGGGTTCTTGCTTATCTACTGAAGCTACGAGAAATGTTTGTGATGAAACAAGAAGCTACGTGAAATATGTCCAGGTTTTCTTTTTAATCTGTAACGTGAAATTCACATCAGGTCTGACAAAAGATTCATGAATCTCTCAAGGAAATCTGGTGTCAAGTACCTTTTTTTTTTTTATTACTGGCACTTTTTTAAAGAAAAAAAATATAAAAATTCAATAAGAAAGGCAGCTGTATAAGTGTAACAATTATTATCTCATGCACCAAAAGGGAGACAAATATTGCTTTGGGCTCTTAGCCTTTAGTGTTCTGTTGTTCAGGTTTTTTAATAATTAAAGATTGGCTATATTATTACAGGTATTTTTTTTGAATGATACCATACCATTGATACTTATTAATATATTCCTATTTCAATTATTTTTCTCAAGCTAGAGCATATTTCTAAGTACAAATATTTGTCCCTGCATGAATCAGATATTTAGAATAAGTAGCTGAATTAAATCTTCTAGGTAACATCAACAAAGTATGTGTTCATATATTTGTTCAGTAAAAAGATATTTAGCCTTCAGAAAATGGGAATCTGACATACTCCTATTTTCTGCAAAATATTTGAAAGTATTGAGCCAACAGCTTTAGTAAGGCTGCTTGTAGCAATCCCAAGCTGAATTTTGGTTCCTTGTCAGATTTCTGTTTCAGATGGTTATAATCTGCTATTCAATACTTCTCAATTTTATTTCATGATTACTATCAAAATATTCTGCAGGACCCTGTCTGGAAAAACTGGTAGGAAATGATTAAAATTGTTTCAAATCATGCATCTTTCAGAAAACTCGGAAGCTTCTCTGGGTGATCTCAAAAACTTAATGAATAATTTGTACCAGTTTTCAGGGAGGATGCTGCTACAAAATATGGAGGCAAAAGCAAAATAAGTACTGGGAAAGAGGGTCTGAAACAGAAATGCATTCATCTGGGTTGGAAGCGAATAAGATAATATCAGGTTAGAGGGACTAGATAATCTCCATCCCAAAATTGTACAGGAAATGTTGCATGACAAAGCAGCTCCAGTAGAAAACAGTTTTAATAAACCATTTGAGCCAACAGTGGTACCATCTGACTGGAAAACAGCAAATGTAATATTCATACTGGGAAGGATTATGAAGGGATAATGCCAACATTATTAGCTTTGAAGATTTTCCCTATCTCCGGCCAAACTATAAATCTAGTTTGGACCAGAGTAGGAGAAAGCCTGCCAGCAGAGAAGAACAGTAGACCCTAATGGCACTAAAGGGACCATCCTTCAAAAGAGGAGGAGTTGCCTGAGACCCAGGTCCTCTTCAGAGAGTAGGAATCTGAACAAGCTAGGGCCATCAGTCATCAAGATATGACAAGGCTTTGTAAACCAGGTATTCTGGAAAACTGCTTTTTGTTTCTGAGTAAATTTATCACTATTACATTAATTTTTTACAAGGCAAAAAAAAAAAAATCCTCAATCCCAGCCCTCTTAGATTTTGGAGGACTCTTTTGCCACTGTATATAGGTATTAAAACTACCCAAAAGAAAAACCACAGGTGTCCAGGCTCATTCAATCAGGCAGAATAACAACAATAAACCTCAGAGTGCAGTAGCCCAAGCCCTCTTCTCCACAGAGGAGAGCTGTGAGCACTGCTGTCCCAGACACACGTGCAGCGACAGGAAAGAAAGCAGTGGTGAAAGGATCCCTGCTGCCTCGACAGTACTGAGACACACCAGCTTTCTACTATGCTGTGGTAGGTATGCTTAGAAGAGATCCTGTGACACCGGCTTCATGGATGTTATGATATACAAGAGGAAGGATGGCTTAGGAGTCAGGCACTGAAAAAGTGCCATGCCAGGGCATAGGAGGTTCTTCTCTATTGCTTCCCTTGGAAAATGGTGGATGTTATTGAGGGTAGTGGCTGCACTGAGGAATTTTCTAATATACTTACGCTGATATAATCCTCTCTGTGGATATCCTTGTTCTGCTGTAGCGGTCTCCACCTGGAACCTTACCTGCTGATATAACTCCTAGACAAGACCATAGTCTCTAATGTGCCCCAGTTACCCATCTATGAAATGAAAATTATGGCACCTCCATCCCTCACAGATATGTCACTAGGATTAAATGCATTATACACTGTGAGGCACTCAGGTATTGTAATGTAGTCCTAGAAGTATGATAAGGTGCAGAGGAGAAAAAGTGTGTGCCTCTGTAAATCATAGCTCTAGCAGTGGCATGTCAAACTCATGGGAAGCAACCAATTGAGCTCGGATCGAGTCTGGGTCATTAGTGGTCCAGTTTGTGTCAGATCTTTTCATGAGACTTTTTACAGCTTTGAACCCTTCTCCAGAGTTTGGAGGGTGGGGGAGTGTGACAGAAACAAAGTTGGAATTGGCTTCCACTTGTATCTGATGCTCTGATTTTAATTCTTAAAGAGAGTGATGGAGAGAGTAGAAGAATTCCCTGTTAGATGGGTGGCCAGATGAACTATAAGTAACTGTAAAAAACTGACCAGAGGGATGCTCTAAGGACAAATTTAAGTCTTAGTGACTGAAAGGGTTTCCAGTCATTTGGATGCTGTAGTGAAAAGTTTCACACAGGAACTCCAGTAATTCAAGATGCATAAGTTCAGAAGAGATACCATAGACCACAGAGATAACAGTGTGTATCCCTGGGGGCCCTGGCTAAGCAGGCCACTAACAAACAGATCCAAAAGATAGTGAATGCCACCATTCTGATAGTAACAACATTGAAAGAAAAGGAAAACATTTCGTCTTCTTTTGATGAGGTGAGACAACAGCTCAGGACCTCAGGATCTGAGGGGCCAGACAAAGAAAGGAGGGAAGGCTGGAAGGAGGAAGAAATTTGACTGCAGAATAGACAGAGGAGGTCAGACGATTAACCTCTTATATAGATGTGGTAGGTTGACCCTGGCTGGATGCCAGGTGCCCACCAAAGCCACTCTGTCACTCCCCCTCCTCAGCTGGACAGGGGAGAAAAAATAAAACGAAAGGCTCATGGGTCTAGATAAGGACAGGGAGATCACTCAGTAATTACCGTCACGGGCAAAACAGACTCGACTTGGGGAAAAATTAGTTTAATTTATTGCCACTCAAATCAGAGCATGATAAAGAGAAATAAGACCAAATCTTAAAAAAACAACCAGCCTTCCCCCCACCCCTCCCTTCTTCCCAGGCTTAACTTTACTCCTGATTCTCTCTACCTCCTCCCCCCCAGGCGGTGCAGGGGGACGGGGAATGGGGATTGTGGTCAGTTCATCACATGGTGTTTCTGCTGCTCCTTCCTCCTCAGGGGGAGGAGTCCTCACACTCTTCCCCTGCTCCAGCATGGGGTCCCTCCACGGGAGACAGTCCTTCACAAACTTCTCCAACATGAGTCCTTCCCACGGGCTACAGTTCTTCACAAACTGCTCCAGCATGGGTCCCATCCACGGGGTGCAGTCCTTCAGGAACAGACTGCTCCAGCGTGGGTCCCCTGCCGGGTCACAAGTCCTGCCAGCAAACCTGCTTCAGCGTGGGCTCCTCTCTCCACGGGGCCGTGGGTCCGCAGGTCCTGCCAGGAGCCTGCTCCAGCACAGGCTTCCCACGGGGTCACAGCGTCCTTCGGGCATCCACCTGCTCCATTGTGGGGTCCTCCATGGGCTGCAGGTGGATATCTGCTCCACCATTAACCTCCATGGGCTGCAGGGGGACAGCCTGCCTCACCATGGTCTTCACCACAGGCTGCAGGGGAATCTCTGCTCTGGTGCCTGGAGCACCTCCTCCCCCTCCTTCTTCACTGACCTTGGTTTCTGCAGAGCTGTTTCTCTCACATCTTCTCACTCCGCTCTCTCTGGCTGCAACTGCAACTCCCCTGAAACTTCTTTTCCCTTTCTTAAATATGTTATCCCAGAGGCGCTACCACTGTTGCTGATGGGCTCGGCCTTGGCCAGCAGCGGGTCCGTCTTGGAACCCGCTGGCATTAACTTTATCGGACATAGGGGAAGCTTCTAGTAGCTTCTTACAGAAGCCACCCCTGTAGCCCCCCCCCCACTACCAAAACCTTGCCACGCAAACCCAATACAATAGAGTTCTCCAAAATAAAAGGAGTGTTTGTTGCTATATGCAAAGCCCCCACTATGACATACAACTCGTTTACCCCTAATTTTCTCCCCCCTCAGGGACCTGAGTTTGGTAACTCAGTTTGGAGTTTGGAGGCGGGTCAGATAAGCTGCCAAGACGTTGGCTGATGGGCAGTGATTTTTAGGAAGCAGGTGTTCTACTCTGCCTTGATGCTGCAGAATGAAGCAGTGCATGACAGGGGTGTTGTGCTGCCACCTTAGGGTATGTACTCCAGCAGCCCACTTATAACAATGGGTGCAAAAATCCTTCTTCAAAACAGGTAAATCCTAGCCACCAGGAGGATGTGGCCCCTGTGGAAGATGAGTGCACAGTTATAATCTGAAGTACAAACCTAAACCTGGGATTATGAGAGATTATTACTGGGATTATTCTCATTATATAGATGAGAAAGCAGTAGCACATACAACTTAAATGTAGCCTACTCTTCTCCACTGGTGTCACTCTATGAGACTTCATCTAGATTTGGGATTTTCCCCTTGTTTTAAGGTTTTGGGGTGGTTAAGGATGTGCTGGTCGAATATGGTTTAAAATATTTTAAAATGATGAGCAAGAGCTATTAGAGAAAAGAAAAATCTGAGGCACTGACGAAACAGGAGAATATAAATAAGCTGTCCTTTGCTCCATTCATCGGTCTAAGTGGAGTAAAAGACGCAAAAAATGTAAACTCACGCTGCAGAGGAGGCCTAAACCTTTACAATCTTCTGGTCTGTCCTTCAAGTCTTATTTTCTTCAGCTGCCTATTCTTATTTAGATACCTTCTCATCTAGTTCCGATCTGTGTAAATAAAATTTCTGTCTCTGCCTTACTTCTCTTTATTGTTTCTATGAAAATGGAAAGTCCATTTAAATTCACTGCTATGCTGGATCTCACCCCCCACTGGGGAAGCTGAATGCTAGGGCTCAGTGCTCCTGCCTGCCTTAAGCTCTGCAGATAATCCTTTTAAATGGAGGTTTGAAGAGACAGACTTACTTCTAAAGTGTTTGCAAGGGAGGGGGAAAGCATTTCAGGCCACAAACAAAGGGACCTGCTCATTGTTGGGAACAGCAGAGGGGTTTGGCGTTGCTCTCCCTCCCTCTCCAGCAGCAGTGTACAGCATGGCCACGGTCGTTCTATTTTATACGGAGGTTTTGGCCCTAAAGTTTTTCCCAGCTGGGAAGTTCAACCAGAAAGATTCAGCTGGAATAAGTGCAGGGGAAAATAGTTCCCATACCGGCACTTTTGGAAGCCTTTGGGAGCGTGAGGCGAGAGTCCACCAGGACCCTTTGCAGCGCAAGTGGCCAGAGCATGTGCCCTCTCTTACCGCTCCTAAGCTTGTGTAGAAATGTGAACTGATGCTTTAAGCAGTTTGCTCTGCACATCAGAAGTGGTTTCATTTCAGCTTATTGTGAAAAGATTTCAATAATTAAATTGATACTCTTGAGTTAAGGGTTACGTATTTTTCTATGATTATTGTAACTGTTAGCTAGGATAGCAAGTAAGAGGCTCTTCAGAGAGATGTTTACGTGTGTGTGTGTGTGTCTTTACATATGTTTCTGTGATTGGAAACTACTTTGTACCGAAAATAGAAGTATATTAAAAGAGAAGACGTTTTAGCCTCTGTAGATTTGATGCAATAGTGTTAAGCTTGCTTTATAGGCTCCATTTATGAGTATGCTGAAAAATTAACTTTTATCCTCCTACAACATACTCTCTGCAACTCTAAATTAGAAAAAGAGACAGATTAATGAGGTGAAATATTAACTCTGGAGTGTAAGAATTGCTACCCGTGGACATGTTTGTTCATTTAAAACCAATATTTTCGTTCTATCAGCAGCAAAGAAACTCTTTGCCCTTATTGTAACACCGAGGATGGGAGAGTTCATCCAAATTAAGCACTGCTAGTTTTTAAAAGACACTGTCAAGTGGGGGCAAGGGCAGCTTTGATGCCACCTTCTGAGTTTTCCGATTGCTGTGTGAACTTAAGGGAAAAAAAGAGCGAAGTGTATCAGGTATTTTTCCCCCTTGATAAAATTTCCGTGCTTTTTCGTCGTGATCTGTCTAAACAGCTCTCGTGAGGAGATGCATGCTGGAGCAGGAGGGAAAAACAGCTTTCATCAAGGATTTTAGTCAGCCGCTTCCGCAGGCGGAAGGTCCGCGCGCCGCGCCGCGCCGCCAGGGGGCGCTCCGGATCCCGCCACAGCGGGGCAGCGCGGCGTGACCCGCCCCGGGGCGTGGGGGTGGGATGGGTGGGACGCCCGAAGTCCCTTACCTTCCCCTCTGAAATGATAGAGAGGGATTAATCCTGCCTGGAGGAGGGCTACGGCCGTTCCTATGGCAGCTGCGGGAAAACGGCAGCCGTAGTTTTGGAGGAAAATGACACGCGAGACGTGCGTGGGGAGGAAGGCTGAACCGGCCCGCCGTGGCCCCGGCTCTGCCGGGACTAGCTGCCGCAAGTCCCGTTCGCGCTGGGGGCGGCTGTCCCTGAGCCAGTGGCGGTGCGGGGCAGCGGGGCCTTGATGCCGCCTCTTCCTGGGGTCAAGGTTTCCACTCCCGCCCGTGGCACCCCTTAGGCTGCAGCCTATGGAGACATTGCTGGGGTTTTTTTCCCAGGTCTCGCTGTCCGGTCCAAAATGTACCCCTCAAATGATGATAACTTTCCCAGTCGTGTGGTCCACAAAAGTGTTTGCATTGGTATTTTTGCACAAATACTAGTTTGCATTAAATTTTGGTTTCCAGGGGTTCTTGCCTTTAAGTTTGCTTTTAAATCAGGCACCCCACTCCCTGCAGTCAAGCAAAATTCATCTCCCCCAACAGCCCAACCTATTAGGTTAAAAATATGCAGAATGACACAACCATTAATCAGATTTGCACCTACTCTCACTTGTCCCCCACCCCCAAAAAAAAGTCCCAGACCACCCAGAATTTCATTCCTGTTACTTACAGGGAACAGTTCCTGGCTTACGGTGTCCCCTGCGTCATGCCCCGGTGCCATCAGGGACTGCTGTGCGGTGCAAGCCACAACGTGCCTGTGAGAGCGCTGGCACTGCGGCCAAGCACTGCCGGCCTTTGCCTGAGCCTTGGCCCCACTTAGTTTGTGGGTATAGACATAGTGGCTGAGCCTTGTTGTAAGTCATCCTCAGTGAAGTTGCCAGCCATTTATTGTGCACACTGTAACACTGAATTTAATTAGGGAAATATCTCAGTAGCTTATCTCAAGAGAGTGATGAACACATACTGTCTATATAGCCCGTGTATGGTAACAAAGGAGATATGTACAGCGCGCTTCCACCTGAAGCACTTGCTGAGGTTCCCCAACAGCACCATGAAACTCTTAACCTGGGCAGAGTTTCGGATGCCACTAGGCCTCCGAACTAGCGATTTTCATTACATCTTGCTTCTGTAAGTGTTTAGGGTGTTATTCTGCTGGTGTCCGTGAGTGTCTGTGGGGGTGTTCCAGCACGCAGTTAGGTGTGAGAGCAGAATCAGCCCTCTGGACTTGTAAATTTTTTAGCTGTATGTTCAGAATTCACCGTAGTTATACAATTTAAAGTAGTAGTGAGCGTTTGCATGTGTGAAAAGTGTTAGGTAAGATGTCTCAGTGTGTACCAGATACTGTTTCATTTTATTTATGGCATGGAATAATTGAAAATGTCAGTGACATGATGTACGTAATGTGGGTAGCCAGGACATCTAGGGAATAACATCTGTTTTTTAAAGAAAGATCTGTATTTTTTTCAGTTAATCAACCTAGGAGATGTGAATATACCTCATTTTTCTTGGATCCTCTTCTCTAATTCTTTTTTTCTGTTACAATATTTTGTTTCTGGCAGGAGACCTTCAATATACTTATGCCTTATACGTAGACAAATGTATATACAGCAGAGAAAGAGTGTGTATAAAAGTGATCAATATTTAAGCGCTTATATTTAAGAAGCAGGAAAAATATCCTTATCAGTTTTACCAATGGCATCCCCTCTTTCAAAATGAAAAAATACAGATAAGAGGTTTTCAAAGTAGCCTGCGGGCGTTGTGCACAGAACTCCTGGAAGGCAATTCCTCGTGTAAGTTAAGGGGATTCTGTCAGCTGTTGATCTTGCTTTCGCTTTTAAAGTTTGTAAAGCAAGTCATGTGGGTTGCCCAGTACTTTTGTGTGCTTGGAGTGAACCACATCAAATGTTTGTGTGTTGTTGGCTTTTTTGTCTCTACAGTTTGGTCCAAAATTTTATTGAGTAGGGAATGCATAAGTCCATTAAACTATTGTTTCTGAAGGACTTAGTGATCTGTTTTCTACTGAGTCATACAAACGGTTTTTGTGGGTTTTGAAAACAAGAGACTGAAAGGCAGCCTTTTGTTGAATTGAATTGTGTTTTGTTGATTTTAAGTCATGAACTGTTTGTACTCATGTTAATTTTGAAGAAAAACCATGCTTTTTCTTTACAACGTGGAAGTGCAGAACTCAAAATTATTTAACAAAATTCAGTAAGTTACTAAAAAGTATAAATATACAAACGATGTTTACCCAAATATTTGGATTAGTGTTCTGAGAAGCTGACACCCCCCATGAACTGCACTAAGAATACAAGTTGTATAACTAGCATATTCCAACCTCCAAATGTCTTTCATGTCAATATGAGAGATACCATCAGGCACTCTGAAAGCACCAACCTATTTATAAAGATACCATCAAAAAACCTGCCTGATGCAGCTGACTTATGAATCAATTATCTGGACTTCACCAATGATATATCTGTTCTGAATTTTAGAGCCATATGTTTAGAGCAACACTGTACGCAGGTAGGCTATTCACCATCCCAACAGGGTTCTTATCTTCATGTATAGGCCTGTCAAAAAGAGAGAGAAAAATATCCTAACTGTAGGACCTGTTCCCCAGAAATAGTTTGTTTAGGGAAAAAAAAAAAGTTTGTGGATATCAAGTTATATATAACTGGAGGTAGAAGAAAAGATTAATCAGGAGTAGCGTGTATGGGTTGGTGCTGACAGCAGACAATAAATTTAATTTATTTGAAAACTACTGAAAATGGTCAGTTAGATTTGTATTTTTAAAAAAGGTTTGTCTTATGTGTTTGAATGACTTAACAGAGAGACAATTTTTTTTAGCACAGAATTTAAGCTATTGTGGGAAAGCATAAACAATCCTACTTGCACACTGAGGCAAATAATTCTGCAGATATTTCTGTGGACATTAAGGCCTAATGAAGAACTTCACAAAGGCAACCATCTAAACTGTTGTGTCTTGCCTCTTTTCAGTTCACGCACCTTCATTCCCTTGGTCCCAAATCCTGTCTCCATTTCTGGACACATTTGTAAATTCAGTGCCTTTGTATCACTGTGCTTATGCTCTGTCAGAGATTTGCTACTGCTTTGACAAAGCTGTATTGAAAAGGTAGATAAAGGGTGTTTGTGAAACTCTTTATGTGCAGGACCTTATGCCAGTTGTTACTTCTTGCATTGCCCTTGCAGCCAGAGGCTCCAAGCTACAGCCATGTAAACAGCTAAGCGCCTTGTCCTCGGCTGCCTGCAAAGTAACAGGCGAGGCAGCTGAGGTTGGGAGTACAAAGTGGCACAGGTTGCTGAAGCAACTTATCCAAGGTCACTCTCTCTCTGTTTCAGTTTAATTTGTTTACTTCTCTGAGGAGATTACGGTGTTGAGCTGTTGGACTGAGTATTAACATTTTCCGAGTTCTCATGGGAAGTCTAAGTTGTTACACGCCGGCAACTAGAAGTGACAAAGCTGGCACATCGTACCAGCCCACAGGAGTCCGCTCATCTTCCTTCCCGTAAGAGTCATATCTGCACTTAATCAGTCAGAAAAATATCCTGCCGCGTTACATGACACAACTGCTGTTCTTTGTTGGTGAATAGAATAACTCAGAAGAAAATAGCGGGACTGTGTGGATAGTTGGCAAGTGAACTAATGAAAACATGGCAAGTTTTAGATTGGAATTTCATATATGACATGGAGGTGTATTTTTCTAAAGTTACTGGAGATAATGATTATGCAGTTTGAGACAGGTTTTCAGAGGACAGGTGTTTGATACTTTGGCAAATCAAGTCTCCTGAAAGGTGTAGCAAACAGTATATCAGGCTACTCCCCCTGCTTCCACTCCCCCTCCCCAAAAAAGAAAACACATGGAAGTTGTATTACCGGCTTTCTGAAGATCTGAGTTACTAACTAGGTATAACTGGTGACTTTTTATGTCTTTTTATGATTGGTAACTGTATTTGGGATGGGAGAAGAAAAACTACCTGAAAAAAAGCCGTAAATCTAGATTTCTTTTGCTAATATAATAAATTACTGCAGATTATAAAATGGACATGGGCTCCCACTTGTAAATACGAACATACTGATAATTTGAGGTGACTGATATTTGGGTATGGATTGGAAAACGTGGCTTGGGAAAACTTGTTCTTTCTCATTAACTAAGTGATACCAGTTTCCTGGAAGCTGTATTCATTCAGTACTGGTGATAATACTGTCCCTAACCCCACAAAACAACCTAAAAAGCAAGATGCCACATGATCCTGTCCATATAATCTAGTCACGGTTTCTGTTTCAATTACATATAACTTTCTACAGGCAGGAACTTTAAAGATAACCTCTCGCTAAAGAAAAAACAACAACAACAAAAAAAAAGATGACTATAAATATTCTCATCTAGTGACCTTATCAGCATATGGAATTCATCATTTACGTTGAAGTAAGATTCTTCCCTGTGGATGGAGATTGTCCACCACAAAATCTATGGAAATTGTGACTATAAGTAAACTCCCCAAAGAGATCTGAAATGGTCCCCGGGTCATGTCTTGAGCCTTTCTACATAGGGTTAATTCTAGAATTTATTAATAGCTTGGGATTTATAAGTGGTATGCATGTTGTATGAGACAGGTTGGGTGCCTTCCTTCTGCAAGGTGGTCTGTACCCAAGCTCCATCCAAAGTCAGTAGGAAGCTGCAAGGGCTTTAAAGCACCTCTGCATTCTGGCCATTTAAGCATTAATGGATTTGAGGAATTAAACAGCATCAAGCATAGCAAATATTGACCTCTCCTCAGAAAATATTTACCATCTCATTTATTGTTGTATGTCCCCTGCACTAGGATGATATGTTGACATTAGCAGCTATGATTTGCTAGGTGCACTAATGTTCTAAATTGACAAACTCAGCTATTTACTTAAAGGCCCCTTGGATTGATTTCTAGATGCTTTGCTCACTGTAAAGGCATCTGTTCCATGTTAAAATGTCACTTTGGTTTTAGGTATTTCTGGCTTTATAGCGTAATTTTGAGCCTCATTTATTTTATATTAACAACTTGCCAGTTTTGTGAGTAATAATATGGCAAGTGTTTGTATACATGAGGCATGTTGTAAGCTGAACATTTCCAAGCCTTGTTTAAAGAAACATTTGAAGTAGCACACAAATTTTGCAAATTGGGAAACTGAGGCATAGGGCTATAAAGGGTTCACTGTGATAAGTTTTCACAGTAGCTAATCCCCCTTTTCATAAAACACTTAAGGCCTTAGTCACTTGAAAAGTGGAGTGTTGGCCTTCCATGTAGTCAGGAGTTCTGAAACACTTATTTTCTATATAGAATCTGTGTTTCCTGATTTTCAGAACCTGGATCTACAATCTAACAGCTAGTGTTTATTTCCCACATCTCTTTCTCTGCCCATTGCTAGAGCTCCTAACTATTTATTCTGTAGAATAGTCAGAAAGCAGAAAAAATTCTTCCTGTCGTAATGCTTTGTTCTGCGAGAGCCATTCTGTTTGAAATTAGGATAAGCACAGAGTCCATCATTTAACATTCTCATGTTGTATTTTGGTTCACCTTTACCTACCCATCTGTGACACTCAGAGGAAGCTGGAAGAAAGAATTAGGAAGAAGAGAAAGGGTCAGCTGACAGAAGCTGATCAGGCCAATTACACATTCCTTTGCTGTGATTTGAAATGAAATGTAGCACAAATGCCAGATCTATCCTGCATTCTCAGGCTATCCAGCTTTAAAAGCCTGTCACTTAAGCTCAGACTATAGAAACACAAGAACTGGTCAAGATGTCATTCATAAAATGCTTTATGCTTTGCTTCATAAAGATTGGGTGATAAAGAAAAATACACAGGTCAAGGCTTAACACAGGTATTTACAATGAGGAAAATATTTGGACTTCTCTTCTGTTTCTGTCCCAAAGCCCCGAACAGAAAAAGGGTTCTTCCCTTAAACCTCTCCCCAACTGCCTGGAAAACACCTATTTTCTCCATTAAAGAAGAGCTTTGAAAAGAGTGTTGAAGTGATTCACAAAGACAGAATCAAGCAGAAGTTGGTACACAGTGTAATTATGGAGAGCACATGTTTTAATGGTGATAGTCTATTAAGTTTTATAATCTGAAATCAGTGACATTTGCAATAATTATTATTAATAGCCCAGTTTCTTACTAGTCATATTTAAATGGAGCTTTATGGCTTAACTAACTAAAGTAATCAGCTTCCAATGGTGTATTATATTAGCCTAAATCATAGAACAGTTGGGGTTTAAGATGTGTGTTCAGTTGCTCTCTCTACTTATTATGCTGTAAATAAGGTAAAAGTAAGTCTCAACACTATTTACCCTAAATTACTCAGATGTCACTAATGGAAAGACCCACTGAAACCCAGATATAGTTTTCCATAAAGTAGGAGGAAAGACTGTGGCTGTTTGTGACCCTCCATTGAACCTGAGATTATGCGAGCCGATGCACAGCATCTTGATGCCAGTCAAGAGATTTTCAGTGATTCCAGCACCTTGGGATTGAGTCTCTCACCTCCTAAACCTTGCATAACATGTTCTCTAGATGTTGTGCCACCACTAGTTTCTTCAGTGCGGACATCTTTGCTGGGAAGACTGCTGCTAGTCATCTGAGAGAAAATAAATGAGATTCAAAGCAACAAGAATCATGCAGGTGAACAGAGGCTTATGAAAAATGAGTACAGCAAAGGACAATTTGGAAGACTCCTCTCAGAAACGAGTGGTGGGCCGAAGTGCCTGTCTGTGTCCTAGTCACACCTGCTGGGGACTTGAGAACTTCGTGTAGTTTCAAATTGTCTGAGGATCTTACAGAAGCTCTTTTGATGCAGCAAGGGCTGATATGCTTTAAGGAGCCACTGGGAACAGTTTTTCTGAATAGAAAGGTGACACCTTAAGAGCCATTTGTTTTCTTTTTAAACTGTAATCATGCTTTTATCAAAGGCTTTCCTTGGAAACTGTTTTATTTCTTAATAGCCACACAGACAGCATTAGCTGGTCTCTTTTAAATAGTTTAAATGTTAAATTCAGAGTAAAAAGGTTGCTATTCTGTGGGGGTTCTTGTTGTTGATGTTTGGGGTTTTTTAAGGACATATAACATCCAGAACACTTTCCCTAAGGCCATTTCTGGATTCGATGTAAGCAGAGACTATCCATTCAAAGAGATAGATCAGAACCTTTTGTAACAATAAGTGAAATAATTCTTAAGAGGTAAGAAACTAATTGACTCTTCAAATCCACTTTTCTCAAAGGAGTTAACATCTACAGGATGCATGAAAACAGCTTGGTTTTTTCTTCACCTTTACTAACCTGGCATCTCTCTTTTTTTAACTTGCCTGTGTGTTTTGCACCTATTTTAAGTGAATTAAAGATGAGCAATTCACAGAAGTAATGCATTTTCTGTCGGGCCATTACCGCTTGTTTTCTCAGCATGTTCTGCAGATCCATCTAAAGAATGGATCCTGTCATTGCAAAAATCGATTGGTGTGCAAGGTGGTCGGTATTTACTGACAACAGATAGTTAGCACTTTAGTAAATATAGAGTGTAAAGGAGGTACTCAAAATATGGTTTTGTTGGTCTATATTTGGGTCTGTTAAATGGTGCTTTGTGTTATAGGTAGTTGGTGAACGTCAAGATTTGTATTCATTCTAGATGTTGCATGCTACAATGCCTATTAGTATCTGTGTACCTGGCACATCTGTCAATTTTGTGTCTTAACCTCTGGGTCTGCTACAAAAAATATGCTGTATGCCAAATGTAAGTGGAGTGGGACAAGACTGTGTTTGGAAGACAAATGTCAGAGCTGAAGTGAAGGCAGAGTTATCCTATCACAATGGTTTTTGAATATCATGTAATAATTGATATTCTAGATATTCTTATTTTCGTACTTGTTAAGACATACTCATTTAGATCATTTTCATCTGGTTGTCTTAGCTTTCATTAGGAGTAACCTGAAATTCTTTGTAAGTATCCTTGCAATAGGATATTGCAAGGAAGAGGAAGAAGTTTGTAGCTGTCATATGACCAGACACGTCTCCGTGACTATTCTTAAGGACTTGCTGGTGATTGTCAGTATTGTCCAACCAGGTGGTCCACAGAAAGTATCCTTCTAGCTCACTGGCTTTCTTTTAGACAGGCAGAAATATCCCACTAGCTCGGAGCTTAGAAGCTATGCTATCTCTGCTGCAGCTCTGAGAGGTGAGCAAAGAAGGATGTACGTAACAGAATCGTATGGCTGGACAGGATAGCTGGAAGTCATCTAGTCCAATCCCTGCTCCAATCAAGACTAACTTTAGAGTTAGATCAAGTTGCTCAGAGCATTTTACAGTCAAGTTTGGAACATCTCCAAGGACAGAGGTTTCACAACGTTTCTGAGAAACTTGTTTCAATACTTAACCACTCTCATTGCTAATTTATTTCCTTATATCCAGTTGGAATTTCCCTTACTGCTCCTTGTATCTGTTGACCCATGTCCTTTTGCTGTGTACCTCTGAGAAGACGGTGGTTCTGTCTTCTCTATAGCCCCCTAGTAGGTAGCTGAAATGGGCAATTAAATCCCACCTTAACTTTCTCTTCTCCAGGCTAAATAAACCCATTTCCCTCAGCCTCTGCTCACACATCATCTGCTCTAGCCCCTTAACCATCTTCATAGCCCTGTGCTGAACTAACTCCAGCCTGTTTCTCTTGCACTGGAGGGACAGAAACTGCACAGTCTTCCAGAAGCAGCCACACAAGTGCCAAGTAGAGGGCAATCTGCTCTTTCCTTAATCTGCTGAATGTGTTCTTACTAACACAGTCCAGGATACAACTGGCCTTCATAGTGACAAGAGCACACTGCTGACTCAAGTCCAACTTGTCCACTAGGACCACCAACTCCTTTTCTGCAGAGTTGCCCTCTCATCTGCTCGGTCCGCAGCCCATACTGTTGTAGGGAGCTATTCCATCCTAGATGTAGGACTCCACATTTGTTTTGCTGAACTTCATGAGGCTCTTTGTTGGCCCAGTCCTCCAGGTTGTCTCTGTCTCTTTCCAGGAGTCTCTCTGAATGGCGGCCTCGCAGTATCTCAGCCCTTGCCCCCAACTTGGTGTCATTCACAAACTTGCTGAGGGTGAGTTGCAGGGGCTGTCAATGAAGATGCTACATACTGTCAGTCCCAGTATCAGTCCCTGACAAATGCCTGTAGAGACCAGCCCTAGTTAGACTTTGAACCACTGAGCACTACCCATTGAGCCTGACCATCCAGACAATTTTCCATAGTCCTCCTGTCTAGTCCATCTCTCCAGTGTGCTTTTGACTGTGTCAAAAGTCTTGTGAAATTCAAGGTAAATTACATTCACTGCTCTGCCCGCATCCACATAGACACCAATTTCATCATAGAAAGTGATCATGTTGGTCAAGAACAATTTTTTCCTTGGTAAATATGTACTGGCTGTTCCTAGTCATGTTCTTACCCTTTACGTGTCTGGAAATGGCTTCTAGGGAGACTTGCTACATAATCTTCATAGGGACTGAGGTGAGGGTGGCCACCTCAGCCAGGGGGCCACCTCCCTGGTACAGCTCTTACTGAGGACAACTGGGAATTGGAGGAAGGAGGGTTGGGATCTTAAAATAGAATCTTACAACTTCAGAGGCTTGAACATAGTGCAAGAAATATGAAAGCACATGCAGTTAGCTAAGCTGGATTCAAGTGTGCAGTTTCCTCATCAGTGAAGAAAATAGTCGAGATACACCCTAGATATGAAGTCAACTTTAGATAGTCATTTCAAATTGAAAAAGAAATGTTCTCCAGATTTACAGTCCATGTGATTTCTTTGATCACCTCTTTTCATGTACCCAGGGTGAAAATGGAAAAACTTGGGCATGAAGAATTGCAAGTTCAATTCCTAACTTGACTTTCCTTACAGAAGTATCTGTATAAAATGAAGATCATTTTGTGACAGTGAAATGGGGGAAAGCTGAAAATTTTAATATTGAATAGTTAGAAAAATTGCCACCAACAACTGGTTATTTCAGTAGAACATTTTTTTTTCATTGCTAAAAGTATTATTGATTTCTGCTGTATTTTTTTTCTCCGTTTGAAAAGTACAAAACCCTTAAATAATTTGAGTTTTCCCTTATTCCTCAGAATTGTGGCATATGACTGATAACTGCCTTTAGAACTCCTAATAGCTAAATTACAATTATTATGCAAAGACCTACAATAGACAGTTATATGGATTGTTAAATGACTTTGCCTTTTTTGCAAACCATAATCATTTTCCTTTATTAGCTGAAGGATTTCATAATTTAAGGAAGATGAGAACCTATAAGTCACACTTTCAAATAAGGAACATGGATATTGCAAACATTAAATTCTCCCATAAAAATGTTAAGGCATCATTAAACTAGGATCAGATTAATACAATTCAGTCAACTCTAGATAGATATCTCCTGTAATAGGCTGAAACAATACCTAGTGATATAGGATGTATAAGATTTTACTACAACCAATTTATAAACCTATAAAACATACAGGTATCACTCAAAGCCATCATTAATTTTGCATGCCTTGTATTAAATCAAGTGAGTTTGGTAAGGAAAAATATTCCCCTCCCTTACTGTATCTCCCTTTCTATTGTTAGCTGCTATCATAGCATCTTACTTCTACCGTAAGTCGGATGAGAGATGCCTTCTGGTAGAGGTTGACCTGAGAATCTGTGCTTGATTTATCCATCTGTTTAGGTGTCTGAAAGATTTTTAAATGAATTTTCAGGGCATAATTTAGTTCTCACTTGTACCACTGTAAATCTGGAGTCATGCTGTGTTTGTTCCAGAATAACAGCAAGCAGGATTTGACCCTGAGTTTAGTCAAATTAAAAACAAAGGCTTGCATCTCTTCTACTCAGCTGGGCAAAGGAAAGGAGATAGCTGGGGAAAAAGAGGGTTTGGACTACAGGCTCTGTGCGTGTTCCTTCCAAAGGTACAAGGTAGCTCTGTGGATCTGGAGAAATGGCAATTTCAGAAAAGCGGGATGGAACCAATGAGGCAAGTGCTTTATTTATCAGTGCGCCTTCCCAATCCTTCGAGTGCATACCTGCTGTGAAGAGTACAGCTGAGATTGGACTGGACTGCTTCTAATTCCTAACCTGCTCATTCAAATTTAGCTTAGATGAGTTTTCACGTGATTCTCAACAGGGCCCATGTGGAATATGTCTGTGTTACTTGGACAGTAATTTTGGCCCAAAACATTGCCTAGTAAGCAATCCGTGACCAAACAGATTTGGTGCAAAACCAATCTTTCATTTAGGGTAACGGGAAGAAAAAATACTAGTTAATAGCAGAGGAGGGTGTTGCTGGCTACGGTGTCCTCTTATGAACAATCTTCAGAACTTCTCTCAGACCAGCATCTCTCTTTCTCCTGTTCTGCATGTAGGCGTACTTACTCTGTGGCCAAAGTGGAAATGGAGAAGTTCCGTTACACGGTCCATGTATGTTATCTATTCGTCTTGTGACTTATGCCTGACAAGTGCTAGTACACACATTCAAAGTGTTGTGTATATTGCCTTACTTTGACCTCTGTTCGGGTATACTTGTATTTGAATATGTTAGCATGGATTTCCAAAAACAGAGCAGATTTATCACATGTGCATTTGTGTGTGCATATGGAAAGAGAAGAGAGAGGGAAATGTTTCTCCCACGCCCCCCGCTTCCTCAGACACGTATCAGTGCATTATGTTAAAAATAGATCAGGGCATGATAATAAGCTGTATTATATCTGTTCTATGTATTAATAATCAAAGCGTATATACCCTCTGCTACTAAATTCATCACAATAAGATCCAGAGGTTGAAGCTGGACTGAAAAGAAAACAACAGAAAGGAGAAAGAGTAACTTGCTAAACTGAGCACAGCTGGTGTGGCTCCTAGGAGACTTATAGCAGCAGTACAGACAAAATCTCTTCAGAGGCACTGTTTAATGGCTAGATGGGAAAAAAATTAGTTTAACTAGTTCTGTGAAGCCAGACTGGACCATTCACGAGAGACAAACTTGTATATATTGGCCTTTTTTTTAACATAGGCTAAACTGCATGCACCCTGTACGCTTAGAGAGAAACACCGACATGCATAATAGTAGTGGTTTGTAAATCTGTATTAATGATCAAAAATGCAAGCAAACAGAAGGAGATTTCAAACATTGTAAAAGAGTATAGATTAGTTCCTTTGTAAAGCTTTTCCATTTGCATCTAAGATAAGTTACGTGATTTAGCTCAGTATTTGCAGTATTCACTGAGGTCTGTGTAGGACAGAGCCCAGACTACCTCAGTCATTTATTGAATCATCTAATGCAATTGAATTCTGAGTGACAGCTGAAATTATATGTAGTTAGTAAAAAATGTTGTTGTATTTAATCATATAATTGTGCATCCATTTAGATCAGCCCAGCAATCATAAGAACCCTTATACACAAGTATCTTTACCTATGTGACTCGTCGTTAGTAAGTAGGAAAGCTCACTCAGAGGGCATTCTCATGCAGAGAATTTGAAGAATGAGGCCTAGCGATATGCTAGCAAGACACATTTCTAATAATCCATTATTGTAGATGAGGATTGTGTTTAAATTAGTTTTTTTGCATGCAGCCATCTTGTTGTGAAGTAAAAGATGCTACCCTGGTGATATCTCACACGGAAGAAACTGTGAAGCAATTTCTGTTATATTTTACCAATGTAACTGTATAAGGGGGAAAAAAGTGTAAAATAATATTTCAGCCTCGATTCCAGCCTAGGTCCCCATTGAACCTTTCCTGAACTGCCCTGTCAGTACATTCTCCCACTAACAACTTCTGAACCTGTTAGTAAATATCAGCCAAATTTGATAGAGGAAGTAAAGTTTCAAAATGCATTGTCTTCCCCTAAGATTCATGAAAAAAAGTCTCAGAATATAACGCAGAGACCCAGATTAGCACTGTCAGTGAGGGAAAGGCATTTACAATTCAGCTGCTGCATATACTCTATAGCAGCAGCCATCTGGTCCATCAGCAACATGCATACTTCTGGGCTTCTCATACCGTGGTTTGGATACTGTAGTGCTGTAATAGCTGGAGATGTGATAAGAAACTGGTGTGACTGTGGCCTCACATCAGTGGTCTAAAGGAAGTAGCTCACTGAACAACATTGTTGTTTAGTTAAACTTCCTGTTTAATGAAAAATTTTAAGATTAGAGCCATTTGGTGCAAAATCCTCCAGTGGCAAAGAGGACATTCAACGGCAAATCAAGGCGTAAGTGATGCAGAGATTTTATGCTGTCCATTTGCAAGTAGGGAGCTTGGTTCATTCCATATGGCTGGTAATTGCTATCAGAATAAGTCACAAGAAGTGAGTTGATATCGTTGCTGACACACGAATTGTTGAAACATGTTTTCCAAGTCAGAAAACAACCCATTAGTTGAATCACTAGCTTGGGAGTCAGGAGACCTGATTTACCTTTCTGCTCCACCTTAGGGTCTTGGAGTTACCATAGGCAAGCATTTAAAATATGGCTTTGCTGCAGACTGCAGTGAAGCATCAAGGTCTGCTAGTTAGTTTTTAATGAGCTAGCTTGGAAGCAATCTGTGGCAGTACTCAGTTAACTTATCTTCGGCTTCATTTCCAGTTCATCCATTAATTTAACATGTGACAGCTGGATTTCAGGGTGTTTCATGAAGTTCAGCAGGGATCAAATATAATCCAGCACCCTGATCAATCATATGAAATAAATTTAGCATTAAATGACCCAATGGTCATCTCAAGTTAGATGTTAATTGTCTAACCATAGGGACTCAATTGACTTGGTAAAGTAGGACAGATGGGCTCTGTAGTGCTGAAGATGAAGGGCAAAATAGCTAGCAAAGAGCCCCAAGACGCCATATTTGGAACATGATTCATCTCACCTAACTTTAGAGATCCCCAACCCTAATTACCCTTATAGTTGGTGGAGAGTTTAATGCCTTTTGGAGAGTGATTCATCTATGTTATTTGAGGCATCACCTTGATGAGGTGAATTGTTTGGTAGAAAGGCATCCAGCTGAGATGGGAATCTAGAAGCAGACCTCTGTATTGGGCCAGGTGAATCCAACCTTGGACTCTTTCCAGTAAGTGACCTTGCTTATTTAAAGATTGAAGTAGTGTATCGGTACTACAGCTTACAGGTAAGAGAAGAAACACTCTTGCCTAACTCTGCCTTAGCTCCCTGCCCTGTCTCTGTCATGTTCTGGGGATAATACATTCAGGAAGCTGTAGAAAGACAAAGTGGAGGTCAGACCTCTTATCAGACCAATAGGTGTAACTGGGAAAATGATAAGAAGCTTTCAAGCCCTTCTTGAGGATATTAATATGCGTGGACGGTATGTTAACAGGAAACCTTTCAGCATCTTAGATGAGACAGCTGAACTTTATTTCAGTGAAACAGCTGAGCTCAGAAGTGTCAGTCATGAGAAAAACCTTATCAACGTTTGCAGTTTTGTTAGTAAGGATACTGTCAAATGAAGCCTATGAAATATCATATTGTTAAGCTCAGCACAATCGATAGCAGAATTTTATAGTTTTGGGAGGCAGGAGGGTTTTTACCTGTACTTGGTGATCAGCGTTCTTGGGTTTATTAGCATTGATGTTTCAACCTGAGGAGAAGCTAAAAGGCTTCATTGCTCACCGAGGAGGATGAAGTGTGAGCAAAAAGCCACGAGAGGGAGCTGTTAGAAGCAGTAAAGCTGTCGGGTTTCTCCTCAGTAAGCGGCGCGTTACTTTTAAAAGGCACTCAGCAAAAGACTGTTAAAACTTTCAGAGGCTCACAGCATCTTTAAAATAAAGTTTCTTCTGGGAGGGAACTCGCCTGAAAAGTTAGAAATCTCCATTTGAAAAAAAAAAAAACCAACAAAAACCCACAACCAAAAACCTGTGTGAAGCCTATTTTAAAAGTTGTGTCTACTAAAAATGAAATCTTCACTGGATACTACAATGCCTATAATTTTAAGGTCAAACGTTTTAATTTCTGCTTCCTTTATATTTATTTCAAGTAGTAAAATACATTATGTAATATAGATATGATACCATTTTGCTGCTGAATATGAACATAGGAGTGGATGAGAGGACAGACCTGCTTAGATCATTTAGCTCAAGCCCCATGATAACAGCTCCGTTCTCCACTTGTCTTGCTTGTAGTACATATTTCTCTGTACTGTTAGAGGCCTCCACTGGAAAAACTCTGGATGTTTTACAGAGTTCAGCAGGAATTAAACGCATATCAGAACCCCTAGCCAGTCTTAAAAAATGAATGTAGCAGTAAATGGCTCAAGTCATGTCAAATATATAGGGCTAAACGTGGATATTAATTATATAACCAAAGGGACTCAATTTACTTTGTAAAGCAATTAAAAGAAGACAGAAACTTAGAGTCTGTTTCTGGAAAAGAGTAATGTCTGTTTAAAAATAACTTCCTACCCAGAATAGCCTGCCTGTCTCACATAATATCAATTAGGCGGGGGGGGAAGCACTTAGGCATTTGCAGCACTGCTTCTTTATGGAAAAATCAAACCCAAGTTTTAAAACAATAGAAGCTGACAGTTAGGTGCCCAGATCCACATCTAGGCATGTAAACAAAGGCTTTGGTTTTCAAACTGGCTGAACAGCACATCAAAATTTAGCTTCCCCTTCGTTTTATTCCCCACGGGCAGGTGAAGGCTATGAAGAGGCCTGTGTTCCTGTGAACAGGTTTAAGGAGGTAGAGGGTTCATTTTTATAAGATAGAGTACAGTTTAATATTGCTCTGGATTATTCTAGTAGTGTGGTAGTCTGTCTCTTTTTTTTTTTTTTTTTTTTTTAAATTTATTTCTTGTTTCAGGGCAGATAGGCAAGGATTCCTTTCAAGCATATTAATCAAAGCTGGAGTTTGTTTCTCTATCTGTAAGCAAAGTAGATATGTATGAAAACTTCATTAACCTAACATACGTGCTCCAACAGGCATCTTGATGGAAAATTAGCATATTCTTGGCTACTTACTGCACTTTAGTTTTGCTTTGAGTGGTATTCATAATACGTTCTTGTTTATAGTGTACCCCTGAAAATACCATTGAATGATCTGGATCCAACTGTCAGTGACAGCATCATACCTGTTCAGGCCAATAGCCACAGCATCCATCCCTCTCTCTGCCTTCTAGATGGACAGAATGCCAGGACCAGACATCTTCAAATATCTGCTGGTGCACCATCTTCAAAGCAGTGTAGTCACATAAGCAGAAAGGAAAGCAACCAGACTGTCCCTGCATGGCTCACAAGGTCTTTGCACTTTGCTGTTCACCCTTCCATCTGTCCTGGTTTTGGCTGGGATAGACTTAATTTTCTTCTTAGTAGCTGGTACAGTGCTGTGTTTTGGATTTAGTGTGAGAATAATGTTGATAACACGCTGATGTTTTAGTTGTTGCTAAGTAGTGCTTATCCTAAGGTAAGGACTTTTCAGTTTCCCATGCTCTGCCAGCAAGCAGGTGTGCAAGAAGCTGGGAGGGAGCACAGCCAGGACAGCTGACCCCAACTAGCCAAAGGGTATTCCATACCCTAGAATGTCATGCTCAGTATATAAACTGGGGGGAGTTGGCCGGGAAGGGCGGATTGCTGCTGGGGCACCGGTCAGCGGGTGGTGAGCAATTGCGTTGTGCCTCACTTGTCTTCTTGTCTTGGGTTTTACTTCTTTTTTTTGTTATATTCCTTTTCATTACTATTATTTTTATTATCATTATTGTTAGTATTATATTTTATTTTACTTTAGTTATTAAACTGCTCTTATCTCAACCCACAAGTTTTACTTTTTTTCCCCGATTCTCCTGCCCATCCCACTGGGAGGGGGAAGGTGAGCAGCTGTGTGGTGCTTAGTTGCTGGCTGGGGTTAAACCACGAGCTTCTAGCAACGGGCTAAAAAAAACTATGGTAGTTACTTTTGTCTTCAGAGTACCGCACAGCACAGCATCAAAACTTCTGATCCACCTTTTTTATTGCTATCCTGATTTAAATATATTAGAAAGAAACAGCATGTTTGGTTGGCCTACTCAATACTGCACTTAATCTTTCTTCCAGGAGTATCATGCTTTAGGCTTTTCTGTGACGTTTTCCCATGACGTTTTCCCCTCTGCCCTGTTGTGAATGTGACTATAGTGGGATTTAAAAGAAAGAGTTTAATGCATACAGACATGACAGCAGGAAAAGGAGATGAGGTGGTGTTTGTCTTGATTGTTTATTTCAAAACTATAGTGAGAAAGAGCTTCAAAAACCACCTGAAAACTCTGAGAGACAGCATTTGGGAGCCAGGGGCTATTACCTTTATACTTCAGTAGAATCTCTTTGCTTTTATGTCACTCTTTCTAAAGTAAAAACAAGTTGAAGACAGGGAGAAAGAACATCAATTCTGAGTGCCTTTCTTAGGCAAAATTTTACTGAAACTAGAAAGTTCATATAAACAAGGACTTCCAGACATGACAGCAAGAAACTTTTAACTCTTGTATGGCAATTTCAAAATCTTTTGGTGAGAAAGGATGGGGTCGTATGCTGAAGCAATCTGTGGCAACACAAATAGCTCCATTTCCACTCTCTTCAATGAGTTCGATATGCTGTAGGTGATGTCACTGTCAAGGGTGAGCATCAAACATCAGTTACATCATTTACTGTGTTATGCAAGCAGGGTTCTTGCTTGCATTTTCAAATGTGGCTGAGCCAGTAACATATTACCTTCACTGTTAAAACTTCAAGAACACTTAGTTATCTCTCTCTCTCTCAGTCTTTTAAGTATCTTGTTTTTCTTTAAAAGGCCTTCACTTCTAAAAAAATACTAATAAAATACACTTAGAAAGGGAGACTGTATATCTGCTTTACTGCTTTAAAACTGAATTCCTTCCCAAATTCTGCACTCCTGTTCATCTGCACTTACCAGCAATGAAAGACAAGTGAAATCCTGATCCTAACAACATCAAATTATGTCTATACTGGGTGCTTTAGTATGCTTAAGTCTAAATGCATCCAGCAGCTGTTTCAGCTGGTTTTCAGGTGAGTGCAACCTAGCACATGGGCCAGAAGACAGCCACTCTGTGTTCCAACACCTACCCCATCTGGACAAAAAGGGAAGGAAAACTGTGGGGTATAGTGCAGATTCCACCTATCTGGGAGTCCACATTCCCATTAATACGAGCAAATCAAAACTAATTAGCTTCTCTGTGGCTGTCTTGACAAATTTTTAAAGGATAAAGAATTTTTAAAAAAAGTTCTCTACTGTTCACTGCATAAAGGTACATGAAGGCTTCTTCACTGTGTACAGAAAACACAGCTAAAGGCTCTCTTTTGTGGAAGTGTCTGATTCCCAGATTTACTTTTTCTAATTTGAATTCCAGATCTGCATGATGCTTCACTTTTACAATAGTCAAAACAAAAAGTCTGTAGCTTTATACTGCAGTAAAGAAAAAAAAAGCATTAATACATCCGTCTTATATCCAGTTTATTTAATACCATAGCAGTAAATACACATAAGAGTTCTCGAATCTGGCAATGCTAGAGCTGGCGAGATACAGCTACCTGACAGATCGCCAGTCTATTAGTAGTTCTGGAATTCCATGTGTGCTGGAAAGCTGAAGGGTATACATGAGTAGTCTTCAAGTTCAGCCTCATAGATATTGACAATACAGTTAAATACACTACTCCTGATATGGCAGAGCAGCATCTGCATAGAAATAAAGCAACGCTGTGCCTGTCAACACTGAGAACTATATTCCAATATTTGTAGTCTTAAAACAAGTGAAATAAACAGTATCTTTTCCTTAAAAAAAGGAAGTGATCTTTGGTCAACACTTATTAAAATGTGCTTTAGTTTTATTTTACAACAGTAATGCTAAGATTATATAGCTTTTTTATGTTATCTTATGGGGTGGACATTTGAAAATCAGTATTCTGCTGTGACTGATAAAGTAATCTTACTAATTTCAATGCATGTAAAATTTCAGAGCAGAGGTAGACTTCAATTCAGCAGCTTACAAAGACTGAATCTCAGCTGTCCTCTGGAATGGGTAGGAGGCAGTAATTAATCCTCAGATCACTTCTCTTCCCTTTCATAATTTCTGTATGAGCACAGCATTTTCAAACACGCTGGGCTAAGCCCTTATTTAGTTGTCTACAGTAAGAACTCTGAATGTCAGTTGACAACATATTTAGACCCGTCTGATGTTTAATATCCACATTTGAAAAGTGTAGCTAACATTCCTTAGTGGTCTCTCAAGTGGCATTTCAATACCGTAGTGACGACTAGTTGTAAAGACATTGGTCCATAGGAAAAACGTTCTGTGCAAGTTAGAAGCACGGGTCTTACCAGCAGGCTGACCTTTAAATCCAGGCAGACATCCTAAAGAACTTGTGCTCTTTACCAGTCCAGGTGCTTTTCAAGCTTCTACTCCCATCTAAAATTGAACAGGCACATCCACCTTAACAGGTAAGGAAACTTTGTTACAGCCCACGAAAAGCTCGGTGACAGGGATCAGCCCAAGATGTTACCCTGGCCTTACACTGGCCCTAGCCATAAAATTATTTCACTAAACAATGACCTTGCCAAAACAGCCCAATGCTCACTGACTAACATTTCACTAACATTTCAGTTCCCACCTCCTCAACCCTCTCTACTTTCTTTCATCACTCAAAAATAAAAAAACAAAAACACAAACAAAAAAAAGAAAGATAACTGAAACAGGAGACAATACTGCTTTGTTTACCTGCTTCCCTACTTCTGGTGTCTCTGCAAGGCAGCTTTGCAGGCAAATACCTTTCGTAGATTTGGTGCCTAAGCATTTAATTCATACGAATTTCAGCAGGTGTTAGGTGCCTTTAGGCACACATTATCACATGAAGCAGCAGTATTGTGCTTTTCTTTAGTGCAAGTGTTCTTGCACAAAAAAACAACTACTCAGAATTCTGAAGTAAGATTTTGATCAGCAAGGCTGTTTATTGGAAATAACTGTTTATACTTCCGTCGCACCTAGAAGCTCTATCCAAGACCATGTTGGTGTTGAATAAATACAGACTAAAACTCTCCTCTGAAGAACTTAAGAGATAAAGGGTGAGAGGAGCAGCTTAGAGTTTAAGTGACATAGCCCTAACAGTAAATCTAGCAGAACTGGAAACAGAAGGTCAGGTCTTCTAGGTCTAGACCCTGTCCACTTGACCATATTATCTCCTGCCTTTGGTTTCTACAGTCTTACTCCTCCAGACATTGACCTTTGGATGAAATTGACTGAATCCCAAGAGCTGCCTGCGCTCCATTATGTCAGCTTGTTCCTACTTCAAGACTAACCATCTTTTACACAGATTTCCTTCTTTTTCCAAACACATTGTTGATTAACTTGGCCATTGACTTTGATCCACTTGGTCGTCTCTTTTCCTTCACTTTGAAATTTGAGGTGATATTCCTCAGGACTTTCATGAACATTGCCACAACTTCTTGATAATGTTCTGCTGCAGACAGTTCACAGAATTGGCACTTGTTATCTATTGCCAGCTTCTGTCCTTCATCCCAGCCAACTTCCCTCATGTGACATAAATCCTGTTTATTACCAACCAAAAATACTGATGACTCGACCATTCTGAAATCAAAAAGGTTCTGATTAGAGAAAAGATATGTTACAATACTGTGCTGTATGCTGTGCTATATACAGTGTGTATGAGAAGTATGTATGTTCAGGATAACAGGCATTGCAAAAAACCCAAAAGAAAAAACCAACCCCCTAACCTTGCCAGGTAGAGTTATAGTTTTCCATTTGCTGTAGTCAAACGTCAGAGGATTTTCCACACAAGCTATTGTCTATCAGTAAGTTTTCATTTTGGTTCCTCTACTCAGTGAATTCAGGTATTTTTCACCCACTGCAGTTTTCATACTTTATACTGCTGAGTATATTGTCAGCTCCTGGACTTCATGAAGAAGCAACCTGATCGTTATCTCCATTTGTAGATAATAGAATAGAGTCAAAGAGATGCATCAGTGTCAGTGGCATAATTCAGAAGAAAACACAGGAATCCTAATTCCAAGCTTTTGCTAAAATTACTCCTTTCAGAGAAACCTTAATTAAGAAAGGTCAGCTGTAAAACAGACAGAAAAGTGTTGTTTTCTTTTTTACTCCACTTCTAATATAAGGAAAGGATTTCACTCTCATCTATTTAGAAAGCACTGCAGATGACTGATGCAGGAATACACACCACACCACATGTACTCAGACTTGCAATTTTGCTGGTTCTTTTTGAAAGCAAGTAGTTTGTTTCTTACCATATGGTCACCCGTGTGCACAAATAATGTTGGGTTCACCACTAAAGGCAGTTTAGGAGACATTCAAGGTATTAGATTCATTTATTGTGGGAAATGCTTTCTTTAATCCCCACATTGGTGTATCTCCATTGGTAATAGAGTGGGGGAGTAAAAGCATAGACTGACTATGCCAGCTTTTTACCCATGTAAATCATAGCAGACAGATTTATGGCAATTATTTAAATAGTAGTGCTGTAAGAAATAAGAACAAAAAAACTGATATACTTCGCTTTGGATACAGTGAAATAGATCGCAATTTGCAACACAGTTTACCTTCAAGTACCTTATTGTTGGTATTGTGTTATGCCACTTGGATGCTGCTGGATTTTAATTGCTACCAGGATGCCTACAGCTCACAGAAATGTTCTCAGCTTTTTTGTATGTTTGCTGAGGGGAAAAAAAATAATGCCACTTACTTTTTACAAGCTCCTGTGTGAGACTCTCGGATCCTGTACAGCAATGCTTTTGCAAATGCAAATGATGCTCTGTCACTGATGTCGTAAACAATGATAAATCCATCAGCCCAGTGGAGCTCATCTGTGAGGGAGAGCTTCCCCCGCTGTGGCTGAAAGAAGTTCAAATTCACATGCAAAAAGAATGTTACTGTTGTCACTTCAGAGCATTTTCTTTGTCACTGTGAATGTGAGAATGTTGTATCTTTTATTGCAAAAGATATTAATAGGTCTAGGTGCTGGCATTGAATTCAGGTGAGTCCTGCTCCAAAAGCCTAATAAATAACCATCACTACAGATGGCACTTTGGATCACTGACAAATTCATTATGAAACATTTATACTTTGTTTAAGCAGTAAAATTGCATAACCTGTACAGCCATTGCTTATGCTGAATATTCTGCAGAGTTACATGAGAATGAAACACACAGGAGCCATCAATATTTGTGCAGTTTCTGGTTATAGCTCTGTTTTGCATGTTCCTAATATTCTGACTACAGTAAGCTTAATTATTTTCTTTTGTTTCTTCATTTGTTTTGTTTCTTCTTTGCATTGTTAAAGTCTGAAACAGTATTTACCCATCGGATAAATTTCTAGAGAACTAGAAAAAAAATCTCTTTCAATCTGCAGTTGCCTTTAATGAAACTAGTGACAGAAGTCACTCCAGTGATAATGGGGATATACTAATCCTTGAGTCCCTTCACCCCAAGAAACTGTCACACTTATGATTTCTAGAAAGCAACAGCTACAAACCGTCCCATTCAGCTAAGGAGTGTAATTTCAAAACTATTTTAAATTAGCTTATCCCTGCAGATGATTTGGCAGCAGCTAGCAAGACCATGTGACCCAAGACAGGTAAAATACTGGAAGCTGACCAGGAAAAAATAAAAATAAAAAATTGACTTCTGTTCTGTGGAAAACCCATCTTGAATAGTAATTTGAGGACTGTTTAAGTTGTTCCCTCACTAGTTTAGTATTTTGCTACTTGCAATGTATAATCTCCACTGACATCCCACCGTGGTTGCCTTGATTAGCTCAGCATCAGGGCAGCACTGTAGCATCATAAACAGCTGGACTGGGAAGGCTGTAAGTTATCATGAGGGATGGTAACTGAATGCTGGCAGTGAAAGGGGACGCATGAGAAAGAAAAGATGAAACAAGTTTCCAGAACTGTCTGAAGACTTCAGTATCTTTAATACAACAGTTTTTTAATGCTGTGGTGACTGTGCAGCAGGTTTAGTGGCAGGAAACGTGACTTGTGTGTCACAGCTGTTTCCCAGATGGATGAAGGGACAGTGAGCTTTACAGAACAGGGATCCAGCTACAAGAGGGAAGCCTCAGAGAGCAGGAAGATTTCAGGAAGCAGAAACAAAAATGGCAACTCTTCCTTCCCCAGTCTGGCCTCCTCTTGGGACCTGCTTTTCTTCCCCAGCTCCCATGGGATACAGGACCTCCATACCCCATCCATCTCTTTCTAGAATCACCAGTCCTATCAGACAAAAAGCAATACCACCACTACTCACTACCTACTCCCCTGCAGGCACTAGGAAGAAGTCAGGAAGAAAGCAGCAAACAGCTACAGTTAGGCCTCGTTCCTAAGGAAGAACTGGTCCAAGACGGCTGAAAGAGTGCTGGCAAGAGGAGTTTCCCTTAACACAGCTGCTCTCTGGTCTCCTTAAAAGCAAACTGTAGCAACCAAAGTCTCTAGCCAGCAGTCTAATCTGCTTTACCCTAGCGAGCTGCCACTCCCAATGTTTCAAGTCTCTTAATAAGGAGTTGTTCACATGCCACAGGATTTAATATGACAGTAAGTGGAAGCTATAGGTGGACTTAGGAAAGGGGTCTGAGATAGGTGGAAGCAAGTTCACAGAACAGTAGCTCCTAACAGATTGTATGGCAAGGGAGGACCTCCATAGTGTTACATGGCACAGTGGCTGTTTCAGGATCCCCATTGCCCTGGGACAAGCAATGCTGTTGCTTGTCTCTAGGAAGGCAGATTTGTTTGGTGGTTCATTTTATGTGCTGAGTTAAGTTTTTAAGTCCTTGAATTTAAGTCTGGGTCAGACTTTCAGTGCTTTGGCTTTAGCATTAGCATTCATTATCCTAGTTGGTAAGAGGCAAGATCACTGCCCAAAAGGGAACCTTGCGAGCTAATGTGATTAGCCAGCCAGACCTACCTAGGTCTGCATGTGTTACACAGTACCTCAGTTTCTCTATTCCTGTAACAGCAGGAAAGAAATTAATGCAAAAACTTTATTTCAAAGTGGTTTGTTGTGATCAAAGTTCAGCTGTCAACATGTACAAGCCTGCATTATGGCTTTCCTTGGGTCTGTTCTGTTAATGCAAGTCTTACTTCCAGGCCTGTCTACTTTGACCATTTCTGCAGACATTTCATAAACTGCTTGCTTTATAAACTAAATTTCATCCCTTTAGGGTATTTGAGGAAACTGCATATAATCTTATAACTTATCTCTGTATTTACCTATATTAGGCAGAAGTGGGAAAAGTTATTTCTGTTAGTAATATTCCAAAATGCAAAAGCATTTACAGAAAATTTAAGCAATGAAGGACTTTTTCCATGAAATGGGAAAGTACTCAGCAGTTCTGAGCCACAGCAACTATAAAATTTCAATCTTTTCAAAAAAACAGCAAGCACAAATTCCAAGAACAGACAAAAAGCTTGTAACCCCCCAACTCTTTTTACCATTACACAGGTAGAATGAAGAACAGCCTTTCTTTGCCCCCTAAAATTCTTACCTGTGAACAAGGGTCATAAATTTCCAAGTGTATCTGCCTCCCATCCAGGCATAAGTGTTTAGTGTAGATGCATTCTAAAAGATACATAGTGTCCAAAGAAAACCAGCATTAGTGACTGGGGATGGTGGTAAAAAGAAAAGGTGGCAAAGGTTAAGATTCAATAATACTGAGGGTTGCTTGAGTATTGTTTGGTTTTTCAAAGGGCTTGGAGTTTTTTGTTTGTGTTTTGGTGTTTTTTTGTTTTGTTGGGGTTTTCAGATTTTTTTTTTGTTTGGTGGTTTGTTTTGGTTTTTTTTGTTGTTGGTGTTTTTTTGTGGTTTTTTTTTGTTTTTTGTTGTTGTTGTTTTGTTGGGTTTTTTTGTTTGTGGGTTTTGTTTTACACACTGGAAACAAACCTATTTCATTTTGCAACACCTGAGCTGCCCAGACGCTTAGGCTGACCAACACCATTTCACTGTGGTGTTCCCATCGAAGTTTTGGTGCGACGAATGCTTTTAGACCCTAGTTTTCCTTTTCCAAAATGGAGGCAAAGGGGATGCACAATGCTTAGAATCAGCTAAATGCTGATGACTACTTGGCTGGATACCAAGGCTCAGGATTATGAAAGTAGTAAGCCAGCCTATGTGTAAATTCTGATTCTGCACAAGAGCCATTATTTGGTAATAATGTTTATTTACCATGAAATCTGATGCTTTAAGAGTTCTCATACTATGTAGCATTAGACCAATAGTATTTACCAGATCATGTCCTTAGACTAGATCCTAAAACATTTCTGTAGCAACAGTTCTCAGATTTAGGACTCTCCACCAGCACTAGCAACCCTGGGAACTCTACTGCAGGCAGACCATCACTATTATTTTAAGCAGCACATTGTTCTAAGCAAGTGTAACCAACTTGTATTCGTGGCACTGGTCATCAACAGGCTGTCTACAGTGTAATTTCTCAGAGTTACTGAACTACAGAGACAAGAACTGGTGCTGGCACTACTGAAAATACACTTCAGACTGTGTGTAATGAGGGCATAGATAAGGTCTATGATCTCTGGAACTCAGCATCTTCAGTTCAGCACCATGTTCATCTTAAACATTCTCCATGCATGTCTTAAGAATTCATCTGATGATGAACTATCAGTCCCAAGCATCTCAGGGTATAAAATCTGCAGCCCCTTGGTGGTTTCCATAATTAAACAAATTTTTAATTAATACTTTGACTCCACGAACAGTGGGATGATCTTTATTTTATCACTTGTATTCCCACTTTCCTCTCCCTTCCTCCTCTCCAGAAACAGAGCTAAACTTATCTTCCAACAAACATTTGTTAACAAATGAAAGTGTTCCAGGGTTTTGACATGCCTTTTCTGAGACTTGCAGTATTGGAGGCTCAGAACAAGGAAACCTGTTTTTAGTTGTAGGTGGCTTAGAACACACATGGAGAACAGAGAGCACTACATAACTTACATGTGACAGCTTAGACCTAGATAAGCCATCTGGGACACAAACTGTCTTTTCAGTCTGTGTTTGTATAGTAACAAGTATTGGTAGAGCATTTACGTAGAACTGTAACTCTACTTTCAGAACAAGTTCATTTGGATATATTCAACACAATTCAACTTAGTACTTCTATTTTTTTTTTTATTTATGGATTATGGGAAGCTACTCTGATTTTTGTAAAAAAGTGTTTTTGGAAAGAGTCCTTCACCTTAGCAGGGAAAGTGAGGTTGATAGCAATCTCCATTCCTTGTTAAGTTTTGGGACTTCTCATGCCCCATCAACTGGAGTGGCACACTTCCAAAGGTGTTCATGTATCAGTTAAATAGTGCTTCTACCCGGGATGTGAAAGTTCAAGTCCTGGTTTGCCATCTTCCAAGATCTTAGAAGTGTCTTAAGGATCAGCATATTTGTTCTGGCATGAATGAGAAACTCTATCCTCAGCATGGCATGGCATTCCACAAAGCTATCAAATCAGTGCATTCCTGCAAAAGCAGGGGGCTTTACATTATGCTTTGATTAACCAGTAGGGCCTGATAAACAATCTGTTTCACCTCTCCTCTAGAGCTGAGGAGGAGATACTCAACAGAACAGGTGTTGGTTCCCCCCCCAGTCTATTTCTTTACTCTCTTCTTTATCTCCTCTCTGATTGAGCTTACTATAATCTAGCCGCGCTCCGCACATGCAGCTCGGTTATCTTTCCTTCCTAAGTCTCTTCGCAGTTGCTTTGCGACGAGCACTTCGCCAGCCCCCGTGCCCGGGTGGACTACTGGAGTTTTAAGTGATCTCTCCACAGATACCTGGCTTGCCTTTTCCCATGTTCAAAGCTTATATTTAATCAGGAACTCTCGCTGATAAGTAAGCAAAAACTTAAATCTTTCCGAAAAGTTCTGTGAAACTGCGTTTCTATCCAATTTCTTGTTCAAATAAATGTTTCAAGCGTCGCATCTTGCGTTCCCCGGGGAACCCGCACCGCACAGCCCCAAGGAGGCCCCACACGGCGACACCACCACTCCCGCCCCGCGGCGGGCCCGCTCCCACCGCCCCTTCCCCAGAGCCCGACGGCGGCCCGCGGCACTCACCGGCGTTGGACGCGTACTCTCCGATGAACCGCCTGGTCAGAAACCGCACCGCCAGCGCTGCGGGAGGGAAGCAGACGCCAGGTTTAGTGGGGTCCCGCCGGCCGCCTCGCCGCCCGCCCGCCCCCCCCTTCGCCAGACCTGAGGTAAAGTCAGGCCGGGGCCGCCCCCCTCCCCTCCTTACCCGACTTGCCGGCTCCGCTACCGCCCAGCACGGCCAGCTTCACCTCGGTCATACCGCCACCAGGCCGCGCCCCGCCGCCTCCGTTTCTTTATAGCCGCCGGGGCCGGGCGCGGCCCCTCCGGCGACACCGCCCAGCAACCCGCCTCCTCCCTGCCGTCCCCCGGCGGCTTTCCCCGCCCCACCGCTCCCCGCGGGGGGTCAGTAGTTTTCATCTTCTTTGACAGGCGCCCTCCGCCTCGTCCCCTCCGTCCTCCGCCTCGTCCCCCACCGCGCAAACTTTCTTCAGGCGGCTTCCCGCCGCCCGGCCCGGCCCGGCCTGGCCCGACGCCTTTGCTCCTCAGTGAGGCTGGCTGGCGGGTCCCGCGCCTCCTCCTCCTCCTCCTCCTCCTCCTCCTCCTCCCACTCCCAGCCCCGGGCCCCGCAGTGCGCGAAGCGGTTAGAAACTAGAGGGAAAACGGAAAAGAAGGGTGGGCGAGGAGGGGGGAGGAAAGAGAAGGAAAAGACATTCTCCAGCTGGAGGGGTGTTTGTTTACTTTTGCTGTAAGTTTGTTTGCAGGCTGTCATCCTTTTGTACCAGGAATGTGAAAGTGAAGAAACTGAAGTGATTCTTTTTTTATTTTAAGTGCTTCTGAGGTAACTCGCTAAAAATAAGTGTTTCGTGCTTCTCTGGTGTTCTCTGCCCCAGGTTTCAAAACTCATCACTCACTAAATCTCTGGTGTTGCAAAAACTTAGGTGGGCGTGCCTTTTTATGGCTGTGAATGTTTTTATTGAATTTAAATTTAAAGTTATGTGGTGGATGGTACTTAGCTGAGGCTTACAACACTCCTCTGAAGCAGAAAAATACAACAGATGTGGAAGGTGAGGCATAAAGGGCTAAACCCGCAGTTCAGCTCTGAAAGTGCATAAAATACTTGGCTGCATAGGTTTAGTTAGTCCACTGGTGAATAGGAGACTGCTCTAGCATCCAGGTTACACTTGTATACTTATTCTGTTCATGTTTACTTTATTTAGTTTATATAGCTTGAATATATTTGTTTATTCTGATATTTTATTCTCTTCTGATGAACTTGTGTGTTGTATAAATGCTTCAATAAAGCACTGCTTCAGTATGCTTGCTAGAGGGTATTACAGACACAACAGATTTACATGAGCTCAAAAAAAGAGGCAAACAGCTATTTGAACATGTTTGTTACAGCTGAAGGAAATGCTTAGTGGAGGAAAATATATTTAAGAATAAACATGCAGGCACAACTTGGCTCCAAAGTCCCTGACTTGCAAGTTGCTAATCGCTGGAGATGTGTTCAGGGGATGCCCCTATCTTGCTCTATGGGATTTTTTTTGTGGTTTTCTGCTATTGATCACTCACAAGACAAAAGTTCCTATCTAAAAAGAACTTTAGTCTTACCTTTTTTGGCTATTTTAACATTAGTTTTTGAAATAGTGGGATGCTGAGATCACTAGGCTGGAGTCTATATTGGTATAACTGGCACAACTTAATATTTTACTATTTCATATGCATTGAAACCACTGCAACAAGAAAGTCTAAAACTGCTTATTCATGTGCACCCATTATCAAGGTTGTGACTTTTGCAGCTTATTTAAATAATGGTTCTGATGTTCCTTTTAAGCAGAAGTGTGAGGTTTGAACCTGGCTTTCTCACAGCTCGGGAATGTACTTTAGTTTCTGTTGGACTATGTGCAGATTATCACTATGCCGTGGAAAGGCTGATTAATGCAGTTTTAACCGTGTCATCGTTTAACCCCAGCCAGCAACTAAGCACCATGCAGCCGCTCCCCCCTCCCCCCTCCCAGTGGGATGGGCAGGAGGATCGAAAAAAAGTAAAACTCAGGGGTTGAGATAAGAGCAGTTTAATAACTAAAGTAAAATAAAATATAATACTAACAATAATGATAATAAAAATAATAATAATTATAATGAAAAGGAATATAACAAAAAAAAAGAGATAAGTAAAACCCAAGACAAGAAGACAAGTGATGCACAATGCAATTGCTCACCACCCGCTGACCGATGCCCCAGCAGCAATCCGCCCTTCCCGGCCAACTCTCCCCAGTTTATATACTGAGCGTGACATTCTACGGTATGCAATATTCCTTTGGCTAGTTGGGGTCAGCTGTCCTGGCTGTGCTCCCTCCCAGCTTCTTGCACACCTGCTTGCTGGCAGAGCATGGGAAACTGAAAAGTCCTTACCTTAGGATAAGCGCTACTTAGCAACAACTAAAACATCAGAGTGTTATCAACATTATTCTCACACTAAATCCACAACACAGCACTGTACCAGCTGCTAAGAAGAAAATTAACTCTATCCCAGCCGAAAGCAGGGCAACCATCTATAAATGGTCCATGGTACAGGAGAACAGAGGTTAACTCCTAAGAAGGAGTGTGCTTGAGATGCGCTCCTCAGGCTGGCTTTTTCTCCTCCCTGATTTTTTTTGATCTTTGCTCATGCATGGCAATGTTGGCTTATTATAGTCCTGTCACTCATTCCTGCCCCTGTGGCATGGTGGGCCAGCACAGCTCTTTGTGCCCGTGTGTTGTGAAACTGAACAGGGAAACGATCACGTTGTTTCAACTCAATAAATTCTGTGATATACCGTAGGGAGATACCCAGTAGTGGAGATTTCCCAGTAACTGAAGGAAGACTCAGGTCTGTTTCAGACACTCCTGCAGCCGAGTGGAAGCAAAATCAGAAGGTGGGAGACTTCACTGTACAGGAAGCTTAGGCATCAATATTAAGGATATGGCAGCTTGTTCAAAGTCAAATGCTGCAGTACTGAATGTTGTACTTGGAATGTAAATTGTCCAACTCTTATTTTATATGCTTGGCAAAGTGAAAAACAGAATCTAACTCTCCTGTTCCTGTTACTGGGGGAACTACATGAACACTTCTCTCACCTAGACAGCAGATGTGATAACCAAATTAGAGTGTTGCCCATGTTAAAGAATATACTGTGTGGAACTTTTATTTCTTTTAATAATACAAAAAAGTTTCTTAAGAAGGCTGAGACAGTTTGTTGTGTATATTCTGCATGCATATTCCTTAAAGCATTAGAGAAATTAAGTTTTATTTGAAGATTAAACAACGTGGACGTTTCTTTTCTAAAAGACTGTCTTTCTCCATCACTTCCCAGAACTAAATGGAATTGAGAAAACTTATAATGGAAGGAATTCCTGAATATCCACTCTAAAATAGTTAATTTTAATCTTATTCATAAACTTTTCTATCCATTTTCTGTTATTACTGCTGCATTTGCATTTGACAAGTGTATATACAGAGATATTTTTTAATTCCTTCACACATGGAGGGCAAATGTCAAATTTCTTTTACATGAACACCCAGACAAAACCCAACTGCAAAAGTTGCTCACCTATCTAAACAATGCCATTTTTGACATTTCAAGTTGCAATAAACACTTTTGTTGATCAGCTTATTGAAACACTTTGAATAACAGTAAGTTTGAAGGAAAGTATCATCTGTTAGAAAAAACGTTGCAAAGTAAACATACATTCTTTATGAATTATTTGCCTACATTTGGCCTTTTGTATAAAAGCTTGTGGTTGTGGTTGAACAGCGTGGCAGATTCAGTAGTAATGCCTCTTTAAATTGCCTCAGCTGCCTGCTTTCTTTCAGTGTGACTGTCCTTACCTGCAACTTGTACAATTGTCTGTTTCAGTTCCTTCCAGTACTAAATCCATGCTGGCCATCCCTCTGTACCGGAATGGTTTTGGTTTCATTACCTATGGGTGTAAATGTCTGTACAAGGGTAGAGGTGCATAGAAAACAGTTCATCTCTCTGAGCATGAGCAGAATGTGAGCAGAAGCTTATGTGTTAGTTTCAGGTCTGCTGGTCAGAAATGAGTCAACTCTGCTGCTCAAGTGAGTAAACTTTCTTTACGTGTGTAAAGCTCTGCTATGAAAATAGTAGGCTTCTGATAGGTATAATGGAAATAAATTATTAACCAAATAAATGACTTCTGCAGTGAACATGATGGAGGATTGATTTTGAACTGTTTAAGCTAAAAGTTTTCACAAGTCTGCAGGTCACTGGTCAGGTGAGGTCACTCTGCATTTCATTCCCAGTTCTGTAGATTAGGACTTCTATGGCTTGATGCCAGACCTCTGGGAGGCAAAAGTGCTTGTGGAGAAAATTAACATCAGAAAAACGTTTACTTTCCTTTTTAGCTTTTTTCATGCAGCTTAGCTGCTGGAAATAAGGTGGAATTGGGAGTATATAGCGATCTGTACTCTGTGTACAACCATAATGCTTCGATCCAAAAAGCACAGTTAGAAACCACTGGCTGAAGCAGGTGCCAGCTGTTAGCTCTGTATGGCATAGGATTTCTAAAGCTTGGTGAAGATTGCATCCCTGCAGAATTAGTTCCTTTTTGGCTTATGGAGTAATGTTTTCCAGAGAAGATCTGTCTTTTAAAGCCCACTTTCCACCAAATCTTCAGGTAGAGCACTGTAAATTTTACATCTGCTACTCTAACTGCTTCCATAGCACATGAACTGGCCAACTAGATGTCTAAAACCCCAACAAAACTAACAAAACTAGAAGAACAGGATTTTCAGCTAAATGTGATGTTTTTATCATCCATGGACTTGGATACATTCCTCAGTGGGATACTCAAAGGTAATCTAATTTATGACAGAAAGAAGACATGATACAGCGTAATCCCACTTACTTTGTGTTCTCTTTGCATGGTATAGTGGAAAAGATGAAAACTGCCGTTTTCCCCTTGAAAATGGTGAACTGCTCTTGGAGGCAAGTTGTTATATTCAGTGATCAAATTTTATCTTGCTGGCCAAGAGAAAGTGGGGTTTTTAGCAGAAATTACAAATTTGATCTATGATAAAGTGCCATTAGTACTCAAGAAAAGTCACATTGGATGTGAAAAACATAACTTCGTAGCTTTTCACACATTTCTCACAGACTCTGAAAGTGCATATCCCTCATGGTATCACGAAGGATTTTGCAGTCTCATGATATGCCTCCTAGCTGATAACCCTTAGGAGTAAGGACAGTATGACAGGGTTAGTTCTGTTACAGCTGCCATTACCTTACACCCAGCCACGGCAGTACACGCAGGTGGTCAAACACTTATAGTACTCTGCTCCCAAACAAAGTTTGGACACCACATAGTCTAGTGAGAATAGCTTATGGGTCAGTGTTGTGGGAATGAAATGTGAGGCATCTAGACCTAAACGTTTATAGCATGTATCATCTATTGTTAATATAAATACATGTCTTTTCTTCATAGCATGAAATGTATGCTCAGAATCTTTAAAAAACTGGGTTGTGTGATTCTTGGGTAAACAGTGTACTTTGGGTTGTGGAAGTCCCGCACCAACGTTACATTACTGCAAGATAAACTGTCAAGTTGATTTTCAGTTCCTTACTTTAAGTAATTAAGTACATAAACTATCTATTTGTTTAACATCTGTTCTACACAAACTTTGGGACACAGATTATCTTTTGAATGTGTAACTATGAAGGGACTAGCACATGATAAAGACCTCTACATTTCACTGTAATACAAATATTAAAGCATAAAAATAGTCTCATCATATGGCTTGGACTGCCATACAGAAGCTTTAAAAGAACCTTTCTTGAATAATTAAGGTGTTAATGACAAGAGGCAAGGAATTTTAAATGGTATATATCTTCCTTATATATAATTATTGTAAATTCTAATTTTAGACGGAATTCTGCTCTGCTAAAGTCTCATATAGGAGACTTTTCCCAGAAAACAGAAATCTTTTTCTGTGTAGTTAAACATTTAACTTAATTCAAGTTCAGCAAAATCTGAGTTGCAAGGCTAAATGCTTGCAGAGGGTGCTTATACCCAAATCCGGATATAAAGATTATGCTTTTTTATTTTTAGTGCCTAGGGGAATGTTATCTCAAGTTATGCAGATCTATTTGTAACAAAAATACAAAACACATCTTTAACTATGGTCTGTACTAGAATTTAATTTCTGTAATCTACATTAACAAATTAAACACAGTATACAGAGGAAGTTATTAATAATTTCAGGAGGAGTGAAGAATTGAAATCTGTTTCTTTAATGGAATTGGCCAGAAAGCAATATTGCTTGTTGAAATAATTCAAAGTGTTGAAGATTTTTCCCCCTTTTTGACATTGGAAGAAAAATGGTTACTTTCCAGATATGCTTTGCAAGAGTTTTAAAATAAGACAGGGAGTATCATCCCAGAGTAATTAAATAATCTTGCCATTGAGGAGTATTTGTTTTAAGATTTAAAAAATCCAAGCTCAAGTCCCTGTCCTGAATCAAAACAAGAATTTAAAACTCTATCTCCTACATCCCAGGTGACTGCAATGCTTTTAGGGGATTAAAACAGTTTTTATTCTTTGTCACTGATCTATTCATACAAGAAGTTAAAAAAAAAAAGCTATAGTAAGAAATATTGTAAGGAGCGCTCACATTCTAGGCAAGAATAACCTTTGCCACCAGGTTATTGGGTACATTGGGTTTTTTTTTTCCTCACATAAATTTCCATCTCTGATTTGATAAGAATTTTGACCAAAGAAAATTGTTCTTTTTAAACCATTTCTGATTCTCAATGCTCTGATTGAGGTCCTAAAATAGTTGCCATTGGTTGTGCTTACAGAATAAAGTAAGAGAAGCATTCAAGTTTTGTTGTTGTATGGAGAAACTGAAGCAATATTCAACAGTGGAAATATTTCATTCAAATTCTCATTCACAGTGAAAATTACAGAAAATCTATCTTGGTTCTCCTAATAAGTCTGGACCTAAGGGTCAGAAGGCTTATTAAAAAAAAGCTCAGGGTGATCACTGTTGATTTTCAAAGGGCAATTCCACTAACAGACATTGGAGTGTTCTGGCTAGAATAACATACAAGATTAGCATCACGTACCTTCATGATTTCTGTTGTTCTGCCTGTTTGGTTGTTCACATGTAAAAAAAAAGAAAAAACAACAACTAGTGAGGTGTCAAAAAGATCATACTCAGAAAAATACATAGTGAAAAAATACTTACACCATTTTCATCAATTGGAGAAAAAACCCCCATGAACTTACATCCTAGGAGCAATTAAGAATTTACTACTTTCAGGAAAGAAAGAAAAATAGTCACGGCTTTGTTTAATTAATGTCTTTTTTTTTTTTTTAATTCCTTAGGAAAAAATATGTTGTTTTGTGATGTGAAGAGAGTTTAGCATATAAGAAAAGCAATCCAAGCTGTATTTATATTACTTTTCCCACAATCTAGAAACAAGTGTCCCTACGAGCACAGCATTAGATTACAAGTTTGCACTGACAATGAGGTAGGAAAAACAGACCGTAATGAACTTTGAAATTGATTGGAGAGCCAATCGCTATTAAAACTTAGGGCTGGAAATGACACCTAACTTATTTCTGCTGTGACGGCAAATGTTTTTTAGTGGTCATTGATGTTTGTTCAGTCTACATCATGATGAAAATCCTACTGACAATTCTCAAATAAGTTACAGGGAGATAAACCAGTGTTTGAATTTGCAGCATTTTAATCGTTCTGCAATAAAATGCCGACACACATGTTCTTATCTCAAGTAAACGTGAGATATGTTGATCTGTAATGGAAGTAAGGACTTTCTGCATGGTACTTAAGATGTTAGTGTTGAGCTATAATGTCTTACCCTCTGCTTGGGGCCCTTCAAGTTTAATGTCAGCTCTTTCAATAATCAGGAGAGGCTTGGGGTTGCTTCCATCGTTTTAGAGATGAAGGAAGACTCCAGCTGAGCATGTTCCTTGTCATCTGCAATTCTCCCAACTCTCAAAATCACATCTCCTGCATTTTTTGATTGTAGATATGTTCTGCAATATCTGTGTGTTTGAACAGTATATATGAGGCAGAGGATGGATTTTTTTTTTCCCCAGTGAGGCTTATCTCTCTATAGATCCATGACTTGAATCATTATGGGATGTGAGAAGAAGGAACACAGTTTCTTTTTAAAGGCTTTATGTTTTCTTATTATATATTTAATATATTTTTTTAATGTTTGCATGTGTTATATGTGTTACAATGTTTGTCTGTGAGTTATATGGTCCCTCATACTAGTATCTTTTAGATGAGTTTTTTATTAGATCACAACATAAATAAGCAATTACTAAACTCCTAATTTCTGCTAGATTAGTACTGTGAAGTTCAGAGTGCTTTCAAGCTGAAGTTGTATTATATCCAACACGTATTAGAGGAATAAAGTAGAAAATTAAAATAGTCAACATTTATGCATAAAACTTCTTGTTCTACAGGAGACGTTCCATCTCCAAATACAGTGTGCTAAGTGTATCAGAATCTAAACATTGCAGGAAACTACAGAGCTGTTTCCGGCTCTGTGGTTGCCATGGTTTGGATTCAGGAAAACACTCAAGAGAAGATTCAATGTTCATCTTAAGCTGATAGAAGATAGTTTGCATCCAACTCTCCCCTTGTTCCTTCCTGTGTATTCTCGTGACTTCCATAGCGTTAAATCTTATGGTCTTGTGGCCCCTTGATTGAACGGATCAGCTTGCTGATCTGATATAAAAATAAACTTCAATTAATGTTATTGCATTTGGTTTTATCTTGGATCAATTAACTAACTTTACTCAACACAGGATCACAAACAGTGGTATAAAGAAGGATGTGGCAGTATGTAGCCATGAACAGGATGGAGAGCATGCCTGCTACTTTCAGAAGCAGCCTGCAGTTGAAACAGCTTAAGCAGCATTGGGCAAATATTAGCTAAACAAGTCCATGGGACCAGCTGGTCTGCATCCCAGGTTGCTGAGAGAGTTCTCTATCTTCTTTGAAAGGTCATGGAGATTGGGATGTCTTTGATGACTGCAGAAAGGTAAATTTTGCACCCATCTTCAAGAAAAGCACAGAAAGGACAACCGAAGGAACTGTGGGTCAGTCAACCTCACTTTGGTTCCTGGAAAAATCTTGGAGAGAGTCCACTTGGAAGTTGTTTATGGGCTCGTGAAAGAGAGGAAGGTGATTGGGAACAGTCAGCACAGATATCAAAGGTACCATGATTTACCAAAGGTAATTCACATCTGACCAGCCTGACTGCCTTCTATTATAAAATGCCTAGATATGTGAATAACGGGAGAGCAGTTGATGTCATTGCCTCAACTCTAGCAAGGTCTTCAATGCTGTCTCCCAGAGCATTCTTCCATCCATGATGGGACATGGTGGTCTGGATGGGTGGGCAACCAGATGGGTGAAAAACAGGTTAGATGGTGGGGCTCAGAAGGCAGTAGTTAATAGGTCACGATCTACCTGGAGGCCAGTAACAATTGGAGTCCCACAGGAGGCTGAGCTGAGACCTGTCCATGACCTGGAGGAGGTGACAGCTTGCACTCTTGTATAATTTTCAGATGACAGTAAATTGGATGTACCAGTTGATACGCTCGAGTGCAAAGCTGCCACTAAGGGGGACCCAGACAGGCTGGAGGAATGGGCCGATAAGAACCTCATGAAATTCAGCAGGGCCGAAGGCAGAGCCCTGCCCTGGGGAGGACGAACCCCGCCAGCCACACCGGCTGGGGCCTGCCTGCCTGGGGAGCAGCTCTGCCAAAAGGCCCCAGGGCCTGGCGGGCAGCGAGCTGGGCATGAGCCAGCAGTGCCCTGGCAGCAGAGATGGCCAGCAGCCTCCCGGGCCGTACCAACAGGGACACGGCCAGTAGCTCGTGGGAAGGAGTCCTCTCCTCTGCTCAGCATTCATTAGACCATGCCTGGGAAACTGCATTTGTTTTTGCACCCCCCTCCCCCCATGCAAGAATGCTGACTAACTGGAACAAGTTCAGCAGAAGACCACCAAGATGGCAAGGGGCCTGGAGCACTTGCCCTGTGAGGAGAGGGACCTAACAGCCCCCCAGTAGCTATGAGGAGCTTATCAAGAAGTTGAAGCCAGGCTCTTCACAGTGGTGCATGGTGGGAGGACAAGAAACAGCAGACTCAAATTGAAAAAGGAGAGTTTCAGACTGGATATAAGGAAAATCTTTTCTGCCATGAGGACGGTCAGGCAATGTAACAAATTGCCCATCCTCACAGACAAGCTGATGTGTCCTTGCAGCAAAGAAAGCCAACAGTATCCTGGGCTGCATTAGGAAGAGATCTTATCATCACCTGATGGGAGGGTGTAAAGAAATGGAGCCAGACTATTCTTAATGGTATACAGTGACAGGAAAAGAGGCAATGGGCACAAACTGAAATACAGGAAATTCAATTTAAACATAAGAAAAAAAAATTTTTACTATGAGAGCGATTGAATACTGGAACAGGTTGCCCAGAAAGGTTGTAGTCTTCATCCTTGGAGATATTAATAACTCAACTGGACAGAGTCCTGAGCAACCTGCTTTAGCTGACATTGCTTTGAGCAGAGGAGTTGGACTAGATAATCTCCAAAGGTTCCTTCCAACTATTCCTAGGATTTCCTGGGAACTATCGGTTTCTTCAGCTATTCTATAATTCTAAAAGATTTGTTTTTCAAAAAAGTGTTTTGATAGACAAAGGTGGCAAATGCAAATGAAGTGCTCTGTTACTTAAGGTACAGGAACTCAGCTGACCTGATTACATTTAAATTTGAGACTGCTTTTAGAAATTTATTTTTGTAATGTAATGCTATGTCCGTGTATAGAATTGTAACACGTAATAAGAGAGCTTCCCGCCCTTTAAATCTAAACCGTAGAAAAAATTATAGTGAATTGGACCACAGGATGGCTAGTTTAACTCTCTTTTTTCAGGTAGTATCATGGTACCTGAAATTCTTAAACTGCAAGACTGTCCAAAGAGAAATGGTAATATTTGCATTAGTACAAATATTCAGTTTTGTAGAAACATTTTTTATTTGATGGTAAACTTAGTTGAATGTCCTTTTAAGTTCATTCTCACTGCAATTATGATTGAGCCACAAAAAACACCTTTAAAAGACCTTGGAAGTTCTTTAAAGTACTGTTATTGCAAGATGTAATTTGTATGAGAAGGTACTGAGCACTCCAAAATCTATCAGCCAGAATAGTCAAGTCATAATATAGCTATGTGATTTTGCTTACACTCTCTAATAGGCTTGTGCACCTTTAAAATAGTCCCAGAGAATTTGCAAGTAGAGTATAATTAGAGTTATTTATTAGTGTATTGTAGTGTGTCATTCTAGCGAGAACACTCCAGCGGCTCTCAGTAGAATTGCCCTTGGAAAACTAGCAGTTAAATCTGAGGTTTTTTTAATAAGCCTTCTGACACTAAAGCCTACAATTTGGTTTAAATTTTTATGGTCAGTTTTTCTAATTTAATGCATCATATTTTAATTTAATGCTACTTAATGTTTTACTAAATGTGGTTTCATCAGAATAAGATGCTTATAGTCTAAGCTAAGGGTTCAGGCGTAGAGTTCTGCAGATAAAAATGGTAACAAGTAATTATTTTGGTTATGTTTTGTATACAGATAAAAACTGAGATTCTGAAGTGATTTTTATGATCCAAATTACTATTAATAATTACATTGTTTATGTACCTTTTGAATTTTTCTCTGTTTGGGCAATGGAAATTGTTACAGTTTAGTATGGCCAGCATTACTTCCAAGTTCTCACTAGGGGTTTTGTTTTGCTTGGTGCAGTAGAGAATGCAAGCATTTCAGGGCTGGAGTTACTAATTTAGAAGCATTGCCATTGGAATTAAAACAAAAGCCATGGAATATTTTTCTTGGTCTGAAATCTAGTAGGAGCTGGTCTGGCTCAAAATTGACTTGATAGTGCTACGTTAAAAGTGTATCTTGTTGCAAAGATCTGAAAAGGACCTATTTTCATTAAAACTTACTGAGCTGTAATGTACTGAAAAACACTTTTTCTTTTTTTGGTACAGCATAGGAGATCTTGCATCTTTCTGGCTTAGAAATGAAAAGTGGAAAACTCAGCATGTTCACAGAAAGCTTTTGGGCTTGGGTTGTGTTTTTTTTTTCCTTGAGGGCAATGTGTAAATTTATTACTGAACCATTCTTTGCACTTTATTTGACTGTGAGAAGTTCTTGCACATAGACTCTCATGAGAAATTTATGAATTATTTTATTCTCATGCATATAGTGAAGATAACAGTAGTAAAAAAAATAATCAAAGGTAGCTGGAGTATTGTGGAATTCAGGAATAGAAACAAGCCCCGGATATATACCACTACAGAGCATTTTGTAGAGACACTAATGGGGCTTATGACTGTGAGGAAAAAATACCTCAGAATTTAACATCTGAATCTTGAATTGTTATAGATGCTTCATGTGCCCACAGCTGTTGACTCTGCTGCTGAAAGAAGCAGGAGGGAAGAGAAGAATAGAAACACATTCATCAGCAGGTATCTGCATCATGTAAATACCCAGTTACAGCCAGTTTGTTTCGTACTTAATTTGTTGGGTTTTGTAATTAGCTCAGGTTCTATATGAAGCTTTAATTAGTGCGTAGAAAACTGTAACTGCTCAGAACCGTTGATATAGTGATGACAGCTCAGTGTGTGGGGTGGGAAGAATCTCTTTGTTTCTGATAGAGTTAGACAATTTGAAAAAGATGTACTAAAAGGCAGGAACCAAACAGACTGTTACTGAATGGATTTGCAAGAGCAGACAAACCAAATAGGTGAAAAGACATCCATTTTAGCATGTTAAGGGACAACTTTTCGTGGTAAAATGTTGCAGTGAAGGTAATGAATTTTGAATTTGAAACTTGCATAAGAATTGATTATGGCTTTGCTTGTCTTTTTGTTCTGTTACCCTTTCGAGGCCTATTGGTGTCTCAGAATCAATCGTTGCACAGAGGACAATGAAATAGGAGAGTTTTAGTGGTCCTGCAACTTGATGATTTGCATTACAATGTTGCTGCTCCACTTAAAGGGCTCAAGTGTTTTCAGTGTAGCTGGGGATCAGAGGGGAATAGTCTGAGTTTGGTAAGCAAAGAATGTTGTGACTGTGAGCTAACTTAGAGGGCAGTGAGGAGTAGCCCCGGAGCACAGATGGCACATCCTAACACATTTGCAATTGAACATTCATTTTTCTTTGAGCATCCTGGTGAACCAACAATGATGTTGCCAGAAATTATCAAGTCAGGAGGAAAACCAAGTCTGCTCCCTTGCAATTTATTCCTTATTGTGCATCACAACTAGCAAAAGTGGATTTTCATCTGAAAGGACCATGGACCGTCTAGGAAATTATTTAGCTTTAGAAATGGTTGATGCAACATTACCTGTTAGACAGAAAAAGTACAGCTGCTGACTTTTTCATACACTTACTGCTGTAAGTTTCTTTATTTTCACAAAGTAACCTAAATAACTGATCTTCCCAATTTTACACGTCTGAATTCTTTCTTAAAGGAAATAATGGTAAATCACATTTTGGTTCACATGGAAACAGCCAAGCCCCCTGCAGCCCACATACCATGACCTTAATGTGTCAGGAGTCATAAGACTACTAGCTCACCTTTTGGAGGGCAGACAGGAGAGGCGTTTTGAGTGCTTCACAGGAATGATATGAAAGGGGGTCTCACTGCTCCATCGCTGAGGCATGGGCATGGCTATGCTGGGCATGTGACTCTGTTCCAGACTGGCCTTAGCAATGTCTTCTGCATTGCTTCTCCCTCAGCCCTGGATTCTGGTCGCCCAGAACCTACAGGTCAGTGTAGACCCGTCGCAGCTTATAAAATGCAGCCTTAGTCTGGGGGCTGTGCTTGCCTGCTAGATATGATTAAGAGTCAGAGATTTTCTACCTTATTACAAAACTGATGTTCAGATTCCACTTGAGATGGAGTAGGGTATTTTTCTATCGTATCCTGGGCTTGGTTTATAAAAAAAAAAAATCATAAACCCTTCTGTTTGTTGAACAGAAAACAAATGGATGTAGGTCTCTAGTGATCTGAGTTGGGTCAACAGGGATATTTTCTGCCTGTCTAAATCATACTGAGATTTTTTATGATCATTTTGTGTGTCATAAGACTATCATTTATAAGATAAGTGCTATCAAGAGCCTCATCCTGTTCCTGTTGAAGTCAATGGGTGTTTTTGCTATTGCTTTTCAACAGTAGTAGGATTGATGACTGAAACTGAGCAGTTGCTGAAAGGTTAGTTTTAAAGTAGAATTGTGGTCAGAAAAGCAAAGTGACCCTGTCAAGCTGATATGCTGGGAGCACTACATTTATTTTTTCTCAGTGACTTCCAGACCAAATCTGCTCAGTTTACAAGTCAAACATTTTTTATTGACTTCCAGAACTGCAAAGTCAGCCTCAGTCTGAAAAATCAAAACTGTTACTTCTGCTTCAGTCCGCAGAAGATTCTGCATTTAGAACTTGGTTGACATGTTGCTGATGCATGGCTGAATCCAGCCTGCTTTTCTATGTCTGTCCTAGCTCTGCAGGGCGAAAGCTGCCACAGTAAAAATTTATTGGTTAGGAGACTAAACAGATATGACTTGCAGAGATAAGGAGATATACTGGGGAAGTAAGGGCAATTTTTATATCTTTCTTCTAGTTGCACCTACACTTTAATCCTTAACTTCTGCCATGATAACGATTTAATGTTTTCAGATTGCTTTAGTCTGGGAGTACAGAGTCTAAACTGTCTTCATGGTAAAATATATTTTCCAAAAGTGCTTAAATTTTATGATAAAGGTAATGATTTCAAGATCAGTTTAAGACTTCAGAAACCACATCTGAAAGAGGTGACTCCTCCCAGGTCATGCGATTCCTTGTTTACTGTCAAGGGTTCACCAAGTTACACAGGGGTATGGGTTGGAGAACTAATTCGGTTTATTATTTGAAAGCTCTTAACGTTATATAATCACAGGAGGGGCTTCAGCAGATGCTGGCCTGTCATATCTGTGCCTTAATCTGACCCCGACCTCAGAATCTTGATGTGGCTCCTCAGGCAACACATACATCATCGGATCTTAAACTACTCGTTTGATTAATATACTGTAGTTAAAACGCATGCTCAGTGCTAAAGTTAAGGCCAAAGCTCTTCCCTTCCATCACAAGTGCACCAAGGGCAAACAGGTTTGTTTAAAGCTTCACAGTGATTAAGACAGTCCAGAGCAGAACGCCATCTTTCTAATAAAAGAATAAACCAGGATTATTGTTTCAGAGTTAAAAAAGTGAAGTAGCTTCCACTCCTGTGTTTTTCAATGCCCATGGGCTGTTCTAGAAGTTCATCTGGATCTTTATTTTGTTGGTTATCACAAAGAATAGTAGTCATTCCAGTGCCTGAATGTGTGTGTGCACGCTTGTTATGATGAAGTGCGTATGACAGATGCACATTTTTAAGAGATGTGCTAATTTCTACCATGCTTTATACCACACATACTGTGTTGAGTAATGCTTTGTGGAACTTAAGTCTGCTGTCTGAAACTATAGCTATTTTTAAGGTCAGCCAAGTATTAATGATTCTTCTGAAGTGTGAGCATATGCTAATTGAACTCCTTAGATGCTACAAAAACTTGTCAGATTTTTACTGTGGGAGATTTTTTCATGCTTTCTCTAGGTATTCTTTTTAATTCCTCAAATTCAGCACCAATGAAAGGTCACAAAAGTGTTAGTGATTGCCATAATCTCTAGAGTTCTTCCTTTCTTCTGTGGATTGCAGAACTGTTTAGTGAGTTTGTTAATCTACTGTAGGTGAGACTTGTTTTTTAAATGAGGGTGTGCCTAGACAGGGGAAGAGCTGCCTGTTGATCTTATTCTGCATCATCCTTGGTCACTGGTAAGCCTTTGAAGGGCAGGGAAAGATTGCTCCTCCGCAGAGAATGACTGAGCATGCACAGGTGAGAGAAGTTTTTGTGAGATGCTGGGTGGTATGAAGAATGGGATAGAGGAAGTGAGGAGCAGGTAGAAGGCTGGAGAGTAAGAAACTGAAGAGGAGCAGGGAGCTTCCCTGCAAGGTGCTGCAGCAATGTTTTGAAGGTGGTAGAAAGAAAGAGGCTTTCTTGAAGATCCGGAGGTTTGTTCCAGCCAGAAGTTGCTGAATGAGAAAGAAAGGCTGTTGGAAAAGTTCTAGCCTTCAAGAACACTACCCTTGGGGTGCAGGTTGGTTTCAAACCTTTCTGTTTACTGTCTTACTCTGGAGATGTGAATTTTCTTTTTTTGAGTCTTGGGGTTTTTTTTTTCTTGTTTATTATTTTGGGTACCCCCAAGAACCAGTGTCAGAAATTGGAAGCGTTTGGTATCTGTTGATGTGCTCGCTTTTTAAAGAAGTTAGGTGATTTGCTCTTACTTCTCAAATTGTGGTAAGGTATGGTTGTATGTTCACATGGTGGGATCCTGCTTTCCCTTTGTGTTGAGTCACGTAGTCTCTTCAGGAACTGTGATCTCTTTCCAGTTATGTAAAAAAGCCTGTTTGCAAACATGTAGTAAAACTGGTCCATGCATGCATACAGATCAGTGAATCAAATCCATTGATCCACTGTGTTCTATGTTACTGTTTTGTTGTGTGTGCATAGCTCAGCTCTGTAGTACAAACAATGAAGTTTGTTTTCTGGAAATATCCATGTCTTTAAAAAAAAAAGGGGGGGGGGCGCAAAACAAAACCAAGAAATAACCCAGCAGAAACAACAAAATCTTCTAAAATCCCTTCCCCTTCCCCGTTTGGGAACACAAACAAACAAAACAACTAGAGCGTACGGAAGTACTCAAGTTAATGACATATTAACCTCAGCTCTGCTTCTATGCTCTTGCAGTAGTAGAACAGCCAAGGGTTACTCACTTTGGTAAAAGAACCCCCAAATCTTTCAGACAACAATGAGCTTATGGTTTAGAGACAACCTCATAGCAGAATGTTTTTGTGCTTAAGCTTGTTGACTCAGATTTTTCTACTTCTTCAAAGAAAGATAATGTACAGTTAGTTGTAAGTGAAGATGTTAATCTGGAGGTATGTTGTACAAAACTTATATATGTCCTGTATACTGTTACAGAAGTGGATGAGCCGTAAGCAGCTGTTTTACATGATCAGAAAATGTTATGCGTTAAGTTGTCTTGCAAAAGGCCTTGTTTTAGCAGTTGGTAATGACTCATTGCCTTGTATGTGCCATTAATCCTATTATGTTTGCCAAGTTCTTATAAGTAGGTACAATGAGGACAACATGGTCTCATGAGCTTCCTGCTGAAATTATTTGTTTATAAGCAGGGCCACCACATTGGTAAAGCTGAATTATCATCATAGTTAGTTAGTGAGTGAAGACAGACATCCTCAAGTTTTCTTCAAGGGAGAGAATTAAACCTAAGAAGTCAGTGCTATTCTGCTTTTCCATGAATGTCATCTCTCTCATGATACATATGTACAGAGCTTGGATTTGTGATTGTGGTGTTGCTGATGTTAGACAGAAATGCAGATAAATGGTGTCTGTCTATTTCTAATTTGTTCATTGTAACAGTAATATGCCTTTCCTATACACTAAACAAATAAGTTTACCCAGTTTTTACTTTACACCTGATTTAAGTCTTAGCTACCTTCCAAACTCATGTGAATAGCATTCATATACTAGAATTTGAGAAAATGTGTATGCCAATAACTATACGGAGTTATGTGGGGGAAGAGAAACCAGGTGAGCAGGTTTGTACTGCACTAGTGAAAATTGTAAAATGAGTGCAAAAAGTCAAATACTTAAGATTTAGGCCTGCATGCATGTCACCTGATCCCCCAAAACATCAGGAATGTGTAGTTCTGCTGGGCTGCTTTTTAAGTTGTGAAAGATTACCTCTGCAAAACTGACACTGTTTTATACAGGTGCCTAAATAAGCAGGTAAAAGCTGAATTTTGCTATCTTGAGAAGAGGATTCTGTGCCCTCTCCACATGTATCTCCTTTGTGTGTGATATTTTAAAGTAATTCCTGCCTATACATTTAATACAATATGAATCAATATAAATATTTTAATGCCATATATTATGGCTATTATGAGTACCTGTTGATGTAGCATTTTCAAGAGTAATCTTGACATATCAAGTGGCTGTTGGAATACTGACAGTTAAATTTCTCCTATATTTTTTTTAAAGGAATATGTTAATATGTATTATTTAAGCTTTCCAATTTTTAGTAATTAAAAATATGTCCAAATGTATTAGCTTAACTTTAAGTTATAATATTGTAAATTTCAGATTTTTTTGCTTTTACAATGGCTTGCACAGTTTATGTTTTCTATAACTAACACTTTATAAATCAGTAGGAAACATCTCACTTTCTTAGTATAAAACTGTAGAAAGCACAACTTGCCCAAAGTCAATGATATTTTTCATCTTGTTCTCTGTGGTGTTGAGTGGCCTCCATTTCTGTCAAAATCAATTGGATTTGCAGTTGTTTAGTATCAGTTCTATGTGAGCTTTCATAACTTCAGGGCATGTAAAACCAGAAAGGGTCCTTTGGTTTGTATAGTCTAATCCATATATAGTTTATAAATCATGTTATAGTCCCCTCAATTTGACACTGTTTACCAGTCCCATTAGGTCCCATGACTTCTGTTAACTTTAGCTTTAGTCAAAGCAAGCTGTTCATATATTCCAGAAAGACTTTCTGCCTAGGTTTTGAGATGACCAGAAATGGAGATCTTGACTTCTTATGTGGTTAGCTGATTCAAGTAAATAAATCTCCTTTACAGTTTAAAAATAATAATAATATGCATTCAATTCAGTCTGGAACTGACTGACTTCAGCTTCCAGCTGTCGATCCGTAGAAGGATTTTGGGTGCATCTGCATTAGCATGTCAGTTCAGATTGGGAGTGCGTTTTGAAACAGGTTTGCTGATCCCTTTTTATCTCTTCCTGCTCCTCTCCCTGATCCATGTCCCCTGCCCCCCGCCCTGCCCCTGTGCTGCCATTCACAGCGGAGAAGGTCCTGGAGCCGGCGAGCAGATTCCTTCGGAGTGAGCCTCCACCAGCAGATGCATTCCGGGAGCAGGAGCGTAGCTAATGCACTCCAGCTGCGGAGAGGCATTTGGGGCTGGGAAAGCAGGCTATGGCTGGTCTGAAATATCTCTTCCTTTACCTCCTTCCCCCCACAAGCCCCTAATGGGTGGGCACCAGGTCCTCAGCACCCTACAGATCCTTTCCTAGTGGGGCTGTGCTGCCTGTTAATGTAAACAGAGCCTTTGTTAAATGTCAGCTTAGTACATAGTAACTTCTATCTGTGAAAGTATTTACATAGTGTGTTGTAGCATGATGATGATGATCTAAAAAGATTTCAAGCTCTTAAGTCTTTTGCTAAAAGTTTTTTTTCAGTTCACGATGATTCTGAGCACAATTCTTCTATTTCTTCAAAATTCTTTATAAAAGTCTTTAAATACCTCTTAAAATATCTTTTAAAAATATTTTTATTTTAATTAAGAATATTATTCTTTTTAAAGAGTACTGATCAGAATATCATGGGGTAGTAATTCAAATGTGATATGGAAGTAAAGGATATTCAGTTTAAATCATAGAATAGTTTGGGTTGGAAGGGACATTTAAAGGTCATCTAGGTCAACCCCTCCTGCAATGAGCAGGGACATCTTCACCTAGATCAGGTTGCTCAGAGCCCCATCCAGCCTGACCTTGAATGTTTCCAGGGATGGGGCATCTACAACCTCTCTGGGCAACCTGTTCCAGTGTTTCACCACCCTCATTTTAAAAAATTTCTTCCTTTTATCTAGTCTAAAACTACCCTCTTTTAGTTTAAAACCATTACCCCTTGTCCTACTGCAACAGGCCCTACTAAAAAGTCTGTCCTCATCTCTCTTATAAGCCCCTTTTAAGTATGGAAAGGCCACAGTAAGGTCTCCCCGGAGCCTTCTCTTCTGCAGACTGAACAACCCCAACTCTCTCAGCCTTTCTTCACAGGAGACGTGTTCCATCCCCCTGATCATTTTTGTGGCCCTCCTCTGGACCTGCTCCAACAGGTCCATGTCTTTCCTGTGCTGAGGACTCCAGAGCTGGATGCAGTACTCCAGGTGGGGTCTCACCAGAGCGGAGTAGAGGGGCAGAATCACCTCCCTCGACCTGCTGGCCACACTTCTTTTGATGCAGCCCAGGATGTGATTGGCTTTCTGGGCTGCGAGTACACGTTGCTGGCTCATGTCCAGCTTTTCATCTAGTTGTTTAAACCACAATGAAACCAGAACTACTTTTTTTTTTTTTTTTTCCTCCCTAGGTCAATGTAGTCGTCTTTTAACAGGGATATAGCTAGTGCCAATTATTTAAGCCTTTATTTATTGACCTCTTCTCATTACTTTTTTCAGGATTGAAATTCAGCCAAGTGAGGTGGATTTTTTTTTTAGTGCAGGTTTTATGCTTGCATCCAGGCTACCCTTTTGGAAGACTTTTGGTAGACTTTTAGGTTTCTTCCAGTCATGTGAAATATATTCAGGGCATAAATTGTATTAGATTTGGATGCAGGTAGGCCAGAGAAATCATCTGCAAATATATTTCAAATATTCACTCTGAGTTATCTAAGTATACTAATTTTAAGAGTGTTTATTTCTTGTAGATGTTGTTTAACATATTCCTTAGTTACTAATGGACTGGAAAGTACTTCATCATCTTGTGATACTAGCCCGTCATCCTGCTTCTCTCCAAGCATAAAAGAAAAATGTACTGAACCTTTTGCCTTTTCTACTTCATTAAAAATATTCCTGTCTTCACGTAGGAATTTGCCTATTGCTAGGAATTCTTCTAGTTTTTCTCATGTAGTTTAGATTTGCCAGCCAAGTTATAGCAGCAAAAGCTTAGATATTAAGAGGTCTGAATTAAAATCTCTGGCTCCTCCTCAGGCTCCCAGTTAGCTGGAGACAATTAATTTAGAGTCAGATGTTAAAGGCATTTAAGTTGCTACAGATTTGGGATTTACATATTTGTATGGATTTTTCTTTGCTTCAACTTCTTGCAGTCTTCTTTAAAGAATAAGTCGTCTGCCATTGTCATTAAATAAAACCAACAGTATATTGTTATGGGGAAAAAACCCCAATCTAAAACACTGTTCAGACACTGTCATGAACAACTTTGGTGAGAAATTATTGTATTTACTAGAGCATACTTAAGAAATAAAACTTGAGTTTGATGTTACTACAAATAGGGGAACCAGTCCAAACTACCAGTGTTTGGTGTGAGGTTTTTTTTGTTGCTCTACTGAGCAGGCTACGTTGTTTATCTGCCCATATAGCAGAGATGTACATTTTGTATTCATGTTACTACTTCTTAGATGTACACTTTATGTTATGTTAATGTTTCTCTTAGATGTACACTTTACAGTCTCAGGAGATTCTTGTGGATAACAACTCAAAATATTCATTCACCAAAGATCTAATTTAGAGTAACAATGTCTTGTTATTGAGAAGTATTTTAAAAAAATGGCCAGCAAGCACCCTATCCTGTTTTAAAAATCTTTAGAGAAAAGTTGTTGCACTTCAGTCTGTGTGGTTCCTGGTTTTGAAGAAATGCTACAAACTGTGAGCCCATCCTATTTATAGCTGGCATTTTTTCTGCAATTAACAAAATTGCTCATGCCTCCTTTTAAATACAACTTGGCCACCTCCTCTGTATTGTTCTTTCATGAAGAGTATTCTTGACTTCATTGACATTCAATAATGTTGAGGTATGTTGCTAATTATTCCCAGCATGAATGCCTGCTTATAATTGCAATTTATCATGAATGTGTAAGATTTGTTAATGATTTTTAAAAAAAATTTTTTTTTTTTTGCCTCAAGTCTTGAGGGTTTTATTGTTTCTAAAGCTGCTGAATAACCTGCTGGTTTGAAAATAGTAGTTAATGCATACCACCTACTGGTAATAATTACATCAAAGCTTTTTGCCCCTTCTAGTGTGCTAATACTGCAGAGCTTTATGAATTCTTTCCAGCCAAAGAGCTCAATTTTCCTTCAGTGCATCAAAGGTAAGAGGAGATTTCTACTAGAAAAAGACTGACTTTCCTGTATACCAAACAGGCATATATATTGCATCTGACCCCCTGGGAAGTTCCTAGACATAGTAAAGACATTCTCTGGCAATATAGTACGTACATAACCTACCTCTTAACATTGCATAGGCAGTAAAGAGCCCTGAAACAGTTTTGCCAGAGCACTACAAAGGAGATGGAAGAGTTGACTTCTCTAAACTAAATAGTGGTGGTTTGCATGTGAGGTAGATATATGCCTGTCTATGGGCTTTTTATGAGCTGGGATTTCTTATAGCTCAGATCAGGGCTGTGCTAGATGCAGTTTGCTTTGTTTGAGCTGATTCCTGGAGCAGTTATTTAAAACTTGCTTCTCTCAAGCTGGGCTCCACACTGTAGCTCTGCGTTTCTCCTAGAATTGACTTCAGTTTGGTGAGTGGCTTCAGTGCTCTGGAGTTTTGTGTCTGGAACTGATTGCTTTTAAGTTTGGAAGTCATAATTTCTGGCTTGGAAGGAACTCTCTTGTATAGTGGCAGAGTACTGAATTTTATTCCTCCCCCCCCATGTTTCTGGGTAGAGCATGTGTCGTGAGATGGAAGTGGCAGCAAATACAAATATAAATTCTGTTAATAAAGATTAACTTTGTGTATTTTAAACTGTAGACACTGAAACAAAATTCCTTGACTGTTCATGGTATTTGTTTGTCACCGTGCTCTTGGACTTTCTTTGGAGTGAAGCAGATCTTTCAAAGACTAACCAAAGGTATGGTTCTGGAGGTACTTTACTCCAAGGTGCAGTCTCTGCTGGTAGTATGGATAAGACTGTTATAGATTTGGCTTCCTCTGTTTTATAAAATCCTCTAATGCTATCCCTGAAGACCCTGGATCCTCAAATATCTCCACCTCATCAGAGCACGAAGCACTTGCTCTTGGCTTCAGGCAGTGGAAAGCTGTGACAGCGCTCTCGTTATTTCAAGGCAAGGACCATGGGAGATCGAGGCCAAATGCTGTGTGGTGTCGATGAGACCTGCCTGAATCAGAGGCTGTAGATGCTAAGGAGTACAGACATATAGGTTCACTCCCAAGGGTTGCTGCTTTTCACAACATTTACTAATGTCTGCTGTTGCAGCTGAATATAGTTTCAGTGCAAGCAGAGCTGCTATGTGATGAGGCAGGTGGAGGTAATGGGCATCCCATTGATATGTCTCTTCTGCACCAACCTAAATGCTACTTTATATACTGAAATAAGCTAGACTTCAAAATAAAAACAGTTACGTTATATCCTCACTTCTAGAGGAGGAGAAAGCAAAAAAGAAGGTATTTGGATAGGACTTTATTCATCACTAAACTCTCAAGTAATCCTATTATGTGTTTTGGACTTGCTGCTAACTACCGGATTCTTGATACTGCTAATTGAATTCAGGGCATAAGCTTTCAAAGAGCTTTAATTCCCATTATATTGTCTGTATTTGATATGTGAAGATTCACTGAAATGTGCAAAGCAGCAAGGCATGTAAAAAAGGGAAATGATGACATGAACTCAGAGTGACCAGACAGATTCAGAAAACAATTATGAAAAGGAAAGTTATGTTGTTTGTGCTCTGTAACTTCTTATCTGGACTGTGACCTTGGAAGTGGCTTTCTAGTGCCTGCCTGTGAAAAGCAGCTTCTTTCTCCACTGCATTTCTCCATGCACTGATTAGAAAAAGAAGGGGTGGAATTTGCAGAGCAACTTCTATGAAGTTTAAGGACGTGTCTCCAATTACTTTAAATACTTTGATGTAATGTAAAAAAGATGGCAACATCTTCATGTTAATCTTAGGTTATGTGTTCCTTTGGTGGAGAGGGGCTTTGGGAGGGATGGAGCTGTGTGAGTGGTAGAAATATTTAGTATCTGAAGCTGTGTAAAATGTTGAGTAGTTCCTGCCTAAAAAACAAACACTACTATTAGGATGAGGGTCAGGAAACAAGGGACTCTCTACTAGCTGCCTAATCACTGCGTGCCATGGAGTTCCTGCCTGTGAGTTCTAATATAGCTTGAGTGCACTTAGACTCCATATTGTTGAGCCTTTCCCCAGTGGGACACAAATGTGAAAGGCCTGGAGGAACTGCTACCCCTTGATCAAGGGGTAACAATAAGGATGGGGCTGTTAGGCAATATGTAGAGAGATACAGGGCTCAGCTGTGAGGAGGCTTGCAGATCTCTGTCATGTTGTCATCAGTCACTTCTGAAAAGATATTTGGGAGATCAGCCATCTGAATTTGTATCTGTTCAGAGAAAACATGGTTTTCTTCTCCTATTTTAGCTGGTAGGGCAAATAACATGAGATACTTTTCTTCTTTCAGATATGTTGTGAATATTAGGGAGGAATGTGGGGTTTACTTCACATGCACAAATTTCAAATTATCTTGTTAACTGTGAGTTTATTTTGAGTCAGTTGAAATAGCTGGAATGAGATAATTTTTTTTTCTTAAGTGAAAGCACAGTCTGAGACTGCAAGGGGTGTGAGTTGTGGCTTTTTCTTTTTCCAGTTATGTTGAGGTGTTTCTTACATTTTGATGGCAGTATACAGTAGAAGAAATGTCTTCCAGAGAGCAGTTGCCCTCTGTGCAACTGAAAGTAAAGTTGGATAAAGACTCTGTGCCTGTCTTGCTTCCAGATCTGGGCATAACAGTGTGTGGACACAGGGAAGGAAATGGGGGTGGAGGGTGGGGAACTGATGTGCTGAGCACGGTGCACCCTTCCTGTGAGTGTCCCAAGCAAACGCAGAGCTGATCCTATCCATGTTATGGGCCAAGGATAATCCTGAATGATCCTGGCACAAAAGTAATTCCAAAATTGCTTTTCCTCTTTTCTTCTTCCTCCTATTCCAGCTGCAATTTGATGGATGGAGGAAAACGAAACACAACACTAAGTGATTTATTTAGGGTCAGGGACAGCCAAAATATTTAAGCAGATTTATTGTTATCTTAAAAAAAAACAAAACAAACCACTGAAAACCACACTATTTTTAGACAAGTCTGCTATTTTAATCCGATTCAGATTTCTTTAAGAAAAGAGGGCCTGTGTTCTCCCAGAAATATGACCTCTATATTGATATACTTCTGGTATCTGTAGAGGCCAAATGCAGACAAATAAAGCAGTTAATACTGGCCTGTGTTCACGTAAAACCTATAGCATCTTAGTAAGGAATAATTCGTATGGCTAGGTGAAAATGGAGTTAAAACTTGAGAACCTTGTACTCAATATTTTGAAGGGCCAAAGTAATTCCCATTTTGCAGTTGTAATAAAAGGTTCAGCAGAATGTCAGGTTGCTGAAGCTCAGCTTGGCCAGGAAAAATGATTCCCAGTTTTTAAAAAAAAAAAAACAAACAAAAAAACACCACAAAACCAAACAAAGTGGTGTGCACTCCTACTGCCACTTCAAGTTATTAGTGTCATGGCAAAAGTTAGTCTGTAGTTCAGCTACAGGTTCCTGCGATAGACAAAGATGATCTTAGTGCTGTGGCTTGCTGCAGCAGTGTGTGACATGAGATGGAGAGAGGAGGCTGTTCATCCCTTTGCCTAGACTGCCGTCATCTGCTCTTTACACTGGTCAGCTCCAGGGCACAAAAAGGATTACTGACTGATCTTTAGCATGGATTCCCTTGTGCCAGGGACGTGTTTTAGTCAGAGCGCTGCATACAAGCCTCAGCTCTGTCAATTCGGGATTAGCTCCAAAAACAAAGTCTCTGGCGCATGTGTGTGGTTTATCCCTTGGTTATAGAGAAGACAAGGGGAAGAAGGTGCTTTGCCTGGGTCAGGGCACATAGACCAGGAACTGTGCTGGGTGCCATGGAGAGTTTTTTACCTCTAGCCACAGCCTGAGGAAGCAGGAGTCTAATCGAACTTCCTAATCCTGTCCCAGCAGAGACTGCTGATCCAGCATGCCATGCACAGCTCTGCAGGGAAGGCTGAGATGAAGTGGGGCTGCTGGCTTTTATTTCTTGGTCTGCTCATACAGGTATTGCATTCAGAAGCTTTCTCTTTTGTTTGGAAACATCCATTGTACATGGTTTAATTTCATCGAACTTTATTTATCATACTTTTAAAAAAGTGCATTATCTACTTTTTCATTAAAAATGCTCTCAAGCAAAAAAAACTTTTGCTGCTTCTGATGTCCTGCTGTTACTCCCTAGTGTTCATGTCTGACTTAAAGATTAATTAAAATAAATATCAAGTGCTACTGAAATAATTAATAAATTATATAATTTACATTCAATTGTAAGTGGAAGAATGTCTTACACTTCCCTTTAAAAAATCAGCATGATTCCAGAAAGGAAGGAAGGAAGCATGCTAATTACAATGCCTCCATGAGACTTTACAATTCATGGATGAGAGTTGATCAGAAGTTGCAAAGGAGGCAAAGCAAGCATTTCAATGTTTGATACTTCAGTGCTTCTAATCCCAAAGCTTGCTATTAAAATACATAACAAAAGTTGTTGTGCATTTCCAGCAGTTTGATGTTTCCTGAACTTTTCCATCTAGAAGAGTTAGAGACACTTAGGGTTAGATGCTGGTTCTGTGCTACTTCTGGCACTGAGGTAACATGGCTGGAGTTTCTCCTGACTTACAGTGGTTAATGTGAAATCAGAATTAGTCTCTTAGCTTTTTACAAAATGTCCAAATGTTTCATAGCTTTTTTTAACATATATGACCAGCGTTTATGAACCTTTTCCTGGCACACAAGGAAAAGAGCAGAAGTTCTGCCTTTGATAGAAGCAGCAAATGTAGTGTGTCCAATGCACAGTCATAATGTCTGGTGTTTATGAAATGATATGAAGATGTTAATGCATCTCTGAACACATTTGTTAATTTGGAAAGTAATAACATCTGTTAATAGAACAGTGACAAGAGGAAGAAGAATAGAGAAGTGTCTTCTACAGGCCTGGGTATAAACGTATCTTCTTCTATGGATTATAAAGCCACCTTAAATATACAATCATGAAAACAGCTGTGCAGGGTCAGATTGAACATCTAGCTTGGAGGCCAGGAGATGATGCCCAAGAAACAAGTGGAGGACCAATACAAATATGGTATTTTTTCTCATATAGTCTCTTGGCCTCCAGCCCCATGGTTCCTGAAACCAGGGAGTATACTACCTTGTCTCTTCACTTAATCTTTGCACTGCCTCTCTCTTTCTCCCATTCCTCTAGTGTCTTAACATTCCTCCTGTTCCTTCATGATACTGAAGCACCAGTAGCAGAAGTACTGAGAATATAGTGGAAGCAGTCTGGATGCTCATTATTTCTTTCCCCTACTAAATGGGAGACAGCCAACTGCAGTAAAAATCCAGCTCAGTTTTTGGCTGAAGTATGTTTATTGCTGTGTGGGATTAGTCTGTGCTCCAAATGAGGAGCTGAGAGACTTGAGCGTGTGCACTGCTGTGAGTTGTTGGAGATCTGAACAAGTCCTACACTGAAGAGATGTAAGATTTTGGGGGGAGGGGGGGAACGGTAATTTTTTCAGATCTGTAGGGAGTTTCATGGGAACTACAGAAACTCTACATTTCTGAAATGGAGGCCTTTGCTGTTTCCTGCCAACCTTCAAATCCCTGTGTGATAGCATGGCAGGTTTACAGCCCCCATTAAAATGTTTTCACTTGGTGGTTTTGGTTTGTTTGTTTGTTTTTCCCCCTCCTTATCTTATTAACTGAAACTGTGAAAGCACTTAAAAAAAAAAAAAAAAAAAAAAAAAAAAAGGCAGATACCTGGAAAATATGAACCAAAATGGATAGTCCGGGAAAGTTTTATGAGTACTGAAGTCAGGATTTTGTAACAGAAGATTTTGGGGCCAGTCCTGTAGGAGTAGTACTGCCTCTTCTGCCTTCTAGAGGAGCCTAGGCAGAAGGTTTCAAACTTTCATCTCAAGAAATGGCTTGAAGTATGAGCAGTTAAACTCCCTATCAGTATGACCCAGTGTCCTGTGCTAGCAGATAGCTTGCCTAATACAGTCTGTTATAAATTCATAATGTTCTAGTTAACACAGTAACATCTGACAGTATTTTAAGATTATTGCCCTTGTAGAATAGAAACCTCTTCCTGGAAGAAAAAAAAAAAAAACAAAACAAGCCACCAACCAACATTTCCTTGTCACTGTGATCTGAGTAAGAGCAGGGAAGTGTATAGTTGCCGAGGACTTCCTGGCCTCTTTAATAAATCTTGTGCCCTCCCATTCCCCATAGTATGTAATTTAATGCTCTATAAAAGTGAGATGCAACTGAAAATACAGTCATGTTTGTGATGTAGGCATTTAACAAATTATCTCAGCAGATGTGAGCAATTACAGAAGTTCAGTAAAGGATGTGTCTGTTGTGATGGTCATTAATACACTTACCACCCTGAATCCTGAACTCTTATAACTATTGTTTTGCTACTTAATTTCAGGCATATAAACATAAGTATTCAATTTACCGTGCATGTTTTTATCACGTATCTCTCTTCCATTATAAACACTATCTTTTCATTTTAGTCGCCAAGCTCTTTTTTGAGGCAGGAAAGATTGTGCCTTTCCTAAGTATAGAACAAACTAATGTCTTGATTATAGTTTGGGAAAATCAAATAGAAACATAGTACCTGATAAATAGGTATGTGACTATACAGGGACTGTACGGTATGTGTAGCATTCATGCTTAGGAAAAATATTCTCTGAAAAGTTTTTTGGAGTTTTGTTTTGTTTTTAATTTGGATTAACAACTTTTTTTTTTTTCTTCCTAGGGGAAAAAATGGTTAACACAACAAAAAGAATAACTGTTTAATTTGATAATGCTGATTACTATTGGGTTTTGACCTAAAGACTCATTAACCTTTGTCTTGGAAAGCTTATCTAAATAATTCAGGATTTATATTGGGAGTGGGAGAGCAGAGGATGTGGATTTTTGAATGCTGTTGGAACATCACTGGCTCTGCATTTAGAACAGACTTGACCTTTCTCAGGCTCGGGTCCTGGGTCAGTGTTCACCAGACTTTCTCAATGGCTTTTTTTTTTTTTTTTTTTTTTTTAGGAGGGGGGAAGTCAACACTTGTCTGGCTTGAGAACGTTTTTAATGCGGATTTTTAGTTTGCAAAACTAATACCTTCAGAAAACAGGATGTTTGATGTGAATGTCATGAAAAGAAAATGTTCTGTTCCATAGACAATTTTGTGGAGGCATTGTGTGGGGAAGATAGACTATGTTGGTGCTTGTGAGACGTCTTTGAAATTATTTAAATATATTTCACTGCGCTTTTGCACTGCGAAGAAAGACAGAATAGCAAGATCAAATGAGGGGAAATATTTCTCTTCTGTCAATTTATAGTACTGTATGTCTGTCTTTGCAGCTAGCAGCAGCATGGCTGACCACTTCTGCTCTTGAGGAAATGGAATGAGAAATGAACATACCTGTAGTCTCTTTCATTAGTTAAATCTTTAAATGTGTATAATACATACACCATGCAGTTAAGTGGATTTATTACAGAATTTAATACTTTATCTTCATTTTTTTATATTCTGTAGATACTGTTTTAAATAAGGTAGCAAAGATTAGTATGTTAGAGGGTATTTGTGCCTATTAATTTCTCTAATGAAAACTTACAAGGAATTTTGAGAAATGGAGAGCATCATAGGTTTTAAAAAGGAAGTTTGTGTTGGGAACAAATACCAACTCCCCTCAAATCCTTTGAAGACAGACAAAACAAAATTCAGGAGTCAGTTCTGCAAAGGAGAGATTCTTATCTGGAGTTTGAATTCAGTTCTTTGCACAATTTAGGGGAAGTTTAGGAATTATGGAAGTACCAGAAGTCTACATTGTTAGTTCAGCCCTATAAATTTCATATAAATGACTGCAAGATCTATATGGAAAAAATGAGAGTGTTTCAAACTGACCATCTAAAGAAATAAATTCAGGCAAATTAACCTTCACTGCGTTCAATGTTGAACAAATTCAAACTTCAAAACAAGTTGTAAGAAAAGTGTTTCTTGGAAATAAACACGATCTGTGAGGAAGCGTTAAAGAAATAAACCTTTATTTTAAAAATTTAGATGGTGCAAGTTGCTTCATGATTTTTCTGGATTGGGTCTTGTGTGCATCTTCCGTGATGTTAATTGGATGTACAATAACTTTGAGTTGTGAGTTCCTTCTGACCACTTGCAGTTGTAAAGTGCTGGATCAAGCTAACTACAAGTGAGCATCAAGCCAGCTACAGCACAGCTGAAAATGAGTGAAATAGCCCATCTACCTGAATAGCCTAAACTTCAAGAGGGAAAAGTCTGTTCTGTTCCTAAATTAGGAAGGTTCCAGTTTATATCCACTCTAAAGCTACGCCAACACTTCTCACAAAAGCAATTGATTACCTACGCTTAAGTGCTTCATTTTGGGATAATTTCCAGGCTGAAATGCTCTAAGGCCTTTTTAGAAATGCTGCACACTTGAACATTTCAATTCAATGTGTGTAAACTGGGGAAAAAAAAAAAATCATGTGCAAGGGATAGCTGGGAGATTCATCCTGCCTGAACTTAGGATTCTGCTTTGTATTTTCCTGTATTGCAGGCAGAGATTGGATTCTCTGTGTGGTCAATGAACACAAGAGTGTGTTTATGTTTGCATGCCAGGATTCCTATCCTAAACTGTCTGTTTCTTTCACTTGACTGAAGAAGTCTAGACAACTAGATCAGACCAGGATGTAGATGTCTGAAGCTGGCTCAGCAGAGTCCTATTTTTTTATGCCTAACTTGATACCTAAAAGTGAGGCCTCCAAAATAGTTATTTTCTTTTAAATGTTTCCTTAGAATGGTTTACTGTGCTTGTCATAAGGATTCACTCAGATTAGTGAGTAAAGGTAGTAGAACAGAAATGAGAACGAACTGGTTGCCTTGACTAAACCAGCACCTCAAAGGTTTGTATTAACTTTTAAGGAATGTTGATTGATTTATTTTAATACATCTGTTCAAAGTTAAAGATCTGAAATTTCACAAAAAAGGGCTTCTGTCCTTGGCCTTGATTTTTTTTTTTTTTTTTTTTTTTTTTTTTTCCCCCTCCAGGCAGAGGAGCTTAACAGACAACCCTGATGTTGTGATCATTAATGGTTTCATTAAATAAGCAGATGAGTAACTATTTGTAGTGTGAGGCTTTGGGAGTTGAGCTTACAGCAAGAAATACCAGGAAGTTCAGAAGAGCCTGTTCTCGTAGGATGAGATGGTGCCGAGCTTTCTGCCACAGAAGGATACGTAGGGAGGAGCTCTTGCTGGAATTAGCCTGAAGAAATGTGATCGCTGAAGAACAGTCCTCCTGTCTGGATGTTTCAGCCTTGCTGGTGTTTCCCCAGTGGCTGGTTTTCAGCATAGGATTGGATTTAAGGATTTTTCAACCTGTAAATAATTAAAGTGTCTGTTGTTTCCATTAACAAAAGAAAGGGTGTGTGACTGCAGGTCTGAAATCACAAAGCTGGGATATTAGAAGGCTGATGCAACCCTTACTCTTTATGCTATGCGTCCTTGTTAATGCTGCTTTGAAATCTGTAGATGAAAAAGACTTATAGCAATGTGAATGAATTATTATTTTGATTTGTCATAACACAGCTAAGACTTCAGAGAAGATGGACACCACTCAGATGCTTCACTGGGAAAGCATATCAAAGGAATACTTTTTTTCTTCTTCCCTGCAGTGCACCTTTCTGACTTTTCCTAATTGCACTGAAGTGAGTTTTTGCCAGGTACAGAGATATATATTTAGTCCTACAGTCTCTCTCATTGCTTGGAACATTAATAAAATTCAACAACAGCATAGTTTTCTAGTTTAATTCCAAGAGAAATAGTTCACTCATAAAGAATTAAAATCCATAAATCCATGAAAATATAATTGAAATTCATTATAATTTCAACAGAAGAAGAGCTTCCCACTGGAAACAATGATTTTTGTTTTTTGATGAGAGCAATTTTAAACCACAGAGTTGATACTGTTCTCCAGTAGAGCAAACTGACAATGATATAATTTCACTAGCTTCAGTCTTCTTTCTTGCCATAGACAAGCTGCAGTTTTAACATGTTTTCTCCCAAAGGAGATCTAAATTTAGTGGTTATTTCTTTAAAATACAGAGCTGTACACAGACTAACCAAAAACATGTGAACTGGTAAACCAGGAAGCAGAGCAAATGGGACTAACTTCGCTACTTGAAGCTGTGACGAAGGATCTACTTGCACTCTGTGCTGAATCTGAGCGTGCTAAGTATCCTGCAGAAGCCAGTTGAGATAATCTATGCTGTTACATGTCTTCTACAAGCTGCAGTGGGAGGGTGTCTTCTTGAAAGTTAGCAGCAAAGGTCCCTGTGTGCTAAGTTGTTGACTATTGCTTTGATAGTTGTAACCAGGTTCTTGATGGTGACTCTTCCTTCTCTGTACCATGAAAGTCACATGTTCCAAGTCTTTGAACTCACCTACGTGTTAGTTTACATCTCCAAGAGCCCTGAATACCAACCATTATATTTTTTATAACACCCGGCCTTCCTTTGCTGTAGGTTGGAGAAAGAGAGGAAGGAGCTTGCTACAGTAAATGTCGTCTTCGTCGTTCTTGCTGTGTGTTACGTTGAACGTGATCCAGTATGCATAGACACTGTCAAATTCCTAAAGTAAGCATTAACCACTACTTATGGCTGGGAGATTGCTCTATTTCAATGTCTATGTTGGAAAACAGTTGTCATGGGGTTTAGTGGGTTTGCTCATCTTGATAGACAAATTATTAATTCTTAGCTCAGGTCCCTTAAAATACAAGGAAGAAGGTTTCTTTCAACCTGAACTCGTCAACTTAAATGGGCTGCCACAAAATAATTTTTCAGTGTTAATTAATATTCTGAAAAAAGTTGTGATCTGTCTCCTATGAGACTGAAGGTTAGCCGGATAGAAGTACATGAGCAGATGACACTGAAGACCCCTGTAATTTTTAATTGCTCCAGAATCACACTGGAATTGCAGTCTGATGGACATGAGGTACCTGTGCTCCCCACAGTCACTGGGGGAAGAATTAAGAAATTTATAATGGGATTCTCAACCAGGAGGCTGAGCATGAAGCTCTTTCAGGTAGCCAGGAGAAAATGCTGAGCTTGATGATTTCAGGTAAATCCTCATTTCAGGGACCTGTATGGTCAACTCTAGGCTGCTGAAATTTGCCTTTCACTATAGTGCTAAGCCCTAAATCTTCTCTAAAGGCAAGAAAGTTAGAAATGCATGTTCTTCCAAAAATTGCAGAAGACTTGGTTTTGTCTTTTTTTTTTTTTTTTTTCCCTTGTGGAGAACACCTGGAGATGGAGGTGTTATTCCTCCTTTCTAATGTTGTATTGCACAGTCCTTTCTAATTCCTTTCCTCTTCCAGAGGATGCAAGCCTGTATCTGTTGCTTCTCAGAAGAATTCCCTGTCTTGTAGTGGAAGAACTTATAAGGGTACACTGAGCAATTGCTGCATTAAATATCTAAAACACTTATTGCAATAGAAAGAAATAAATCCTCCTTCCAGAGAAGTACCCTAACAAGTAGGATAGAGAGATTCTTCCTTTTCTGACCCTGTGACTTTTTAATTATTCCATGTAAAGCAGCACAGCTTGAAAAGTAGGCTGAAGGCTAGGTCCTTGGTCTCTGTGCATCTCAGGAATAACTTAAGTGTTTATTAAAATTTCTAGGCAATTTTCTTCTCATAAGTCAAAAAAGAAACTTGGTTGGAGTTTTCCATATTCACAGTGTGTTCTTTAATGACTGTTGTGCACACACTGTAGTACACCCTATTTTCCTAATCTCACTTAAACAAAAGTGGAGGATATGTTGTTCCTTGTCAAGATCTGATTCCCTGTGTGTCTGGTAAATGTGCTGTGTGTATAGCAGGTTTACACCTTGGGAGAACTGGGAAGAAAAAATGCCTAGTTTAAATACACCTACCATTCTTAGAAAGGAGGTGATGAGATGCTCAGGTTAACACTACTGAGGTAGTTCTGAGCATTTGCAGGCAAACTTTGGGTCCAGTGACATTACCTAGTGGGAACAAAAATACCTCTCCTCAGGTCCCTATAGAGACATCTGATGCTTGCTTAAGTTCTATGTCTCGCTATAAAACTTCCTGTTCCTTAAGTGTTGATGACTAGAAGGAAAGGAAAGCCCAATTGAAATTGCCCACATAATATCCAATTTCTTTGAGGTTTTGTGAAAATATAACTTCCATGTTTTTTCCTGGTAATGACCAGAACACCTACTTGACAGTTAGCAAAAGGTAATTAAAATGTTCAAAGTTATTCTGTCTCCATGTGTATGTGTGAAAAGTATTTGCTTGCCGAATCATGGATAAAGAGTGTACTTTAGTAAACTTTATATTTTAAAAACTTAGATTAGTTCAACTGAACTGACTTTTTTCCTGGGGATGTATTATATTTCATAACAAAGCTATGTTTGTAGTGAGCATAGTTTATAATAATACAGGGTACATCATCTTAATTCTGGAAAATTGTTCCTTTCTAACAGGAACATTCCGGCACCGTAGCATAATCTCCCAACATTTTGCTTCACCTCTTAAACTGCCAGAATTATTTGGACTGTAAGTGGTGAACATTACATGAGGAGAAGTAAGGAAGTAAGGGGCAGAAAATGCCTTCATTTGCCAGGTGGTTTTGCTGTCCTTCAGTGCCTGGAGGTAAAGGGAGCTTTCAGGTCCATGCTGTCCTCATCAGTTTAAACTGCATCTTCAGCACCATCTCTGATCTGCCCTCACTCACCTACTTGTCGTGATTGATCAATCTGCTTCCAAAACAGTAAGTCATGGATGGCAGTTAAGAAAAACAAGTGTTCTATTTGTACATCTGTACTGCTTCCACTAGCTGAGGCACTGGTGGTCTTGAAACCAAGAAACATTACAGCAGAAGCAACACACTGGTGACACTAAACAGTGCTTTTTTTTTTTCTCCAGAAAGCATTGAAGTTTTATCCTCTTCAATACAAAATTCCAGATCCTGTTGGCTGCAGGACAAATACAACCTATAATAATTAGATTATCATAGGTCAAAGACCTACTGGAAGAAGAGTATTAGTCTTTCAGAAAATACGCATTTCATAGCATTATCTTTTAGTTTAGTGTCTATAGCCTTACACTGTTTCAGCACGGATATAAAGAAATCCATAAAGTAATTGTTTTAGAAAACATAGGTCCTGTTTTTCTTGGAATAATGCCGTTGCACTTTTCCTTGCTAAGTTGGTCATTCAGAAGAGAGCACCTTTACATTCTACAGTGTTTCTCTGATCATTCCTCCCCGTGGGTTTCTATTTCTGAGTGGCTTTTCTTTGTTTTGTTTTTTAATTTTTGAAAATAATATGCTTGTTGTGATTTTAGGGTATGTTTGTGCCTAATATACCAAGACCTTGATGAAATGTTATGTGATACATTTCCTCAGTTGCTATTTCTGTAAACAGAAAATCCATGTTTGGAGTGCATCAGACTTTTGAACAGTCTTAGCTCTGTACAAGGGTGCAAATGCCAAGTTAAACACACTTTGCAAAAGAAGTACTTTTCTGTCTGTATGGGGAGGGAAGGATTACATATGTCTCTGCTTCATATCACGTACCTAAACTTTCTCTGTTTACCTTCTCCTCAACCCCAGTGCAGAATCCAGAGATTAATTTTTCAGTGGTTTTTTTTTCCTTAAGGCATGTTTTCTTTGAGTTTTTTTTTCCTGTGCAGCTTTGCCTTAGTTTTCCTATGCTTTTTTTGAAAAGGGAACAATCATTGGGAATGAAAATTTATGAAGTGAGCTCAGTCTAGCAGTATGTCTCTTCAGAGGAACCTGGCTTTAAAAGATTTCTTTAAAAAACAAGGAGAAAGGAATTGAAAAAGAGCGAAAGAAAAAAGAAAGGTCGTTATGGCCTTTATCTTAACAAACCTTTTCTTTTTTTTTTTTTTTTTTGTGGTTCATTATTTATCCTGGAGTTTTAAATTAAATTTAACCACTTCCTTAAATACGTGTTTATAAAATCAGTTTAATACACACATGCACACAGAGCAGAGAACAACTTGTGGGGGAGTTTGAGGAGTCTTAATGGGTCTCACACTGAATCTAAATGAGCAATATCATATTGCTGTGAAAAATATAATCCTGGGATATGTAAATAGGAGCATAACCTGAAAAGCAGAAAAGCAAGTGAAGTATTGTGGAAGTTTTAGCTGGATCATTGTGTCCATGTTTAGATGCTCTGCTTGAAGGAGAACCAACTAAAGACAAAAGAGTGAAAATGAGCAGAGATCTATCAGAGTATTAAGTGGGCCTCAAAAAGGCTAGTTAGCTTTGAGAAGGCTACAGGAGGAGGACACAACAGTGTTCATCTGTGTAAATAGCTGCTGGAGAGGGAGCAAGAATAGTCTGTATGCTGGATGGAATGGAAGATAATAGATTTTATTGCAGCAAAGGTGACTTAGAATAGGCATTAAGACAACTTGTAAGAATTTATAAAAAATATAAAACTACAAAACCCCAAACCATAAACAACAAAAAGCCACCACCACTTGATCTGATGCCCTGAAAAGAGTGAGACCTTTAAGAACAGGTTAAACAAATATCCATCAAAAATTGCATGAGATTAATTGATCCATTGCTAGTCCAAACAATGGATTAGATTGTCTTCTGGGGTCCCTTTCAGATTTATGATTTTATGGTGATAAATTTTTAGTACAAAACATAGATTTTTAAATAGGGAAATAAAAGTTAGATTGGGGCCCATCAACTGGTGCTGGGAAAAAAAAAATCACCTAAGTGTTAAGGGGAACTTGGTTGCATTTAGTCATATGTTTTCAGTGTTTGACTTACATGAACCTGTGTATGAGTCAATTTTAGTAGGATAAATGTTCACAGGAAATAAATTTTATATTTTCACACAGAGCTCTTCCAGAAATCAAATCATGACTTTGTATGCATATTCTATGTATTGGCAGCATGTAAACAGAGTAAAATCAGTGGCCTGGCAATTTTTTCTGACAAGTAACCAGTAAAACACATCTTGAATTTTGGCTGTCAAATAAATGTAATCACTTACTTGTAAATTATCCACAATTAAAAACTATAAAAGAGGGAGAAATGAAAATTAATAAAGTCTGAAAGGGACAATTTATTTAATGATCAGGAAGAAGCCAGATTATCAGATAAAATGGTTCATTCTACTGTAGAGTATGAATCTAGTATTTGAGAGTGATTATTTTCTTTTAGAAAGCTAATTTCCACTGAATAGTGAGGACCAACAAAAAATTGTGACAAATAAGATCTAAAGAATGATGGAAAGGGAATAAGCAAAGCTGGTCAAAAACGCTGATAGAAGAAGGAGCTTATAGATTGTCTCAAACCTAGTAAAGTACTTTTCATTGTAAGTATTCACGCTAATTTGTTAGCAGCGTGTATTTAACTAGCAATTAATCTGCAGTGTTCAGAACTGTTTGTGCGTCCTGTTTTCCATAACTGCTTATCCAGTGACTGAGTCAGGTCTGCAGAACTGATTTCATAAAGATGGCATCTGGCAAAGACTGAACCTGCAATGTAAACAGTCCCTGACTTATGGATGTGAAGTTACTGCTTTGCTTATTTGCAGATCTCTGCAAGATGTGAACTTCTCACGCGTTCTTGCAAATATTTTATGCTGTTGGATATATTAAGCTCCTTTCTGCATACGCTGTCCATGCTGCAGTATCGCATGCTGTGATGAGTAGCAGCAAATAGCCAGAGAGTTTTTAGTTGTAACTATCCCAATGATATAGTAGACTTCCTTACATTTGGGTTACCTTGAATGTGCAGTATTTTTTACTTTTCTAATTCAATTTTTTGCTGGTCATCAAAACAGTAAATTTCTATATACTGGACATAGTAAATCAACATCTAGAGAATTAAGTCAAATGTTTTTAATCAAGTTCCTGCAGAATCTCACAACAGCAAAGCATATAACTAGGGAATGTAAAAAAAATTTTGTTCAACAATGATTGCAAACGTGGCAGGCTTCATTCAGTATCCAAGGCTTGTCTAACAGATCAGTGCTGTATAAAATTTGACTCTTGGAAAAACCTCTTATTGATGAAGTTGCATAAAGCTTCTTTCTCCAGCCAAACTGAACAACAATCAGGTATTGGTACCATGTTCCCTTGATTGTGTTGGGTTTTTTGTTTGTTTTGTTTTTAAGAATGTCAGAACCATTGCTTGGAATTAGGTGGCTTATGTTCAGGCCAGTTTCAGGGATGCCTCATATTGTGTTGTGGACTTTCATGTCTGCCCATGATGTGTGAGATAGCAGTATAGTTATTAGTTTGCACCGTTACATCCTTGAATTCAGCAGTTCTACCTGTGGTGATGATGAATCTGGAACCTTTTTTTAACAAAAGAGGTTAGTCACAGTCTCTTACCTTGTTACAAGGAATTGGACAAAGCTTTACCTACTGTTTTGGAGAACTTACCCGACCTTGCCAACAGCTTCACAGCTACCATTTGGACATCGCTGCAGTTTACAATCATTGTTTTCTCTCAAAGTTAGCACAGCATTGCTTTCATGAAATGATGGCAGCTTCTGGGGCTCTAAATCAAGCTGAGACTTTTATTATATCTGTATCCTTAGGTGTTTGCAAATCCTCAATAATTTTGATGTAGGTTTCAAAAAATAAAATTTTTGTTTACATTGTTCTGCTACATAAGCTATCAGTATCTGATAGCCTCTATATTGTTGGTACCATTCTGTAACTTAACAGCATAAGTAAAAAACCCAATCTGACCCTGCAGTCTGTTGGAGTAGGCATTTATTGTGTTGATATGGTTTTCCATGAGGAAAACTAGTGGTTATGTCTCTAAACTGAAGCTTTGATGCAGAAAGCTTGATGCCATGCCTGCTGATCTGTAGCTATTGTCAGGATTATGGTCAGGTATTAGCAAGACTGTGTTTGATTATGTGGTTACCTGTGTTTAGCTAGAGTATTTTATGAGGCTATCTCTGTACAGCAGGAATCACTATGTAGGACAGTGTAGTTTGTTGGGAGAGTTGTTTTCCTTCTGTCATATAAGTCAAATTGTTACTGCTTTGCCGAAGGGGATGAGTGTGTTGTTGTGTTTTTTGTTTGGTGTGGTGTGGTTTTTTTTTTTCCTCGTCACAAATATGGTCTCTTTTCTAGACTTTATCTGCAGGTAGTTTGGTTTTTATTAATTTGTACTTGAGTTATACACTGCTGTTCTTCAGCCACATCTTCTGTGATAGACCTTTCCAAAGGAGTATCTCAGTTGCACCCACCGATGGCTTCAGAATGGCTTTTTCTTGCTCATACTGAACGCCCCTGGAGTTGTCATGCATCACACTTATCCATAAGCCTTTGCATCAATCACCAGCAAGTCCCTTGTAGCTTTTCCCTGGTTTGCTTGCCACGTTCTCAGCCCTACAATGGAAGTTGTAGATAAGAGATAGAGACCTACTGCCTTTCACTGTCCATAGTCATCCTCCTACACCAACATATTGCAATAGCTTGTGGCTATCAAGATTGCAGGACGAGAGAAAAACAATGGGAAACTTCATACTGGACAGAACCAGGGAATATATTATATCTCATAATTATACAATACCTCATAATAGCATGAGAAAGCATCACTAGGTTTATCTCTGAGTCTATAATCCTGTGATTGGTGTGAACAACAAGTGTATTTCAGCTGCTTTCCAATACTTGGAGAGCGTAGCTAGCTAACTGGAGTCTGCCACCAGCAAACTGACACCACTATGCTTTGACAGTTTTTTGACATATGTTTGCAGCATCTCTGAGACCATGAAATCATCCAGAATGTGGACTGTCAATAGTAGATTTTCCATTTTGGGGTGTGGGATCTGTATTATGAACTGAAAAGACATGGAGAAGCAGCACAAATGTTTCTGGACTGCATCAGACTCTGGATGCTATCCATGTGTGATTCTTAATACTTGATGGCATAACAGTTGAGTGCTGGTAGGTCTGCCAAGGTCACTGACTCATGGAGGTCCGTGAAGCTGTATCTCCACTCGTCTCCGGGCTTGTTGCCATCCAAAACATCCCGGACAGCACTGTGTTCTAGATTCAGTGTTTGCTGAAGCCATAGATGGGCATGCAGTCCCAACTACTGCATGCAACGTTAGGGTTTCACCGCCAGCAGTGGGTCAGAGAGACCAGATGTATCAATGATGGATGTCTTCTGGGACACTAGTGCCTGCCTCCTGTATCCCCTTCCTGCTCCTTTGCAGCCACAGGCACAAGCAGGCATCAAGATGATTAACATGTATGCCTCAAAAGTTTATCCTCCTTCCCCTCCCCCCCCGCCCTTTTTCTTTCATGTTTTCCAGAGTCTGTCTATCTTTTCTGACACACTAGTCCTCCTTTGTTTGGCTTTCCAATATAGCAGTTTTGTGTTTGTTGCCGATCAACGGCAATGATCAGTATCTGGTTAAAAAGGTTTGAAAACTTGCTCCCCTGTGGATGTTGGTTGCCTCTCACCTGTAGCTAAGTAACCAACGGAAACACATCACCCAAAAACCTGCCTAGGTGTCCTGGCTTAGTGTTCCATGCCCAAGAGTCAGAGTTCACAAGAGTGCATCCCATTCTGGAGTTCCCCACTATGTTGTACATGCAGGTGCAGCCAAACACTGTTGCTCTGGTAGGAAGAAGTTTGCTGGCAAGACTGTGCATGCTCCAGGACCAGCTCCACTGGCACACTTAAACCAGAAGAGAGGGCATGTATCTATAGATACAGGATTCAGATTCTATATGTAGAAAATATGCCTCCTTTCTTTTCATTGCCCCTCTCACCCCTCTCTTTTGTTTGTTGAGGCCATGTGAAGTCTTTTAGAAGTCACTCGGATCAAAAACTCTGCCTCTATTGGCTATGGCTTAGTTTATTCTGAGAGAGAGAGAATATAAGCACAAGCTCTTAAGTTAGAAGGAAAAGCAAGAAGGTATTTGGTAGCGCTGTTATACGTCCTTATGTCTGTAGTAAACAAAAAGTGAAAGTCATCAAGTATTTTTGCTCTTCTAAACCCTGAGTCAGGACTGTTGGATCCATGCACCTTCATGTTAGAAGGTATCAGTATAAGCAAGTACACTGAAGAAGAATCCTTTTATAAAATACAGAGGGGGAAAGAAAAAACGGTGGTGGTGGTGGTGGAAACAAAACAAACAAAAAACCAAGCTGCGATTCTCTATGGCCCAAAGTTGTTTCATGAATTCCTGTGGCTGGGCCACATCACCCCTCGTGCTACCAGGTCAAATGTATTAGGCTATAGGGCATCTGCTGCTGGTTTTGATGTCCTTTTGACCTATGCCTAACATGCATGATGGTCTGTGAGACTTCTCATAAAACTGCTTGGTGATTCAGTGAGTTGTCTCTCGTGCCTTCAGCTGAAGTAAACAGGTACCACAAGATGCTCTCTCTTGCCTTGTGGAAGGTATCGGACTTGGTGGCTGTAAGGACGCCTGGCTGTTCCAAAGGCAATGTGCCCTCTCCTGGGTGGTAGCAGGAGATCTTGTTCTCTGGTTCTCTCCCCTCTGTCTGCTGTTTGGTAGCACTCTTGTATTGTCATCTTTTTTTTTTTTATAGTCTGTCTTCAGCAGCCAGGAAGCAGTTATATATGGAAACTTGAGCTATTCTTTCAAAAATGGCAGAGGATTGTCTGCAGTGGGAAAACTGATCTGAGAGAGTTCCTGGAGAGCTTGTTTTGCCAGTATCCCTGCTCTACCATGGATGAGTAGGGCTTGTTTTCCAAGAGCTCAGAGGTTAGTATACTTTATTAGGACTAATCACATCAAAAAGCATTTTTAAAGACCTACTAAAACAATTCTTCTGTCATGGGAAGAAGTCAGGCCTGCAGTATTTCACTTAGTTGTTAGCCAGAAAATTTACTCTGGATATGGAAGAGATGAAGAAAGACAAGGCAAGATATAAAAAAAGAGTGATAAGGAAAGGAAGGGAAAGTCAAGTAATAATAAATACTCAAGGTCTAGTTGTGGACTGTGAACAAACATTACCTTTTTAAGCTTTTAACTGACTTACACGAAAGCATCAGTATTTTAAAAGAAATTATGTGGAAGTGTGTTTTTTTTTTTGTTTCAACATTTTGCTTGGAGTCCTTTCTGGGCTTTTAAAATGCATTTATCTTAAATGACAAGGTTTTCCAAAACAGAAATGTATAAGTTTGTCTTCCCTTACCAAGAAGTTAAGGAAAAGGCAAGTGTTAGCAGTAGTCTAATGACACAATATTGGTATCTCAGGACTAATGTCTGCTTTCCAGAATTTTGAAACCAAGACAGATGTTGCATGTTTCTGTAGCCAAAATATGCTCACCTTTTGTTTCTGTTTTACAGTCTCTGTAAATTCAGTAAGGTTGCTCAGATGTAACTGCTAGTAGAGCATTGTCAAGCTTGTGGATTTTGTCTGCCTTAAAGGATACAAGAAAGTGAAACTTGGGGACAAGAAGAAAATTAAAACCAAGATTTTTGTTTCACAATCCAGACCTGTAGGCTGAATGTAGAAAGCTTAAACTCTAAGAAAGGGACGTGTCTGTGTGTACATGAGTATATTTCCTCATATAGTTTGGTTTCAGATATGGAACCCTTGCTCTTGGAAATGATTAACTCGTATTTGTTAAATGGCTAGAGCCTTTGGTATTGAATGAGACATTCTAGAAAAAGAAATGTTTATTCCAAGTTTTCAGTTGGCTTTTGTTTTTTATAATGAACTACAAAATGCTTCTAATTGCCTATGAGCAAGATGTATTGAAATGGTGCAGTGGACCACTACATAAGGAATGATAGTGGATGAGAATGCACAACAAAATGTAGAAAGGCACCACAAATGAAAAGCCAGTGATGAGAAGGGCATGAAATATTTGTGCAGATGTTTTCCAAGTCCACATGCAGTTGCGCTTGTCAGACTGAGTTTAAACTTCTCCTTATTTTCTCCCCACTTGTAGGTATTCTGGACTGGCCTGTGCCTGCACTGGCTGTTATTGCAGCGCTCAGATCTCTGCTGTGCATCTTCAGCACCTGGAATTAAAAAGAAATTTAGGTGCTGAAATGAAGTTTTAGTTGTGTTAAAGTTGGGCCAAACAAAATAATGCTAACACATGAAGAGGATGGTTTGAAATGCAGAGGGTTGAAGTAGCTCCTGACTTGCCAAACGTTAAAATTTTATTGGTTGGTACTGGCAGGCTAACTATAAGTAGTAGTAATAACAATCATTTTATTTATTGGGCACCCTTCCATTGTTAATGTCCTGTTAGATGGCTCACAAAAGATATAATCTGCTGTTAATGTCCTGCTAGGAGCCTCATAAAAGAAATAAAATATAAAGGCAGTTATATGCTTAATGGTTTATGCTTTTCCTTCATGTTGATGTAGAAGATTACAGTAAAAAGGCCAATTTTGCATCTTCATTGAAATTAATGGAGTTTCAACGATTTATCCTGTATCTGAAACAGGTCTAAAATATATTACTGCTTGTTCTTTAGGTTCAGTCAGCTGATGCTGGAACATTCCTGATTGTGGCTAGCCGGTCGAGGGAGGTGATTCTCCCCCTCTACTCTGCTCTGGTGAGACCCCACCTGGAGTACTGCATTCAGCTCTGGGGGCCCCAGTGTAAGGAGGACATGGACCTGTTGGAGCAGGTCCAGAGGAGGGCCACAAAGATGACCAGAGGGCTGGAGCATCTCTCCTATGAAGACAGGCTGAGAGAGTTGGGGTTGTTCAGCCTGGAGAAGAGAAAGCTCTGGGGAGACCTTATTGCAGCCTTCCAGTACCTAAAGGGGGCCTACAGGAAAGATAGGAAGGGGGTCTTTATCAGGCACTGTAGTGATAGGATGAGGGATAAAGGTTTTAAACAGAAAGAGGGTAGATTTAGATTAGATATTAGGAAGAAATTCTTTACTGTGAGGGTGGTGAGGCACTGGAACAGGTTTCCCAGAGAGGTTGTGGATGCCCCATCCCTGGAAGTGTTCAAGGCCAGGTTGGATGGGTCTTTGAGCAACCTGGTCTAGTGGAAGGTGTCCCTGCCCATGGCAGGGGAGTTGGAATTAGATGATCTTTAAGGTCCCTTCCAACCCTAACCATTCTATGATTTTATGATTTACAAGGTACCCCAACCGGATTAATTAGAAGAGAAAAATACTGTTTCCCCCTCTAAATTCTGCTTACTGCAAAAACCCACTTGCTGTAAAATGTCATGTTGGGGAGGCTCCTTTTCCCCATCTTCTGACTAAATTCCCATTTCTTGTGCTCATTCTTCTCATCTTTTATGTTGTTCATTAAAAATGTTACGTTTTATGCCTAGTATTGTTCACAGTCTACAAGGTTTTTATCGCTTAGATAAAAGCAATCTACTTGATGCACAGCTGGTCTCCAGAGTGATCTGATTGCTTTTGTGATAGGCCTTAGACACCTAATGCTGTGCAGAGCACTTCTATGCTTTTTTCAAATAACTAAAGTAAATTACTTGCAGATGAACTTGTTTTATAACAAAATATCTGAAAAAGATTTTCAGATTTATGGCCAGTGTCTGTCATGTTTTCTAACATTTAGTAGCATTGTGATCTTTGAGTGGTCCCACTGATTTCTTGAGGAATGAGGTACAACTCAGCTTGAACGTGACTTCCTTTTTCTCACTCTTCTGGTGGAGTAGGAGAAGGGAGGAAAGCATCTGGCCTCTGGAGAGTAATCACAGCTGTAAATCTTAGGAGGAAATGTATGCCTCTCTATTAGTGTGGACTTAGATGCCTAATTACTTATGAGGTCTAAAAGTTGGTGTTGGGCCTCCGTACTGGCTATTGGATAGCCTGGCCCACATACTTCGGTGAATCCTGTTCAAAGGTCCCTGATGTTCTCCATGTCTCTGAGACACTGGCCGCTCCAGTGTCAGCTCAGGATTTCAGTGGGTAACAGGGCACCTCACTATTAGGCACTGGAGTACGATGCCTAAGTTTTCTTTGCCAATTTAGCCCAAAAATGAGACTGGTGGCATCCTGCTTCTCTCCAGCATAATTCTGCTTTTACCGTACATAATCTACTTGCTCTGAAACAAACAAAAAACTCTTACTGTAAAAAGTTACTACTTTTGCCCCATCCCCCAACATATTTTCATATAGTGTCAGCTTATTATCAAACAGGAGGTTTTTAAACAAACCTCTTAGATTGTTTAGTGCACATACTGAGACCACTTAACAGCTTTTCTTCTTTTTATTGAAGATTTTTTTTTTAAAGCTGCCAACCTGCTTCCAGATGCTATCATACATGGGTGGTAACAGTCAACTGGTACCAAATATACTTTCATCCACACTTCCCTAGGAATGTATTACCTAGTTGGCTTTGGTCCCAAGATAATCAAATAGTTGCAAATCCTAGGTTATTAGGCTTCATCAAATTCTGGTTAAAGGTAGCCCTGGTCACCCTGTAGCCAAGCCAAAGTCATCAGACTTTTTGGTCATGGGAAATCTAAATCCCATTTAGATTTGATTAATTTTTCAGAATTTTTAAACCTATTTACTCTAACAAGAAATGTGTCATCCTCTGTGGGCTTGGAACTGTTTTACAGAGTCTTTTCTGTTGTTTCTTAAGCACTGTCTGGCTTTGTCCACAGTTCATTAAAGGCATGTAGTGGCTCAAGAGGATTAGGATAACTCAAACCCAACATTTCTACTCCCAGTGGAATTTAATCTCTTGAAAAGAAAGCTGTGCAGGTTTTGTTCTTGCTTTATTTCTTAAACTGCCTGTAGCTCTGTCATCATTTCAGATAGTGTTTAAGGACCCCAAATGAAGCCCAGTATATTAAAATATTTGATTACAGCTCTTCCTAATACAGTAATTAGGCTGATTAAGACTATATCTTTGGGCTTCCTAAATCTTCTCTACAGTAGCAATGCCTACTGCTCTAGATATTGCTGCAGGTGTACCAAATATAAAAAGACTATGAAATTTTGCATTGCTATGCATGACACAAGGTAACAGTTAAGCTTCTTTTCCAAGCACTATGCATATAGTTGGCTACCTCAAGCTCTAGTCATTCTCAGTGGTGAAAGATCTTCTAGCACCAGACATTTGCACCCTGCTTCCAACTGCTGTTGTGGTTCCCTCTTCCACTTTCTCTCTCCCCCAGTGTTCTGGTTTCGGCTCAGATAGTTAATTTTCTTCTTAGTAGCTGGTACAGTGCTGTGTTTTGGATTTAGTGTGAGAATAATGTTGATAACACTGATGTTTTAGTTGTTGCTAAGTAGCACTTAAGGACTTTTCAGTTTCCCATGCTCTGCCAGCAAGCAGGTGTACAAGAAGCTGGGAGGGAGCACACCCAGGAACAGCTGACCCAAACTAGCCAGAGGGATATTCCATACCCTAGAACATCATGCTCGGTATATAAACTGGGGGGAGTTGGTTGGGAGGGGCGGATCGCTGCTGGGGCATCGGTCAGCGGGTGGTGAGCAATTGCATTGTGCATCACTTGTCTTTTCTTGGGTGTTATTTCTCTCTTTTTTGTTATATTCCTTTTCATTACTATTATTATGTTTTTATTATTATTGTTAGTATTATATTTTGTTTTACTTTAGTTATTAAACTGCTCTTATCTCAACCCGTGAGTTTTACTTTTTTTCCCAATCGTCCTGCCCATCCCACTGCAAGGGGGGAGGGGTGAACGGCTGCATGGTGCTTAGTTGCTAGCTGGGGTTAAACCACGACACTCAGCAAGAAATACTTAAAAGATATCAGTAGTTCTTTAATGACTTGCAATTTTCATGAGTAAAAACGTTGTATCCAAAAAGTGAATTTTCATGACCTAGCATGGCATGTTGTAAGAAAAGAGTCATTGCACTGTATCTTAAAACAAAGTGGCCATAGATATAGATTTAAGACTGGAAACAAGGAGGAAGCAAATATGTCCAGAAAACTGCAGAGTTTATATTCCATTAGTCAGCAGCAGGCAGTCCTCAGATTTGTGGTGTTATGAATGTGAGGTCCCAGCTCAACCTAGCAGTGGAGTACACCTGTCGTTTACAGGTACATGATCAGCAGTGGTCGAGGCTAACGTGTTTTTAGTTCACACTGGAGTGGCCTGTGCTCACATGGAGGCGAGTAGTGGTAGCACTGCTCTGGAGCAGGTAACTTGTTGAGACTTGGTAGCTCATCTGTTTTTATGCCTTGCAGCATTCTCCATTTCTAACTTTCATGAAACTGAAATAAGATTCTTCTGCTCTAATCAAAAGAAGATGCCTGACAATTCCCTGTGTAATCATACTGTAAACAACTGCAGGTAACTGTACTTTATTTTCTTTTGTTCTTTACTTCAGTCTTCTACACTAATCAGTGTTATACAGCAGTGTACAAAGTAGTACTCAAAGAAATGGAAATATATTCAACATTTGCACTTCATTTTGTTTTCCAAATAAGAAATAACTTCAGACTGTACTTTGGTTGTACAAGTTCATATTCATCTTATTCCTGAGAATCTCCTTACCTGAAAGTTACTGGTACAGATTTTTGGGTTGGAATACTAGAGCATCTGGGAACAGGAACCGCCATTGTTTGAGTTCTGTAATGACACGTTTTTACCAGCTTATAGAGAATAGATACAAGCTGAGCTTAATAAATATTGAGGTTAGACTTGAGACTCAGCTGACAAAATAGTAAAGCCACGCAAACTTTTCTTGTAAAACTTCACCAGGCACTGGGAAGCATCATGTCTGAGTGTGGAAGAGAAAATATCATGGTTTTGATGCCAGACAAACCTTATGTTTTATGTGGAATCTTCCCTCCCCCAGCTGGAAATCTTTAGGGCTATTATTACTCATGAGGCAGGACCTAGAGTAAGATGCTAGCATTACAATAAATTTTCAGATTTTTTAATGCAAGTCCTTCAATTTTGATACACCTTCTCCTTGCACTCTTCTTATCACATATATGTACACATACACATCTTCCTTATCTTAGAAGAGGACTTTACGTCAACGTTCTTTTTTTCAAAGGGCTTTATGGTAACTGCTTTCCACCACTGCCCCAGACACCACCGTACAGGAAACGTTTCATAATTCATTCAGTATGTATGTGAATTTTTTTGCAGTTTCTCATGCTGCTTTTTTGGTTGGTTGGTTTGTTTTGTTTTTTAAATAAATCTCTCTTGACAGAAGTTGTAAGTAGAAGTCAGAACAGTGCCCTGGTCTGTGGGGAACCTGGTCGGGAAGGGTGGTGCGCAAGTCCATTCTACCTCGTGCCCCCCATTTAAAAAATACTTATTGTAAAACAAACAACAAACAAACAAAACCTCACACAACAAAAAAATAACCAACAAAAAAACAACCTACCAAAAAAACCCCAACTAAAAATACTTGCATTCCGTAGCATTTTCATTAAGGATGGTTAACAGCTCTATAACTGTTCAGCTGTTGCCAGTAGCATTTTCATATTGCACCTTCTGGGGGTTACTATCTTGCTATTTAAAAATAAATAGACTGATATATAGGCATACACACCAAAAAGAGGTAGTATTACTGACAACTCCACTATAACTTTCAGGCCGTTAACATAAAAGTCCACCACTAAATCTCTCAGGGTAAACTATGCAGAGATAGAAAAGCCCCAAGGTATTAAGAGTGATTTTGATATAAATTCCAATTTTATTTTATGACCATTTTACAGCTGCTTCTAGATATCTTCTCTCGTAAACTACAAGGTACAAGGCAAATGTTACTACTTTTTTTTTCTGCAGGGTTTCAGACAGTTGGTTTATTGTGACATGTTAGCAGCCTTTTCTCTGCACTGCACATTCATAAGAATGAATTTTAATGAGACTAAGCTAGCAGAAGACCCATAAAGAAGATGTGATTATGTTTTAAGTATTCATAAAAAAGTTACATTAAATTTACACATTTTGATTTTTGTCTGTGACAGTCAAAAGAAATAGACTGAGAGCATATGAGGCCGTGTAAATCCATACAGTTGAAATGACTTTATTGTATGGGCTGTATAGCCAGAAAACATTTCTCCATGTAAATAGGAAAGCTTTTTGCTGGGGAAGGCTAGATGGAAAAAAAAAATAATGCAGGAAGCCACTGGCCAATGCCAGCGTACTAACTCCTGTTAGCATCACTGCTGAATGACATCACTCATGCACATATCGTTATAGGATAAAACCTTTACTTGGTCACTGAACAGGGATAACAAGTAGGAAAACAATAATTTGTTGGTATCCTTATTTTAAACCCCATAAGGAAATTTTAGCCCTGTAAAAGGAAGGCTGCTTTAGCAATGTATGGGATGATGCCTGAAATTCGGGGCAGTTCCTGTCACGAATGGGATCTCCATCTGCAAACTGAGGGGATACTTTCATACATTAGCAACAGGCTGTGAGTTTGAAAATAATTAAATAATCCATGAACAATGATGAGTTATAGTGATGGGAATGTCAAATTCTGTATGAATTACATATAATGAATGAGTAGTAATTTCTCCAAACTAGTATTTTATTGTTACAAACTAATGTCACTAAAAATATTCCTCCCCATTTTTCTCATTGGAAATAGGTTAAAATTAAAGCTTGATGGGATGCTTTGAGTATTGTGATGGAACTTATTTTAAAATTTTAAACTCTTTTGACTTGTATTACTAATAGTGCAATTCTAGGTTGCCTAGGTTTCTTCTCTTGCACATCTTTTTACAGCAAAATTTGACAGTATTACCTGCTGCCTGTCAGAATAGGGAAAAAATATTATTGCATAAAGCAAATAATAAATAAATAAAATTTTCCACTACTTATAAGTAAAAAAGTGTTCTTGCTCTAGGAGAAATATTCTCACTCTTGCTGTGAGGATGGTAATGCTACAAGATTTTTGATTACCATGATGTAGTTCCACTAAGCACCAGAAGATAACTTTTCATCTTCAGATAAAGACATAGTTAACTGACCTCTTCATCACTCTATGCAAGCAGGTTAGTAAACATTAAAAATGATTTAATAAATGTTGTGTATAAGCTTTGTGAAAAAGCTAGCAGCATACTTGGTTATTCTTAGATTCCAGGCTTATGGCCAGGACCCTTGATGTGCAGAGGGAAAACAATTTTAATTGTACTAATCGAAGTTGGTAATGCCTGTCTAATAGCTATCTTCTCCCATCCTAGCTGATACCATTGCCTACCAGTATGTTTAAAATATCTGTGTGAGCTGAAATGTTCCCCTCTTCAACACCTCCAAAAATGGTTTGATTAGGATTAAACTTTTTGTGCAGTTTTAGATGCTTTTTCCCCCATATTTATTTTGAAATTTGAAGGAATATATTGTTAAGAATATAAAAAGTAAACATTTCACATTTTCTAATATTATTTTTCAGCTTTGCTCATCACAGGTATAAGATGAATAAACTTCTGATTTAAAAAAAAAAAAATCAGCTGACTAAAAACACAGTGTTGGGGGAAAAGAAGTCTTTGTTGAAAGTTTTTCCATTTGGGTACTGGCATTTGTTTCCTTGCTGGCCTGCCACAGATAATTTCTCAAACATATACCATGACTCTTCTGAAGTCCACTAGAATGAAAGGAGACCCAGTAGAAGTTGCTGCTCTGATTTAATTTTCATAGAGTACGTCAGTGGGAATATGGACCTTTTTTTGTCCAGTTTCTTCGATTGCAATTTTATTCAACTACTTAATTCTATCAGTCTATCACAGTACAGAAATTCTGCCTAATATTTTTCTTTCATTCTCTATTTAGACATAGTATGGTTTTTATTTGATGTTTACGTCTTTAAAAAGAAAAAAACACCTGGTAACTAATTTCTGTTCAAATCCTTTTTAAGATAGCAAAAAAAAAAAAAAACCTAACCCCTAATCCATTCATCTTGTTATAGACGTTCAGAGCCATATCATGCTGTGAACAATTCTAAGTTTCTAATGTATGTTAAAAACTCTGTTTTGTAAATTTGAGACTGAAAGCCTAATAGTACAGGAGTATTTGATATGGAAGTACTTCAGTTCAACCTTGTTCAGTCTTTCTAGTGGTTCAGTCAGAGGGAGTAGTTGGTGAATCCTGCTCCGTCAATTTATTACCTTTGAAGTTCTTTGCTGGTCCCATGTGGGAGCCTGCCTGATTAGCAGGCCTAAATAGCAGTTTCCCAGTCAAATGGGTATGCCTGCTCCTCCACGCTGGAGGTGTTTAAAATACCCCCAAAGATCTTTTTTCCAGCTAAGTGTGTATTTGTTCATAGGCTGGTTATATGAAGAACAAATAGTTTTGCTTCAAAATCTGCGAGATCTTCCTCCCTTCAGCCCCATTAATGATTTTCAATTTTTAGTATAGCATTAATTTTTCATAAGTACAGATTGGCTCAGCATAAATATAGTAATCAATGTTATGTTAGGGAAAGTTCCAGCTAGTTTTATTCTGAAAGAACTGAGAGACCTTAGAAATGGAACTTTTCGTGGCTGGGTACAAAGTCTCAGTTTCACTTTACACTAAAATTTAATTGTCCCCTGCCAGTCTGAGTGTCTAGATGCATAATTATCTCAAACGTAAGCATCAGCTTTACAAAACTGGATCTTGTATTTTGAAAACACTTAACTAGGGTTTAGATTAAGGATGTTCTTGATGATGCAGTCTTCCTACAACTGGTGTAGTTGTTCCACATCAGCTATTCTAAAAAATATATTTAATATAAAGTTGATACTTCTTAACTGAAAATAACACTTTACAAACACAGTGTTATAGAGGCAACGATAGAATAGAGTTTTCCACAGTAAGTAGTTGAAGTATACACTGGTTATATCTCAGATATCCAAATATTTTGGAAAAACTGCTTCTATTGTGTCGCATTCCCACCTTCCACAGAAAAAATAATCTGTGAAGTACATGACATCATAGTAAATGATTAGTGATGTGTAGATCATTAATTTTCCACTGACCATCAAACAAGAAAAGTGATTTGAGTAATAGTCATCATTGCAATAAACCAAATTAAACAAGATGTTTCCTAATGTGCTTTATCCTGAATAACAGGAGCGTGTGAAATGATTCAACACAGGAAGAGAACGTTTAGTTCTTTCGCCCCAGGCTTACGTGCCACTGATACCATCTAACTAAATTGATGTTGTTAAACAGCACAGACTCCTGGGGGGATGCTTACTTGGGTTTAGAGAGTGGTTTATTTTGGTTACAGCTTTTTCTGTTTATAGTCAATTTAAGAGGAGCTGAATTCTATTATTTGTGAATTGGGAGAAGATTGTCCATACTGGAATCTGTTCCATTGGTTTAACCAAACAAGGTTATAATCTCAACTGAGTACTTAGCTAGAGCATGTATAGATAACAAGGTAGACAAGTACTTTGAGTTTATGGTACATTTGGATTTGGCAGACCTGTATTCTTTCTCATCTAGGTTTCTAAGATCCTCAGTAAATAGGTAGATCTTTTCTTCCCCTGCTTCTCTTTGATAATTTCTACTATTGTTCATTGGATAGGTGCTGTAATTCACAACAGAGTTTGAGGAAGGCACTTTTATATTTCCCTATTGTGTAACCAGAAATAGCTCCTGGGCAAGAGGCTGTGGTGGTTTTTTTACTGTTTTTTTTTTAATCTTGTTTTTTAACAGAGAAGGTGACTAGACAAGCACAAAACTGTCTGATCTTCCTCTTCTTGATATGTTAGTGCTTACACCTGTTGTTCACTCAGATCCCTCTATCTCCCAGTGCAGTGCTGTACTAGATTTAAGGGGGGTCTGTCATGAAGGATTGAACAAAGTTATCCTTTATTTAAAAACAAACAAACAAAAAAAATCCTAATCTGAATTACATAGAGAGCAGAGGTTAGCCTCTCCATGAAATTTGTAGGTATATCAGTGACTTGCTGTACGAAACTGGACTTAAGTCCAGTTTAGGTTAATTTCATCATTTTGTTGATTTATAGCTTTGCAGTTTCCAGATACTGCTTTAATTTGAGCCTCCTGAATGAGATACAAGTTCTGCCTACTCAATTGCTGATCTCCTGGAACTGTGAAAGGGGTTTTTGGTGTTTTGGGTTTTTTTCCCTCCCTTTGTCCTTTGATATTCTTGCCACCTAAGTCTGGCTCAGCTGTAGCTGAAAAACAAAACAAAAAAGAAACAAATGGCTCCATAGATGAATGAAACACCATTGCTGGAATAAACAACCCAGCTCACTTTTAAAAATGAAACCTGATCTGAGGATCCAACTGCATTGTAACTGGGAATTTGTGGCAGCAAATTTTGCATTTTCATATTTCACCTTACCTGGTGCCTTATGCTGCCTTCAGCTCGTGGGCGATGGCATGGACAAAGCTGCAATGAAGGGGCAATCTTTCTCCTGCACAGGCCTTCAGAAAGCAGGACCTCAGTACAGGCTTCTCAGCTACTGTGCAGTAACAGGACATCCCTCCTATTCTGGGACCCCACACATCAAATACAGCCTCTTGGTGAGTTCAGCAAGTGCATGAGGCACCTGTGGTCTACATCTTGGGTGGGGGGAGAGCCAGGGCTCAGCGGGACCCATGCTGTTAATGTGGAGCAAACTCCTTCCTCAGCTGTCACACATCGCCTTTATACAGCATCAGGTACCACCTCCTGACACTTACAGACACCTCATCACAGGGTAGCTTCTTACTGGTGTATGTTGATGTACTGTTTCTTAGGAAACTGCTGTGATGGTAGTGCCTCTTAAAAAGTCTTTGGTCAGATCTCACTTTGCTAAGTTTCATAAATACGTGAACTACTTTGTGTACATTCTCTGTTTAGCATGGTGTACTTGTATTAGTATTTTGCTGAATTGGACGCTTGATTGTTATGGTACCTGAATTACTGTTGTCCCTTCACATGTTGTCTTCATTTTGATGAAGAACAGCGAGTTGAGTGCATTACGTTCATAGGTTACTACGGGATACTGCTATTGCTGTAATTGTTTGGTGAATAAATAGGAGCTTTTGTTTCAAGTGCAGTAAATCTCACAAATAACCAAAGCGTTAGAATATCAATCTTTTCCCCTGCAAAATAAAATCTTAAGTGTAGAACAGAAGTTTTTAGATTAGCAATTATAAGTTCATTTAGCCTATCCAATTTTCTGACAGGTTTGGGGTTTTTTTTCCATTTTCATGATGAAAAAATTTCCAGAAAATAAACAAAGTTTTGACATAGATGCACAAGTTTGTGCTGTAGATTGCAAGGACTAATTTTTGTGTCTTTCCATAGGAATTTGGAACTTCAAAAAAAAAAAGCAGTGAAATTATGGTAAAAGAAATGCTTATAAAGACTACACAATGTCTGCAAGAAATAATTTTATGATCACAATACTAGGTTTCTCTTGTTACTGTTACCTGTGAAAAAATGGCTACCAGAAATATTTTTTCCCATTTCTTTTCTAATAGGGTCTTTTTTTTGTTCACCCATCAGACCCACTGCAACCTCAGTCTGCTAACTTCTGGTTTTGAGTAAATTGAAACATGGTTTTGATAAAAGCTGTGAAGTATATTACTGCAACATTAGATCAATCGAGTGATAAGAACTTTTTAATTGAGAATTTTTGTTTGGGGGAAGAAAAGCTTCTGTGTCAGAGGAAAAGCAGGAAGCTAACTGAGAAAAATTTTCATGTATAGTGTAATAATATCCAGAAAGAGAAGATAATGATGATTTATCCAAAGATGTTAAGAATAAGGTCAAAAACGTTTTATACCATGAAGTGAAAAGTATCAAGTCAAACTTTGTCACTGTAACTAAATGCATATTCTTAATTTATTTTCATAGCTATGGGCACAAGACTTCCTTATTAATGCAGAGATACAATGTCATCATATAGGTCACCTTTCATATCACTCTTTTGTTCATATTATCACATAGAACTGTCTGCATGCCTATTTGTATGTAAGCATGTTTTTATATAAGGATGGAAGTTGCCTTGATTTCTGGTGCTCTTATTAAATACATCATAACAATTCTGACCTTATTTTTTAACTTCTTTATCTTTGCTGCTTTCTAGCCTGACTACAGGAAAGAAATTTTGATCAACCTCACAGTGAATGAAACTGTAATCTGTACTTAATGATAAAAAAAAAAAAAAAAAAAAATTAGGGGTGTCTGTGTGGTGTGGCTTTGTGGGGGTTTTTTTGTTTGTTTGCTTGGTTTGGTTTTGGTTTTTTTTAAGTACCATCCTTCTTATTTGATGATCAGCCTAGATCCCTAATTTGGGAGTGGATGGGGAAAAGCTTGCAGTACCTGGTAGGATTGAAGTATAAATATCATTATGAAATTGATATGTGTACTATAGATAATGCACAGATTGTCTTTAATGATGCTCATTCCAAACATACATAACGTATTTTTGTGAAGCAATGTCAATTCATAGGTTGTCTGTGGATCTTGGCTTTTCCTAATACATGTATACATTATATGAAATGTTAATTTTGGATTGTCCCTAAAGTAAATATTTCAAGAGAGTTTTGTCTGTACGATTCGAAGCAGGCGAATGGAATACTATCCTGGTTTTGATCCTAGGCAAATTTAGAACCTGTTTCTCCATTTGTGTTTTCAGTAGTTTCTCTTTCAATAATATGTAGAAATATAATTAACTTTTTCTTAATAAGAAAAAAAGACTGGAAAAAGCAATATGCAGTGGTCTGTGATCCTGTTATGATAAGGTTCTTGATAAGAGGCAATTTTTGGTTTTAATTGCTTTATTCTGTTTTTAGCTTTTGCATCATAATTGGTTTCATTTTAGAGTCACTCCCTAACACTGATGCTATATTTCAGTCAGTCAAATTACAAATAATTCAAAAATTTTGAATGTTACAGTTAAAAACATATACTGTTGCTTCTCATCACTGTATCTGTAGTGAATTGGTTTTCCAAAGTTAAACTGTATACAGTTGTCACTGTAATATGCTTGAAGTATACCCCACTGGCCTGTTACGCAAACCAGTACACCACCTTGCACCGTGATACAATGGATGTGCTCAGAAAGATTAATATTAACTATAGTGTGCAGTTACAGTTACACAGTTGTGCAATACCATCACATACTAGGAAAGCATGATCCAGTACATCAATATGGATGAAATAAATATGTGTCAATATAGAGTCCTTCTATGACCACAGTAATTGTATAGTTATCAGTGCTTACTGGTACAGATAATACTAAATCAACCTATTATTTTCAGCCCAGCAGAACAGGTCAACAAGAAACAGAAGAACAACACTCAACACTGGTTACATTTATAGATAGTAACAAAATCATGGAGGAACAAATAAACGTATAGATTTTTAATACCAGGAAAAGAACACAATTTCTTCATATGATGGCTGATATTATAAATAATGTAATGAAATATTTCTAAAATTAGTCTGTGATGTTCTTTGCTAAATGTAACTTGAAGTAAGGTTTTCAGCTTGTGTGATGTGGACTACAGGACTTAAGCACTTCACACCAGCGAAGAGTCTATCCCATGAAGTCTGAAAGAGATGCATTGCTATCAGAGCACATGTCAAAGACTAGTAGCTATCATCTGCAGAACTGAAATGCATGTATTGCACTTATTTTGACAGAAGAACCATTCTGGACTTTCAGTATTGATAATAAATGTTGTAGTTAAGATTAGAGAAAATTTTAAGATAATTTGTCTGTTGAAATGAAGATATTAACTGAAGAAAGAATGAAGAACCCATTTTCTAATTATATTCAGTTATAACTGAACTACTTTGCATAAAATTGAAGCATTGCGTGCAGCATCCTTATAAACAGCTTTTATTAGTTCTGGTAAAATCAACAAGGTAAAAACTGAAGTCACAAAGTGAGTGTTGCATGGCACTAGGTATTGGTAGTAGGAAGAAGTGGGATCTCCTGCGTCTATACTGTTTCTTCCAAGGTGACGTTGAGATATTTCAGTAAGGCAAAGCAAAGTAGCTTGAACTGCTGCTCACTGCACTGTTGTTGACTATCCTGCAGTGTTTTAAAAAGTATTTATTCCAGTTAGTGACTTCTGCCAGTTAACTGAAAATCAAATAACTATTCATCTTTCTTCTTAGTGCTCTGTGGAAAAACACAGGCATGAAAATGATCCCAAAGTACTTTGTTCAAGCAAAAAGCATTAGAGGTGTGGAGGAATCACTGTCTTTTCAGGTTGATTTTGTTATTTCTTTATTTTTCAAGTAGTGACTAGTTTTATAAATAAATAATAAGTATTTTCATTGGGTTTCTTGTGTAAGCCACATTCACACTTACTAGATTCTGTATTCACCTTTTGGCTTCTCCTGACTGTTGGGAGCAGTGCTGGTCCACAGCACTGCATTTGCAGGTGTGTTCTCAGAAGGGGAAAACGGGTGGCTTGGCCCAGTTGTCCCTCTGCCTCTGATCTCCTTTACTGTTAGCAAAATGGTTGCGTTTTATCTTTCAAGCTTCTGATGCCTAAAGGATGGTGTAGCAAATAATTAAATAAAAAATGTGGGGTTTTCTTCAAGCCTGTAAATCACGCTTAGTAGCAACTGTTTTTTCTGAGTGAAGAGAGAGAGAACAGTAGAGAGGAAAGAGGAGTAGGGGAAAAAAAAAGATGAGATTATGCTACCTTGCCCTAGTATCTTGTCAAGAAAAGATTCTTATGTTTTTCCCTGTTCAGGTTGGAAAATTATGAGCCCTATTTTTAATCCCCAGTTCACAGCAGCAGAACACCAGGTAGTTATTTCTAGCATCTGTTTGTCATAAAGTAAGGTATACCCTAAAGAGACACTCTTCATAAACACTGAGCACCAGAAATACTGTTCGTATTAAATTGGACCACATGAATAATACAGAAGTCATGAATTTAAATTATTACTGGCATTTGGAGAAAATGGCAGTATTTCAGCCATTAAATAACAACTTTGCTTTATTTCTGGAAACAAAGTTATTAAGTTGTAAATCATATTGATGCTATGGCTCAGATATATTTCTGGTTCTCAAACCATCCAGACATATCTCAGCAGTACTGTGTTGCACTAAAACTGTTTTCTCAAAGGTCTTCATCCCAATTCTGTGAGATACTTGAGCCGTAGCCATACTATAATGGCATTATTTTATCATACTAGATCTAGGTGCCACTGTTCGTGGAGCCAAAGTATCGTGGAGTTTTTGAGGTGGATTGTCTAACCCATGTTGTGTTTGCTTCTGCAGTCCTGTAACTGGTGGTGTCAGAACAGCTATTTAAAGCTAACTGGGGTACAGTACGTTAAGTAGTATTGTCGCAGGATCTTTTTCTCCCTGATCTTTGTTACCTGTTTACATATCCTTAACAGAGTAGGACTAAAGCTTTACCAGATGATGACCTACATGTGTAAATAAATGTCTTTGTAGTCTGCAGTGCTCGTGATTTCCCTTTCCTGTTCCCACTCTTCCTTCACCCCTCAACCTGCTTTCTATCTAGTGAAATCAAGTTGAGGTGAGTTGATAAAATAAGCGTTGAAACAAGTGACTGCTTGTTAATGAGGTCTATAAAGGGCTTATGTCAGAATGCAGAGGAGGAGAACAGGTTTAATTCAGATAATTTTGGCACAGGAAAGCAAAAGCTTCCCTTCTCTGCTTTAAGAAAAGATGTCCTGAATGATCTCGAGAGAAATCATTTAGTCTTTCCAAGACTTTACTTTGTAAAGTATGGATGCTGTATTTGCACAAGTGCCAAAAGATAAATATAAGAAGAACTAGGAGATGCTTTCAGTTTAAGAGGAGTCTCTCCAGTTCATATTGTTTGGTGGAAAATAAACTGGATATAGTGACCATAAGAATAGAAGGAAGAGGTTTCTTTGGACTTCCCATCAGGTGTCTTGTTGCTTCAATTGTTCCTTCAAAAGGGAAAACTCAGGAAACCATAAAAAGATCTGGTTAGAGAAGTCACCTGCACTGAAAAGCTCAGAGACTTGAATATGTCGGGGTTTCACACTTCTCTTCATCAGAGATACAAAAGACATCAGAGACCAGAATACTAAGCAGGTGAAAACACAGATATAGAAGAGTTGCAAATGCAGCATTACAAAAATAAGCCTCAAGAGGAAAACACCTTTGGAGATTGAAAGAAGCACTGAGCAGCACAGGAGGCTACATGGTAGAGCTCAGGCTGTGTACAGATAAGATTTGATAAAAGTCACGCTGACTTAGACTTTGTGAAAAAAGTCAGAGCAAATGGGAAAAGGTTTTTTGGCTATATACATAAAAAGAAACTAAAGAAAAAAAGCCTTCTAGGTTGTAGGATGGGATAAGATAAAGAGTAAAAATGGCAAAATAAATAATGTGCCTCTTAATCTGTAAGGATGATTAGGCTGAGTGTAGGCTCAAAGACAGGAAAGAGAAAGGGAGAGAGGGAATGAAAGCTGAGATGCAGAATATTTTACAATAGGAATTTAATGACCTTGAAGTAATAAAAAGAAGTTGTAGTTCAGCAGTACAAACTGTTAGGTCATTTTTTTGAAGGATTAAAAACATCAATTTCTGATGTAAAGTGCAGACTGCTACTTTTGGAGAAAGCCGAGATGAAAAACTCAGGTGGAGTGGGCACTCATAGAGTACTTCTGAGCCGCCACCACTGTGGTGGGTCTGTGGGACAGGAAAATACAAACTGAAACAGAGGCAATTATTTCCACAGAGACAGGACAGTTGTTGCCATTACATGAGCCACATTGCAGAAGACACTCACCTGTAATACTGCATACAGTTCTGGTCACCTGTACTCCAGGAACATAATAAACACAAGCTGGGGTAGGAGGAGTACTACAAAGACAATGAAGGGAGATGGCTTTTGGAGAACCTGTCCAAGAAGGGGAAACTAGAAGAGCTTGGTTTTATCAATCTAGTAAAACAAAATCTGAAATAGGTTGTTCTGGTAATGGAGCATTAAAATAAGAAACATCACTGCTACAGAAGTTGTTATGCAGGATGAAACTCTGACATCATTGAAATGGTTTTGGTTTTGGGTAGGGGGGGAAAGGAGGTTAATCCTATCCTGTCACTAGCAAATAAGCTGTCTATCTTGTTTAAAGTCACAGAGATTTTTTTTTCCCCCTCCTCCTCACAAATACTCATATGATATTCCTATCCCAATCTATTATGGCCACCAGTGCACCACAAATCATGTTAGTCTTTTTCTGCTATGAGGAGTGTTTTTGTTTAAGGAAAGCAAGTATTCCCACATTCCTGAAATAATTTGCCCATTACCCCTTTCCTCCCTCACACATGCCTGAAATTCTCCTGGCTTTTGAAACATTAGGGTTGAAAATTAACTAATTTTTTTTTTTTGAAGTTGTAATATTCTTTACTCCATCAAATAGATTTGTATGACCCACATGAAGACAACTATAAGATTTGGGTTGTTCTACTGCAAAATGGAAGATAAAATGGAAATACGTAATAGTTCTTCAGGCTAATTAAATCAAAGCAATAGCAAGGCAGCCATAGTTTAGATTAAGACACTTCTCAGGAAATCAAATTAAAAATAGGTTAAGGCTCCGTTTTGGTGTCCCATGATGTAAAATAGTGCGAAAGCCCTACTTTTTATCCTTAGCTTTCCTGTGCCACTTTTCAATTAATCTTCTTTTCACAGAAATAAACATTTTAATAAGCATATACAATAACACCAATCACTGATGGTAATTACTCTAAGTAAAATAGCTATTTTTATTGCAGCAAATATAAAATGACAATTTTAATTATGTAAAGTCTCTAATGCTGTAATGATTTTAGCGCATTTTCCATGTTTGTACATGAAAGCTGGCTCCATATTTTTACTGTTACCAAAGTTACAAGGAGATATTATTGGGCTTTAAGTGTTTATTGTCATCTTAGCAAAGTGGCTTTTATTTTTTGTTTATGTTCTAAAAGCTTGGCAGAGTAGTGGCAATCCACACACTAATGGCTAATCTGGGTTTGTGCCAAAAGAACAGTAATAGCTACAAGCACAGAAAACACATCTGAAGAGTAAATGCCAAATTAATCCCTGATGTAACTCTTTTGCCTTAGTGCAGTTACACTAGAAAATACATTTTTCACAGTGTGCGTCCTGTTATAATCCATTATCTTCTAAGGGGGCTTGCATATATCAGGACAGTCGAGCACACTGGGTTCAGCCATTGCCTTTCTATCCGAAAGAATCCCAAATCATGCTGACAGTTGTGGCCTGTATGCCCTGCTATTCAAAATAGCTAAACACATTCAATCTCCTGTTGAGAAGCCTAAATGAATTACACTTTTACAACTGAATTTAGCGTGTTATAACTTTCTATTGAATGCCATAAAAACCTGAAGTGATAGATAAGTCCCGCCAAAGTCAAAATAGTTGTATGTTTTAATGGTAATACTGTGATGATTTTTTGGCTTTGTTCAATACTGAATGCTAGCATTTTGATACTTGCTGTATTTCATCTTTTTTTTAACCTGTTAGTACACTTATTTATTCCCACAAAATAGGAGAGTTGTTTTCTTGGAGAGAGTATGTAAGGTTATTTATACTTGCTATGAGCTAAGTCCTGTTCTGTAAAGAACAGCAGTGTGCTTTTGCTCCTACTGCAGGGTGTTAAATTCATCACGCCCCACCCTTGGCAAAAGGAGGAAAAAGGAGGAGGGTTCAACCTCCATACAAGGAGGGTTTTGAAAAATTTGAACAAATGTTATCTCTTAATGATGATCTACTGAAAAAGAAAGTTGCTAGAGTCTGAGGCACACACCTTAAAAGTCTGCCATTAATAATAATTTGATTTAACCAAACAGTGGGACACAGTGTCTCACTGATTTAAAATGGATGACAGTAGAAAGTACCTTGAACTTCCCCCCCCCCGCCTTGTATTCTTTCCATATTCAGGAGTGTAACTTCTTCATGACTTTGCTTACCCTAGTCAGATGTATTGTCAGAGTATAGTGTGAGAAACTCTTGGTTCGCCTCTATCCACATGGGCTTTCCCCACTGGTAGCTGTTAGCCATAATAATTGAATAGCTCTGTTCAGTTCTCTGATCACTGGTTGTGGACGTAGTGCTTCCCTGGCTAGGTGAAGTCTGTTAGATGTCTAGCAATCTCTTCTTTTTTTCCCTCTATCTTCCTAGTCAGCTTTTGATAAATTTTATCAGTAGCACTAGCATTTCTAAACAGGGGCACCAGAGCCTGTAGTAACTGGCCAAAAGTAATATTCACATTCACTGTTTCAGTTTTCTGTTTCTGTTACTGATTACTGCAATCAAGCTTATACGTTATCTCTCAAAAGTTTTATCCAGTCATAGCCTAGTCTTAATCCATCAAAATCCTGGCCACATTCTTGTCTGGGTTTGCAATCATCACTGTTTGATTTGTTTTTTATTGGAGCATTGCTGCTGTTACTTAAAGAATTTTTGTGATCTCCCCATCATTCACTGGAGATCATGATATCATGTATGTCTTGAGCTGCATATTCTTTGTGGGTTGATGAGCATTTCAGCTGATCGATGCTGTTATTTTCCCTGTGTAAGTGAATGACATTTGTTCTGAATTCAGAGCCTTCATAGTGTGCAAAAGATTTTCTTTGGAGATATCTGCCAATACCATCTGGTTCAAATGCCATTGTAAACTCAGATTTCCACAGTTGTTCTAATAATTCATCAGGTCTATACCTGTACCTCTTGGGAAATAAGATCACATTTATTCTCTGGAAATCTGTATATAACCCAGTGACCTGCCTGGTTTGGAAATCATCATCACATCTTTTTCCAATGGCTGTGTGACACTATTATCCCTTGTTTAAACATTTTTTTCAGCTTAATTCAGCTTTTTCAAAATAGAGTGGTTTACCTGCAAGACATTTGCTAAGATATGGTCAATATGGTAGTTGAATGCAACTCATTTCTTGTTTTCCATAGACCCCATGAAATGTCCTGGATTATTTCCAATTACATTCTCTGGTTGTGTGGGGTTTTTTGTGCTTTACCTGCTCCTTCGCTAGCAGTGATGTTCTTGATTTCTTATCTTTCAAGATTTCTCTCACCTTTTACTGTTTAAACACATTCATATTTTAAATGCAGGGAGTTTACAGCTCTACAGTCTGGTTGATGATTGTAGTCTAGATAGTCTACTAAGCCTGGCAGGCTCATCGTGTCCAGTATGTTCTGCTTGCCACCTTGCTGTTAGCAAACAGGAGGATGGCAGAAATTGAAAGTAACCCTTTTTTTGTATGCCCTATACTCTGTGTGTCTTACTAAATTGTTACATTAATCCATCTGGGCTGCTTCATCCAGAAATCAATTGGTCATTGACCCAGTAAGTGCCCCACATACCCCAGGCTTTTCAGTCTGAGTGCTTTGTGTTACTGTCTCTTGGTGTCTTGGTCCTTCATGAAGTGTTTGCCTTCATTCTTAGTCCACTTTCCCTTGAATGCTTACTGTATTAGACTCTTTCCTCTGTCATCTTGAGCATAACTAATAATTGATCCAAAATCTTTGCTTGCTTGCTTCCTTCCTGTGGGGACGGAAGAAGCCATGAGAGAAAGCAGTTCTTTCAGAACTTCTGTCCAAAGCCATAGGCACTTGATGAGATGTTCGAAACCTGGACTGGAAATAAGGTTGTTGAAATGAACTGGAGTGGCTCAGCACACAGGCTAGTTGTACCACTGAAGTATACTCTAAGCACTGTTGACTATCAAATTTTTAATAAAATAGTTCCTGATCTCTCCAGTCTTGCTGTAAACAAATCTGTAGACCTAACTAACATAAGGAAGCATTGCTGCTGCTCTGAAAGAAAAAACAGAGCTAAGCTGAAAAGCAGAGTTGCATTTTCTTGTAATGATTTCTTCATTTGCCAGAGATTTGCCAGAAAGTATTCCTGCAAGTCTTGGACAAGATTTTTTTTAATCAGAGATCACGTAGGGAATGAGGAGGGAGAAGAGCACTGTGGCTTCTCTGACAATTCAATTGTACATTAAGCTGAGATGCTAATTCTTACGAAAGCAACAAGTCCTCTAGATAGCTTTATTGTTGGAGGCTCACACAGTTTAACAGTGCAGAAAAAAACAGAAAATGGATTATGATAGGATTTTTCTTTTATAAACTTTAATAAACTTCTCTGGGGTACATCAGGAATTCACTCCACAACTTCTTCCACTCCCTCATCCCTTCAAATCCATGTATTCCACACTGACTGGTATAACATACGAAGAATGATACTACAAAGAGACTCAGAAATATGTAAAGATCCCTATGCCTTCCCTGAATGTGTTAAAATAGTCAACAAAAACATGGTAATATCAACTGCAGTTCATTTGATCTAATATTAAATCAGCTGCTCTTGGGATATCCTCTTTTTAATCAATCAGGACACATTTGTATGCTCACAGTTTTCTGTGGGGTTCATTAAGAGTTAAGGAATTGAACAGAACTACTTCAAGTAGAGATGAGAGACTTCTTCCTCTCTCCGAGATCATTTTGACCTTGTGATAGTTTGGGCATCAAAAGGATGAAACTTACTTTGCTGTTTAGAACCAGGGCCATCACTGATGTCAGCTCTCCAATGTGGGGATGAAAACTCCATTATTTCTCAAAATCCCACTGAGTCAGGCATATCAGAACCAGAATCAATTCAAGCTTTTGGTTTGGAAAAGTGAGATATAAAATTCTTGGAGAGGCAAAGGTGAACTTTATTCTGAGAACAAGTAGATATGAGAAAAGGAGAGGAGTGAGGTGGTGGGAGGAGCAAAATAGCAGTGATGCATATGTAATTGGGAGATTTTTTTCTTTTAATTTAACAATAAGTTTTGTACCTCTCTAAAATATATGGTAAATTTCATTGGACTTGCATGTAACCCTGATAGGAGCAAAGAGACTCTGAAAAAGAACAGAGATCTATTACCATGGGTCATCTTGCAAGATGAGAACCTTTATGGTAATGGAGGTTGCTAGTCATGCTACTGTGGTCTTGTAATTTAATTTTTTGTGTGATGTCTAGAAAAGAGAAAATATGTTATGGACTTTTTTATTTAAAAAATCACGAAATGCTCAAATGAAAAAAAAACCCTACACACACACACTGGAGAAAAAAAAAAACCCTTGAGTCCATTAACTTCATTGCATGCAATTGTAGAAGAAATTTTAGATTAGCTGGCAATTGAAAATCCCATAGGAATCGGTTAGCTCGTATACATGCTACCCAAGAGAAAACAAAATTGTCACATATTTTGCTTAAGGTGTGGGAGGAAAAATCAAATCAAATAGCATTTTACAAGTGCATGTAATAACTTGAATTTAAAACAAGATATGTATTATTCAAGTAATTCTAAGCATGGTATAGTAAATTTTTCATGAAGGTTAAGAAAAAAATGACAGAAATATCATTTATACTGAGTGTTTTTGATGCTGAACTTGAAAGTGGGGGATTTAATAGAACTTTTTTTAATATGACGAGTTTCAGATAACATCATATTTGGCAAAGTGCTTTATTGGTTTTTGGATTAGAGTTTTTTCATAAATTTTTCTCTTCAAACTAATAAAATTCATGTAGCTGTCAGTTTGGATTTGATCCTTATTTTGTTTTGCCTCAACAGTATAATCTCAATCAGTCTAACTTATTTTTATGCTGCATTTACAGGGTATAAAGATGACAAATCACTCATGTCTCAACATGGACAACAGAGAAAGATGAGGCTCAGAACAACAGCGGACAGATTCTTCCATCTTTACACCACTGCTCAATAGTGCATTGTGTTAACAGTCCCATACAGATCAGCTTTGCACTGGCAAAGTACAACCTCATTTGTTCTGAGCAAACGTAGCAGAATCCATGGGGAGGATGGATAATGGGGTATTGTTTATGGAACTGGTGATGTCTTTGTTTTAACCTTCACCTTGCTCCTGACTTGAGTGTCATTTCTGATGCAATCTTTGCACCTTCTTTTGATGTTGGTTTCCTTCCTGACTTGTGACTGTTGGCAAAAGGGGTGGTGGTGGTCTTGAGATACGTCAGAAATGACCTCAACTATATTGGCTAAACGAAGAGCAGGAAAACTCTATACAAATACATTTACTCTGAGTACTTTCTATTGTATTGGGTTTATATAGATTTTAAACTCTTAAGAGAAAGGACTGGTTTTTCACCATGTTTTCATGCAGCACATGTCAGAATGAGGTCCAAATCTTAGGTGAGACATCTAGGTGCCACTGCAGAATGCTATAATAATAAGAATTAAATTCTGATAGCTTGAGAAATATGAGTTTGCTTTCCTAGGAATTTCTATGCTTGTTTTTTCCTCTTTCTTAAAATAGGCTTTACCTCAACTTTCTGATTCAATAGTCTTTTATTTCTGGCATGTAAGATGATGTTGAGAAGACAGAAATCCCCTGAGCATCGTTTGTTGACTAGGCAAAATGTTTCAGGGGAAGAAGTTGCAGAGAAGCATTTTTCAATTACAGTTTCTTAGTCCCTAACTTGTGATGACTCACAAGCAGGCAGGAATATTAGCAGTGAATTTATCCTCTGAGGGTCCATCTCATGTGGCATTTGAGATGATTGGAGAATTAGGAGAAGGGATTAATGTGAAATATCAGGCACAGGAACTTCTTGTGCCAAAGTTGGAGGATCAAATATCAACCTTTGGAAAGGAATTGCAAGCTCTGAATCAGAATTATAATGGTCTAAATGAGAAGGCTGAAAGGGCTAGGCATTTATCTGTAGCCTTGGTAAAGGATATCCTGGGCCTTCACAGGAAAATGGAAGTAATAGAAAATCAAATTAAAATGAAGAACTTGAGCTTGCTTGGCATGAAAATGAAGAACTGGATATAACTGAAACTAGGGACATGATGTAGGAGTTGCTTGAACTTTGTGGTTCAGCTGCTATTGATGAGGCATAGAGTTTTACTGTGTTCCTCAAACTTTTTTCCACTGTTGAAACAAATATATTTGACAGTGGTGAAGTTTTTAATGCAGTTATCTTATTTCTTCAGAAGGCAATAAAGAAGTACTGATGTAAATGAAAAATACAGGACAAGAAAATCACTGTTATTGCATAAGGAAGAAATATATATTATCCTCGCATAAACTCAGCTGGGGAAGTACAAACTGTATCTTAAGAGTAAAACAGTTTCTCACCAATACAGAAGAGTTCTTGAGTTTTGATTGTTAAATTGTCAAATTTTCACTTTCAACTTCTTCGTAATGTACGTCTGTGAGTATCTAAAAAGAAATTATAAAGCTCTTAGTTTACAGTTTTTCTTGGAGGAATATGGTTAGAGCCTTCTCTTAACCATATCCCTTGCCAGTAAAGTCTTCTATATTGTAATATCTTGTTAGAGACTCTGCAAGTGTGTTTGTAATTTCTGATCTTTTTCCAAAATGTGTGAAACCCAAGCAGATAATGCTAACGGCTGAATGTGTGTAATCCCAGAGCTCCATTGATAAAGATGCTATCCAAACACGCTCTAATACACCCTTTTCATATAGAGATCAGAGTACAGCTGGAGATGGAAGCTAGTGCACTGTTTATGCAATGTTTTCATTAAAACCAGAAGTGCTTTAACCTAAACTTTCATCATCACATGAGGGTTTTTTTAACATCACCTATTTCACTTCACTGAACATGCAGACTTGCCCAAGAAGGGAGGCAGAGCAGTGAAAAAAACCTAAAAGCACCACGCCAGATTTCTCAGAAGAAAGTGAACAGGAACCAAAAAAGTTATAGATGATAAATGGCAAAGAACACATCAGTGATAGGAAGAAGTTCTAGAGATAGATTTTCTGGGTTTGTGGAATGGAGAAGCAGTAAATATATGTAAAGTAAGGATAACAATATTAAGACACGTACTGAATAAGGAATACGGACATTTCAGTGCTTCTACATTATAAATAGTTAATGGCAATAGTGAATATGTGGTGTAGTATTTGGGCTCATCTCTTAAAAAATCATCACTTCTTACTAGTAAAGAATCTCATCTCTAGTATTTTTTTACCAGCGGAAAGTGGTACCCTATCCAATACCATTTGGTTCGTGTTTGATCATTTACATGTTACTAATGAACTTGGACTGAATTTTCTAGTCAAGTCCTTAAAAGTCCTCCCTTCCCCTTCTTTCTCCCCATCTTCCCAATACGTATGTTGTTCTAATTTTAAACTTTCACACTATCAACAATCTCCAGGAATAAACAAATTGAGGAATTGAAGCACAAAGAAAGTGACTTAAGTTCACAGAGTAGATCCAAAAGCTGAGCCCTGATCTCTTGAGGGTCTGTCCAGTGCCATTGGGTGCCAGTCTTGGATGACAACTCTTAGGTGGTTTTTAGGATTTCACCCCTTGACCCTTATGTGATTTGCCTTTCTCTGAAGGTAATATAGCACTTTGTTGCCAGGAGGAGTTTGTTTAGCCGAAGTAAAATGATTCAGTGGTCTTAGTCCTTTTCAATATGGTTTGCTGAGGTCTAGTTGAATTAAAAGTGTGTTGGAAATGGCATCTCAGTAAAGAGATGACAAAGACTGAAAGGATAGTAAAGAGAACTATCATCTTTCTAAAAAGAGATTCTCCTCAGCACTGGGATGAGTTTTATTGTCAAAATTAAGGATATGTTGATATATGGCCAATAGTATGGGTATATTGTCCATACCAAGCCTCTTTAGTGGGTTGAAAGCACTTCAGCTCTTGGCCTGCCAAGCTGGCTCTTTTTTTATAAATGCTAAAGTTCTGTTAAGTAAGAAACATTTTAAACAATTTTTATACCAACTTTTCATTATTTAGCATGAAAATGAATTTACTTCAAAGAATCTTCTTGCTGTCTTCCTAAAATATACTTTGTTTTTTTTCTTCTGAGGCCAAGGCCGATTTATACTCTCACTAGCTGTGAAAACCCTGAAATCTCTTTCTAGCTGTATTGAAACTAACAAAGAAATGAAAATCCCTGATATTTATGTTATTTTTTAGAAAGTTGCTATCTCTATATAATGAATTAGGCACAACTAATTAGCTAGGCACCACAACTGTGAAGATTTCTGTTAACTGAACTTCAAAGCTTTCATGCTGACTGTTTGCAGGAGAATGTTCATGCTACGATCATCACTGTGCTTGTCTGTTGCTTTTAATAGTGTCAGCAGTAACATGAAGTATGCACTGAGTTCCTTAATAGAAGCTGGAGGTATGGGGATCCTGATGATAGTAATAGGTTTTCAAAACCTGCCTGAAGCATATACAAAACTTAACTGACACATAGATATGGTCAAATATCATTTAAAAATTCCAGTTATGAAAACTGGGTCTAAAGGTGTATTTTGAGTCAGACCCACAGGACAGACTTTTTAGTTTATCAAGGCTGTTCCCCCAGTAATAGGGACTTAGTTGTCACAGAAGATTTAATAAGGTGCTATTGTAAAAAGAACCTATGTTCTGTGTTTTAGCGGAAACTTTGTCACTTGTAATCATCTGTCAGCCTGTATTTCCCTCACAAAGGTGCTTTTCTAGATTATTCCTGCGTGTGCAAAGGACTCTTAATTCCCACACTAAAGGTATGGAATTCCTTGTATTAATTCATATGATGGCATTTGTTTCCCTAGGGTGCACTCATACCTAATACTCCAGATGGGAGATAGAGACTAGACTTGCGAGTCAGCTGGCAACAAACAGGAGGGTAAGGGCTAACTGAGATGAAAAGGGCAAAGACCTATGCTAGCTTACATCCAATCAGGATTTCAGTCACCTTAGGCAAAGGACTGAGAAGCTCTGGCAACATGCTTCCCAGGAGCTCAGTTCTTCAGCCAGAGGTAAAAACAGAGGCTGAATCCCTTGCGAATAGTTTTTTTCCAGTAAGCACATGATTTCATGCTTATAAATTGAAGATATAGTACTATTTCCAAGTTGAAAACTTTTTCTTTGCCCATTTGATCAATTTCTTTAGGTTCTTCTGTACTCTGAATTTTCCTTAGGGGTATTTGCAACATTTTCCAATGCAGTGTTGGTTGCAAGTTTAATTAACTTGTTGCTTATTTTCCTTTCTGCTATTTGATTTGAATTTTAATATATTTAGCATTAATAATAGTCTCTGCCTTAAGGAATTTACAGTGAAAAAAATAGGGACATGTACAATATGTGAATGGGAATGTCTTGTTTACAATTATAAACTCGCCTCTTGCAGGTATTGTGAAAGCACTCCATTGTAGAATGGGACTTGAGTGAAAGGCAGTTAATAGCTTGGCTTTAACACAGCTTATTCCTTATCATACTAGTCAACACCTTCAGAAAAATATTATTGACAGTGACAATAACTACTCAATGTTCTCACAAAATTTCTGAAACATAAATAATATCTAAGGAGGGGAGGGTTTCCCCCTTTTTCCATATACCCTTTATTATTTCTGTACTTAAATCGGTGCTCTGATGAATGAATAGATGTACACAGAGCACTGATCCTTATCTTATTAGCCTCCTGGATCTGATTTTTTCTCACTTAGAGACAGAATTTGGCTGCAGCTCAACACTTGCTGCTGTCATGCATGTTACTGGGCATACTAAGAGCTACTTTGTCACTGTAATGGATTGCTGGATTGGGGACCAGCTCATCCCTGTTCAGCGAAGAGCTGAGTAATGTGCATACTTTTAGGAAAGTGTCCAAGCTGTTGACCTTAGTGTTCGCTGCAGGGATGGTGTGCCCTGATGTGCTTTCCTGAACTTGCACCCTCTTTGTTTATTAAGCACTGACGATTACTTCTACCATAGCAAGCCTGTTTTTGGGATCTGTTTCATTATATAGTACTGGGCTGTGGCCATTTTGCTTCCTCTTACATCTCTCATAAGAATTAAGATTTACAAAAGCTTAAAACACTATTAATAAGAGGACAATGGGTTCCAAATGGGTTCTTTTTACCAGGATTTTAAAAACCTATGCCAGATCGAACCTACATGCAGTTTAAATATATGTAAACACACTTATTGTTAGAGATTAGTGAGACTTACATGCACAAAAGAATTGTGTAAACGCAATAGCTTTCACTTTATGGAGCACGTCTTGGTGTGTAGTTTTCATGCTTATCCAAACTTGGAAAGTGGTAATTTTGAAATTACTTGCATGTGGATATACAAGCAGAAACTTGTTCAAGATCAGGTGAACCTGGCAGAGAGAGGAGTACCTTGTCTGGTGCTCAGCTGCCTAGATGGCATTTGTTTCTACTGATAACCACTGAGAGCAGTTTACAGTGGGTTAGATTTACACAGCCTATGCTGAGGAGATAGTCCTTCTAGTTTTATGTGGAAATTATAGACTATAAAGATGTGGTAGTTATTCAAGGCCTATGAACAATCTTGTTTGCTTGAATTTAAAATCTGTAACTCCTGGTGTTTAAGGCCCCCCTCCTCTGCTCTAATTTAAGCAAAGTTTTTAGCAGTGATTGGTTTTCATGCTCAGCAGTTCCCTTTGTCCACTGCTTTGATGGTTTGCTGGTATGTTATAACTAGAAAACTGTAATATTTTTGAAGCTTACATTTTAAGAAGCATTAGCTCAGAGGCCACATGTGGGTCAGCTGGACAACTTCAGCAGCACAAGCAGAAATGTGTATGAGTGGGTGCTGCATGCCCATTTTCTTTGTGGGAAAAACCAGTCACTGAATCATCCCTGTCAGGCAATTTGAGCAGCTCTAGTTGCACAGTTGGGCTCTCTTCTAGGACTTTGAGTAGTGAGGCTTACTTTGTGTCCGGCTGTCAGAATATTTTACGGATCATGCTTGTAATTTTTCACTTGCCTGAGTTTTCTCCTGTTTAACCCTCAGTTCAGCGATCAAGGCTGCAATCCTTTTCTGGTTTCCTTTTCAGAAAATGCTTGCTTCATGTGAAAATGTTCAAAAGTATTTTTCTTCACTAAGTTGAAATGCTTTTGTTTTCTTGTTTGCTTTTTAAAGTCCCCTAGGATAAAAGACTGCATTGCTGGTTCCCACTCTGGCTCAGTGTGATCATCACCTGGGGTGCTTTCTCTGGTTTTGACTAGGAAACCCATCATAGAGTTTAGAAACTTTTCTGGTGGAAAAAGTACTCTAGCGAGTTCTATATTCTCATAAAAGGTTTTGGTTTGGAAAGATTAAGAACTTAAACAGAGATTGAGTTGAAAAATCCATAATCATCTCCATCCAGGGATGTTCACCATGAGAATGGTGCAAGTTCACCTATGCTCAAAACCAAGCGGAGTCTTCCTGTACTTCCAGAACTGTGCCTAGTGAATGAAACAGGCTTTATCCTATTTATAAAGCTGCTTTCATATAGGAAGACATAAATTTTAGCTGTACAAGTGCATAACAGATGTCACTGAAACAGGGAGCGTCAACCATGTTGTGTGGAGTCCCAGCAAGAGCCACCCCAATCAGGGTTTTATAAAAGGGGAAAGAAAGTCTTAATTAGTTACCCTCCAGCCCCTTACATCTGCCCTATTATATACTAAATACAATGTGATAGTTAAAGCTACATTAGTACAGTGCACCAATTGGTATAGCATTGCTTAGCTCAAAATCCCTAACTGCAAGTGTCATGGTATTGTCCCTCTTTTCAGCAAAATGGCTGCTAACCAGGAGCTCTAATGAATAACATTTAACAGCATCACATTAAACATGCATGCCATTAATTCTTGAAGTGCTTCATTAGTGCTCCAAGTCTGGTTTGCTTTCCTTTCTTCACAGCAAAGAATGGAGTGGGAAGAGTTCTTGCTAAGGGCCTGCTTTGCCAAAGCAGCTTGCTGAACTTCCTTCAATTTTTATTTTTTTTTTATGTTACAAGATGCTGGAGTTAAATGGTGTTGGAACAATAGAATCAAATCCACTTTCAAAAGCATTGCAGTCATGCCTGTAAGACTTTTATATTCTGGCCAAGTATTTTAATACTGAAATGGGACTCAGTTCTGCAGAACTGGTTGGAAGCTGTTTTCTGATTGCTAATTGACTTTTGAGGGGCTAAAAGACCATAGCTGGGGCAGCATTACTGAAAAAGTTATTTAAAAAAAAAAAAGCCAAACCACTCTAAATCAATTTTGGTTCAAGTTACCAGGGCTGTTCATTTGCACATTTTAAAGTGTGAGATTTTTAACATTTTTGCCCATGAGAAACTTGTAATACTTAACGTGTGGATGAGGATGTTTACCCAGAGTTGGCAGTATAAAAGACAAAATACTGAATTGCACTGACTTCTTGGCTTCTTGTTTCTTCTTGACGTATTTTCTTTTCCTCTACAATTGTTTATAGTTTTTGTGGATACGCTGTCATCTTTCAGTCAGCTACTGTTGGTTAGAAACAAGCACTCATTATAGCTGTCCTTTTAAATCAAGGTGAAAAATAGCAAGCAAAAAAAAATGTAAAGGGAGGAAGATGCGGGAGGCAGCTAGAGAGGTAAAGTAAGGTTGGCAAAAATGTTGGAGCGAAAAAACAGACGAGAGAAATCCAGCTAGCCCAGAGAAAGCCTAAAGGCATTGAAAGGCAGCTTGTAATGGTGTTATCCAGAACCAATGGTAGTCTATGGGGTTGGGGAGGTGTTTGTTAGGTTGTTTTTGGTTTTTTTTTTTCTTAATTCCCTGGGAATTTTGTCAACTAAATGTAGGTACCAAGTCACCTCCTGACTGGAATTAAATGTATTCCCAGAGGTGAAGTGGTGTCTTTTTCTATTCTCTTTCTCTGCTTCAGCTCCTTTGCTTTCCTTATCCTCTTTTGTATCCCATTTTCATAATTTATCAGTTTGCTCTCTACAACTTTGTTTTCTATTTCTGTGACATCTCTCTGCTCTGTTTAAATATTTTTTTGCCTCCACTGCACTTCTGTTTTAGATAATGCCTTCCTTCCGCTGCTTATTTCTTTTTCCATCCTCTACTGCCCTCTCTGATGACTTTATCTCTTTTGCTCCCCTCCTTATTTGCTGTTCTTTCCTTTGCTCCTGATTTTTTGATCCATTGCCACACAGCTTTGTCTGCTTTCTTCATTGCCCTTTTTCTTTCTTAATTTCCTTTCTTCCTTACATCTGGTAGTATTATATTGAGATATCTTAATATTTTTTCATACCACTGAGATCAAGGTAAAATATTCAGACCAATGAAATTATATGTAAGTTGGAATTAAAGGCAGATTTCTTCTACATTTCTCCTCATTTTCCTCTCTGAGGATAAGACAGAGGATCAAAAACCTCTTGTACATCAAAAGTGTTTTTCTAGTTGTCAAAATGAGTTTTAGCAGTTGATAATTCCTTACTAAGTGACCAAATGTGCTTCCAATAAATTTGTGATTCACCTCAAGCTACACCAGTTTTAGATTTTTTTTTGCTTGTGTTACATTGCACCCTAAAATCTACAGTGAAGTTTGAGAGCACCATTATATATGACTATCGTAAAACACATGCCTGAAACAGAGAGAAGAAACACAGTAAGAAGTATCCCCTTAGATACGAGATCAAGTATCTAAGATCTAGAGACAAGTTTTCAGAGATTTTTAGAGCCAAATGTTTATTAAAAATCTTCCCCAGCTGTAAGGAGAGAGGGAGGTGAGCCAACAGGAAGACCAGAAATGGAAATGGATTTACAACAAATCTCACAGGAGCCCCGACCATGGAAGAGCAAAGAAAGACTGCTGAGATCTTTAGTCTCTAGCCCCAGTGGCTTTTTGTCTGTTCAGCTGTGGAAGGTCTTACTGATGAGGCTGCCCCATTACATTATATGAAACTGTTTTTCTTCTGCTGTGGTGCTGTGCCTCTGCTGAGGAAAACATGTGTTTAGGATGTGACAAACTGGGACTGTTGAGGATTAGGACTATTTTGTGTTGCTCAAGTGCCTTCCACCTTGAAAGGAATATGAAAATCCGTAGTTTGTTCAGAAGGCTCATTTTTCCTCTCCATAATAGATTTGAATAGAGAATGTAGCTTTAGGGCTAACCCCTTCAAAGACTTAAGATCCTTAAAATAGCAATTTTTAGAAACAGTCTTGATTTCTTTCAATCTTGCAGTGGAATACCCCTAATACCACACTCTTATGTAGTGCTTTCCTTCCATACCTTTTGAAGAGTTTTACAAGCAAAGTCAGTATCATTATTCACATTTTACTACCAAACTCAGCCTTACACAATAAACGTTTAAATCTTGTGTAACATTTTTCTGCTCTGCTCCCCGAAGCAGGGGTTGAAATCCTGGCCTACCTGAAGTCAGTGGCAGAAAGCCCCATTAACCTCCAGTGGAGCTAGAATTCCACCCTCAGTGCCTGTCATCTATTTTACTTTCTCAGTTCTTAATACCCTGGAAAATTGAATTCACTGAAGCAACATCCCCTTCAGGCCAGGCTCCAGGGAATTCTAGCTGAAATTCAGCCCTCAGAGATGTGGATGGATCATAAGCTTTTGCCCTCTGGCAAATGGAGGAAAAAGGGGACCCTGAAACCCCACTATTCTTTCTGCAAACTTTCTAAAAAATATCGCTCAAAGAGAGAAAAAACCAAACCAAAACAAAGAGTGTTTCTGTAAGGGATCCGTGTTCTGAGTATTCCAGTTCTCTTTCAACAAGCTGTGTCTAGCTGCAAGAGAGTATCTCTCGCCTTGTCCAAATATTTCAGTGGTGCAACAAAAGGGTTCAAAAATATGGGACTGAGAAAGATAGTAACTGAACTTCAGCAGTTCATTGGAGCTTAAAGTTTCAGATGTGAGGTAAAGAGCAATAAAAAGAAAACGAAAATGAATCAGAAAAATGCAATGCAAGACAGTTTTCTTCACTGTCTGGTACCTCTGTAGGCTTATCAGCATCAGGATGGCTTAAACTTCTCTCTTGTTAGCTAAAAGGGGCACCATCTGCGATTCCATGTTTCTTCCTTTGGTATATATGTCTGAATAAATGTGTATCCGGTGCTTGGCTGTAGTCTTCTCAGTTACAGTCTTCTGACTGGAAAAGACGAAGTGGTGCTTTGTGCCATGAAAGCGCAGGCTTTATGGTTAATCCTGCACATCTTAACGTCTTAGTTACCCGATCTTCTAAACAACACTGAGGTTGGGACAACTTGGATAGTCAGAAGCTCAGAATTTCTTAACTCTTTCTTGTCATAAATTCGGGTCTCATGGCCCTTCCATGATTTTCTCTGCTTAAAGCTTTTTTGGGGTACAAAAGCAGTGACCGTAATGGCTCTTAGAACAATTTGGAGCTCAGGAGGCATGGGTTTGTTTCGCAGTCACAATTGTTTCTACTGTGTTAATAGCCCCCTGGGTGCTCTTCTTATGAGCAGAAATTTGGGATGGCACACATCAGCATGTGGCTCCAGGGCCCACAAAATTATCTTATGGCCAGCCTAAACACTGTAAAGTAGTTAGTAAATTCTACACTTCACTTTTACTATTTTCTTAGCCTTCTTAATCTATCTAATCTGCCTTAATCGAATCTTGCTAAATAGTTATTTTATGTTTAATAGCTGCCCAGGACTTGTTTCTGAATGGCTTTTTTTCATAAAAATCACACACCAGTTTAAAGCAGAACCCCAGCCTACCCCAGAGAAATCTGATCTGAGTTTTGAATTTTGGGAGCGCAGAAGTTGGCTGGCTATGTAACAGCACAGCAAAGCCACTGCAAGTTTCCTTATCCAGGCTTCCATTTGCTTTCTCCTTCCCAAAGTCACACAGGTGCATTCTGAGAATTGTCCAGAGAATTTGGGTGGATAACTGAGTTTCCATGCCTGTTCAGACCATTCAACTGATAACAGGTAAGGTGCGTGCTTTTCGGTTTTTAGGACTGAAGAGATAAGTCTTTGATTATAGCTTGTAGATTTGTGATCACTTAACCCTAACCCCTTTGAGTTTACTAAAGTTTGTGCATATTGCCTACTGCCTTGATTAGGACTCACTAAAAAGGCTTTGTTTTACCGTAGTCAGTTTCATTTGGCCTCACTGCAAGTTCTGCGTGGTGGTTTCCTGAAGCACATCACTGTGCGGAGTTTCCCTCCCCCACCCAAAAATACTTTGCATGTAAGTGCCAGTCACATTCAAAGCAGAAAGAAATGTATTAATCCAAAAAGTGAATCTGGTCAAAGTACTGCTCCCACTTGGCCCCACCACGTGCACACACTTTGAACGCTCTGCAAGAACAGCAAGATTTTCTCATACTCAGTGATTGAGTTAGAGAGGTAGTGGGGAGTTGTTTGCGAGGGAAACTACATAAGAAAAAGAAGCTGCTCGGGGCCGGGGGGGAAGAACGTTCTGTGGCTTCTGTCTCTCAGTCTAAAATTGTAAGGGTATCACTTCTCATCATAAGGGTTCAAAGGGTTAATAGAAAGAGGGATTTTCATTGTATTGTGCACAGTACTTATGATAGTCTCAGTTTAAACTTTAAAGAACAGGTGAAAAGAGAGAGAGGGAGCTGAATGCTTGCCTTATATATTGGAGAAATTGTTCATTCTTGTGAAATGCTGACCTCTGTCATCCTGCCAAGCTGACTGGGCCCTAGGGTGAGCGGCTGCTTGAGTGCTGGTTGCAAAAGTTAAAGCTGCCTGGGGACTACTTTAAAAGGACAATGTCAAGGTTGGTATACCCAAAATCTGACCTATCTTTTTTTTTTTTCTCCCTCTTACATCTATTTGAAAAGTTCATGTCATTTGTTTTTATGTTTTTAAAAATCTTTTAATCTAAAACAAAATGCTTCAATTGCTATTGAAGGCTAGCAATTAGGAGAAGCTGTGAGAGTTCAATGTTCAGTGTGGCGATGCAGATGTCAGGAAGAAGGAAAGATCCTGAAATAAAACACAAGTATGGGGACTGTCTTTGAATTAGGTGATAATTAGTAATAGAGAATTCAGGTTGAAATGGATAAGGGATCAATGAAAAAGACCAAGGATAATTTTTACTAATAAAAATATCAATGCAGATCCAAACTTAAGTTCACAAGAAGTTAATTCAAAACCTCTGTTTATTTTTATTCTAATAGTTTTTATTCTAGTTGTACGTGCTGATTCTTTCTCAGTAATATTAGTTTGTTATATATAAACTTATATATACCCTTACCTCTTATTTTCTTTGCTTGATGGCCTAATTAAAAACACATTGTATCAGTATCATTTTCTTCTATATGATATAGTATCCGAAGACCCTCATCACTATTATAACCTTGCTATGCTACTTGCTATAAAAGCTTTCACACAAGTATTGCACCTACTCGAATAATTTCTAGTCTAATTGGAAAACAGATGAAACAACTACATGTGCAAGTCATAAAAGGAAAAAAGCCAAGAGGAAGTAGTAAAATCAAAGTAAAGAAAATATTTTTTGTACATAATTATGATGTTTCCCAGAAGATGCGGGGGGGGGGGGGGGGGGGGGGGGGGGGGAAACGAACGACACACGACAAACCTCAAAACCTGAACTCTGAGGATTGCAGTTCACCACTGATTTACCCTACAAAATTTCAGAGCACTCAGACAAAATGATCATGCAATATACTGCATGATCACAAGAGGGCGACCAGATTAGACATACACGTCTGCTTTGAAGTTGACCTTTCCAAGCTTTCATGAGTTTATCCTGTTTTCAAAAAAGTTTTCCTATGAACTGCAAGGCTCACTTCTGAGTTCCTTCTCAGTTCTGAAAAACATGCAGCTACTAAGAAAACGTGGTATGTCACAATCTCTTTCCTACCTCCAAAATATTATCCTTCCCTCTTTTTATGTTGGACAGGCTTTTCTAAATCCTGGAGGAAAAGGTGACCTTGCTCTGCACTGTGGAACAGAGCAGCTCTGGTGAATGGGAGGAGAGTGGAGTACAGGTCTCACAGTAGCTGGTCCAGCTTCAAGGATACAGGAGTGGCCACAGAGAACAAGAAAAGTCTGCAAGATAATCAGTTCCTCCATCCTTTCCCAACCCAAACTGTCACAAATCATGCTGTGCTTTGGGAGTATCACTTTTGCAAAGCCTTTGAAGGATATACCAAATTCTAGTACTTGCTAACAAAGATGATGCCTGGGGAAAAAAAAAACAAAGCACACTACCTTTTTGTAAGACAAACCTCTACAATAATAATTTCTAAATTCTCTTTCTCTTTGTAGCTAAGATTTCCCATATCCTCTAAAGCAGAGTAAAAACCCAGGCAGCAGTAAAGAAGCGGTCTTGGTTAAAAGACACTCTGCCTCCTGCCAACGAGGCTATTTAGTGTTTATCTCTATTACATCCAGCTGTAGCTAATTGTATAGTTATGGTAATAGTGCCCTCCAGAGGAATTTTGAAGGAATTATAATACTCAGAGCTAATACAAAAGACGTTTTAAAAATGAGTGCAACAGGAAAATGGAATATTATTAAAATGATAAAATACTTGAACCTCAGAGGAAAAAAATCTCAATATCAAAGCTCTTTCTATTTTGCATGTGCATTTACATCTAAGAAAACCATATCCTAGTTACAATAGACTTCTTCATAACCTGATAGCAAACATGAAGTTTGCATAACTCCATTTCAATCAAGGATATAAAAGTAGATCAACCAACCGAAAAAAGAGATAGCTATTCCTAGTCTGCAGCAGACATGAACAATGTATTATGAGTGGGCTCCAGCCTCAGTCTAGGATGTCTGGATTTTTCCTGGACTTGCTGCTATAACGTAGGCATGACACAGTTAATTGAGGCAGTGAGAAGTGTGTGCAGACGTTCAAGGAGTTCTGTGGGTGAGGTTTATTTTACTATCAAGATAAACCATGCTTATATTCTCAAATTCCAGTATAGAGTTTTTTTCATGGCCATCGATTGTAACATGCTGTGACACTAGGCCTCAAAGGAAGGGCATGTTACCGTGGTACAACATGATACCTCATTTTAGACTGTGTCCTGGAGGCCTGCAGTACAGCCTTCTGAGATGACACCTCAGCACCTGAATGTCAGGTGTATTTAAATTTCCTTGTTTTTCTTATTTTTTTAAGGCTCTCAACCTATGGGGTCAAATTGCTCTCTTTTACATTCTGAAATTCCTGTCCCCTCCTCCTCCAAAAAACGACCAGCCATTAATGAAAACCGAAATGATAGTGAGTTCTGTATTCATTTGCTTTTAGGCATACCCCAGGCTCATGTTTGACCTGAACGCTGCAGGTTTGCAGTCAGGTGTCCAGGCTTGGAGCTTTGCATCAGGACAGCTCCCACACTGACGCTGCCAGAACTGGAAGGAGCAGTCTGGTATTCCCATGCTTGGGATCGGATGGATCTGGTAAGTTCAGCACTTCCTTGGGAAAGAAGGGAGATGGTTGTGCTGCTTGTGATATATCTCTTCGTAACAGGGTCACCGCTCTCAGTCTAAAACTTCTTCTAAACTGAGGTTTCTTATTTTGCATGAACCTCAAATAAGAGTGAAGTGAGCTAGGCATAGGCTGGTGGGGCAAGGATGACAAGACATCACTGCTGAATGTAGGGAATCTACCTGACTCCAAAGGTTCCTGTTTTTTCATTTTCCCTGGCAACTGTGGTGAAAAGCATGTCTCTCCCTATCTGCATTCATGTCATCAGTGGGTGGTGGTTTGGGCCATCTTGTAGGCCACGGTGATGGATGGTACTACTTCTTTCTTTTATAGTAGTTACCCCCCATCCCCCACCCAAAAGTACCAGGAAATTACTGTCTATGTAGAGCTATTGAACTTTTTGAATGAGGGGTTTTCATGGGCTGTTGAATGGGTGGGCATGAGTAGAGCACTCTCTTGCTTTTCTCTCTTCCTTTCCTAACCCAATGCTTGCCAGATGATCTGATCTCATTGTGAGCTGGGAACCTGTCCCTGGAAGATAACAGCCACCTGTAGAGGCCATTGTGCATGGATACTAACTCCTTCCTCTTCATCTTCCCCTGAGGTATCTCTACTTCAGCACAATTTTCTCTTGCCCTCACCGCCTGGGCCTCGCAGTTCCCCCCTGCTTGTACACGTGTAGCAGCTCACGTCTGATGTGAAGCACTGTGCTGCTGACTCCCTTCTTGGCATTGATTTATTCCTGCACTTGAGAGGAAGACAGAGCAAGGTGGGGAGGTCAGAGGAGCAGAAACAATAAGGGTTGGTGGGGCTGCCCAAAATACTGCAAGGCAGAACACAAATCTAAGTCATGGCTATGGCAATGGGATGAGTACCTTTGGTATCATCGAGTAGGGTGTACGTTCATAGCTGCAGAAGTGTTGCAGCATGAGTATCTTGCCCAGCCCCGGTGGACTCACCTCACCTGTTTAATTCTACAAGTCCAGTGAACAGCGTCTTCCCTGTTGTTCCCCTGGTTCATAAATACAACAACATCATTAGCAAAACCATGAGCAGGCTGGCGGAGGATCTGACACAGCAGAGAGCAGTTGCTGTTGTAAGAATAACCTGTATGGGTACCATTGATGGGGAAAGTACTTTGGGGTGATAGATGAAGCTGGATTCTCAGCGCTGCAAGTATCTCTTTGCCATCCACTCATGCATGGGCTGGTCCAATTGTGGTGGAGGCTGCTGTGAGCTTAATTTCTACGCAGCAGTTTGCAGAAATATGTTTTATTGCAGGTAAGCAGTCCCTTTGCATTATTTATGTGAAAACTCAAGTAAATTATTGTTGGCTTTCATGCTGCAGGTAAAGTTTTAATGAAAACAGTAATGAATGCTTTGCTGGCATGCATAGGCAACCTAAGTATGCAGCCAAATTAGCTATCTAAGCAGATGCTTTATATCCTGAATTGCATATAAGGAATGCTGTTCAGTTGGTTTAAAAATTATATATACACCCACGAACTATTTTTTTTGTAAAAGCCATATGTTTTTTTTTTTTTTTAAAGCAAGTGTTTCAGTCGTACTGTGAGCAATTGTGACAGTAAAATTAAAGTAGGAAGAAAGATTTAAGAATCTACCCATGTGCAAGAAGTTCAGGAAAAATTCAGAAATATTGCATTATTTAAGATGTTGTAGTACTGCAATATGTGCACTATTGCAAATGTAAGCAAAGCATCCTCGTGGAAAGGCAAATTGAGACAAGGTTGATACTGTGTAAGTAAGCTGTTGTTTTGGCTTTAGATGCCTGTATTTTTATGCTTAAACAGTTATTAATTTCTTTGATAAAGACAGTAGAGCTGATTCAGTTTTTATACTAGGTTTACAGTTTATACTAGCTTATAGTATCATATATACTGGTTGATAGTATAAACCTAGTATAAGGTTTTATAATTTCACTGGTTTCACTGAAGGTACCCATGGCATCAATGAGAGAAAAGGACTTAGTCCTACTAGTTCATCTGAATACTGAACAAGCCACTGAGCTGACACGTCATGTGAACCAAAGGTCCACTCATAGCAAAACCCAACAAGGAGTGCAAGTGGCTCTTTATTACCATCTCCCCTTCCCTCTTATGTGGGTCACTTAGGAACTGATTTTAAAGCCATACTTAAGTTAGGTCCTCTTCAAGGCAATCATAATATTAACAGCTCCCTGAGGCAGCATGGCCAGGCTAATCTAGCAGAGTCACCCTGGCTCTGTCACTCCGGCTCAGGTCTGCCGGAGTGGTCAAGCTTTGTGTTTTGGGGTGTTCTCTGCTCTCCTTCTGCCCTAGCAATCCGGTAGAGCCCCATGCACCACAAGCTGCAATGAGAGGGGATCTTAGGAATGGTGATGAGCCAGCTCACTAAATTTGCCATAGGAAAAAGCCTGTTGTAGTGGCTAGGGAGCTTGTCTTAACAGTGTGCAAGTATCACAAGACTGTGTTTTTATATTTGTACAGTCTATGATATGAACAATTGCTGGAAGGTCAACAAACCCTATTGAATACACTGGAATGACAAAGCTGAATTTCACAGAAAGCCATTGAGCAGGCACACTGGACTGGGGAGATGAAAATAGCATAAGAAAACAGTGGAGAAAATCACAGAAGGTAAGAGAAATGGAACAAAACAGCACGAAGTGAAATTTATAAAGCCATATGAACAAAAGCTTTGGCTTTAAGCACTGCTCAGCTTTGGGGTGTTTGACTCTCTCAGCTGAAACTTGTCGCTTGACTTCTTTTCTGAAGCATTTAAGCTCTTTTCTTGGGTTACTTAGCATTTATTAGGCATTTATATGTATGTATACACATATATTAGGCTTTTATAGAGAGATCTATATATACATATAAATATGCACACATATATACACATGTATGCATATACATGTATGTTTACATACATATATTTATATATAAGAATACATATCTGAGTGTGTGTGTACACGTGTATATATACATATAAAAATCTGCATGCTTGTCTTATTTTAACTCTATGTTTTAAGATGATTGTGATAAGACTGTTCTCCATTTCAGCACTTAATTTTCACAGCAATTTGATTTTTTAGAGCTTGAGTAATTGTTTCTGCCAGAAAATACTCTGCTAAAGTGTGCTGTTTCTTTCAGAGGATCAAAGTACAAAAGGTGTTCAAATAAAAGGAGAGATTAAAATCCATAGTCTACATTTAGTCATGGCTAGCTTTGCAGTCTGTGCGTGCAGACTGTGGAGGATGATCTTTCACAACAGCATATTTCAAACCTCAGGAGGGTGTTGGTAACTTAGTAACTTTGTATATTATATGTAGGTGTCAGCAGAGCCTGTGAAAATGTTTTCTATGTAGAACAAAAAGTTTTCTATTTATTTTTCTTGGAAAAGTGAAACTTTGCTTCCCTCCCCCTGTTCTTCTCTCTCTGTCCTTTCCCTGACTTGTTCTGTGTGAGTAAATAGAGGGTGAGGAGTGTTTTCAGAACTGAAAAGTCCTTCTTGCCCTTTACAGCAGATGTCTCCTTTACTGATGAATCACTTGACAATGACTCAAACACTGTATTGTGTTTGTTGCAACTTTTATTTTCTTTGCCCAGCAGCATCTACTCTGCTGGATTTTACTAAACACATAAGAAGGCACAATCCCTGCTTGATGAAGGTTTTAAGTGAGAAAGAAATGAGGGCCTGTAATACAAAAAACCAGATCTTAACATCTTTTTTTTACCAGAATTCGTATTCATCTGCTGCTTAAACACAATAAAATCTTGACATTTGTTTTCACCAGCACATGGAAAAACCCTATTGTACCTATGTAGTTTTGCTGATACCTTGTCATCTCCTTGATGCAGCAGTACTTTGGAGCACTGATCTAAGAAGTAGTATCACGTCATCTTCAAGCAGGATCTCAACAATTATGAATCTTACCCATAAAGTGCAACTTTCTGACAGGGGCCATATTTGCCAATGATCATGATAGATATGGTGACATTCCCTGCAGCCAGACATAAAGCGTGATTGCCGCTGTGCTTGACACAGTGATCTCTGTTCCTTGCCTCACAGTTTTGGGGAAATGACAGTAGGTGGCACTGGAGAATAGTAACACAGACAGCTGGATCTGTTATGAAATGGAGCAGTTTCCTCACTGGTTCTCTGTTTAGCCAGTTTTCTGGCCCCACAGATTGCTGAAACACTTTGCTGCATTCCCTTTGCAAGCCTGTTATTACTCGAAGCCTCAAGGCTTCAAGTGCAAGGGTGCAATTTGGGAAAGCTCCAAACTGTGTGTGAAACAACACTGAGAGCAAAAGCCTGCTGAAGATGCTGTATTTCATCTTGGGGTGTGTTAGAATGTCTGTTTTGCCAGTTCTTTACCCACAGCTTTTTATCAGACCTAGCTCGTACGAGCACAGTCATACATGGCTAAATCAAATACATGATTCTTCTTTAATCTGAGTGAGATGTAGGCTCCTGCCGGTTGGTGGAGCAGCGAGAGTATCTAACAGAAGAAAAGGGGGCATCCCAGGGAGTATCCAGTTTTCTTTGTCTCTAGAGATTTTATCCCACATGCCAGCAAAAGAGGAGACGGTTCTTGGTAGTTCTAGGAGGAATTAGGGCAGAAAGTGACTCAGCAGTTTCCTGTCTACTATTTCGATGGGGAACAGAAAACAGAAAAATAGTGGCCACCTTAAAAGCCTAATAAAATCCTGAAAATGTTCAGAGTTTCCCAAGAGAAACCTTCATAACCTTCTCCTGGAAATCACTGCCTGGAGAGATGGGGGTGTGTCCCAGCTCAGTTCATATTACGCGTATAGCCTTCTGTGTTTGCTGGGGAATACGAGCTCTTCCCATGCATATTTCCTCTGTTTTCTCCATCCTCCTCCTTTTACTGTGTCCAATCACTGTGAGATGAAACAACATCACACTGCTATAAACTCTGAAATGGCAGCTCCTAAAACTGGTGTGTTCCTCTCTCTCAGGATCGCTTCACAGTAATCTCTGGTAATGACAGTACAGCACAAATGCCACCAAATAGTTTGTGGAGCAAATTGACATTTTAAGGGTTGGAGAATATATGAGAAAAAATGCATCACCTTTCACCAACTGAAACAAGTTTTGTCCTTGGCTAACTGCTTTTAAATCACAATTACATCATTGACAGCTCTTTGCTATACTTTGAAGGGCAGAGTTTTCCCTGTAACGCTTTATCAAATTATTACTTCATTCAGTTTATCAGATATAAGATATCTGAGATTAATTATTAACTTTAAATGCTTTATTCTAATCTGTTCAGTCTTACTGCATGGCTTTTTATAACTGAAATATTGTTTTGTCGATACTGACTCCCTCACTATTTTTGAGGATATTTTCCTGCCTGTAATGACCTTGGAATAGACTAGGATTGGGATTTTGTGTGAGTTCTGAATAGCCACTTCAGTGGAGCAATTTATACCTTTTTAAGGAATGGTATGAAGCAAGAAGGCAGATGGTCCCCGAGGGAACTCCCTCTGCGTCGTGCCTGGAGCAGCTTCTGCTGCTCCCTTTTATGGAGGGTCCTGGGCTCCTTGAGGTCTAGAAAGATGTTCGTCACTAATGCTGTATTTACTCCAGCTCTTCAGCAGGCCCTTTGCAGGGGGGCAAGGCTTCATCAGTCTTTGGGAAATATCCCAGCATAAGGGAGGTTCTTCCCCCATTAGATTGTCCTAGCTCTGCGTACTGAGGAGCCAAAGCCAGAGGGCCTCTCTGCCATGCGAGATTTGTACCGACCCCTTCTCCTGTGAGCAGAGCTGGGAGCTCCTTTCAGAGCACACACCACCAGTGCAGATAGATGGAAGCTGTATGAAGATGGAGTAGAGTGAAATTTCTGAATCCTGTTCTTGTGCAGAAGTCTTTCTAAAAGGCAAGTCTTTCCCTTAGATAAGTTGTCTTGTTATTTTAAGCATGTTTGATACTTATACTGAAAGTGTGAGGTCATCTACCACCATGTTTAAAAAAAAAAAGAAAAAAAAAAACGGTTGGGTTCCCAAATTGAGAAAAAGAACAGATAAGGTGTTACCTTTTTATTGTTACTGCTGTTTGAAATTTCCCTGAAGGAAGACATGGGAAAGAATCATTACCGCAGTAAACCGGTTAAACAGGAAGGAAAGCTTCTGACGAAAAAGTTACACCCCCTTGATACTGAAAGCACATAGGTCATCTGAATGTGTCTGTGAACAGGAAGACATAAGAGACTGTATATTCTTCTAACAAATTATGTGTTTCAGGTAAGAGGTTGCAACAAATATTCTTACTGCTTAGCAAGTGGCCCAATCGTCTCCTCCTGGGTTCCGGTAAAAAGGGAAAATGGAACCCACAGTGCACCAAGCTTTTATGCTAGAATGCATGCGCATGCTGAAGTAAGGAAAGTATTTTCGTGTGCTTGGACAGCAACTACAATGTTGTGAGAATTGTGTGACGCTGTCAAATCTCTTGATTTTTAGTGAATATTTTACAGTATTTGTTGGGATTCTCCCTTAAAATCCCCGATCCCACAACCACATGATTATGTGAAAACACGGCTGTCATTTAAAAGGAAAAGGAAGACTTCATAGCTGTAGGAGAAAAAAGCCAAACCCTCCAAAATGTGAATTCAGAAACCACAAGGCAAAGAAAATGAACCTAAAAATGTACCTTTTTTTTAAAAAAAGCATTATAAATTTTGCCTCATTAGTGATTTTTGAAAATTCATTGTTATTACTGCACTTTGCATGATTCAAATGGAGCAATAGTGGCTGGCAAAGAGCCAAATCCTTTCCTGAACTTTGTAAGCTGTTTTGAAAAGGATCAGGAGTTGGCCCAGATACAGAGCCTAGTCTTACTAACCTAACCAGCAGGTAAGACTTAAACCACTGAGTTTTACAACATGGCATACAGAGTTTCCAGTCTAAATGGTTGGTTTTAAATGCAAGCCTATATAAAAGAGACACAGTGCTACAAACAGTGCTGTACGAGTGTCTGCTCCCTGTCAGGGCCTCCCTCTGCCATGATCCAGGCTGGGAGATGGAGCCCGCTGCATCCTGCAGACTTCTCATTACTCATGTGGACTTCCCAGCCCACCGAGAAGAACAGGGGAGCAGAACGTACAGCCCAGCCTGTGGCACTATAGCTAAACTGCATGCTTTTAAAGACCGCTAGGAAAGCAATACTTCTCCTGAACAGTATGGAGAGTGCAGGAGATAAGCATTCATATGCAGATAGATGGAGGTGGGCTCTGTGTGTGTGTGTGTGTGTGTGTGTGTGTGTGAATGTTTGTCTGTCGGAGAAATATGGGATACTACACATAAAAGCCTTAGTGGTGAATGAGCAAGGTTAGCTGTTAGACATTTATGTATCATTATAAACAGAATTTGTTTGAAATGTAAAGAAAATATTTTAGAAACAGTTGAAAGAGCTAAAAGGTATTGTACTTTCTGTGCCTCAATTATAGTCTTCCAGGTAGCCAAATTTTATTATGGAAGATAAGGCTGGAGAGAGATATCATTCTTTTATCTTTTATTTTTCCTGAAACATTCCAATTTTCAAGATGGAAAAAAAAAAAAAAATGTTATCTTTCTTGATTTAATGGATATATCCTTTTCCTTCTTGTTTTCTTTCTTTTATTTACCTGCTGTAGAAATGAGAAACACAGGAAGTTATAAATGAGGACAATTTAATAAAAAAAATTGTTTTCCCTATGCTCACTAATTTTTTCTGCAAAAAAGGATGTCATCTTAATCTAAAAACATAGTGAACCTCAGGATTCACTCTGAGAGAAAGGTGCAGAGACTGTAATTTAAGTTCATGCTTAGATCACCATTCAAAGTGGTATGCGTCATTTTGGTTATCTGGCTCAGTGTAACTTCATAAATGTTTTTTTTTTAAACACGGTTAAAGCAAACCAAAGCACACAACACGTGGAATCACTCAGTTGAGTGCTTGAAAGAGTAGTTCAGCCTCTAACTTGGAGATTTCATTTCAGCCTATTTAACTTTTCATTTCTCTTCTCATTCCTCACTGTGGGTGACAGAAGCCTAAGTCACCTAGAGTTTGACTTCAAATGAAACAAAAATAAATAAAGTTGTGATGAATACCTTCTGTTGTAATATAGATTTTTGTTGCAAGGCGCTATTATCTAAACTAATACCGTATAGATCTTGGGGACATATTGGAAACGCTATTTGTGGAGCTAAGCTTTAGCAATTTCTAAGCAGACTTTTTATCTCAATAGTTGTTTTTTTTTTTCCTGCTAAGGAATACATTTTTTATTGAATTATTAAATCAGATGTTTCTATTTCTTTTATGTGATAAAGTACCCAGCACAACTGTGTACTTTATGTAGTATTGCTATTCTGTGTCATTTGTGGTTTTAGGCTACATCTGTATCAGTAAATGAAACAGGCCAAGGCCTTGAGGGCATGTGGCCCAGAATAGATTTTTGGTTTTAGAACTAAACTCTCTTCCTAAAAAAGATACCCTCATGCCTACTGACAACAGTCTCCAGTACATGAGGCCCATCTGAACCATAGGACTACTTGGCACATATCAAAATCATATCAGGAAGTTTGCTAGTAACAGCATGAATGATGGTGAGCTTCTGCAGAAGCTCATGCCCTTGCCTGTTAATTTAGTGGAAAAGATACAATCTCAGGCTTTGAAGATATATCTGTTTTGAAAAACAAAGAAACAAAAAAGGCTGAAATTGATTTATTTATATTTGTTTTCCCTTATATATGCCATGTCCAAGCTTTTGGGGTGTAGCGTTTTGAATATTAGTTGGAGATCCATGTCTTCTATGTTCTTTGACTTAACTTTCTTCACCTGATAAAAGACGAAGATGTGAATGAAACTGTCATTAAAACGACCATTAATACGAAGCTTTCCTACCTCCTCGTTTTAGATTCCTGCATTAACTGTGCTATACAAGTGTAAAATAATGGAAATAATACGGAGATTTTCTTTAATATTTGTCATTAATACAATGACATCTTAGTCATACATATTCTTAGTATTTAGATCAATTGTTTCAGGCATCCTGTTGCTGCTATTTAGGAGTCCAGGATAATAATAATAATATATAATATTGTTATATTATATATTTATATAATATATATAAAATTATATATTATAGAATACTTATATAATATATAAAATATAATTATTATAATAATAAATATGTCTGGAAATAAGGATCAGGCAAAAAAATATTCAAGCTCCAGATTAAGAAAATATTTCCGACCTGTGGAGGAAGCTCTAAAGCAAAAAAAAAGACCAAAGAAGTGTACTGCTTTCATTATACCAGATATTTTTGCATTTAACTTTTATTCTGTGCTTCATTTCAGTGGGTATGTAGCTCCAGTTCTGAACATTACTTTCTTGACCTTGGAACTATTGTAAGATTTCCCTGAGAATTAATGAGACCGAAGAGAAGAATCAGCCATGGCATACTTTGGGAGGATGCCTTTCTCACACAATGAATTTCGTGAAGGACAGGCTGGGGACCAAGCATCTTTTCCAATGTACCATTCTGGTTCTGCTGGAGAGGTCCGTCTAGGATTCGATCGGATAGCTGATGAAGTCAGCAATGAATTTTTTTTTTATGGTTCATCACATTCACATCATCATGAAGAAATTTTTTTCCCATCAGATGTCTTTGGTCTGAATGTGCCTGACCAGCAGTTTTGTGGTCAGCCTCTAGTTGCTTATGGTGAACTTTACCCTGGCAATCCTATCTCTCACTGGCAACAAGGCACAATGTCACCAACGGTTGGCTTCAGATCTTCTTTACTATCTGATTACAGAAACTTCTCTCTGGCGGATCCCTACCCCTACAGTCAAGAGAGGGAACTCTATGGAGGGAATAGTATCAGTCCAGTCACAAATGTGTTTGATTCAAATTTGGAAAGAGGCAACACAAATCTGAGTTTTCAGATAGGCTTTGGCAATGTAGATGCTCAATGTCCTGTTTTCTTAGACAACTATCCATTTGAACAAGAAGTGAGAGGTGAAAGTGGAAATGGGGAAACTTGTTTAACTAACACTTCCAGAAGATGCGACATAGGACCTACCTGGCCCAGCAGCTCTGGACATGGCAGAGAGGTATTTAAATTTTCTCATATTAACGGTGTTTAAAGTTCTTGGTTCTTGTTTGTGTCCTTGCACTTTGTGTATTCACTCACACTGATGCAACATGGATTAGAAGCACTTGATTTAAAGACCTTATGAAAAATAAAACATTTATGCCTTGGAGGAAGCAAAAGCTTTTGCTCCTGTAGAGGGTTTTTGTCATGTCTTACGATTCAGCTGGCCAAAAGCAACTGTGAGACTTCTTATTCACTTCTTATTTGGTCTTTACTACTTCCAAAGATGGAGATGCAGGGAAGTGTCAGGTATATTTTCCAATAATTGTGTAATTTGATTTCTTGGCAGTCAGAATTTCCCACAGTATTTTTGTATCTTTACAAGGAGGATGCCCTCAAACAAACAGTACGTTATTAGTTAAGAGATTTTTATACAGTATGAAAACCTCCGAGCATCCTCTTCCTTTGATTTTAATATCAGAAGAGAACCCAGCAGACCATAAAAAATGACTTTTGATGGGAAGGTGCCTACTCTGGCTAGCTAATGAGGATTTTATACTGGCAGAATCTGTCCCCTACCTGTTTCATGTTTTAACCAACTTATACTTAAAATGTCAATGCATTTCTGCAACCTACCTATTAAAAAAGACTTCATTTTAAAGTAATAGGGCCAGTTCCTCACCTAGTATAAAATGAAGCATCTCCATTGACTCTAACGGAAACTTGCCATTTTATACCAGAAGAGAATCTAGATTATGGCCTAGAATGCTCCAGTAGGCTCATTTTATGGCTCATTGAACCATAGAACTACCACAGAGGGATGCGTACAGAAATGTAGAGTAAGATGTGTTTGAAAGAGATAAGACAACAAATCTTTATGGTCTGATATGAAACCTGAGATTCAAAATAACAATACATTATGCCAAATCTGTTTTTCTGTTGAGCCAGATTATTGTCTCTGTGTTTAGTTTGGCTGACGTATCCTGATCCTGAGAGATGAAACATACAATGTTCTGCCTTCACCATGTTCTGCATGCACTTATGTGTGCATATATAATTATTTTTTAAAAATAGACATATCCACTATAGCTGTGGAAGCTGGATCCACACACTCTGTCTTTAGCTGTCTTTTTGAAGCAAATACTTCAACTTTTTTTCCTCTTTCCATCAGGTGTTCATAGCTCCATTTGTGGTTTTGCTGTTTTTAATAACGATGTCTTATGGGACTCCCATGACTCTCTCTGATGTTATATCTCTCCTCATTTTCTTTCTTTCAAAATCCTGACATAGGGAAGGAAAAAGAAAATGATAAATCCTCCCTTTCCTCTAGTCCTTGTTAGCATTCTGAATCATTATAGGAATCCTGAAATAGCCTACAGGATACCTCTGCACCATGAATATTAAAAGACAGTTTAGGTTCACCTTCTGCTTTTAACTCCCAGTGATCACAGTATCATAAAGCAAAGGGGACGAGACACTTGATTGACTTGTTTCTATGTCTGTGAATAGGGAGAACTATAGAAGTAAACATATGCAGACCCAGACAGATGGGGAGGCGGCGAGGGGAAATATATCTGAGGACAGGAACTCTTAAGACTTAATCCTGGGCACCACATTTTGGAAGTTCAGTGATGAATACAAAAGAGGAGGGGATGAATAGGTGGAGAGACAAAAGGCTGTTGTTGCTTTTTACTTATGATAGGAAAGCTAAAGCATGCTGACATCATGATGAAAAGAACAAGCCTTCTCATGAGAAAAGTAGAAAATAGTGGGATACAAATGAGCAGGAGAAGATTAAATTGTGGTATGGGAAGAAGAGGTGCTAGAGGAAGCAGGCATATAAGAACAGGCACAAACGCTTCTGTGACGGAGGAGGAGAGAATTATAGGGGAGGGAAGAGAAGAGATGAGTGAGTCAAGGGCGACTACAATCGAATGTGTGGGAGGATTTGATTAAGTCAGGGAAGTATTCGAGCTGTTTAGCTAGAAGAGGAAGAAATGGGAGAGAGGAGAGGATTGATTTGTAGCAGAAAAATCAGTGTGGTCACAGGAATTCCTTCAGGGAGAAACAGCCATGTCAGGATAGAAAGCAAGCCAAGGCAAGGGGCTGGCAAATGAACCTTGAGATGGTAAGAAAGGGAAAATAATAGTGAAAGAAAGTTGAGGGAAGGGTAAAAAAAGCCTGTAAAGAAGTAACTCATTGCTACTGGGATGGGAGTTTTGGAAAAGAGAAGAAGGGCTGCAGGCTGACAGGGCTGATGCTGGGTAAGACTGTCAGAACGTTTGGCGAAGTGGAGCACCACAGCACAAGAAAGAGAATGAGCACACATTGGATTGGTGAGGTCCAGGATGAGTAAATGATGCAGCTGAGTAGTAGGAGATGAGAACCAAGACTGCAGACAAAGTGAAATGGAAAGGATGCCGAAACATGGAGGTTAGCATTGAGATAGGTCATAGGTATGCAAGATGAAATATTCACATTGCTGAAATCATACTGTCATTCTGATCCTTAGCTCTTGGATGCAGTCGTATGACCCTAGGCTTTATTTAATGCGTGCTAATCAAATATGTCCAGTGTAGTAAAGGAAACATTAGTTTTCTCTGGCCTTGTCATCACCAAGTCAGATGCTCAAAAATACTGAAGAAACTGTCTTCGTAACATCACTGTGAAAAGAGATTTTATTTTCTCTGTATTAGAAAGAAAAAAGAAATACAACCTAATAAATATCCAATAGATTTGGCTGCTCCATCTACGATATTTAGAATCTAATGTTTTCAGAATAACTAGCAAGCCTTACTTCTTCACGAAGCCCAATCATCAGACCAAACTTCACGATTTCAGTTTGGCTGCCCCAGAAATGAGAAATACACAATTAGTGTTCATATTTGGGAAGGATAGTTCAGGTGACCTGATTAGCATAATGTGAGAAATCTGTGGATGGGAAAAGATAGATTCCAGTCATCCAGGGATGCACTCTGTTACTTTATCCCTGTTGTCATCAGTTCTCTCCATAGGCAATTCTCTCTCTCATTCACTGCACACTTTCAGATATTTGCAGTGAGTAGAGAATGGAGTCCTATAGAAAAATAATGTGTGATTGTGTAATTAATATTTTACCTTTTATTGTGGTTTAACCCCAGCCAGCAACTAAACACCACGCAGCCGCTCCCCCCTCCCCCCTCCCAGTGGGATGGGCAGGAGAATCGGGGAAAAAAAGTAGAACTTGTGGGTTGAGATAAGAGCAGTTTAATAACTAAAGTAAAATAAAATATAATACTAACAATAATAATAAAAAATATAACAATAATAATTGTAATGAAAAGGAATATAACAAAAAAAAAAGAGACAGAAATAAAACCCAAGCAAAGACAAGTCATGCACAATGCAATTGCTCACCACCCACTGACCGATGCCCCAGCAGCGATCCGCCCCTCCCGGCCAACTCCCCCCAGTTTATATACCGAGCATGACGTTCTATGGTATGGAACATCCCTTTGGCTAGTTTGGGTCAGCTGTTCCTGGCTGTGCTCCCTCCCAGCTTCTTGCACACCTGCTTGCTGGCAGAGCATGGGAAACTGAACAATCCTTACCTTGGGATAAGCGCTACTTAGCAACAACTAAAACATCAGTGTATTATCAACAGTATTCTCACACTAAATCCAGAACACACTGCAGCAGCTACTAAGAAGAAAATTAACTCTATCCCAGCTGAAACCAGGACACTTTTGTATGCAATGGGAAGAAAGTAAAGTTTCTGGACACCTGAAAAGAGAAATGACAATAGAGTCATGACTCCATTCATCAATGGAGTTGGAACTATATATCTACTATGTACACCTCCGCCACCAGAACGAATTTGAGTTAGTTAGCAATGGTATATTAGTTCCATCTGTGTAGACTGTTACTAGCCTACACAGGATTCTTGTTTGCCATTAGGATTCACTCAGAAATGCTGTCAGCAAAGGTGCAGAGAGGCAGATGGCTCCTGTGTTCCTCCTGCCTCCTGCAGGAGAGGGTCTGGATTCCAGCGTTGTCTGTCAAGCTCCTTTTTGCCATCTTTTAGTAATTATTTAGTCACGTTCTTCTTCAAGCCATGAACTTGAGGATCCATACCCATGTCCTCATGGCAAATCATCCTTTCCCAGTCTTGGCCTTCTCCTTGCTTAATTCCTCTCTGTTCCTCCTTCCTCAGTTCCCAATTGTGGTTTTGGTCTTTTAATATCTTCAGTCCCATTCAATGTCGTGTCCCAGTCTCACCTTTTCTTACCTGTGGCCTAGTTTTCTTAGCTTTTCATTTATCCACTATCTATCTTTTTCCATGCACTTTTTCCAGGGCACTGTACCTGCTCTGTAATGACAGAACTGCAGGTGGAAAAGGAGCCTTTTTGTGTTGCTGGAAGCAGCAGGCTTCCAGCCTTCCCTCCTATGGGAGTCTCCATCCACTGCTCCTGTAGAGTAGTCATAAGTTGTCCCTCCTTTGCAGCACAGGGCCTGGGTGGTCCTTAGCTCTGTAGAGTCCCTGTCAATCTCCTGTTCCTCCTTCTGGCTGCTCACCACCTCCGGCAGCTCCTTCACCGGCAGCTCCTTCACCAGCAGCCCAGCACCACAGCCAGAGCACAGCTCCCACCAGCGCGGCCACTGTTGACCCCAGCCCCAGGGAGAGGCACCAGACAAGCGCTGCAGCCAGAGACCTGGGCTGCAGCATCCTTCCTCTGGAGCTCTGTGTGGGTTAAAGTCTCTGCCATCCACAGGGGCAGTTTCTGCACCCCATGATGAAGATTGTGCCATGTGGCATGTCACCACCATCACTGCGTAGTCTTCAGTGCAGGTTCTGGGCTCCCTTTGTACCCCTGCTGCAACAACTGCTGTAGCTTTACCTGCCTGCTGTGCTTTACGAGCTGTGCTCCTGCTCCTGGCTGTAGAGCTCACTCACAAACACAGCAATGTTCCTGTGAGCTTGTTCCGCCTTGAATTCCTCCATCTGGAACACATGGGTACACAACATCCCAGATGCAAACTTCCTAGAGCCTTGTAAATATATCTTTTTGTAAAACTGTCTACCTTGATGTAAGCGTGATCAGGAATTTTTTTTTTTGTTGGTTGTGTTGTGGGTTTTTTTATGACTACATAATTTTGGGAGGCCATTACTGTTACCAAATCATTCATAATTTCTAAATAATGAACCTCCACCAGAAGTTCTTATTACTGTCTGCTGAGGTGAATTGTAAGGTAGGTGTCTAACCAAGGTGGAAAAAAATGAACCAGTGGAGGTGCTATGTTTTCAGTGACTTTTGAAGGCGCTTTTTCAGGAGTCCTTAGAATCAGGGTGTGATGGACTACTAATTTGTATTGCTAAATTTAATTTCACTCTCTTATTTCAACCTTCAGGGTTATCCATTGTTTTTCCTACCAGACATTTCAATTTTTTCCCTCTATTGATGATACCCCCTTATTATCTTTAAATTTCATAAGCACTCTCCTAATGCTTGCGCTATTGTGGTTAATGAAAATACTACATACAATGAGACCCAAGACTGATGGTATCTATAAAAGGTTTGTAACTTCTGAGCTTTCAGTTCTGCCATTGTGATCTCTCCACTAGCCAGCTCCCAACAGATCTTTCATTTTTATACTCATCCCGACTTTTAAGCTGTAACTAAAATTTCCCAGCCTGCACGTTTTCATGCACATTGCACTTCCTTGTCCAGAAAAAAAAAATCTTAAATTTGGTTTATTATTTCTTATTAATTTTTATAAATTTACATACTTGTATATAAATTATTAAAATGATAAAATACACCTTTTGCCATATCTCAGTTTCCTCTTCTGTGACATGTCATTAGTTGCTTCTCTTTCTGAAGGGGTTTAAAAGTTGGTGTCTCAATTGAGCCACGTATATGTCTCTATGTACAACAGTGGAATGGGCTTGCAGATATAATAGTATTAAGCTCTTTCCTAGAGGTAATGTTCTGACTGAAGGCTACTATGGCAAACAGACAAGGGGATGCTTTGACCCAAAATAGTGGCTCAGACCTGTGCTCTCCAAGTTTAGAGAAAGTATCTGGGGATTTTTCATGTTCAACAGAATACACTGGCTTCCTGTTATCTGTCTTAGGGACTTACCTGACAGATTTATGGAGTTTGAAGGGATCCTGAGCTTCCTTCCAGGGCAGAAAGAGAGAAAATAAGGATTAAAACTTGTTGCAGCACAAGCTTCATTTTGTCCCCTCTCCCTTTTGTAAACTAAGCATACATCTTCTGCATTTAGAGTTATCTGTGCTCTGACACTAAGTGAATTTTGAAAGCTTTGTCTGGAATTCCTTATATTCTGCACAGAGGGGGAAAAATAATCATTAAACGCAGGGTACCTGATGCTTTGTGACTTTGTATTTTTTCTCTGAAAGCATTTAGAGTGCAGTCAAAATGGGGTTATTTGTGCTTATTTGGAGCTTCATCAAGTCAGGGGAGGGATGATAAGGTATGAAAGTTAGTTCTCATGGAACCAAATGCAAGGTTAGCCTTATGCTCCTTCTGCTTCTGTTATCTAAATAACTGAGCTCTGTTTCTTCTGGTGTCTTTTTGGTATTTTTAGGCTACAAGTTGGTCTATCCAGCTGGTTGAAGCAAATCAAGGAAGTAATGAAAACACAGTTGCTTTTTGCAATGCAGTGGAGAAGTAAGTAATGAAAAAAACTTTATTCAGCCAACTATGACATTTCACTTATTTTTATTAATTGGATTGGTTATCCCTGTGTATTGGGTCTGGCTGAGATGGAGTTTATTTTCCCCATAGCAGCCCTCATAGTGCTGTGCTTTGTATTGGTAGCTAGAAGGGTGTTGATAAAGCACCAGTGTTTTAATTACTGCTGAGCAGTGCTCGCACAGCGTCAAGGCTGTCTCTCCAACATTCCCCCCTCACCAGTAGGCTGGGAGTGGACAAGATCTTGGGATGGGACATAGCCAGGACAGCTGACCCAAACTGACCAAAGGGATATTCCATACCATATGACATATGCTCAGGGAAAAAAGCTAAGAGAAAGGATGGGGGGGAAGGGCATTCCTTATCATGACATTTGTCTTCCGGAGCAGCTGCTACGCAAACTGAAGCTCTACTTCCCAGGAAGTGGCTGGACATCACCTGCTGATGGGAAGTAGAGAATAAATCTTTTGTTTTCCTTTGCTTTTGCTTTTATTAAACTGCCTTTATCTTGACCCATGAGGGGTTTTTTTCTGTCTTATTTTCTCCCTCCCGCCCCTATGCTGCTAAAGGAGGGGAGTGATAGAGCGGCTTGGTAGGCACCTGGCATCCAGCCAAGGTCAACCCACCACACCCTACATTACTGAACAGTGCCATAATTCCAGTATCTACTTAAATATGGAAACGCTCCTAATTTTGGTTTAAAGATTAAAATCCACAAAGGAATGTTAATTCCAAAATTATTTTCTCCCTTAGCTGTCCCCTTTATCAGTGATAAGTACATTTAACACTTCAGTGTTCATGGTTTATAGTGTGTGAAACTTAAGATCCATTTTCTGCCATTGTCTTGGACAATATTAGCGCCTGCGTATCTTGGAGCAGGAAAAAAGAATTGAAGGAACTGGCAGACTGAGAACAGAATTACTACATACTGTCATGACGAAAAGTGAGACTTAGCAAGTGACCAAAAGTCCTTTAATTATTGTTTACTGTTACAGTTAATAGTATGCTTAATGGGACAGAACTTTTTTTGCTTTCTTAATCTTCTTTGGAAAAAGAAATAGTGTTGAAATCCAAGAGCACTAAGAAATACAAGTTTTTAGACCATCTGTGCAGATTCATTTTCCTTTGTAGATATTCACTGATCACACTATCAAGTTGTTAGCACAAATGCATGCTTTTTCCCCCAGAAAAGTAGTTGGAAAATGGAATGCTGCTTTTTTTTTTAATTAGACTTTAATAAATTGACTGTATTCAACGTTAGCCAAGCCTGCTTCTCTTAAAAGAAAAAAAAAAAAATCCAGTTTGATGTTGCCCTGAAATTAACAGTGAATATATTTATATTCATACGGGGTGGATGGTCAGCTTCAAAACATACTCATTCACATACATCTCAGTTGTCTTTTTTTCCACAGTTCGTCAGTCTGAACCCCAACCCAATTCTACTAACATCAGATGCATGAAGGCACATTCCACATGATAGGCTTTCCTCTCAGATATTCAGATTTTTTTAATGTCCAAACATTCTACATTTAACTTTGCACTCTAATTATAGGAAAAGCTTTCTATTGATTTTTTTTTTTGTGAATAAATGAGTTTATTTACAGGGCTAAAAAGATTAATAGAATTAAGCCATTCCTGTTTTGCAGTAACTTGTTTAGTGTGCATCACTAGCAAATAATCTTAAAAAGAAAATAAGAACAACCTTTGCTTTTCTTCTATCAAATAAACAGGAAAGCTTTCTTAGGGCAAAATGTCACAGCAAACAAAAGACCAAAAAATGTCATAAATTTACAAATAACTAACATATTCAGTCTTGCCAAATAAGCATCCTTCCAGTCCCCAAAGAATCTCAATAACTGGCAGTTTTATACATCAGAGGCAAGACGTGTAATTCCAACTCTGTCATGCAGACTTGCACCTCCAGCATGTAGCTCAAATAGAAACCCATCATGTTTTTCTCTAGGTAATATTTGTACAGGTAGCAATCTATAATTGAAACATTTCACTGTACACAACTGTAAAGCAGTTTTCAAAATCCCTTTATCAGGTTACTTCTACAGTTATGGACATAGCTATAGTGAACATTCATCCATGGGTGGCTTTAGAATACATCCTAAAGCAAGTTTGATACCAGAAGATGCCAAGCTGATAGTCTCAGGGTTCAATGCTGCAAAATGCAGAGTTCCTCCACCTCCTACTGACTTCAAGGATGTGCTCTGCACCACAGAGAAATACATAGCATTATGAAATACTATGAAATAGCAAATCACTATAAATGTTAGTACTTTCTGCATATGCTGAGTTATTGCAGCACAGAAAGAAGTAGCACAAGATTTTCTTCATGTAATACTTGTGTAGTACTTCAGTTACGCCTTGAAAGACCTAACCTTTCAAAATTTTGCGATGGGCATGTTTTGTCCACCTGCTCAGGCCAGAAGCCCTTTGATCACTTGAAAACAATAGATGACCATAAATGAGCAACACTTTCTGGAACTGAATTCATTTTTATCTGAAAAGCATAAAAAGCAAATTTCTGTCCCCACATTATCCTAAAATATAGACAGTGTGGGGGTAGGGAAGGAGATGAGGTTCGCTTAGTTTTGAAATGACTGCAAGTTGAGGAGGTGATTCATGCCCCGTGTGTATACATAGCCCATTAATTTGATGCTAGAGAAAGGGTAGTGAAGTTTCCAGTCTTATTCAGTCCTTGGCCTTCTTACAGAAACAGGTTACGAGAGTGAATTTGGTGATAGGGGAAAGCTTTATGTGTACCTTGCTCGCAAAGAAAATAGACTGACATCAACTACATAGGTCACCAAAGTGGCCTCTGTAGTATAATGAATTTTTGCTATGAGTATAAATCTATCTCATACTGGAGGTATTGTCAAGCCTCATTTCCTCCTACCCCACTGAAACATCATGGCCCCTGGCTTTTCATTATAAGAAATGGGCTGCGTCATTGGATTATTAATTTTGGAAGCCTAGGCTTTTTTTCTTCTCATGCTATAGGAACACATGGCATAAAAGAGTAGTTCATACTGTTAAGAGACTTGGGTGGCAGCCCTGAGGCTGGAGGTAATATAGTAATGAAGAACTTTATGCGAGAGAACTATGGCTCAAAATACACTGTAATCAGAGACGGTATAAAGCACTGCCAGCTCAGAAGATACATAATGCTGCTTGAACTAACAAACAAAAAAGAATGCAGTATGCTTAGTACAGGATGTTTGAGTTTAGCTACTAAAATATTCAGGCCAATTAGTGAAATGTAAAGCTTCAGCTGGTACAATATGTACCCTTACCTGCAGCTGCAAAGCGTATTTTCTTAAAAAGCAAGTTTAATCTCAGATGACAGACATAATACCTGTGACCAGTGTTCATTAGGAAATGGTACCTCAGGAGGAATTAGTTTCTGCAAGTCTTTGGTAATTGGAAGGAGGAGGGGCAATATATTTTCTAGGTAATGGTATATCAGAGGGACTCAATGACTGTAACAGTTACTGCTCTCTACAGACATTTCCATAAATACCTAGGGTTTTAGTAATGAGGATTTCAGATTGGATTCTAGAGCACTGTGAAAATAGGGACTTCTTAAGATTTTGCATAGAAAGCATGTTCCTGTATTCATTTTGACCAGCTGTCCTAGTCGCAGCTGTCTGTGCATGTGCTCTTGGTTAGTTTTAAGTTAAAACGCTGTTATTTAAGCACATATTTGAGCACCCTCATTTCTACTGTGCTCAGTGTACACTGAAGTCTGTGTTTAAACTCCTTTTGGCTTCACTGAGGTCAAGCTCAGTAGTGATTCTGTGAAGTTCATGAAGATTTTACTGATGGTTTTCCTATTAAGTAAAAGATGTAGTTATATGTATGCTATCTGATACGTAGTTATCTCACTAATGTATGAAAACGAAGTTTGAGTTGATACCATTTTCCCCTCTGTTTGCACAAAATTTTATTCCTAACAGCTCTCTATGTACTATTATTATAGGTATCTTGTAGAATTTTTATTTTGTTCTTATAAGAGAGCTGAAATGCATACCTATTTAGACATAATTTCATCACATGTTCTTTTCAGGATAAGAAATGCCTATCCTGCTTTTGACTTGAAGACAAACACTGGGAAAATCTGGAGTGTTGCAACAAGGTTCCCAGACCATATCCTTGGTGAATCAAAATTCAGAATCAGCGTTTGGACAGATTCTTCACCATATCCTCTGCTTCTTACACAACATGGTAAGTGATTGAGGTGTCCATACCCTTCCACAATTCAGTTCCATGGAGGTGATAACAAAATGCTTTTGTTATCTGGAAAGATACTTGGAGAGCAAGCCTTACGTGAGTCTTGAGTGTGTACTTTAGCAAACATGTTCAGTATATTTGCTGTAAAATTAAAATCACATTAAATATCAAACTTAGCTAATGTGTAGATCTCTACCTTGTTTGTTCACAATTGGGACCAATTCTGGCAGTCTCAAATGGGCCATCATTCAGACTTTGATCCAGAAGGAATTTAAGCTTGTGCCTAATTTAAAGTGTAAGGGTAGTCCCCGTATAATCATGGAACTTTTCACATCCTTGTGTCTGTTTCTGAATCCAAGACTTAAGAGTCTGCAGTCACTAAGACTCCTCTGCACCCAAGGTTATGTACAGCTCAGGGAAAGTACGTGTCTGTCATAAAATGAAAGGAGAAATTCCAACTGGGTGGAAAGAAAAGGAGAATAATTAAGAATTGGACCAGTTTGCCCATGGAGGTTGTGGAGTCTCTATCCTTGTAGGTTTTTAAGGTCTTACAGGAACCTTGAACAAGTTAGTCTGAATTCAGCATTGACTCTCCTTTGGGGAGGAGGCTGGACTAGATGGACTTACTGAGGTCCTTCCCAACCTAAATTATTCTGTCACTAGTGACTGTGGGAAGCTGCCACTGCTCCTGTGCATCCTGTATCTGTGGTAAATGGGAGAATCTTTGATTCCAGCTCTGGTAATTTTTACTTCTTAAGCCACACATGCAAAAATGAAATAAATTAAATCTTCTTCCCCTTCTCTTCCTGCGCTGCTTCATTAAGTGATAGTCTTTTATTTTGTTAATGAATCATTTCTTCAGTTGTCAATGAATTATTTGGCTGTAACAGACTGAGTATTAGTTTGTTTGACAGGTTGAAAGCTGAAAATCCAAAGCTCTACAGAAAGGCAGTCAACATATATTAAAAAAAAAAAATCTTCTTTAATAAGGTAGCCAAGACTTACACATTTATTCATACAAGTTTGGTTGCTTGATTTGGGAGCATCTACACAGCTATTGGAAAGCCTGAAAAAGTAGTAGGTTTTATCATCTCGAACCAATATTTTGTGGATGCCATGAAACAAAGGGCCGAAGATCTTGGGACACTTGGACCAGAAGGTACTATTTCCAGCACTTCTGTCAGCTAGACAAGGGATCAACACTGAAGTTCCCTGTAATGCAAAAGTCTTAACTACGGGTAAATGTTTTATCATATAGCATCATTTACGCTACAGATTGTTCGATTTTCAGTCGTCTTAAATTTATTTACAAAAATGCTTTAGAAGGCACAGCTAAAACTGAAGGGTATATAAGAAACAGTCCCTATCCTAAACTTGCTTACAGACTAAGTAAACAATAAGATATAGTTAAAGTGAGGGGAGGGAGTACACTTTTTTGCCCCATCTAATATAAAGAATTGTTCAGTCATGCAAAAATATTTGGCAGAGTAAGGAAAGGAAAATGGATCTATGGAATGCAAATGAATGATACTAGCAAGTTTCAGATTTTTTCCAATGAGTGACCTGAAAAAAGTGCATGTTGCAATTTTAATTCAAGATTCTGTGCCATTCTTCTTTCTCTGGTGTGTATAAATTTAGCAAACAGGCACTGCAGTTTACATGTCAAACCAGCTATGAGGAGTTGCTTAAAACAGCGAGTTGTGAAAGAGCTAGATGTTTAAAACTAGTAAAACTGGTAGAAAATGTTTAATTGAAGTGGCTTTCTGAGCAAAAGAAAAATGGTTTTGCAAAGAAAATGAAAAATTTCAGAAGGAACTTTGGAATCCATTGACGCATTTGTTTTTCCCTGGGGAAAAACAAACCAAAGCAAAAAACAAGCTAGCTATGGTAGCCAACTCTGTTTTATTTCAGCTTTGTTTTTGTCACAGCCCCCTCCCCTAGAAATGTCATCTGTTCTCTGAAGTTCTTTTCAGTATCACATTCCCTTAAACTTCCCTGCAAAAACAATCTTGCATTTCTTGGTTTGTTCTAAAATAATATCATAGCAACTCTGAACCAGATTTGCCAGTACGAATTGGCTGCTGTGGGCGACTGGGTAATTCAGAACACCATTAAACCCGATGAAACTGGTTGGTTAGACTCAGTTTGAACCAGTTGTCTGAACCTGGACCAGTGTAAATTAGTCAACACACAAGTCTGGGTTACATGTTTAGTTTCTGGGGATTTGTATTTAAGTGTAGGTAGTTTCCATTTTTATATCAAAAAGTTCACTTAAAGCTTCTAGTAAGAGCTCTTACCGCCGCTAATTTTGAAGCAATAGAGAAATACCATGAATGAAAAACTGAAAGGAAAATCTACTTTGGCTTTTCTATTATCAGCTACAGACAACGAGATTGCCTGAGAATTGTGGAGGAAGTCCAGACTTTATTTTACATTGTAAAACTATCTCGGTACATTACATGAAGACTTTTCACTGAAGAGTCAGATCTTTTTTCTGCTAGAGAGAGGTATCTCAGACTTGCAGCATCAGTGCTGGTGCAGTGTGCTCTGCGTGCCTATAAAGACCAAACTTGTCAGACGTGTTTGCAATTTGACTGCCAGATTATGCAGCTATTCTTTTCCATTTTTTGATCAGTTCTAAAATGGACAGAGAGGAATTGTATTGGCAGGGTTGGAAAATGGCTTAAAAAGCTGAAATAGCACTGGAGAAAATTCTCAAAATGCTAGAATATTTCTGAACAGTGGATTGTATGAACTGATATAGAACTTCTTAATTTATATGTATTATACATAATATTATATATAATATATATATTTCTATACTATTATAATGTGACTATACATAATACTAAATAATATTAGTATAATACATTACATATATATAAAATGCATATGAGTGTTAATTTACTTCTTGTTTATGGCTAAAAAGATGTGCACAGCAGAAACAATAGCAAGTAAAATTCTGGAGCCTTCTTGTGTCATGAGTGGCAACAGAGTCAACTTTTCCATCAGGCCATGTTCACACATGAGAAATGTACCAAGATATTCATCACAAAAAAAAAAAAATTGCCATTTGTATCTTCCTTTCTGCTTGGGAAATTTGCTCAGCTCTTCATTCCAGCTACCTAACAAATTGGTAATTTCCTCTAAATGGACATAGATTCTGTGACTTGCTGTAGAGTATTTGAAGCAAAATAAAAAAAAAAAATAAATCAGGTGTGGCTTGATCTAATTCCTCTTGATGGAGCTAGTCTGCAGCAGTAGTTAGGAATTACAAGGAAATTCTTATTTTCTTTGCTCAAGTGTCTCGCCTGGAATTCTCTAGCAAGCTAATATTAATTTTTCTTGCTATCTTTATTTACAGCTGGCTGTATCACTCACGACTTAATTGTAGAGATCCTCCATTGCACAAATCGATACTCAGTCCAGGAGGAATGCCTTCTAAGTGTTTGCGGGTCTGATGAATTCTTACAAAAGTAAGTATCTCATTAAAAGATGGTATTGAGTATGTATTGTGTAATATAAGTTGTGCATTTAATGCACTCTGCTTACATGCCATGTAAACAGAACCGTAGGGAGAGCTAGAGTATTATGTTCCAAACACTTAATGTATAGTTTCTGAGACTCCCACAACACACGGTACTTATGTTCTACAGAGATGATGGTGTGCTCTAGTGCAAGGATTCAAATCCTGGCTCCTTTATATAAGCTTTGTGCAGCCTTGAATAATTTGATTCACTCCATTGCCCTTCTGGTCTTTCTCATCCATAATACAAGGAAGCTGCTACTTCCAGTATCTCATAGGAGCGTTACAAGCATGAGGGTGTATGCATATCCTCAAAGGGGGAAATCACCAATGAGAGGAGAAACAGTATCATACAGCTGCATAGCAGGTGATTTTTCTTTATATCCAGTTGCAACAGTAGTAAAGCAAATGAAGTCAGCACTTTGACTACTTGCTGACTGCAAGTTGAAGAAAAACACATTATACATACAAACACATCTTTCTGAATGTATGTAGTCTACAAGTAAGGAAGTAAATGCTCTGATTCACATTCATTCAAGTAAACTCTTGTGGTGGTTGAAAGCACTACTGGACTCAGCTAGTTGTTTCTTGCCCTCTGGCAGCTTAAATTCAGCTGTCAGCAAAACTGAGCAGATTTTGTGTTGAAACAGCTAAAGTGCAGGCTCTTGTTGTCAGCTGTGCTGTAGGGACGGTGACTTTCAGCAGAAGGGGAGAAGTTGGCAGTTCTCTGTGGTAACATGTTAAGCTGGCACTGCAGGAATCACAGTTCATCTGTTAGAGACGTAAAAAGTGTTAGATAAAATAGTATATGTCTATAATTGAGAGGGAAATTTTTAGATGCAGTCATATTTGCAGTATAGTGTAAAGATCACCTGAACTAGCCCAGAGCAAGTCAGCTTGATTAATGAAAGTAATGTAGTTGTGAGAGCAAGTGTCACACTGTGTAAATTAGCTTTGTTCTATCTTTGGACACTTCTACTCTTACACAGGCACACAGGTCAAATGTTCAGATGTTTATGGTGAATTATGCTTTGCAACTGAAGATGGAGACTTCAACATTTCTAAGCCCACTAGTCACCTGTTCAAATCTCCGTAAAGCAGGAGCTGGTACAGTAGAGCGCTGTGCGAAGCATTACAATGCTAGAACTGCTGAGCAGAGAATCAGGTCATACATAGATCTGTTAATTACATAAGAAGGCCAGGGCTTTTTTTTTTTATTTTCAAGACTCTCTTCTCATTTCAAATTAATTGCTAAAGAAAATGGAAATAATGAGTCATTGTATTGAGGGTGAGCTCAGTGCGTTTCAGTACAGTGTACAGTATGTTCTAAACAGTTTTATTTTCATTGTTGGGAAGAACACATCAATAGTGGACTGTTTAAATTCCTGCACTTGCAGAATCTCTGCACATCTCATTAGCAGTGAAACAAGGTCAATAATGTTCTCGTTTTTTTTTCCTTTGCTCCTTCACTGTCATGCAGAAAGGACTGAGCTGCACTTCTGGCCTCAGCAGCTTGTAATTCTATACTATGTCATACTTAGAGCTCCCTTTCTTCTGCCCCCTCATCAGAGTCCTGTATCTGAAATTTGAAACCCCAGACCATAATGATCCCTTGGGTAGCTTAACACAGCCTGCAGAGTTGCCTCAGGGTGAAATTTTTCCTATGTTTGGGCTATCTTTTAGTGCAAATTGCTTTCCTCGCGATGTTGCTAAGAGTGATTTGATGTACTTGTGCAGAGTCCTTCCCCAGAAGAGTATTTGGAAATTGTTCAGGGATGAATTCCAGTAGAAGTTCCCTAAGTTATAAGACAGCAAAGGGAATAAATACTCTGCTGCTCCTGCTTTATTGTAATCCAGAAAAAACTAAAGTGAAGCCAAAATGGTGACATGATGAATTGTTCTCAGACCAGAGTGGTTTAGTGAACCAGACAACTTTGTGAAGATCTGTCAAAAGCTTTCATTTACTATTATATTGAACTGTATTAATGAGTACTTCACCCTGCCTCCTGCAGAAGCACCTGAAAGACTTGATGATTTCTGGAATCCATTTAGCTTTGAATGAGATGGGGAAAAAATACTTGCGTGCTAATGACCATTACACTCAGCACCACAAGATTTCATCATCCATTATTCCCTTCCCATGGAGATATCCTTGAGCTCGCATCCTATCTGATTCACAAGTAGAATATCAGATTTCAAATATCTAAATTTAAAAAAAAATCAGAAGGCTGGATATAGGTTGCAGGTCAGTCCATAACTAATAGAGCCATCTGTGAAATTCTGATTTGGAATCTCATTTGGTTTCTGGTCTTTAAGTTCATTTTGTTTACTGATCAGAAATCTTGGCCTTGCCTCAACCTGCAGGCTTTCTTTTTCTTCCTATGCTTCCTTTTCCCTCAAGTTTTTCTTACAGTGCTTGTAGAAGCTATCAGGATTCATTGCCACCTTGTCCCTGCCCATTCCATCATTGTAAGGTGTATGTTAGTTACTTCCCCAGTTGATTTGCTGCAGTTCCTTTTTTAGATGTTCAGTGTAAGTGCATCTGGAGGCAGAACCCTGTCTGAAAGACAGAGACTCCTTGAAAGAAGAGAGAAGTAAAACCCGTATTTGTGTCATCAATTTTTATCACTATTCACAGTTTCTGATTTTCACATGTATCCATAGACCTTCCTTCTGTGGGTTTCCCAGCTGTGGGTGTGCTGTCCACTGCCTTACACTTGTCCTGTTCATGATCATCTTTTATTTCTTGGAGGGCCATCTGCTAGTTCTAAAAATTCTTTGCTTTATCATCCCTTCATCCAAACCTTCTACATCTACCTTTAAATCTTGCTCTCAGTTTCCTATCTTTCCTTAGATTTAGAATGGATGCCCCTAAAAATTATTTTTATGATGCCCTTCATGAAAGATATTATATAAAAATAAATTAAACGGGGGTTAAGCAGCTTGTGTCAAATAAGTCCTAGCTCTCAATGCCAGCAGCAAGCCAAAACCAACCCTTCTCGTGACAGCAATGAATCAATCCTCCATTTAGACTTTTTTGCCTTTAGAACTACAGGCCACAAACTCTGGGCATCCTGAAATGCCTAATAAAACAAAATACATGAGCGTATATAAGAATATGGGGGGGTCTTCTTTTTAATTTTTTAATTTATTTATTTTTTTATTGATCTGTGTGCTAGCAAGAGGTTGCAGTAATGCAGACCCAGCAAAGGAATGTAGTCCAAGGATATTTATAAGCTTTATTGCTAAACATGCCCTTTTTTTTTTTTTTGAAGGCATCAGATTTTTTAAAGGATCTTTTCATATGTATTTTTAATTCCATCCATGCTCTACTACAGTGTAATTTGCACAGTTACCTTACTGCTTTGCAGTTTAGCCAACATAGTGAGCAGGGGTATGGAATAGAAAAGTCTAAATGCTTATCATTTCTGCTCACATGCTTGCCTGTGACCTTATTGATGACATTTTTTTGCCTTACTAATTCTATTCTCTGAGAATTGAGACCTAAATAAGAATTGGTTTTCACTCAAAGTGAAGTTTAAGCTATTAATTATACACTGGGCAGAGTTATATCAATGCAGATTGGGATCATAAGAAGCAAGCATCTTTTGGATGAATATGTTCTTTGTGAAAAATAAACTTCATTTTCTCTTGTCACTGCAGATTAAGTTTCTCATTCAGAGACACTGCTCAGCTGAGTCCTTTTTAAAAAAAAAAAGTCTGATTGAACTGTATTAGGATTTGGAGCTTATAGCACATGAGAGAACCTTGCTGTGGGGAAGCAAAGTCATCTAGTGATGGGGGAGTCTCAAGAGACTGAGGGATTTTCCCTTTCTCTGCTTCTGATATATTGTGGGACCACAGGCAAGTCACGTCACTTTGGCCAGTTCATTACCATGTCTTTTAAAGACAAAGGCTGCTTTTTGCTTTATGTCTTTTGTCATGGCATTCTCATCAAAGCTGTATTCTCCACGTAGTAAATCCAGCAAAAAATAGGGGGAAAACTGTTGAGTTAATGTTGTAGCATTTTTATTTGTGTTTCCTTTACAGAGCTCAGAGCACTGTAAACCAGTTACTAATAATCATGCTACCCTCCAAAGGGGGCTATATTACTTTTATCTTAATATTGCAGGTACGGTAGCAGATCTGCATAGTGTGTTACAGCCTGGGATATGGCTAGAAAGTAGTCTGTCAATCTATGGCAAAGCTACCCCTCTGTTTCTTGTAGTTCATTTTTCATCTAGACCAGGTTTCCACATTATTTTATTGACCCATTAATCCATTTTGTCTAGTCTCTTGTGTCACGATACCTGTCAAAACTTTTCTCTTTGTATTTGTGCAAATAAAATCCACTCATAAAGTCAACTGTATGGCCAGTACTTCTGACTGCAATGTTTCAGGCAGCATTGCTATGTCAATAAAGGATTTGGTGATGTATAGTATCTGCCTGACACAGCAGAGCTAACACAAACCCCTAGTGTAAATGTAGTTATAACCAGAAAATTCAACTGCTGTTGGTGTATCTTGTTTCGTCTGGAAGCATGATGACATGGAATAATTATACTTGCAAAAGATAGTTTTTTACATCTGTGGTACAAAATTGTAACTGCAGAGGAGGGTATACCTATACCAATTTACACTAGCAGAATGCTCCTCTGTATTGGTATAGCTATACCAATTTCTGTCATTGGCTTGGTGTAATGTTGGCATTGCAATAGGAATCTGTATACTGGAGGAATCAGGAAAAAGTGACTGAGGACTCGCAGATGTGTTTCTTTGTAATTTTCTTGTTACTACACCTGTCCTAAGGTTGAACATAAGGCAGAATGGAAAGAGCAGGAATAATGGTGGGGTAAAAGGTAAAAAACAGGTGTGAGGCAGTTCTAAAGGATGCAAGGATCATGGGAGAGTTCATCATTAGAGTCATGAGGCAGATGTGATTAGGTGAAACAAGGAGAGGAAGAAGTTTCGAGAAAGCCATGGGTAGGCACAACACAGATATGAGCTGAGGAGCAACAGAAGAAAATCTATGCATTGGTACAGTCCCAGGAACCAGGAATCGGTTGCTTGGACTTTTGCTTGTGAAGGGATTTGGGAAAGGTTGAGGCATAACAGTGATACGCTTTCCATCAGTACAGGTATTTCACTGTGTTGGTGTTAACTTCTCTCACTCTTACATCTGTACTTTATGCTCTTAAAATCAAGGAATTTTGCAAATGTATAGAAGCGCTATCAGAGGACCTTGCTTTAGGTATTTGTTATGTCAGATGGATATGGGTTTGTCCTCTGTGACCTTTAATGTATTTGTTTAAAAAAAAAAATCCTCTATCTACACTTACACCTTTTGTGACCTCTAATGGAGAGTATGTATTTTACTTAACTACTGTGTAGTGTAGGTGCAGAACATTTACGAGATATATGAATTCCCTGTAATTGTGCTGAATGGCAATTATGTACAGCACATTTATTTAAGTTCAACCATTCATTTGTGCTGGGGATCTCTGCTGCCATGTGAGATATGATTCTATCCCCTAAGTCACACTTTTCATGATTTATTCATAGGGCGAGTGTTTTTTTGGAACTAAATCCAGCCAGTTTTATTCAGACATTCCATCAAAAGCCCGTTTAGGTAGAAAGAAACACAGTTAACATCTGAATTCTGAGTTTTCCATGGCATTTGACAAACCAGAAAAGAATCACATTTCCTTCATGGCCCAGGGAGTTCTGAAACAACTTACCGTGCTGTAAATCTGTATAAATATGGAATATCCCTTTTGGTGCTTGTGTGGCTGGAGGCTTGAAAAAGGCAACATGAATCTAATTGAACACGCACTAGAGTTGTAACTGATGATGCATATTAACTTGTTTTGGTGATGAATTTGCCTTTGAAAAAAATCAGTGTCATTTTTCCTATGTGTTAATCCCAAAGGATTTTTTTAAATGTAAGAAGATGTTTGCCTCAACTCTGAAATAATTTTTGCATTATTTCACCTGATTAAAACAAAAAGTGGAAGGGAAACAGTGAAATTATTTTTGGTCCAAGTAATTTTAAGAGTGATAAACTAAGGCTGTATTATAACTTAGAAGAACTTCCCAAGAGTGATAAGTGGACTAGAAGCTACTCTGAAGAGGCAAATAAGAATAAGGAGTTCCCCTGTCATGGAGTGCTAGAGCATCCTTGACCAGCAGAGTAGTTTGTAGGAACCACTCCAGCTGAGTAAGTAGAGCTTTGTGTCTGACCTTAGCTGGCATATGATTTGAGAAGGAGGAAGACAGACTCACAGCTTATTTTACCATCTCTATGTGAGCTGCACAGGTTGAGAACTTTGATTTCTTTGAGAATCAAGGGTCACCTGTCCTAATGTATGTGATTTTCAAACTTATAGTTAATATTTGATTTTCAAGTTGGATATCAACACTACAAGTCATTCTGCAGTGGTGCATTCATAGACGAGATAATTTGTATAAATTGCACTAATTTGGGTTTGAAGAATATGCACGAATAATCTCAAGGTTTGGGAGCACATGCAGTTTGTTTAGGATATTCTTTCTCTGTGTTATTGTTGTTCTGTTACAGAACTTAATGGTCAAAGATACAACTAAGCAATTACTCTTAAATTGTTTCACCAGAAAATATGCCAGAACCAGACCCCATCAGTTTTCACAGAAGTGGGTGCCAAGTACAGGTTTTACATTATGCAATCTGCTTTGCACTTAGAATTTAGTCCACTGGTGCTTTTAGGAGAAGGAGAGAGGAAAAAAAGAAGGAAGTGGCAAGCAGAGATAACCATTTGGTGGCTTTTTTTTCCCCAAACTGCAGTAATCATACTTTGGGCAGCCATGAAAGTCTTCGCAAGGCAACCACCTGTATTCAGCTTCGACTACACAACACTAGTAATTTGAAGCAAAGCTTGGCTCGAACGGTATGTCGTCTTCTTCTTCTCCTTTTTCTTTCAGCATCCCTGAAGGAGTAAAATTCAACCAATCCTTTTATGTAGCAACCTGTAGTAATAATCAAAGAGAGATTATTTGCTCTCCTGAGAATGCACATATTATTGCTGAACTCTAGTTGAAATATACGGGGGAACATCTCTGCTTTGCTCCTGTACTTATATCTAGTGAGTTATTGTAGAGAACACACAACTGAAAAAGACCAAAGGTTACCTTTTTAGAAAAAGATCGGTTTTGTCAGAATTTAATGCTATTTATTTCAGGTGGTCAGAGAATTCTTTTTTTTTATTGGCCTTTCTATGTTTTGAAATATAACAAGGGCAAAACAACTCAAAGTTCTGTGTAATATGAATTAGATCTGGACTCCTGTCATTATCACTGAAAACCAGGGTAGGCTGGTAAAAGCCAGAATCACAGTTGGTGTGTTTGTGCATGTGTAATGCATACTTGAGTGTGTATGTGCTTGTTTGTAGACATGCAGAAATGTTGTCTGTAAGGACATGTAGTCCTTACAGAAAACATTGTTTTATCATCATCTTAAATCCAGGGAGATTCCTATTCAGATTATTTGAGCTTAAGCAGCCTTGCAGTGGATTACTGAGCTTTAATAACACTGACCTACGCTACTAAATGTGAGCTTTATTCCCAGTGGACCACCTTGATTTGCTTCCAACCCAAAGTCTGCAGTACAGCAGAAGCTTTGTTCTGGGCAGTGTACACTGGCAGTGTGTTGACTCTGTTCACAGATAGTATCAATTACCTGCTTTGCATAGGTATGCTATCATCCTAAGTCTGTCAATATATGGGTCAGATGGCAGATTTCTAACAAAAAATGGTAGGGGCTTTCTTTTCATCTCTGTTATGTGTCACCATGTGAAACATCAAGTTCAATACGTTACCTGGAACATTAAAAAAGGACTACAATGAGGCCAAATATTATATCTATATATTTAACATTTTAACCAGTTTATAGATAAAAGCAGAATAATTTAGTGCCGATATGTACAATCCTGGCTTATATTATTGGCATTCTTACTGCCAATATTATTCAGTTAATTATTTATTTTTTAAAAACCATTGATTCTTCTTGGTATAGCGTTGTCCAAAAGAAAGTAAATTAGGAAACATGGAAGCTTTCATCACCAGGTCACTTCTTCAAAAATGATTCAGATCAATGAATTGCCAACTGCTTGCTCTCAATCTAGAGAAAAGAAGTTGATGTTTGAATATACCTTCAGAAGGGGATGAGCAAGTGTCCATCTTGTGTGTCCTTTCTCACCCCATCCCCATGTCACAGCAGCACAAAAAACACTTCCAGTGACCATTGGAACGAGTTTTATCTTGGGAAAGTGTCTGTGGTACCTTGTTGTCATTTAACTGCAAGTTGTTGAGATCGAGGCAGGAATCACCATGTGATTTCCATTGTCTGCATTAAACAGAGATTAGATGGTCATCATAGTCCTTTCTGGTGTTAGATCTGTGACAAGACATCTTGTGTTAGGAGATGGAAAACTTCATTTTTCCATATAGTGTTGCCAAAGAAGGGCTTGAGAAGAGTGATTAGATATAATTATGGACGCATGTAAGTATGTGTAATGGTGGAAAAATTATTTACCTTTTTTAGGTCAGCATCTCTATCTTTTAAATGGAATAATATATTATTGACCCTTCTGCTGGGCAGTTGCAGGTTTCCAACATTCTCTGGCCTGAGAAATCAGTGACACAAATTAGAAGTTTGATACGAATGCATTTTGCTACTTATATGCATATAGCATGTGGTGAAGATATTTTTTACATGCATATACTGAAAAGAGGGAGCCTCGAACAACTTCCTGACAATCTCCTCTTTAAACTTCCAAGCCAATGATTCATTCTCTAGAAGTTACTCTGTCTTCAAACAAAAAAACTGAAATATAGAGCAAATGACCTATTTGCTGTCTATAGATCTGCTATTACTATACATCTTCAGAATTATCTGCTTTGGAACCTAATGATATGTTCAGGAGTCTCTTCTGAAGCTTTAAAGCTTGTTTGTGTGCTGAGGAAGCAAAACTCTATACCAATGCCGTCTGGAGACTGCCTTCATGATTCTTGCTTACCTTACATAATACTGTTGAAATCAGGATGCATAGTTAAAAATATCCGTCTGTACATGCAAATTACTATTATTTTACTATTATGCTTAATAACCAATATAAGTGGATACTTATAAGTAATGTGCAACCAATTTTTTTTTTTTTAAACCAGATAGCTTATGAACTTTGGCCAATAACTAAATGTTCACAATTCTTTTGTGAATTCAGCTGAAAAACATATTTTTTTAAGGTGAATACTTGCTTCCCTTCCTTTTGTGGGAAGCTGACATTCTGTTATGAAGTATTCAGAAAGAGGAAATTGTCTTGAACTGAGCAGTTACAAGTAAGAAATTTGGCCTGGGGCTTTACATGGAATCACAGGTCTTTCAGCCAGTGGGTGACCTTTAATTTGATTTCGGTTTTTTGAGACGTGAGATTTATCAGCCTTAACACTCTTGAACAAAAGTCTTTTAAGACCCGGATTTTCAATATGCTAGATTTCTGGTAAACTTCCAAATAAGGCTTATACAGGGAACGTAAGGTTATCTTTATAATATAGAAACATATTGAATCTTGGTTTTATACTGTCTAGCCAGACAAAGAGCTTCTGTTGACAGGAGTGGGAATTCTGCACCATGCAGATCTTTCTCCACACATTGGAATCTTGAGAATGAAAATGAAAGTGGAGAAAATCCAATAGTCCTTTTGTCAAATGGTGGCCCAGTGTACACGGGTTGCAATAATACTGAACAATGACTGCTAGATTTGTTTTGACTATACACCTGTCCTACTCTATATTTTAACCTAGGTGGTCTCTAAGAGGCAACTCTTAAGCACAAACTCCACAAGTTGTAGTGGATCAGAAGTGTTAAATTCCTAGTGGTTAGGTGGTGTTTAGGAAGAAATGCGCAGTGGAACAGCATAGAAGCAGAAACCTTTATCCAGATACCATTTCCAGGGAGTGCTCTGCCTATCCAAGAGACCCATTTTTTCAGAGTTGTCCCCACATACTGATCATCTGGGGAAAGCATGAATCTTTGCAGTGGAAAGGCAGCAAAGAACACTTACGGGTTTCTAACAAGAGCCTCACTAGCTTCCAGAAAGGGATTTTTGGACTAAAGCAGCCAGCAAGTGGTATTTCCTGAAAGTTCAAAAATATTTTTATTTTCACATATACCAGTGTTAATGGTGTTAATATTTTACCGGACAAATGAGTTAAGTGTTAACATTCTGAGCATAATAACAGATGAGAGAAGTCAGTGGTCCATCATGATAAGAAGGTGGGGATTTTTTCCATTATTTAAATGTTTGTGACTTTTTAGAGGGATTGTGTAGTACCTCAAATAGAAGGGAGCCTTTTCTTGTGGTTAAGTATCCCTTGAAATTGTGCTACTGTAAAATGCTTCATGTTCTGTTAATATGCTCAAAGTTTCTTTCAACTCTGTTGCAGTTTGACAGGTTTAAATGAGGCTTAATATGCTGTAATGGAGGCCAGGAGCAGAGACCGAGCATCTCTTGATGTTTCACATTTTGGAAATGGTTACAATTACTAGGTAGAATGATTAGAAACAAACAAAAATAGTCTTTCAGGCAGGTAACTAACAAGCTTGGAAGACAAATTAGCAGTGTTCAGGCCATTAGAAAACATTTATTGTCTCAAAGAATTTGTGGAACTATACTTAATAACCTACAATAGGGTTTAACCAGGAAGGGTGACATTTTAAGATATCTTCAAGTGAATTATTGATCACCCCTTTACGGTAACTGACACGTCTCTGAAAGCTTCAGGCCATGAAATTACTTCAGGTTACTAATAATAGCAAAGAACATGAGCAGCTCTTGAGCTGGCATAAGTCATAGACCCTGAGTTTTCCTTCAGCTCCAGGGCATGCTTGTGACAGAGCACTTGTATCGGAAAGGAGAGGTTCTGCTCACAGGCAGGAGCACCAGCAAGTCTGTCAGGACCAGACAAAACCTAATGGAGTAGAGACAGACTATGGTGCATTGAAAGGTGCAGCATTTCCTTTCACTCTGGACCCAGTTCTGTAGATCTCTTCGGGTCTACTGAAACCTGCTCCAGCCACACTGAGTTCAAGGATCTGAGGTAGTCTGCACTGAACTCACAGTCAATTTTGTTGTTGCTGTTCTCTGAAACTGTGGCTTTGGTCATAAAATGTGTTTGAAAGTCACAGACTTAGAGGCAGTTTATGGAAAATAAATTTCCCTCCCTCAGAATTCATATAAAAAGATGTGAAAATAGTGTGCTCTTTTTTTTTTTTTTAAAAAAGGCACAAACTTTGAGACTTTTAAGATTCTTCAGCTATCTCAGACAGTTATGCACATATGCAGCTACTGGGTTTTTTGATAAGTTAATCTGTACTTACTCTTGGGGAGAATTTGACCTGTGATCTATAGGATCCTTCCGAATTTTGAACTTTGGAATATGTTATTTTATAGAAATCTTCACTAAGGTTGTAGTTTAACTAGTGTCACAGAAACATATGAATCTCTTGACAGTCCTTCTATATAATAATGACCCGTATGTATTCAGGTGCTAAATAATTCACATACACCCACCTTTTGCCCTAGTCCATCAGATCCCCTTAAGCTTCTGGGTTCCTATCAATCACACATATCTATTTTCTCTCTAAGCTTCAGGGCTCCCTCCTTCAGTCTGTGTCACATTGTTTCCAAGTTCATCCCTCCCTGTCCTTTAGTCCTGTCAGTGTATGAGATCAAGGAGGAAGTTTGTCATTTATCAGTCTTGTTCTGTAGCTCAAGCCTTGTCCCTGTGATTGCTCAGTTCAGATGTGCTTTGCTATTTGTAAGGTCTCCAGAGGTGGCGGTGTGACAGCTAAGCATGCAGTGACATTATAAAAATGCAGAGTGGATTTTGCAGAACATGTATACTACTCATCTGTAGGGTAACATGACTTAAAAAAAAAAAAAAAGGTATGATCTGCTGAGAGTCAAGATGGATGTGATTGACTATTGCTCTGTCTAGAAGTAGCAAATTCAAATCATGATGTTATAGCAAGCAACTGTGGAGTGCTGAGTGCTATTTCCTTCCTGGAATGCATGCTTCTGATTATGGTAGCACTATAAAATATTCTCAAGGCTTGAGATGTTATACCAGTCCTCCAGCATGCATTGAAGCAGCATGATAGCTGTCAGAGGTCAGGTGCTCCAAGCCTCAGAGTATGGTATGGGCAGAAGCCATGAGTTGTGAGCAAAACCAGCAGTTATCAGGTCAGAGCCATATGTAGCACAATTAGAGCTGCACTCAGGAAACTGGCATCTATAAGCTATTTTTGTATGTCTCGTAATCATTTTTGTAGGAGCAACTTGGTGGGGTTCAGAGACAGATTCTGAAATCAGCTGAGGAAAGACCATCTACTCTCAAATGCATCCCTAACCCCCAAATACTTACCCTGTCTTCTCCTCTATAATAACATTTAACACTCTCATGTCAATACACTGAGATAAGAAACACAGGTGTTTGTATAAGCTCAAATGCCCAGACAAAGTGGAGCTTAGTGCTTAGGTCTAAGACGTATACATTCAAGGTTTAATGCATGAGAATGTTTTTCTTACCTTCACTCCTTTCCATTTTGTTCATCTAATTCATCTTCCACTTATTGCCGCTATGTGATAAAAGAGGTAGTAGCGTTCCAGATGGGAATTCTTTACAGAACATCTGTAATGTATCTAGCTCAGCAAGATCCTGCTCCTTAAATGGTGCTATTGCTAAATCTCTATATAGCAATCTAAAGCAGAATTAATGTGAATTAATTCACATGTCAATTAACATATTTAAATTGAATCCAACCATAGCAGAGACACACATTGCTCAGGAATGTTAGCTTTAGACCACTACTATACTTAAATTAACTAGAAAAAATTGCTAGTGTGGTCACCTTATTCTGAACAAGCTTTCAATATTTGAATTCACTAACATTCAGAATATTAGGAGAAGGCTTTTTTAGTCAAGCAAGTAAAAGACTGGGTTTTTTTCTTTAGAAAATACAAATTTTCTTTCAAATTCTGTTTAAGAGGGAAAAAATGAATCATATTTCATCACTGGTGGATTATGCTGTTCTCATTTTTTTTTAAATGTTGTTTATTGTACGAAAGTTATAACAGTAAAAGATGAACAGAAGATTTTTTTTTTTCTTACTGAAATATTTTGCTTAAGGTTAAACCATTTTGTCTTTCCTTCGCAAAGAACTTGAAAGTTTCATTAGTTTAGTCCAGCCTAAAATGGAGTCACCTTTCAGATTCTTCTGTATCCTTGGCCAGATATAATTTCTGTCCTCTGCTTCACCTTTGAGCAAACAAATATTTTAAATCAGTACACATGTAAATAAATAGCCCGTAGCCTGGTTGCCTAAGCTGTGCCCATCCCAGCCATCATTTGCATTTCTGGAGATACTAAGAAAAATAATGTCTGGCAGCTGTCCTACCCACTATGGAAAGAGAAGCTCATTACCACTATATGCCTATGTGCTGTGCTGCTCTCCTGCTTCTGTTTTCTTATTTAATTCTTTTCTCTCTCATTCCCCCACCCCTCCCAGGGTTATACCTGTTCATAAGTGTCATTGCCTTTGTAATCCTTGACCAGTGAATTTGGGGTCATGCTTGTCACAAGCCCCTCAGTAACTTTTCCCTATGAGTTATAGGGATATGGGCTCAACCATGAGTCAGAAAAAGGGCAGAATTTTCAGGACATGGTGGTGCCTACAAGCTGGCAGTACATGCCTAGCATGGGCTGAGCTACCTCCATAGAGTGGGAGGAGTTAAGGCATCGAAGGCAACAAATCCGTGGGGCTGGAGAAAGGGCTATATCTGAATGGGAACAGATTTGGTCAGCAGAATGTGTCAAATAAGGCAAAATCACAGAATCATTTAGGCTGGAAGGGACCTCATGGGATCATTTAGTCCAATCCGCCTGCTCAAGCAGGGTCAGCTGGAGCAGGTTGCCCAGGACTGTGTCTGGTCAAGTTTTTAATATCTCAGCAGATATTCTAACCTACTCCACAACCTTTCAGGGCAACCTCTTCCCGTGTTTGACTACCTTCACAATATGTTTTTTTTTTCTTGTGTTAAGGTGGAATTTCATGTGTTTTAATTTGTGCCCTTTGCTTCTTCTCCTGTCAGTGAGCACTACTGAAAAAGTATGACTCCCTTGTCTTCATTATTTCCCATCAGATATTTGTACACATTGATAAGATTCCGCCTGAGCTTTCCCTTCCCCATACTGAACAGTCCCAGCTCAGCCTCTCCTCATACAAAAAATGCTTTAGTGCCTTGATCATCTTTGTGAGTCTTCACTGAGAGAAGTCCCTTCAGAGGGGTTGCAAAGGATGGTACAGATGTTCTCCGGTCTGTTCTCTTAGAAAAGGAAGCAGCAGAGAGATTGTGGATGCAAACAGATTTCTGCTTCATGACTAGTATATATTGCCATTGCAAAAGGGTGCCTTCTGCTGTCTGTAACAAGAAAGCAGAGGCAGAGTTTTCTGAGGTCTGGCTATAGTCTTAAAGAAAGAACTACTGTGACAATCCGGTTTGGCCTCCTATAGAACCTAGTACAACCCACTGTAACATGAGAGAGATTCACCAAATAAAATTTCAAACTGAAACATCCTGAACACTCTGAAAGGAGAGTTCCTAAAAGAACATACTGACTTTGGAAAATACCAAGCAATTCTCTCCAACATACATTCTTCCTATCAGAATACTATGTCTCAATATATGCTTCTCTTGCACAGCATGAGGATGACCAAAGACGGTTCAGTGTGAATCAGCTGTTAGAAGACAGTTGTGCCTGGAGACTGACTCGGTAAGAACACTGGTATTTAACAGTATTTCTGTTTGTAATTGTTCATATTTGTAGTGAGCCTCCTGGCCCCAAAGGAAAATTCCGAGACCTACTGGGGACAGGAATGATAGGAAAGAGAAATAAAATTGGTTCAATGTTTTAGACTCTTCTTTTCAGACCTTATTGATTGCTTAGTGAAAATTAATAATCATTTATAGATCTGTGTAGTTTTTCCCCATTCTCTCCCTTTCGTGTCATTGAAGATTTCATTAGAGCTTTCATGTTTCCCAAGGATTCCCAGGATTGAAGGAGTCATAGTTTCCATGTGTGCGTTGCTCTTAGAGAATTTTTAAGAGTGAATACTGTAAAAATAATAGATTTGCTCTTCATTATGCCTGTGTTTTCACAGCTGAGTGATGTTTTATTTTATTTTTTTAACGGAGGCTAGCTATGACAAGTTTTTAACTTGGCACTCAAAGCACATCTGACTCTGAAGCTAACCTACCATGGACAAGCACTAAATGAGATAGATTCCTCATTCAACTTTCATTATGTTCCGTTTCATGCACTTAGATAAAGAAGCTGTTAACGCTTTTTGTAATGTTTTTCATCAGTGTCTTATAAAGTACTTTGCCAAGAACGGTAAATACCACACCTGTCATTTAGCAGATGGAGGAAAAGAGAGAGGTAGTGACTTGTTCAAGGTGAATCTCTGGTGCTTGCTGAGGACCCATTTGGTTTCCTAGGAGCATGGCCCAAATATCCATTCTGGTCCTTGCTATAAAGAGATCAAACAAATCATACAGTCTATACAGACACTACTTACTGACTGCTTTATTTCTTGTGATGTAAAGCGTGTGGCCTTTTCCATTGCAAAGAGAGTCTTCACACGGGATATGTGATAAAAGATGTTGAGCTGCAAATCCACTACGGTCCGCAAAATTTCCTCTGATACTGTAGGGCAAAAAATATTTTCTTTCTTCAATCACAAGTTCAGTAAATATTGAAAAAGTAGAAGCTTGAGCTGTGTTTGATCACTATTTCCTGCTTGTCCCATAGATTGTTGACGTGTAGGAGAAAACATTTTCCAGCAGTGATGACCCAGAAAGATCTGTGGTCAGGCCCTGTGCTCTCAATTGCATTTCTAACTTCCCTGAGAAAAAAAGGCGTAATAGCTAAGTGACAAAAGTTTGCTGTCCATAATGTGCACAGGAGCTGCCTGTGATGATTTGCAGAAGGATTTTACACTGCTGAGTTGAGTGTGTGATAAAGTGGCAGATGAAATTTTGAGAAGATAAATGTAGATGGGAGGAAACGGTCTTAAATTCACATATGAAATCATGGGCTCTGAGTTGACTTTTACCACCAGGAGTGAGTTCTTGGGGTTATAATAAATAGTTCTGAATGTCAGCTTGGTGCACAGCAGCTGCAAAAAAAGATAAAACAAATGTTGGGAATTATTATGAAAGAAATGAAAAACCAAAAAACAATATTATGCCACAGTATCAGTGTAGGATGTTCATTTATCTTGAATACAGCTGACAGTTCTGCTTCTCCCATTTCAAATATGATGTAATAGAACTTGAAAAAGTGAGGAGAAGGGCAGCAAGGATGCTCAGAGGAAAGAAATGCCTTCCATATGAGAAACAAATAAGTAACAATATTCTTCATCCTGATGAAGAGATAATAGAAGATGGGTATTTTATAGATGACAAGTCTATGAAATTGAGGAGCACAGAGAATGTCTGCAGAAAAGGATCATTTACTGTATCTTCCAATGCAGAATAAAGGGAGCATGAAGTGAAAGTAGCAGACTCAAAACAGACAAGAGTAGACATTTCTTTGTGTAAGACCTAATTAAGTAATGTCTGGACACAGCCCAGCTTACCCAGGACTGTGTCCAGATGGTTTCTGAATACCTCCAAGGAAGGAGACTCCACAGCCTCTCTGGGCAACTTGTGCTAGTGCTCAGTCACCCTCAGTACCTCCTGTGTTTCAGTTTGTGCCCATTGCCTCTTGTCCTGTCACCTGGCACCACTGAAGAGAGCCTGCCTCCATCATCTTTGCACCCACCCTTCAGGTGCATACATGAAGAATATCCCCCTCAAGCTTTCTCTTCTCTAGGCTAAACAGTCCCAGCTCTCAGTCTTTCCCTATAGGAGAGATGCTCCAAATCCCTTCGTCATCTTAGTGGCAATTTGTTGGATTCTCTGCAGTACATCCATGTCTCTCTTGTACTGAGGAGCCTGGAACCAGACACAATACTCCAGGTGTGGCCTCACCAGTGCTGAGTAAGAGGGGAAGGATCACCTCCCTGAACCTGCTGGTAATACTCCTCCTAATGCAGCCCAGGATACCTTTAGCCACCTTTAGCCTTTTTTGCTGCAAGGGCACATTGCTGGTTCACGTTCAGCTTCCTCTCCATGAGCTTTTCCTTTTCTGCAAAGCTACTTTCCAGACAGTCAGCCCCCAGCATGTACTGGTGCATGGGGTTATTCCTCCCCAGGTGCAGGACTTTGCACTTCCTTTTGCTGAACTTCCTGTGGTTCCTGTCAGCCCACTTCTCCAGCCTGTTGAGGTCCCTCTGGATGGCGGTACGACCCTTTGGTGTATCAGCCACTCTTCCCAGTTTTGTGTCATCAGTAAACTTGCTGAGGGTACACTCTACACAGTCATCCAGATCATTAAGGAAGATATTAAAAAGTACTGGACCCAGGACTGACCCCTGAGGTACACCGCTAGTTACCAGCCTCCAACTAGGCTTTGTGCCATTGATCACCATCCTCTGGACCCAGCCATTCAGCCAGTTTTCAATCCACCTCAGTGTCCTCTCATTCAGCCCATAGTTTATTAGCTTCTCTGAGGTTGTTACAGGTGACAGTGTCAAGAACCTATGATTTCAACATGGAAGGTTATCAGGTTGGTCAAGCACAACTTTCCCTTGGTGAATCCATTCTGACTACTCTCTATCACCTTCTTGTAGTTCATGTGCCTGGAAACGGTTCTCAGGATTAGTTGCTTTATCATCTTCCTAGGGTTCAAGGTGAGGCTGATCAGCCTGTAGTTCTCTGGGTCCTCCTTCTTGCCCTTCTTGAATATGGGAGTGACATTTGCTTTCCTCCAATCTTCAGGCACCTCTTCCAATCATCATGTTTGTTCAAAGATTATCAGGAGTGGCCTCACAATGACATCAGCCAGCCCCCTCAGCATTCGTGGGTGCATACCATCAGGGCCCATAGACTTATGTATGTCCAGTTTAAGTATTCTCTAACCCGAGCCTCATCCACTTCCTAGTTCATTTCAGGGACTGCCCCCTGGAGGCCGTGTCCATGAGACAGCACCACACTAGACTCCTTGCACATATGCAGTCTTCCAGTGTTGTGCCTAAGGCTTGCTCCAGGGTGTGCACTACATAACTTCCATGTTATGGTATGGAAATACCACCATGGCGGACTGCCTCATGTTATGTTGGGCATTTTGAACTGACCCCCCTCCTTTTCAATGAATAAAAACCCTACATGTCTTAGTAGCACTGTAGAGTTGTAGGGGGCCTGGAGTAGGTTCCCACTTGGTGCTACGTAGGGTGCACAGCTGGTTCTGTCTAACTGTGGCTACTCCAAGTATTGTAAACACAAGCCTTCATGCACTCCTTAACTTAGGGAACAAAAAATGGCTCCCTGGAAAAAACTTCTGTAGGAGCGTTCACATATTCTTTTTCCCCATTAGAGACAACTAGTTTGAGCTGAAAGCACTGGCACAACTATGCTGAGAAGGCACTTAGGTTTGAAGCGCCACCAAAATTATAAGGTGAGCCATATAGTGAAGAAAAGCCCTTATTCTTGTAAGCAGCACCACCCTAGTATTTTTTTGTGAGTAGGCCAGTCAATAATATCATACCTAGTCATAACAGTTGTTTCTAACAGAACATGCAACAACATCTTTGTGCTTATTCTGCACTGGGATGTATGTTTGCAACATGTTATAATTCCTCAATTCTATATCTAGCTAGGGCGGTAATAGAGATGGAGTAGATGGATGCAGTGGAATGGAGATGCAGCAGAATGGGCTCAACACAGGCTGTGCAAATCTGCCTGGCACCTAGGAAGGCCAGCAGATTACTTTCCCATACTGCTGTGTCTTTGCAGCTTTGAGTATTTAGATTAGCTAAATAAAATAATGCTCAGGGTTGTCCGCATGTACTGTAGTTACATTTCTGATTGTAGCACACAAACATTTGTGTTTTAGAGAATGTATTGAATGAGATGCTCAGTCTGCTTAGATCCAGCAGAGAAGGAAAAAGAACTGTTTGAACTGGTTTGAGATGAAGTAAAAAGAATGAACTGGAACCTTACCTCTGTAATAATCAGATTTGCTCTCACAGGCAAATGTGAACAAATAAAACCAGCAGCCCCTACATTGCTTCACGCACTGATTTTCATAGCTTGAAAACCAAACACAATGTAAATCAATGAATGCATCAAAGAACTGCAGTCCATTGGCCCATACTCTCTGACACTGAGGTGCCAGTAACTATAACATGACGGCTAGCCTGATCCATGCAGTTAGGCACAGCTTAGTAAGGCAGCATGGTGATAAACAGCATTTTAGAAAGGAAACCTAGCATTGCTCCACAGTAGGTGCTTCTGCCAGGAAATTGAAAAATGAATACTGTAAGTATATGCTATATACTTGTCATCTTCCTCCCATATAGACCAGCTGGGATCTAAGACTGACTCTCTCAAGTTGTTTGTACTTTTCTTTTTTCTTTTCTTTTCAAAACTACTGTACCATATTGCCTTGCTAAAAGCTCCAAAATTTTCCTCAATGTCAAAGAAACACTGAATGTTCATGGGTTGGTTAGCATTGCCAAATTTATACACAGCTATCGAAGATGTACAAGTATGAAGTATGTCTGTGTGATGACATGTGGGTATTACTAGTTATCTAGCAGCCAAAGATTCAGGATAGCATTAGTAGAGGTATTTTGATCATAATTACAAGTTGCTGGATTTGTTTCCTATTAGTTATGTAAAATTACGGCTACTTTATACAGAAAATTCTCTAGGGTAGCATAAACTGATGGAAAATATGCTAAATTTTTGAACTAGTATTATAACTTATGAAATTATTCTGAAACCTGCATTTAGGCCAAGCATGCTAATAAACATGCTTACCTGTATGCACCAAGGTGACAAGGCAAGCTCATATGTCCAGAACTACCTTTGAGCTGGGTAATGCTATGAAAAAGATGTTATGCCTGGAGACTTGGTCAAAGCAGAGCAACAACTTGTATTAGCTACGATTTAACAGGATTACAGGAGGAATTGCCAGACAGCTACTCAACACACAAACTGCCTGGCTAGATAAGGCTAGTTCAGATTGGAAATAAAAAGCTGTAAAGGCAAAACCATCTGTAGGAGGAGGTGAATAGTAGGCATCTACAGCGAAATGCACTCTGGTATTAGTACAGGGAAGGCCACCTAACATTTCTCTATTCTGTATGGTGATTTCAGTGCAATGACTCTCTTTCCTTCTCTTGCCATACAATATATATAATGAAAGTCTAACCACGTACCATGAAACCTGTACTTCGTTCTGTAGTTGCAACTCTAATCTCCACTTGCTCAGTTAGCCCAACTAAGATACATGAGGACACGCACAATTTCTCTGTAAACAATAGTCCATTTGCTCTGAAGGAAAATACTTTTGTGACTTTCAGCTACCAGACTGCAATGGGGGGGAAATTCCTTCTAAGCCTTCTGAAGAGAGAGAACCCTAATATAAAGGGTCAGTGGGAAATATAAGAGGAAAAAAAAGTCACGGATAACATGACAGAGTAAAACAAATAAACACTGAAGAAAGAAGGTAAATTGCAATTTCCACTTTTTCATAAAAGCACGTGCAAACCCTAACTACCACCAAGGACCATCAAGGCAATAATGTGTCCATTTAACCAATCAGTAGGCTAGGCAGGGTGTAGAAGTGGGAATTAAGGTTTCCATACCCTTTCGTGAACATTTGACCCTACAGAGGAGGCTGTCAAAGGAAAAGGAAGGTGTATTCCTGTGTGTAACAACCTTAGCCATGGTCTCATAGGCATCTTTTTTGTTTTGTTCCAGCTGACAAAAATGACAGCTAGAATTTCACTGCGCTCAAAACACAGAAAATTACAGAAATGCTTCTTAAAAGCAAAACTGTGATTCTGGTTATCTGTTGGGGATAGCACTTGGAGCCCATGGTTCTGAAATTGTGAGATTTACAGCTGAAGCATCAGTCCTGGAGTTCAGTGTAGAGAAGTGTATACTCCTATTCATAATCCTAATTAATTTAGTGAAGCTTTGCTAAGGCACAGCAATCTGCCTGTACAAACTTTGTGGTGACTTCTGTAGCATGACAAAAGCATGGGACTACAGAGTGGTATATGTCTATCTACAGAAGTAAAACAAATTCACAGCTTAGGTAATACTATGGAAAAGGCAGTTGCTGAAACAGTTTGAGCATGTAAACTTGAGAACTGTAAGCAAAGCTGTATGTAGCAATGGTGTCCCTTTTTATAACATACAGTTTTATACTTGTGACTTTGTATGGACTTTTGAAACGTAGCGCTTTTCCAGATGTTTTGCAGATGTTTTGCCTGATTCTCTGCAGCTTTAGTCTGTGAAGTGATTGAGAAAGAAGGCATTGTAGCATGTACTTAAGTCCATCCTTCTTCAAGGTAATATTGAAGCACTTGCTTAACCTTGAAAGGTAAAATAAATGGGATTTGGAGTTCAATAGACACTGAAATAGCAAATCACTTACTGGAGTTCTTTCACTTGGGAAACATGTATCGTCCAGGTATAAGTAGAAGATTTTTACATCTATGCTTTATGGTAAATGACTACTAAAAAACCATGGAGATCCAGGCTCAAATACATGACATCTACATAAGCACTTGTCCTCATTTTATACCAACATAAAATCACTGTCAATTAAAGTATTCCCAATTTATAGAATGTGAAAAAAAAGCAAACCTGTTCTCTTTATCCAATTGTTATTAACTTGATGTTGTTTTCTTTTTTCCTATTTCCAGACAGAACCTTGTCTCAATTATTATGAAATACAGAGGTCAAGTGGAATATCTATTGCAAAATGAGGTATTTGTTCTCAGTTTGTTATACCAGAAAAGCATTAACTTCTACGTGAAAGGTAGCTAATTATTAATCTGTCTCAAATGCAATTAAGGAAGACTTTTAATTAAGGCTGTTGAACCTGACTTTGAAAGGGTATAAATTCTTTTAAGAAAACTTGGCTTGAGATTAGGAAGAAAGTGCTACAAACTTAAAATCAAAGGTGACTGTTTCTAAGTGTAAAGGAACCTATAAATAAAAACAGGATCATTCGGGTTGTCAGTATAGTATTTGGAATTAGTAAAGGTATAATACACTATATGTATCTGCAAAATTTGTCCCTGATTTTGCAAACCCACAAGCCAAATGTTTACATATTTAGGATATATATTCAAGCATGCGATAGTTGGCAGGATTAGGTTTAGGCAGCAAAACTCATAAGAGCTTTATTTTAAAGTATTGTGGGCTGCGAATTGAATGTTACATGCTTGAAGGAAAAATCTCTTAAGAAATCTTCTCTGCTAACTAATGTTTTAAGGACAAATGTCTAAAGGACAAATGCATATTTGGGTGATAGCTTGGAAGAAACCAAATGGCTATTTGATCTGAGTTTCAGGTTGTGAAGGACATTAGTAAAATCAAAGAACACTGATGTAGCATGGAGATATTCCAGTGCATCCCTTCCAGAGATATAAATCATTATGCTGAAGTATGGATTTCTTTGAAATATATGTTAAAACATGAAATTCTTATTTTGTTTCAGAAATCTCTCACCTGTATTCAAGTCTAGATTTTAATCTTTCTGGATATTCTTGATCCATGGGTATTTCTACTTTGTATAGTCAGAAAACATACATATACATACAAGTATGTATACATGTACACATATATATAAAAATACACATATACATATAGACATGTACACAAATACATAAATATATATCAATAAATATGCAAATAAATATGCGTAGATAAAAATATTATACATTTTTTTGTAAATCTTTGACACTTTTCTTTTGCAAAATGCATACAAATTTAAAAGTTGTTGAACTGTGCCTAGCTACAAAGTAAAGCTCTGGTTTTGATACTGTGTAGGTATTCACTGAACTTTCCTTTGTAAGCAACTTCTCAAAGGGGACTATTTAGTGTATAAAACGTGATGCAGTCATAACCATTTGGAAAATTGAGGTCCCCAAGCTCAAATGTGCATATATATTTCTTTACTGAAGTAGACCCATCAGTGTAGTTATTCACATTCACTTGAAATTTTAGGGCCTAAAGTAAGAACATTCCAAATTCAAAGAAAGCTATAATCTCAACATTAATGAGGCATTACAATCTACCCTCTGCAACTGACGGTCTGTAGATATTCCTCAGACCTATAATGAGGCACTCTTAAAATTGTTTTTGCTAAAGATTTTTACCTTGAGTAAGCAATTACTTGAGATCATTAACTTTTTATAAAGGGAAGACAGGACATTTTTCAAATATTCATACTATGCAACAAATATGCATGTGTTACTCTAGAGCTAAATTTCTCCGTAGTTTATTTTTTTTAACAAGGTCTTGTCTACACAGGGACACTCAATAAAGTTCATATGAATTGCTTAAAAGAGCAGGATTGCAAGTTAATGACATAGGTCAGATCACCATGCAGATGTTTTCATTCAGAGGCATCAGAGTGTATATCAAACCTATAATAATTAAAACTAGTGTTACTGCTTTGCTTTAATAAGTGGCTTCAAAAATTATGGAGCTCTAATGTAATAAGTTATATTCATAAATATATAGTAAAGAAAGCAAAAACTTAGAAAGCTTTATTTGTTCTTTGAATCTGTTTACTTATTTTCTCTAACATCTGATTAGATTCCTTTAAGAAGGTTTAAAACTGGAATCTTTATAACTGCCCCCTATCCCAAGGTTACACGGGAATAATTATGTTGATTTTCAAAGCCAGCACTCATATCATTGGGAGGGTTGTTGCCCTTCTTCTGATTCACCACAATCCATGCTCAGCACGCTCTGAACCTTAAGCCACTGGCAGTTACTCACATATACTAAATTAAGTACACACATACCTGCTTTAGTTCTGTACTCAGCTGGAACTTCCTTAAGCATTCAGTTTTAATCAGACAGATCTTGAGATTCTCAGTTAAAAAAAATCAATAATTTTTTGCACATTTTTCTACCTACTTCCAAATTTACTAGTTCAAGGATGTCTGTTAAAAAGCCTTGGAGATACCAATACTTCTGATTTATGTGACAAGCCCACTATCATTATTATTAGTAATGATCAATGAATGGAAAATTAATTTTATGATGGATAATGCCTCTATAAAATGAAAATAATAATAAAAAAAGTTTAGGATATTTGGCACAAGGTGGGAGTGGGATTGGTGCTGTTGGGGTTGAAATGTAAAGTGTTCCCAGAAAGTGTGTGCAGTCAGACAATTAGACATTTTGATTGCCCTGATAATCACTTGACATGCACTTCATTTTTAAATCTATTCAGAAAGTACTATTAATGTAGAGAAAAAACTTGGTAAATTTTTAATAGAATGTAGAAGTTAAAGAACGAAGTAGCATTTTTTTATCGTATAAATAATTTAAACACCAAAATATCCTTCAAAGGTTCTGCTGGTATTTAAATATGTAGAGGGAAAAAAAAAACATATACAAGATGTTGACTACAATTCTTTTGGACTTTCAGAAAATGTAAAACTTCTGTAAGAAACGAATCTCTGTCTTCCCTTCTTTGGGACAAAAATCAACGTCATATATCTACATATGGAAAAGGAAAACTCTTTACATGATAATATCCAAAAAGAGAAATAGTGTGAAAGAAGTCATCATTCATAGTATACAATATTACACAATTTTTTTATATGCTTACTGTCCTTGATCTGCAATATACTCCTTAGAAGCACCTACCATATAAACAAAGTCTATGGTATAATAGCTTCTATAAAATATTAAGTACTTTGTTAATTTATCTCTAAATGGAATAGTATATTACACAGAAATGTATACGTTCCTCAAGATACCCAACTCTCTTTGTGGAACAGCATATATATGTATGTACAAAAATATATAAACTGTTAGGGTTTTTTGTTTTTGTTTTTGTTTTTTTTTCTGTCCAGCACTATAGCTGTTTCTCTACTCAAGGATTACTCTTGTGTATGTCTATTGCTCGTGTACTGCTCAGAAATTGCCCTGTATGAATGTGTCTTTATAGACATAAAATCCCTTGTTCTAATAATCCATATCCACTTGTGAAGAAGAAAAATGCTAAATTAAAATGTATTTAAATTAAATGCTAAATTAGAATTATATTTGATTTTTAATGACAAACTATATATAGTAATTAAAAATTATATATGTATGTATATGTGTGTGTGTATATATATGCATTTCTTCAACAACTGCACAGTAAACTGGCATGTATAATGCTTTGGTTTGTCAATGTTATACATGGTAACAAAGCCATGCCATTTTTACAGGTTTCTATTTCTGTTGGCAAGGTATGTGTGCATAGAGAGTAAATCCTGCAAGAGTGCAATTTAAAAATCTAAGTGGTAGGAAAGAAATATGAAAGAAAGGAAATGCACTCCTTGTAAATTGGCAGAAGGGTGAATCAACTTCAGACCAAAGGAGGATCTAAAGTTCTCAGGAGATCACAGTCAGCCATAGCCTTTTTCTCTCCAGAACCTCTAGTATGAGAGGTGTTGCTGTCTTTAATTACTAAAAAACCCCATCAACTTATATTTAAAAGAATTCTGACCACCAAATATTTGAGGATATTTTATGTAATTCATTCCTGCTTTAGTTCTGCTCAAGGCAGGTAATGTGGAATTAGTAACCTCAATGTATTTTTATATTTATTTGTATTAATGACTGGTGGTAACCTTCTCAGTACAGTCTGCATATAGACCTTAAGCTTGACAATAGGAAGTTCATCTTGCTACAATTTTTCTTTTTCAGGCATGAAATGGATGAGTTAGAGAAATAGTTTTATCAGTACATAGACGTGCTGTAGCGCACTAAAAGGAATGTTTATCAGTACAGAAACACGGAGAATACTTATAGGAGAGCTTCTACTTGTTCAGATAATGTATTTTAAGGTTTAATGAAGTGATATAACTATGCAGGAAACCCATGAATTTTTATTTATTTATTTATTTTCCTGAACATAGAGTATTTGATATTTGAAGATTGCATTTTCCTTCCTTTGGGATCCAAATTTTTTTTTCTTGAATTCCCCAAAGTATTTCTGAGATTATTCATCTAGAGATTTTTTTTCATATGGTAATATTTAAAGACCTAAATTTATTATCAATAAGATTTAATAGTTTGAACTATATATATATTTTGCAGAAAATCTGGTTGCAGAAGTACTCACTCCACAGGTGTCAGATTATGCAGCCTCCCACACAGTCACTATTTTTAGGAGGAACATGGCTGTCTGCCAGCTCTCACAGAGAAGGGTAGGAGACAATAGTGGGGATAAATTCACAGTATCATAAAAACCTCAGAAAGTTTGTGAATCATTTGGGTTCATGTTTGCTCAGAAGTTTCTTTACAGTGCTTCTGTGCTCATGAAGTTCAGACAAACCAAAGTTTTGTCTCAAAATCAGTCTTAAATACCAAATTTGTCACAGTTTTCAACAAGGCACATTTTGTGGAAGATAATTGGACTTCAACAATAATTATGCTATCCTTAGGAAATTATTGGTCACTAGCGATTTCAAAGTAGCCAGACTAATGCATGGTGTATTTGAATTTTGCATGAGCAGATATGATTTTCTGCTTTCTCACTGGCATGAAGTATATGGTAAGGCGTTTCTGATAAATGGTGTGTGTCTACTGTTTGCTTTTTTTTTTCTTTGCTATCAACAGCATAAAGTTGATAATGTGATCGAAGTAGCTAAAGCAATCTGCAGTGTCCTATGTTTTGTGGAAACCAGAGACATTACTGATGCAGTCAAGAAACTCCGTGCGGTGCCATTGGTGAAAGCACAGGTAAAAGATGCAAGTTGATGTCCCATTTTTCTCTTTAAAACTGGAGCCTGAATGGGTATCACTGATTTTCTGATTGATCAAGGCCATTCTACTGTCTTACTACATATTTTACCTCTGACAAGCATTAAGCAGAGGCACTATAAAAAAAAGAAAAGATTGTTGACAATGTGTGACAGAGGAGCAATAGAGGACTTGTCTTGTGTTTAACTGTAACTGATATGCTCCTCTGGTTGTTCTTTCTTATTCCCACCAAACATACAAATCTCTGCTTTGCCACATCACCTATTTACCAAATCATGCGATTTCAAAGTATTCGATTTTTATATATTTAACATAGGTGGTTAACAATAAAAAAACCCATTCCTTCTGTAAATGTCACTTAAATTATGAGTTTTTCAGATAGAAATGTCTCTGCTATTTATGCAGAGAAGGGCCAGCATCATATAGTGCTGATTTTAGCTGGAATACTCACTCTTAAAACACTGAAGTGGGTTTTCCAGGGGTTACTGTATATTTGTGAACTGGGACTTTGGAGGGCAGTATCTGTTCTCAGTTTTGTCATCAGCTGCTTTGGTATGACCTTCGACAAGTCACTATGACCTGATTTACAGAAATTCTGAGCACCCAAACATTCTTTTGAAGTCAGCATCTTGGAAATACAGGTGCTCAGCAAATTTGAAAATCAAGCCATTAATCACTTGGATTTAGTCTGGTGTAACCTTAAGTCATGCTAATTCTTTCCCACCCTAATGAAATTCCCTCTTCACACTTTTTTTAAAAGTTTAATAAGTTACTAAGGAATTTGTTTCTTTCCTTGTATGGTCTTTGTTTTGTCATTCTTTCTCACAGCAAATATTGTTTATAAAAACATTCCAAATGGCGCAAGACGCGTTCTCAGACCGTTACCTGCTTATGAAACTTTTATTCTTTCTCTTTATTGTTGTTGGTTTGGGTTTTTTTAGCCCATGGCTTGTGATATGTGTAAGAACACCTAGGACAGGAAAGTAAACAATGGGATAACTAGTGTTAACTGAGCTAACTAGTGAGTGTTAATTAGAAGTATGTCTAGCTACATAAGTGGAATTTATTTAATTATGCCTGATACACAGTTCGAGGTCCCAAACATAAGACTGGAGAAAGCTACTGTAATTCTTTTTATAACATTACCTGTGTCATAGGAGTGATATATAGCAAATTAATTATATACTGTCATCCATATGCACTTACTCTTGACAGGTTCAAACCCTCAAATACTCATCATCTTACAGGGGCAAACTTCTTCCCAAGAGATGAAAAGACTCACCAAAGAGCAGAAAGTATGTTAGTTGAAGAGGCTCCAGTGACGCTCAGAAAACCTCTTTTCTTAAATCTCTGCATTCTTAGGCTCTGTTTATTCCTCTTAGATGGGGGAGGTGGGGGTGGGGGGAGGGAATAGATTCTAACTTAGGTACAGTACAGGACCCAAGCAAATAAACTCTAGAACATCCATGTAGCTCTCTGCAGGTCTGGGTTGTAAGTAAATCCCTGCACCATATTTCTGGAACAGAAGATACTAGAGATCACAGAGCAGACATTGCTGCATGGCCCTGGGCAGAACCAGCTTAGTTATACGGGTGCTGTGTCTCTGAAGGTTGGCAAGTATTGTTAAGGACCAAGCTGCAAGAAACAACATAGCTCTAGTTTTTTTGTTGTTGCTCAGAGCTGACCAGCTGATTCACTTAAGCGCCTTCTCTTGCTTCCTTTCTAGGTCATGACTCACTGTAAATCTTGTTTCTATAGCATCCTACATCTTTTCATGCCCACTTCAGCATCAATTATTAGAAGTCACTGTTCTGGGTAAATTCCAGCATAAATGAGTCTGTGACAGCGCACATTTTATCTGGCATGTTGTTGATTTAAATGGAAATAAGAGTATCTCCATTTAAGAAAAGTTATTCTTGTATATTAGAGGGCAAATACAGTAGCGAAAGAGATAAAAGAAGTAACAAGAGATTCACATGATCTGCTTTTCAGTTAAACCCCAGGCTGTCCTGAGAGGCGTCAGGCAGATCAGCATCTTCCCCTTGAGAAAAGTATTTTGACAATCCAGAATCTTTCTTAAGAGATAGATAAAGAGCTTGGTCCAGTAAAAAGATAGAGAGGACAGTAACAGAACATGTTCTCCTTTAGGAAGGAATTAGAGCAGAAGAAATGTATTGGGACTAATTTGTTAAAAGATTTATTTTGGAGTTAAGAGAAATTTAGTGTATTTTCTCTTTGAGTGTTCAGGTCAGCTCTGTGAACCCAACGTGTAAACTGCCTATGACTGGCTTATGTTTACTGAGTATCCCTGAGTCCATTTTCAGCCCCATCCTCTCTGAATTCCAGCAGAGATAGATATAGTGGTCAAAGAGCCAAATCAGTTCCTATTAGTGTGGCCTGTCCTGAGCAATCAGAAAACCCCACGTCATGCCATGAAGAATAAGATAATGGGACAAAAAACAAACAGTACAGGTCATCTTTTTCAAGTCTAAGGTTTCTGTTAATGTTAACGTTTGCTTCTGCTTCTCTTCTGAGTCACTGTCATTCAAATACTGTTTTTATTTTAGAGATGAAGTGATTGTTACTAGGCAAATAATTGAATTATGAGCTGATCTATCCTGTTGTAAAAACAAACAAACAAAAAAAAACCCCAAAACAAACAAACAAAACCCCCTGCTCTAAGTGTTCCCAGCTTTCCATTGCTCATTCTCCAGCATGTGTCCAATTTCCAACTCCACTGTAGACAGTCTCCAGTACATACAGGTTCAGCTGACCCAAGTTCCATGTACTTCCTTGCACAGAGGGAGTAATACACTTTCCTTTTTCTGTTCTACCTATTTAAATTATAAGCTCTTCAGAGCAAGGAATGCCTCTCCTTATCTATATGTACAGTCTCCAGCACAGTAGAGTGCTGGTCCTGGCTGTAATCTCCAGAGGCTAAAAATGATAAGTGGTGGTGGTGGTGATGATAATGATGATGTTTGCTCACCTGTAATGAGTAAAATGATACTGTTCCTGAATACTCTCTTCTGAATGTTAAAAAAATTCTGTCCTGATTAAATATTTTATCGCTAGTCTTAAAATATTTTTCTGTCCTAATATTCACATAAGAAGCTGCTCCACATTTCTCTTGGAGACTACTGACTTGATTGTTACTCACTTTTTAAAGTTTTTAAGTTATTGAGGTTTTGTTCCCTTAACATTCCCTTTCCGGCTTGGTTAGCTGAACTGGTTGTCTGTCCCTTGAAGCCTTCCTGTAAAGGCTGTCTATGACCTCGACTGACAGCCCTCTCCCCCTTACTCCTTCCTTGGTGAAGAAGACTGACTAACAACTGACTTCAAACAAATGGAGGGGGGAGGGGGGGAAGTAAAAAAAAAGTCAAACTGTTCCTGCACCAGCAAACGCCATTGCTGCTGCCTGCTTTTTACTCCTTTGAGAAATAAGTGCTAGGACAGTTGACTAGACTTCAGCAATCTAGAAAAACTTCAGTTTTGCTTTTATAAAGAGCTTCATCTTTCTCTGCAGCAACTGAACTATAAATGTCATAAAAGCAATAAAATATATTTCTGCATGTTCTGTAACTCGAATGCTGTTCCATTTTATGAAAATAGATTACACATTATACGCAAATATGTCATGTAAAGAATAGTATATAAATATAACAAATCAGATTTTGTCTATATCAATATTTATACAAAGACAATGGACGAGCTCTCTTGACGGTAGCAACATATGTAGACAAAATTAGTACTCAGCAGTTGGATGTTAGATGGAATACCAACTTCTCCAAACTTTTTTTGAGTTAAACTCATACTGAAGTGTCAGGGCATTTTATGTGAATTCTGGGTACTGACAAAATGATTAAATCCTGCAATATTAGCGTATCTTGTCAGTCTGCTTGAATTGTTTCTATTATGTTCATCAGCATAGTACCCCCAAGACTTTTTGTTAGGTAGAAGAGAGGCTTTTTTCAGACAAGCAGGTAACTTGCACCACAAGTAAAGTGAAATCTTTGAGGCTACCTGTTACATCTGAAGGGCTGCAGCATTACACATCAGGTAAGGGAGAAATGCCAAAAAAGAAAGTTCTAATTGCTTTTTCACCATGATTTCCTGATGCTTTAGTGTAACGTATGGTGTGGTTTTGTGTGGAATACCTTTTAACGCATCCGTTTGGCAAGCTCCATGTGCACATAATGCCTCAGGGAAACTACTGCTTACTCCTTCCAGTGTAAATTACGTAGGGTGCCAGTATATGTTTGTGTATACTTATCCGTACATATGTGCTTGCATACTTAAAAAAAAAATTCTCAATGTGCTTCTATGTAATTCTGGTTTTATGAAAAAAAGAAAAACAAAGAAACTTACTTCCAATCTTCCATGTTTAATAAAACTGTATTTATTACCTCCTTACTGCCTTCTCACTGCCAGTACTGTGCGTTCCTGTACCGTGGTTAAGAGATTATGAAAGCAACTGGCACCAGTGATAGTTTCTTCTTAACTGATTGCATCTCTTCATAAATGTGATTCATTCAGTCTCTAACCAACCTAACCCTGGGATTTTAAAATCCGTTCAGGGGAAGCTCTGGGCCTGCTGCACAATTAATGTTTTTCATCTCTTTTTTTTCCCTTCCTTTCTTACAGTAGCTTACAAAAAGTCCTAGGAGATCAAATCCTGCCAGAACAGGCACTAATCCCCTGTATATTAAATGGGCTACACTATGTTGAAATTATAAGCACTGTTCCAAAAGGTTGTTTACTTTCCAAAATTTGAGAGAATTGAACAAAGGTCTCTGTTCCCGTTTGTCTCACTGCATTATGAAGATTGTGAAAACATATTTCTCAGCCTGGAGGTTGCTTTTCTCCCCTCAAGTAAGCATTTGACTTCTCTTCATATTTACCAGACAAATGCTGGCAGCTCCAAGCTGGGTACCGGAGGGACAATGTACATCCAGCATTGTACTTCTTATGTCACCTCTGCATGCACTGTAATTTTTAAGAAACATCTTGCTGAATACATATCTATTAACATGAAGCATTCTCAACCCGCTGCAAAGGGATTAATGACTAAAGGATAGTAAACCTTTCAGGGACATGGGTTCAAACAGTGCAAGCCACAGGCAATACTGAAACACAGAATTAACTTGCTAGTCTCTCTGGTCAAGATTTGCACCTCAGTAACTTATTTCTATGTCACCTTGGTACATGCGAGTCTGATGTCAGAGCCAGGCGAAGACGGGGCAGACTGAGCAGCCGACAAGGGAAGCTGGTCTCCCGCGCTTGCCTTTTTCCCGAGGCCGGGTCCCATCTGCTGCCTTAGGGCTGCGGGTGCCGCCCGTCCTGCCAGGAGACGCGCCGAGCTACCTGCCGTGATGGTTTTTCCTGTGCGGACAGGGAGGCACAGGCAGTGTAGCCGTATTGAATTTTGCCCAGTGTCTGAGAAGCCTGGAGCAAGGTCTGACTGATGGCAGTTATTGTACTTGGGGTTTTAATAGAGGAGCTTTTTTTAAAAAAAAGAAAAAAAAAAAGAAACAAGAAGTTTAATTAGGCTGGTCAGTTCAGTCTAAATAACTGGCCTGACCTTTCAGCGGTCATAAGCACCCAGCAGTTCCTGCTGACAGCAGTGGGATATGAGAGGTGCAAATCCAGGTCCTGGATTAATATTAGGCATCAAGAGCTGTGTTTAGGCACCAAGTGCATAAACACCCTCTAAATCCCTGCACCTAATATTTCCTGTTGGCCGTCTCTGGTTAGCTGCCTGCTCAAAGGCCTTTGAAGAGCATAGCTATTTTTGCTGATTTTGGCACAGGAATGTAAGTGAAATGTAGGCCACTTGAGCGGAGACTTGGTGCTCCTCAGCTTTGAAAGGATGCTGAGGCTCTGCCTGCTCAACGTGGTAGTGGGATTCATGTATGAATACATAAGACATGCAAAAGGATGGAGAGGGTATTCTTATGTCTGTTATACCAATGCAGAGGCTGAAAACCTGTGTGCACCTCAAATGTTGATAAGTGCTTCTTTGTGTCTTGACATGTCTAAATACTGTCAGAAATCAGGTTCTGAGTGACTTGTCTGAGATGGTAGAGGAAACAGGTGGAAGAGCTGGAGAAAACAGGTCCTGGTACTCTGAATCTCAGTCATGTCTTCTGTCATCATAACATTAGGATACATCCTTCCCCTTTCTCACCTTATTTTCCATGAGTACTACTCCTAAAACCATTATAATTGATATCTGATCTTTTCTGAAGTAACTGATTTCTTTTTCCCTTGGGTTTTGTCTTTATAGAATTCACTTCAAAGTGTGGAAACATCAGACAAAGGTAAAGTGTTATTTTTAAAATATGTTAATTAAAGATGTATCATCAGAAAACACATGTTTTCCTATTTGTTTTTATTAGTAAACTGTTATAGTTGTCATATTGCAGATGTTTACGTATTTAGTTGTATTATAAGGTAATTACGACAAGTTAAAATTTAAGTGATCTAAAATGTAAATAAAGCATAGCATTTCCCACAATCGATCTGGAGATTCAAATATGGAGAATGAATAGTAGAGTGAAAGAACTGATTACAGCTAGTGGTGGTCATAGCAGTTGTCCTTAATCCCAATTTTTTCTTCAGAGAAAAGGGAAAATAAGGAACTTCAGGAAAGCCTAAAAAATTATTTTTGTGTATGGCTTTTCTACTTGGCTCCAATAACTTTCATTCCTCCCTCCTTAAGCTTTAGTTCTTTGTTGTCTTTTGTTTTTTAGATAGTGTGTTGTCTTAAATGATACACTGTCATAAGAAGAGTAGGTTAATTAACAGTAATGGACAAAATCATAGACCCTGCCGTATTTAATTCCTCAGATGAAATTAGCTTAGACTCATTGGCTAATGCCCAGGACTGTTAGCATTACTGCGGAGCACCTCGCAGACTGAGGGATGTGCAGGAGTCTGTTCTGTCACGGGTGCCTGTGTTGGGTTCCCAGAGGGGACAGCCGCATCAGGGCATGGGTCCTGCTCTACCCCTCTGTGGCTGGCCTGCGACATGTAGCTGGGGGTGCTACGCGGATGCTTTCAAAGGACCCTCCATCTGAACGTTGGGGTGGGCTAGGGTGTGCTGTGGAATGGTGGTCTCCATTTTGTTAGAGGAAAAAAGTGGCCTCTGAGATGCCTTTTTTTCCTCTTTTTTTCTCTGTCTGCTTTTCTCAATTGCAATGTGCTCAGACAGGCAAAAAGGTGAACCAACCACAAAGATTGCAGCAGCCTTTCAAACACAGAGGTGGTTGAAATGCAGGATTCCAAATGCCAGGCTCGTTGTTTCATCATTATTCAACTTCATGAAGAGCAAACAAAGAAAAAGCAATTATATTTGTAAGCTGCCAGGAAAAGCTAAGCAGCTGGAGGGCCAGGAGGGTAAGGGGAGAACACGCAGGTGTAGAAGGGAGGAGAAGGTAAATACAGTTTGTAGGATTATTCTCCCTTGGATATAGTCGTTTACCCTATGAATTTTTTTTTAATACTCTTAAGAGCAACTAATTGTTGATGATGAGGAGAATGAATAGTTCCTAATCAACTTCTACCTTAGAAACATCTTCCTCTGCACACTGTTCAGAAAACCTGGCTGAAAAGCATCTAAAACATTCCTGTACTTAAAGATATTTCCAAATTCGGACTTCAATGAATCAGCACCTTCCTCAAGGAAAATCTGATTTATTGAATAACAGTAAAGGAATCAGATTTTTTACTCTCTACTTCTCTGTACCTCTTTATTTTATGCCAGGAAACCTTCATCTGTGAAGAGTGATGCTTCTCTGTTTGTTCTCGGCACACCCTAATTTCATAACAATTGCAGAATCCTTTTGATAGTGTAATATTAGAAACTGCAACTTACTGATTGCAAGTCAGAACTTGCCAGGCCATTAGTCATTCTGTGGAGAAGCCTACATTCAAAGTTGTCCAAGGTAACCAAAATTCAAATTGACCTCTTACGTGCAGTGATACACATTTCATGTACGTTTTAACGTACTACGTGCCTTACACCTGCACCTATTAAATAAACTTCTAAAAGCCAGCAAAATATTTAAAGTTAGGCTAATGAGTGTTAACAGAAATGTCTAGCTATCATATCAAAGCTGGTGTTAAGAGCATGTCTGATAAAAACAAAGTGTGAGAGCAATGACCAAAACTGATCTGCTAGAACCTAGGCCTGATCCCCAAGAAGTGGGCAAAGCCATTCTACACATCTTTTCTTTTGGGGATCACAAGCTTTCCTTAGTCCCTGTCTTCTCAGTGCTCACCTTCATGATGGAATGGCTCACCCCATGCTATGGGGTTCCCATCTGTTGACCTAGGGACGCTGAGCCTGAGAGGAATCCAGATGATATTTTCATCTGCTGAAGCCAGAAGTAAAAACCAACTAGGTGGTGAGCTGTGCATTCCTGCTGAAATCACCTTTGTGTTTCCTTTTCCACCTCATTTGCTTCCCACCCTCTTTTTACTTCATTATGCTTAGCTGGCTAGAATTGCAGACATGCAAAAATTTGCAAGCTTGTGATCCAAAAGTAAAGTAAAATCACCGCCTTAGCTCAGTGCTGGTGAATTTTTCCAGATCTCTGGGAAGCTAAAAACCATGTGCTTTCCTTTCTCTAGCAGTGCAATTGCAAATGAATTCAGCATTGACAGCCAAGGAGGAGACAGACTGCATTTCCCATTTCTGCTGTTCTTTTCTCTCTCTTATATGTATTCATGTTTATCCTGAAGAAAACAGGATCAAATCTGAACAGCAAGAGCAGCAGTTACTCCAACTAATAATTTCTTTTTCCTCTCCTCTTCCTCCCCCAAGTGATAGTTATTCCCTGAGCATCATGAAAGTTTTGTTTTTCTTCATTATAGCTTCTCTCTACCACAAAAGAGAAAAAGATAAATGATACTATTAAAATTAAAGCCTTACTTAATTTGTTTAGAAACTGCTTTAATCTTTCTCTTTAATAAAAGATTACCAGAGGTTTAATATTAGTCATTCACCATGGACTAAGCAAGTCAGAGACTATATTCAAAATACCTAGCCTTGATTTAGTGTCGCAATAACTGGCTCTGTTAACAGTGTTATCTCTGTAGACCAAATTATTCCATTGCTGCGAATAGAGCAGTACTTATCCATGTTATGCCTAAGTCTGGATCATGTTCTTTTTCCTCTGTATGAAGTCCTTAGAAGATTATATTAATGGTTTAGTACTCAAAGTATTTTTTGATTTCTTCTTAAATGTGAGGAACGATAGGCATTTCTAGACATTAACGCCTTTCCGCAGCATCAAGTGTTCCCAGAAAATAAAGAATAAGATTATTCATGTTAATAGAGATTTAGCATTGGAGTTTGCTGCAATCCAGAGTATGAAAGGACAGGCTGCAAGCTGGTACAAAACTGAGTCCGTGTGTGTTTCTCAAAAGCTGATGAATGAATGTTCATCATGAATGTCTACAGCCTTACTACTTCAGGCAGGGATTTCACCGGATCAGACATAATAAGCAGCTTCTGGAATTTGATCAGTAGTTCTCTGGGACCCATCCCAGAAAGTCTAGTATGCACCATGAACTGATGATATTGAATCAACAGTCTTTTCGAACGGAATTGCTGGAGTTGCTATCTTTTTGAGTGAATGCAGAAATCAGATAACTTGATGACAATACATTTAATGAAGTCATCATTATATTTAAGGGTGAAAAGGTTCAGTAATTGTGCTTGGGATTTGATAGTTGCTTCTAGACCTGATCATAAACATATTCACCACAGAAAGTTTAAAAAAAAAAAAAAAAAAAGAAGGAGGAAGGGGAAAAAATGCAAGGTTTTTTGAAGGTTTTCCTATATAAAATTGAAAACTCCACTTCATTCTTTTCCTAGCACAAAGCCATTATAGTTTTGTTCTGGAAAAATCACTTTTTGTTTCGGAATATGGAAAAATGTCAAGAGCTTTTTATTGATTGCATTTCATCTCCGTAAGTGTCCCCTGCATTGTTTTCAAATCTGAGCATGGCTTTTTACCTCTAAGTTGTTGCTGTGTTACATCCTGATATGTTATTCTGAAAGCCGGGGGGGTTAACCAAGAGCGATTTTTAAATAACCACAACCCCCCAGTTCTCAAAAAAAAATAGATAGAAGTTACCAAGGCCTTATAAAGCATATAGTAGCAGAGACATTTTTGATACCAGGACAGTAGGAGATTTTTAAGTTTCTTTCAAGGGATACTTCATAGGATTCTTCAACTAGTAGGAGGAAACAGTAAGGTAAATATTGGTGCTTGGAAACTGCATCTGATCAGTATTTGCATTACAGCCTTTTCATGTTTTGCCTTTTTCTTATTATAATAATGGTCTAATTAATGCTGCTTAGCACCTTACCTATATCTGAAGGGTTTTTTTCTGGGGGTTTTGTGTGTGTGTGTGTGTGTGCATGTGTGCATGTGTGTGTGTATGACCTAAACAGTATTTATGATCTTGCTCTTTTTCTTCTCTCTGAAAATAAGTGGGAAAGAACAATATCAAGCTCCTGTTCTCCAAAATATCTTTAAGGTGTCAAAAGGGTCTTAAGCCTTCATTCCAAATTCTGTTCAACCAGATATTTGTCATGTTTTACCCAGAGAAAGCGTGCATACAGAGTCAGAGAGGGCGTGTTTAATATGTATTGAATTGACATCATCTGCTAGTGCAATAACAGCAAAGTACCTACTCTGTTGGAAGGTCTGGCACTAAAATAGTATGTGAAATGTAATACTGGACTGAGAAGAAGAAAGTGGTTTTCTATAAAGAATAAGCTAGCATGTTCCTTACTAAATCTTGAAGGCACCTGCAAGTATATTAACACTTTCAGGGATGGTGTGGATTGTTCTGTTTCTCACCAAGGGTGAAATTCATTTCTTCAAACTTCGTGTACAAGGAACATGTGTCAGAAATAAGCATATCTGGCAGCTGTGGTTAAAGTTCGCTTCCCTTGGTCTCATCTCATTTCTGCAAGTCTCATTTCTTCTCACCTTCAGTGAGAAGGTGATGCCAAATAATTTCACACCAGAAAAAAATTATGAGGTTTGAGTTGTGAGATTATTAAACTTGGTCACAATTCACTTTGTGATGTGGTGTATTCATTGTCTCCTAGATACCGGCTATGCCTGGGACACCTTTCTAGAAAATAAGCTCTGGCATAGCTGAAGCTGTGAATCTGCTGTAGGAAGTCCATAGCCTGTGCTATGTATATCAGTGAAACACCATAGTCCTTTCTCATCTAAGATTTATTAATCATAAAAGTCATAAAAAGCAGTAAAGTTCTCTGGCTTCATGAATGGGCAATATAATTTCAGTGTACCAAATCCTATTCAGCAGCTCATAAAAATACAGTGAAAAGATGCTGACCAACTCTTGTGAGTAATGGACATTTACAGACTACCCAAGATGTTTGTCTCTAATTTAGTTAATTGCTACCGGGCTTAATGAGTGAAGAGTGGGGGTAAAAAAGAGCTGACTCTGGCACAGAAACCATAGAGTGTTTTTAAACTGAGAGCTGACAAGAGTAAGAAAATGAATGTAGAAAAAATCCTGCAGCTGCAGACCAGGTCATACTTGGACATTTGCTTACACATGAGGAACTCTGTTCCTGAGAAGATCTTCATTCTGGATCTCCTAATAATTAGATAAATAATGCTGAAGTTTCATTTGTCTCCCTTTGCTGGCAGCTGAAATGATTGCCCCATTGCTGTCTTCACCCCTCACATGCCGTCATAGCAAGAGAGACAGCCTCTAGTCCCCCCTCAGGCCCTGCTTCCAAACTGGCTCCGTTTCTGCAGTCAGGCACAGATTCTGCAAGCCCACAGGTGAAACGTGGAAATTTAAGAGAGAGAGGAAAAAGAAGAACGTTTCCCAGCTCCCTTCAGCAGGGAGTCTCATGGACATTGTCTGCAACTAAGTCAAGACTTTTAACCTTGCCCCATCTAGCCACACAGATCTTGTAGAGTGGGCAGGTCCCTGACACCCAGGAAACTTTTTTCACCTCACCACTGACAGATTGAAGCATGTTGTAAATAACTGAGGCAAAATATGTGTTTTTTCTTATTTCCCTCGGTTTTTGTGGGGTTTTTTTTGTTTCTTTGTCTTGTTTTTACATATCTGGCATTCAGTTTTGTGACTCAAGTAAATCATGGGAATCATTCTGCAAACCTGGCCAGTGGACAAGATAGCTTGGATATAGTGATAGGCATCTTGCATCTTAGTCACTTCCTTGCCTGGCATGTGTAAATTTTCTATTATGGAAAATATTTACCCTATTGTGTATGTTTCTCCTGACTTTTTTTTTTGTCCAAGGAATATTCCCTTCTTTCTGTGGCTTAGCTGAAATATAATACATTTCTCTTGTTCTGGAGACAAAATTTGAAATGTTGCCTTACAGCCTAGAAAATAGCTTGTGTAAAAACTGCTGGTGGCCAAAGGTTATGTTTCAACACACAGCAGGAAGTTTACACAGATTCTGAACTACATTTCACCCTCTTTTGGAGAAAATGCTGAGAAGGTTCCACTCAGCAGTCATTGACTTCAACAGGCCAATTTGCATAAAGAAGGGGTTTGCTATTACACTACATCTACCTGTCTGCCACTTTGAACAGATAGGAGCCAGGGAGTCTCCTAAGTAGCTGTTTTTCCTTAATGTAAATAGTGTGGTACTTTTCAGATAAAGTAGAAAATACTGGTTCAAATAGTAGCCCACTGATGTCATCTTCTGGACCTCTTAAGAAGGCTTTATGTATATGACTATAGGTAATTCCTTGGAATGTAAAAGAATTCAGTGCAAATTTAACATTTAGTTTGGAAGGTACTAAGTTATTACACATCCAAGAGAACCGGGTATGAGAATAAAATGGTATTCTAGGGAGAAAATCCATTAGAGCAAAAGATTTATTCAGAACAATTATGCTGAAGGATGCTAAATGGAGAAAATAGTAAAGAGAATAAATAATAAGATAATTAAAAACAAGTGCTAGACAGAGAAGTATACACAGAGAGTAAAAGGATTGAGTTTTCTTAACCTGTTAGTCTCTAAAATGATTCAGTTTTCATACGTGGAAGATGATTACAACGCAACAAGGTGTAGTATTCTAGCCAGTCCTTCATGAGTGCAATAATTTGCTGTCAGTATTTCCAGTAGCAAACCCCACTATATGTCAAACTATTTCAATTTTATGTATATCTCTATCGTTACATAGTTAAAATATGTCTATAAGAAAATGAAGACCAAAATAATAGCTTTGCATTGTTTGCAATGCATTTTGTGACTCAATAGTTCTGAGTATTTGCTAGTTTAAAGGCAAAAAGTATCAAAGAAGGGGAATAAAATTCCAGACCAAGGATAGGTTTTTTGGAGACATTTCTGTCAGGAAACTGAGATAGCTAAGTCCAGTGAATCGTGGTATCTGTATCTGATGTTGGGCAGGATTCCTGCACCTATCCCAAGTATGAAACGCTAATATAAGCAAGTCTGAGGCTTCCTATTCCTGGTTTGTTTTTTTTTTTCAGTAGACACTATTAGACAGCTAATAGATGGCTGCCGAACACAGTGGCCAGACAAGTTTAGGGAGCATGTCAGGAACTGTAACAGGTGATAAGAGAATGTTCTTGATCATGTAGGAACCCATGAGTTAGAGAGGGGAAAAAAGGAGAATTTGGGATACTCCTCTTGGAAGATAAATCATCCTGCTCTTGGAATGATACAATGTACTTTGACACTTTCTCCCTCAACCTGTCCCTTGCCTGCGAAATGAGTGCTTGTACCAGCTCTCTTCACCCGATGGAGGCTGCCAGGACTGGGGATTTTAATTTACACTGGCAATCAGGCAATCCCTAGCTGCTCCAAAAACACGGAGAGAGAGAAGACTGATAAAAGCCAGTAATTGCAGAAAAAGAGCACTGCAGAGCTGAAACCAGAGGAAATAACATAAATAAAGGTGTGATATAAATGAGGGTACAGCCTGCATTTCATGTATATGCATATAGATATATATTTCAGTCTCCATCATTGTGTAATGTTATCACCAATCCATGACCATGAGTGCTGAATATGTCTGATTGTGGCTGCTATTGTATATATTTTATGAATTGTTTACCTACCGTTGCAACAGCTTTATAGTCTTAAAATTTAACCAGTGCCTTTTCTCCATTCTACTGCTGCATTGCCAGTTCCCTTGAATGAAGTAGCTACTTAGCTGCTGAAATTACAAAATACCTACATAATAAAAATCCTTCCAGCACAAAAATATAACAGACTAAAATGGCATATCTGAGGCACACACTAACTTACTGTAGTTTAAAATGCTTACTTTGAAAATGCCTTAATTTGAAAGCACTGTAATGAAAGACAGTTAATGATACACCAGAAATGAGCTAAGGCTGGTTTCAGAAGCACAGATGGCTAATTGGCTTCAGTTGGTAGATTATGTCATTTTAATTAAATTTTATTAGGAAGCATTTCAAAGCCATAACTGATGGTTTAAGATAAATATGGTTCTTCATAAATGACCTATTGCTAACCTTTATTTATTTCTCTCTCTCCTCTCAGCGTTAATAGAGGCGTCTGTGACTGAGCTCTCCATGGCCATATCTTGTCTCATCCATGTTTACAGCAGCAGCTTTGATGCAAATTTCCAGCTTGCCAGCATACCTAAAAGCCCTTCATGTGCAGACATCAGCCTAGATTCCCAGCTCAGCTTCACTGTTTATGCTGCCCATCACATCCCAGAAGCCTGGGTGAACAGGTAGGAGGAGATCCAGCAGGTGTTCACAAGAAGAGGTGGTGTTTCTTAGATCACATATTTTTCACAGATACTAGCTTACCTCTGTTACTTTGGTGATACTCCTATGTTAATGTTAGAGACTGAGTAAGTGGGTGTATCATCTCCACTGTTTTTCTAGCATAAAGTTCGTTTACTTAAGCTTGATTGACTAGGAGACTTCCAGGCCCTATAGATAGATGGAAATCAAGGAGGTGGCCTAGATGGTTGCCCTTGGCCAGTGTGGAAGGATGGTAATAGAAGCAATGTCAGAGCACTGGCCTTGATGGGTATGTGTACAAATGCTTCTGTGACCGACTTGCTCAGAGGGAGGGAGGAAAGGGGGTGTGCTGCGTGCCAGGAGAGCTTGGACTGGGACTTTGTGTGGTCTCTGCCGTACAGGTAACTGGAAGAGTTGAAGGCCAGCTTACCAAGTTAAACAGAGGGGTGCTATTGCTTAAACCCAATCGGAATGAGGCTTTATCAGCAATTTTTGCTCTTGGTGTATTCAATCCACATTACTTGGCTAAGCATGTGCATTGACAATCCTCTTTATAGATGGTGATTAAAATAAGTATAGTTTGTAGGGCCAAGTATACCTAGTATATCAGCATAGCACAGGAAAGAAAAGAGGGAGACAACTTTAATAAAAAGCTGTTTGAAGTATTCTCTTATGCATTGTTTATTTGGTCAAATTAGTTGCCTCTTCAAATAGCTGCTCTTCCTACTCTGAGCAAAACTGGTGTTCTCCTCTTACCACTCCAGTGTGATCAAAGGAGGACAGGTGACTACAATCTGGTAGCATTATTTTTATGAGTCAAAATGCTGTTCTCCAAGTTTTTAGTAATACTTTCCCCTTGCTCCCACTTTACCTTGAATTCCAAATGACTGATTAAAAAACAGTGGGATCATTTGCATTAGGCTGTGAGCAAGAGTGTGTACTATACAGCATTAGCTGTAATTAGCAGTTTAATAAAAATCTGAGACAATTTGCCTTAGTTAAGGTAATAAATACAGAACTATAATCACTATCCTGATTTTCAGATGATTATACCATTCCCACTGCATTTTATGTTTTACCAGAAAAATGTGAAATTACACATGGCCTAAAGGCCACTGATGACTTGAATGTGATGTTCAAGCATGTGAAAATGAGAATCTCTCTTCCTCCTTAATCTCCCTTTCCCAGTCTTTCCAATATTCATAGTTAGCATGGACTTCTTAATATGGACTGCTGCTCTGACGCCTACTTTGCTCAAATACTTTTAGTAACTTCATTCACATGCCTACTCCCCGTTCTTATTTCTGCACTGCATGAATTCATGCTGGTTATGTCACGGCTCTCGTTTTCCCTTTCCCGAAGGTCACATTTTATGATCTTGCTGCTGTTCATAACGTATTTTAATATATATTCCTGCATATATATAATATGTGTTATAAATGTTGAAATTTGATATCCCTCACTGTCTATCTCACATTGTTTTTTTCTGTACATACCAGTATGTGATAAATGGCTTTTCTTTTAATCATTTGGGATAAGGGAGAGAGAGTTGTCTTATGTTTTACAGAATCATGTTAGTGTCCTGCCAAATCCATCTCAAGTTCACTTTTGTGGATTGGCTTTTTGTCAATGTTTATGTTTATACTCTCAATTTCTTACTCCTGTCTTACTGTCTTCATTAAAAAGATAGGTACAGACATTACAAGTTGCAGAATAATGTTGCAAAACTGATTACCTTTCTTTCTTTACTGTATTTTCATACCTTCTTGTTTCTTTTATCAGTTTGTTGTTTTATCTCATTTAAATCCCAAGCAGACGTGCCTTATTTGCTGCCAGTGGCATAATGTTGCTAGATTCATGTTTGGTTGCATTTGTTTCTACAGCCCCCAAAAATCAGATTCCTATCTACATCTGGATGATGTGATCTTTGGGACAAGACTACGGAGTCATACCTTTGAACTCACAGGGAGGCTACCTAGGCAAAATGCTCTACAAAGACCTAAAATAGGTTGAAATGCATGCACTCTGAACAACCTTTCTGACTTCAGTCAGACTGAAGCATTGTGTAAGCATTAATCTTGCCAGGATTAGGTCGGTATGGTGTATAAATCAGGAATATGTCTGTATATTGGGTATCAATACTTCTGTTTAAACAGCAATTCTTAATCATTTGATTGTATTAAAACTTATTATTTCCTGCACTATCCTCCAACTGTTTGTAATGTTTAGACTCTAGAGGAAAGATGCCGTATTTAAGAGCAGAAGCATTTCCTAGTCTTATAAGGTATTATTTTCCTTTCTCTCCATAAATACCTCATAGGTACTACAGATTCCAGATCCTTTTCTTTGAATTTTAAATAAATAAAAAAAAGAGAGGGAGAGAAAGAAAAAGCATATCTGCTATAATAATTATAACAATTATTATAATGTTCTGGAAGAGCTCAACTATCATTCTTGTAAATAAGGCAAAGCCAGGCACCTTCAATCTACAAATGCTTCAAATTTCCTGTTCAGATTTGACTCTGTTTCCCATGTTCATCATTCTTGTACAGAATGTGGTCTAAAGCTGAGAGTGGTAGGAAGATCTGGAAGTTACAAGACTAATTAAGAACATTAGTTGGTTATACACTATTCCTCTATTTTGACTAAAATTTTATAAGATTTCAATAAGAAGAATATGAAACCAACAGATAGCTCCAGACCCGAATTACACTATGAAGCTAGTTGGTTAAGTATCTGACGAATGCCAACACAGAGGGCTTTAATGCTTCTGCTGTAATGGATGTATAGATTCCCTTAAGTACTAACCTGTTTTTTACAGATTGGGAAAAGTAAGTATAAATAGATTTACTGTTGACTGAAGTTGTATGTTGAGCAAGTTGTAATGCTTCAAAACTTACGTCCAAACTTCCCTTGACTGCAACAATGAAAAAAAAATTAGTCTTAATGACAAAAACATGGAACAGAATCTAGGTGTCTTCAGTACTTTTCTTGAACTCTGAACATTAAAAAACCAAACAACTCAAAATAAACAACCCTCCCACATTAATATGAGATTCATTATTCTAATTCTTTTTGCATGTAAGGATGGATCTTTACAAGTTTCTGAACGGTTAGCCCCAAATTTACTGCTCTGGACATGGTACATTACAATTAATCTTTCTTGGTTTTTTTTTTTTTTTTTCTTTTTTTCCCCTTTGTAGCTACAAAGTTTTCTCTTTTTCCTGTTCACTAACTTACGCTGGGAAGACAATATGTCAAGTGAAGATTTGCAAAAATATACCAGTTAAAAGATCCTTCTTTTTCTTGGCTGACTGGAATGAGAAGTAAGTTTTGGTCTGTGTTTGATATATGTTTGTCTGACAGATTTTACACACTGAATATTCATTTCTAAAAAAAAAAAGACCCACATATTCATTATGGATCATCTTCTGAGCAAATTAAACTCTGCAGAATTCAGAGAAACTTAGGGAGATGGGAGTGAGAAAGGAGTGGGATAGCCAGAGGAAGAGAAATAGGACTAAGCTAAGTCTGGTCTGACAATAAGCTAAACTAAGCTGGTCTGAGAATAGCTTTCATTCACTGGAGGCATCCTGGAGGAATGAATACTGGAACCAAAAGGCGATGCAACCAAAGGCTGTGGCTCTCTTTTGAGGACTTCCGCCCTTTGGAGCGACCTCTAGTAGGTATGCAATCCAGCTTGAGAACCTATTAGGAGAACCTAAACGCTAATGTTTCTTTAAGGGTTCTTTTTTTAGAAGGAACAAGGCTGTTGTGGGGGTTTTTTATAAGAAGGATCTGCAGTTTTAAAATGAGGACCTTAGTTTGAGACTGGAATTTTAGAGTAAAGGCTACCAACTATCTGTCACCTGCCTGTCTGCTTTGAGGAAAATAACTCCATTGAAAAGCAAAGCACACACTCAAACAACATTCAGTTAAGGCAACGGGTGACAAAAAGCATATATGCAATAGATGAGAGAGAAGTACACATTTTTTTAATGATTTGGTGGTAACATTGTATTCTTCCAGCTTCCTGAGCATGACATGTTTGTATTTACAATCTTTGAAGTTTTTGGTATTTTACATCACTGTTTACTGTATTCTAAATCTGAAAGCAGCTTGATTACATTATAATTGAACAAAGGCTACGAGTAATCTGAAATTTTTTTTTTAAATTATGATTGAATGCAGAGTGTAATTCATAACTTCTTTTTGCCTTTATCTAAGACACACAACAGTCTAAAGCTGGTCAAATGGAAGAAGACCTTTTTATGTCAAACCTGTTACATGTCTATCTTAACAGAGATTTTGCGTAGCCTTCTTGCAGAACACTCCTGAGCACGTGTAGGAAGCTTAGTATGTCTGCCCCATGGTTAAGAAACAAAATGGGTGCATTTCTGCTAAGCATCCAAATTAGTTCTTTTCGGGCCTAACGTCTGCTTTGGTGCCTCAGTTGAGTCCCTAGAGTTTGAGTGTTGAACCGTCAATCTTTTGTATCATTGGAAAGTAACTGTTATCCTTGTGTTTAAAAAAATTGGATCATTCCCATTTGCTCTGTAGGAATTTTCACCTTGTCCAAGTTTTGGTCAAGTACTGTCTTATGGTACATATGGGCAGATATAATTGAAGTGTAAGGGAAGGATTATATTGCTTATGAGCATTTTTGGCTTCTAAAAAGTGGCTGATGCCTTTCTGGAATGCATCTTACACAAGTTTTTCTAAAATAAAATATAAGAATAGAAAGAAATTCTTTATCCATAACTGGAACAGAAACTCTGCTCTTCTTCCATTTCCATGAAAATGTAAAGAAATCACACTAAAGCTTCAGGTTTTCTGTTTAAACCTCTCCCTCTGCAAAATCAGTATTAAATGTCTGCAATTACATCAAAAAGCTTCTTGGAAAAAGAAGCAGTTAAGTATGCAGACCAAATTCTTTAATAGGTCATAGATGCTTGTAAGAGGCTCTTAACATCAGAAACAAGATCTAGAGTTGTATGAAACTTAATAGTATTAGTTTGTAAGAGCACCTTTTTACTTTTTATTGTTGCTTGAGTTTCAAAAATAATTTTCAAACTCCAGTTCAAAGAAATTCCAAAGTACAAACCCAAAAACTCGTATCTGTCTGGCAGGCTTTTCAATATTTCCCTCAACCATCAAAGGTATTCACATATTTTCCACCTCAAACTGATTGGCCTAGATTTGTTTAAGTCTCAAAACATGAGGGGAGGTTTCTTGGACCTAATGACCTGAGGTCCAGAAGCACAGGCTGAGAATCTAGGCAGCCAGATATGCCACTATTTTCGTCTGTTTTAGCTTGTATCCAGAACTGGATTTTGTGAACAGATGCTATTTTTGAGTCAAAATGCAAATGTCAGATGAGTATTTTAAATCAGCTAACAGTCTTACAGCTAGAGCTTTCCCTCCCTTTCTTTGAATTACTAAAATGTTCCTGGGTTGGCAGGGCAGATTCTACTCAGAAAAGAGATACTTATAAGGCAGGCATTTACTGCAGGACATGAACATGTTGAGATCATGACAATAGATTCTGTTCTTATTCCAAATCTAACACAGCGCTTAACAAAATCAAATGTTTTCACATAAAACCAGGAACTGACTCCTTTACTGTGTTGTGCTTACCACAATATGAGTTTGGCATAGTATCAGAATATTAGGTAGGATGGGGATGCCAGAAGATCTTTCCTGTATGAAAATATGCATAGGGAAGGAAATGTTTATGTGGGTTTTAATTTATTTTAAATATGAAATACTTGTCACAGTTCTATAACAAGAAAATGTGGGTTTTGCTATTTGTGCTGCTAACCCTCTCAGAAAGAATAAACAAACAGCACCAAACTTGACAGAATAATCAGTATATTCAGAATATTTTGAAATATACAGAGAGAAGGAATAGTAGAGGTGGTGCCAAATTATCCCTGAAGGTGCTATGTGCCTAACTGGCATAATTTAAAACATACTCAGGAACAGGCTGGTTTGGCTTTCCTACAATAAATACATGTATATAAACACTAATTAATACTTTTTGTAAGAATTCAAGCTGGAATTGATTAAAAAATAGAGTATCTTAATGAAGTAAGTATTACTGCAATTGTTTTTTCATGTCATCAAATGGCACCATTTCCTATCGTAGGAAGTCTGGGTCACTCAAAACTGTAACCAAGCTATGTTCACTCTTAGTTATCTTTTGGCTATAACATCACCTTTTTGAAACAGAAGGGAATATGTTTGCATAAAAAGTTCACAGAGGAGACAATTTCTTTTTTGTGAAGTTTCTTGCCTTGAGTTAAAGCGCTACTTTCATTCTAACCTGTATGCTATTTTCAGTTGATCACAGCCATTGAAAATACATGTGGTAAAAGGTCACCGGGAAGAGCTTCTATTACATTAGGAAGTCAAATATTCTCTATACAGTTAGGGATCAATCAGGCCAAAAAATAAACCTAGCTAATTCAAAATGAGTCCTGATCTTAGATTAGGAATGACTTGAACAAGGCAAAAGAACGGAGTAGTGTTTTGATGATTAGGAATCTAGGAAGAGAGTTTCTACTGAAGTGAAGACTTGCTTTATTTGCTGATTTTTATGTATTTAGTTTGTGTTTTCAAGTGCTTTAACCAGTTACTGTCTGAACTTTAACTTGATAGGTTTTTGTGTTTAAACGTGAGCTTCTGTTGAAGTCTTTTATCGTATTTAGTCTTTCCCAGAATGTTCTCAGAAAAGACAGGAATCATTTGATACCTAAGGAGGTTGCCTTGTTTACTGTTTCTTCTGTTTGTCCTTTTTTAAGAGTTTACTTTTTGCTTTAGAACTTGTGTGTTATCTTTGAAAAGTGTGATTGTTACCTTGGTGCAGAGTTCAAACAGGCTGATACTATCTAGCACATAATGTGTAAAGTCCAAAAGTTGCCCCCTTATTTTCTCAGTGTTTTCATTTTTCAATGACAGAGACCTCTTAATTATTTTCTTTCTTTCTTTAGCTGGTTGCTCTTAATATATTTATTCCACCATCTCCTCTTTTTCCATCCTCCATAATTTATGTTAAACCTACAGACATGAAATATGGAATTAACATTAAGCCTATCATTCATCACCTCAGATACTTTCTTGGCATTGGGTTTCCCTTGTCTCCCTATTTTGTTTGGCTTGTCTATTTTGTTTATACTCTCTCAGAGCAAAACCTGGGTTGCCTCGGAGCTCTTCTGTGTTGAGTGTTCTTATGATATTAGGCCCTTGGCCTTTGAAACTAGCTGTATAACTTTATCTAACATCTGTGAATAGCCCCTTCTCAGTGAGTAGCTTCTCTGTTCTTCTCAACTACTGTTGAAATTGTTCACCCACAGGGTGTCTTATTTCTGGCCACTGTTCCATGTCCTCTTTCTTCTTCTTAGTCATCTATTTGACTCAGCCTCATGCCGTCAGAAAGGATAATACCAACTGGGTAAGCTCAGATATGCATTAATCAAAGTTCTTAAAAGCAATACAGATGTTCCCCCTCTCTGTGTATCACATGTCACTGGAAGGGAAATCTTGGTCTTCTTTGGCCCATACTTTAACTCTTGGGATGTCTAACTCTTGTCAAAGTTTCCAGGTTCTTTTCCTACTGGTGTACATCTGGTAGTGCTATATATTGTGTCCTAGGGAACCTCTGGCAAGCATTTGCTTTCTGCAGTGAGGATATTGTGAGTTTTTTCATTGCTCCAGGTTCACAAGGAGTGTTAACAATTGTCTGTATTACAAAATGTATGTCTCGATTTTTTATTTTTGTCTCTTCACAGCATTAGCTATGCTTTGAAGTTAAGTGTAACTCTTCGTTGAACAGTTTTATGTAACATGGGCAGAGTTGTTGGCCTGTAAGTGAAAAAGACAGAACAAGCTATCTATAGCATGTAAACCAGTACAGTTTCCCCATAATTGTTTCTAACTAATTATGAGTGAGGAAGAAGGCATGAGACAGGGAAAGCAGAGTTGAAAGCTATAAATAGGGACATGTGGGAAGACAGTTGAGAATTGCTTCTCAATTCTATTCATGTTAATCAGAAACAGTGGGAAATTGCTGTCTTGCTTTGTTATTCAAAGAGAGAGGTATGCAAATTTGAATAATTTCCAAATGTTTAGGACTGATCATCTGAAATTTTGACACTAATGCTAATTCGGAGCACTTCAGAATTTCAGCTGAAAACCAACTACTTTCTTTCAGTGGCTCCTCAGTGCATTCAAGGAAACTTTCCTGAAGCCAATAGTTTTTTGACAGATTTGGAACTAGGAGCAAAATCTTATGCTAATTTTACCTTATACAGTTACCTTGTCTTATTTTTGCTACCCATAATCCTTATGTTTTTCAGGCTACTATACTTTTTAAATACCAATTTCTACATTTGCTTACTGCTTAAGTATGACTATACCTTTTTAAAAATGCTGCGAGTTGCATTGTTCTGCCAGTCTAGATTGAATAGCTGAAAATTAAATGGAATCTATATTATTTAAATTTATCTTCTAGTTTGTTTTCTTAATCTCAAGTTTATGCAGATCTTTTGTTTTCTTAATGCTTATGTTGCCAATGCGGAATAATTCTTTTAGCCTTTAGCTCCTTATATTGATTTTGTTTATACAGAAAAATGTAATTAATTTCACTTTCCACTTGAGAAATTTAAGTTTGCACTGAATATACATGGAAAAAGCTAGAAATGCACCATCCACCATAAATGTTCTCTTCAGGAAAAAGAAAACATAGACTTGGACATGTCTGGGTAGTTACACACATGATTTTTCCATACAGCATGAAAGTATCTTATTTATTAGAATTGTTCTAAGTTATGATTTTAAATCAATTCATATAATCTATATAAGCAAATTGAATGACCAACCAAGTTTGCTAATGGTCAATACAAAGTTGAGATTAATATTGATAGATCTGAGTTTTCTCACTAAAAGATGTGAATCACTCGTTGCTGTTAAGACAAAATCTACCTTTAAATTGTGGTTGGGAAATACCGCACCACCAAAGCATGTCTGAACAAGAGAATGATGATCATACTCTACTCCCAAGCAACTCTTAGTTTCTTAAGTAATGTTTTCCTCTGAAGACACCAGACAGCAAATAACTAACTATTGGTTTACAATTGACCCTTAGGGGATGCTTATGCTGAAATAGCCCTTCATTGATAAGGCAGTTCTAAAGCAAAAATTTAACTAAGCTTTTCCTGCCTTTGTCAGTTCTAGTAGTTACTACTGAAGTGAATGAGTTTTTATATGCCTCTTCTCAAGTACTATGACCTAAGTTAATGGTTGGCAATACTCATCAATGTGTTGAAAGGATGTGTCTGATTTTCCTTCAGAGTTCAACTCTTGTAATTTATAGCTTGATATATGTGTTAAATCATCTAGAAAAATGTAGAAAGAACTCACTTGTGGTAACAATGCTCAATTTTTTTTAACTTTTATTTTTCTCTTTTCTGATTTTCTTTTAGAATCAACTTTCCTCTACGAATAAAGGCTCTTCCGAGGGAAACTATGCTGACAATAAAACTACTTGGAGTAAACAGTGTCTCTAAAAATACAGAAGTGCTTGCTTGGACATGCTCCCCATTGTATCGAAAAGAGTAAGTTCAGTTTTATACGACAGCTTAAGAAAAGACCATTCTTTAATACTATTGCACTCAACTTGGGAGAAATATGAAAAGACAGAAATACTCATTTCAGGACCTTGCTGTAATAAGACTGAGACAGTCACTTACAGTAAACTGCTCTTGATGTGCCAGTAAGAGCCCCATCCATAAGCTTTTCTTTCTTTCCAATACATTGTTTTTTTAACTTGGCTTATGTAACTATTTAACGCTTACAATAAAGTTCTCTAGGTCTGTTGAAAGGCCTTGCTGTACCCCTTCCTGTAGTTTGCAAAATCCTTCTCAGGGTAGCCTCTTGTTCACAATGGTTGGGTTTTTTTCAGTCTGCGTTCCATTCTCACACACATTCATTCTGTTCAGAGTAGGGCAGTTAGTGATGACCACAATGAGCACCTTTCCCTCTACACACCACTCTAGAAGCTTTCTTAACCTCTTCTTTCTACACAGCACACAATGTAACAGTGGTTTAAAGATGCTTGTAGCCTTGAACGTCTCTGCAGTGATGCATAAAGAGAGATCTCAGGTAAATTTTCTGCAGTGCTCTAAATATATTTTAGTAGCACTGAGACATCTGAATTTAGATTGAGCCTTTACAATGATACTTAATTTTTATTTATACTCCATAGCTCTGCATGCCCTCTGGGCAATAGACGTATATGTTCAAGCCCCACAAGTTTCTGTATTAGCATCCATCTCTGACCTATAGCTCTTTCCTCATCTCAAGACATCTTCATCTACTTCTCCATATGGTGGCAATCACCATTTGAAACAAAACAAAACCAAAAAATCTGGTTTCATGTATGAATTTACTATGTTTGAAAGACCTTAGGTTCCATTGAACTTCTAAGCTGAGAGGCTTAAAACACTAGAAAATAGGTTGGAATGGGCTAGAGGGGTTTTCCATCTTTTCAGAAGAAAATTCAACCTTACTTTGTTTGGAAAAAGAGAGCATTCTTCTGTGACTTAGTGATTAAAGCACTTAGCTTGAAGGAAGGAAAGAAACATAAATCAAATCTCTGCTCCAAGGATTGCTTGGGCATTTTATTCAATGACTTTTCTTTCATAGTTAGTCTGAAGAAGAGCACATCACTCTTCCATTGTGTGTGTCTTTTGAAACAAAACATGCATTATGTTTATTTTGAGTATTTCTACCATCCTGGTGCTTAGGGTGAAATAGATAGAGGGAATATCTTGGCTGAGAATCTAACTTGAGATGAAGTGTTAAAGTGTCCTCATCCCCAGCAAGCTGGTATGTGCTGAGTACATTCAGAAGTGAAGCAAAACATTAGGCTTAATAAGTTAACTGGGGGACACTTAGGGACCTTTGGAGGTAAATGGGATTTGTGAAAATCCTGTTCTTGAGGACTTGTGTTGTACTAGAGGTTTTCTTATTTTTCAGCATTCAAGTCCCAAAGGAATGATTTTTGGAAGATCTGAAAGCCCTCAGCTCCCTGTGATGTATATTTTTTTTAATTTATGCCATCAGAGCAAGCATGTTGATTTTCACTAGGTAGATCTCCAAGTCACCCAGACAGTTTCAAAAATTTTACTGAAAAATTACTCCATTCTTTCATGGTACACACAATCAGCACAATGAAGGGGACAGAGGGCTACTTCCCTTTCATCTGCTGTATAATTGTAGAGATCATTGCTGAAATGACCCTTCAAAGCAGAAATAAAAGTTGATTTGTTGGGGAGGAATGATTTAGGAATAGCATGTTCAACACCCCCTAATCTGATAGCTGTGTCATTTACAATTATAGTAATTACTAACACAAAGAAGCCTAAAAGCTTTTTCCTCTTTTAGCCAACCACAACTCCACAGAATTACTCATTCGCCATAATTTCAACTGAGAGACTGGTTTAAAAATAAGGATAGCCCTGAAATTCCTTGTGAAATGTGAAACTTGAAAATATCTGAACATTCACCCAGCCTGCTTTTCCTTTTTTTTGGAAGATCATTAGTATTTTTTTTAGTAGAGTAAACTAGCTCTTAGCGTTACCTACTTAGAAAGTAGCAGGATTAAAACTGTCAGGTGATTCTTAATAGGTAATGCTATCAGTTGAAGTAATTGAGAAGCAGCAGTAGGACTTTGAGAGGCCATTTCCTGCTCCACAAAAGAATTCAAAAGTTAATAATTGTTTTTATGTGACTCACCGATTTTGTGGAAAACGTTAATAAACTGAGCAATGAATCCAACTTCACTCCCCTCGCTGCTGGAATGCAACTAAACTTCAAGACTTATTTCAATAGAGTACTTCTGAACTAGAAAGTATGTACCAAGAAAAGATTTCTACCTGTAGTGTCATGCTAATGTGTCAAGAGTACCTTGTATTATTGCAAAGATGATGGTATTAGGGTCTCTAAATGAACAAATTCTGTAAATGTATATAAAGAGATTAAAGAAATCTGACCACTAAATCTTTGACAAACATTTCTAACTTGGAAAATACCACTTTCTCAGAAGAAAACTTTTCTCAGAGGTGAATTTGAGTTCTAAAAAAGTCTTAACTTTCTCATGTCTAGAATTTAATTTATAGGGGAAAGGACAGAAATAAGCTCTTTGAAGAAGCCTGTAGCCCTGAGTTATTTGCCTGGGTCATCAAACATTCTTGTTCAAATCCTTGTCCCAGTTGGTCACTGAGCCATTCTTCTCAGGGTCAGCAAAGATAAGGACAGAGAGTGGCCTTTTTTTCTCTATTCAGATGCTTGTTAAAAAAAAAATACATTTTTTTTGTTAAACATTGGAAAAATAAAATAAATGTCAAACATTTTAAAAATACAGTTCCTCATTTCTGTCCCATTATATCTTATTCTGATTAAAAACACAGGAATTCTGTTCAAGCTGGTTGTGGCTTATATTAAAAAGAGAAGGAAAAAAAAAAATCAGTTTTGGGTTATTCCCAGATATTACTTAGGAATCTTGATCTTTGAGTGACCTAGGGCAAAAGAACACTTTATTTTAAAAGACTCTGAATTTACTCCTCTCTGTACATTTGATACCTATTTTCTTTTCCAAAATGGTTCTTGTCATTGTATGGTCACTTCTCTCCTTCATAGTTTAATTCTTTGTGTTTAGTTTGAACTGAAGATTCAGAAAAACTGAACTTATTTTAACATATAAAGTATACAAATTCCTTTCATCTGATTCAAGACATGTGAAGAGTTTCTCATGTTTTTGGGCAAGACCATGTCAAAGTCCCTTGCCAGATCAAAGTGCTGTAGCTATTTTCTGAGTTTTTAACACTCCAGTTCTTCCGTAAAAAAATACTGACTAAGCAGAGTGTATGAGAAATATATAAAAAAGTAGAAGCAAAACCCAACTGTTTAAATAAAGCTTATTACTTATTATTTAGCATTCCTTATTGTAATCTCCTCTCCATACCTTGCCCATGTTGAAACCACACAATAATAGCTAAAAATGTTCTCAAGAATTTGGTCTGTTTAATTTTATTGTTGTTGTTAAAGAATTGTCAGTGAACAGATGTTTAGTAAATTTCAAATTTGCTTAATTTACATTATTTCCTGAATTCTAGTAATATCTCTCACTATTCTGACAGTTGTCTTGCAGTGTGCTGATTTATAACATGACTAGCTGATGGATATACCGGGCAGCCACTATACTCTTTATCAAATGTGTGTTGGGATTACTGCTTATCAACTTTGCAGGTTTCTGTACAAATAGTCTCACTCTTTACAAATCTGACTTCCTGCAAATATTCTCCAATCTTTGCCTAAATGTAGTTGTTCACCTTAAAACTATTGCTTGTAAACTTATTTTTTAACTTTATATTTTGGGGCAAAAATTAGGAAAGACTGAGGAACATAACTGCAAATTTGTTTTAAAAGTCTGGAATAATCTGATAATTTTGTATTTGCTGTATTCGGCACCTTCAAATTTATGGAAGTTATTTAAACTAGAAACCGAGGGGATGGAAGATGTGGTCCTTATAAATGTCTGTAGGACATTTAGCCTTACTTTGCAGTTGAATATTGTATTTCTAATTTGAATTTTCTAGAATTCTGTAGTATTTGTAATTATAATAAAGTAGTTATTTCACAGTATCATTCCAATGCAGAATTAAGACTGCTTGGGCCATAAGATATGGGAGTTTTTATAGCTTAGCAGCTTTGGATTTCCCTTAAATTTAACCTCAGCTCTGAATTTCTGAGGCTTATAATGTCAGGTTTGGGGATAATTATGTTATTTTTACACTATATTTTGTCCTCATTTTCCCGGTATATTCAGTCTAAACAACAACTCTACTCTAATGTTATATACATTTGGGAATGAACATGATAATAATGATTGTAGCTGCCAACTTGTCCAGTAGGTGAGCCTCCACATCCACATTTCTCATCCTTATCAGGTAGTTGACTTTAGATAGTGGCCCTAAATCAATGCCAATAAAGCCCTTGATGGTGCACCTGTATCAAGAAGTCTTATTAGAAGCAAGAGGCAGTTCAAAAAGTGTTTACAAGCCTGTGTGCCAACTTTCCATTCCTTCACATGAGAAAAATGTGTTTGTCTCATCTCTTGGGCTGAATAGTTTAGTGATCCAGAGCTAATTAACAAATCAGAAATCCATCACTTGGGGCAATTTGGGAGTTGTAATGTCCCCCACAGTGCCCATTGCTCTGAACTCACTGATTCTAACAACACAATTTATTCTGAACTGGTATTTCCAAATCAGACAGAGCAAGCAACAAAAATTTCCTCCTGCTGGGGGTGGTGAGGGAAGTCTCCCACGTGACTTCAGGACACAAGGTTGATTTTCTTAAGTTAAGGTAGCTTGAGCTGTCCTTAAATAGCAGTGTCCTCTCCTGCAGTAATAAGACGGGAAGTTTATTTTAGCTCCGGTAGTAAACAAGAGCTGGGAATCTGTGTAATTCCAGGGGTTTCCATCTGCCCTGGTTTTGCATGAGCGTATAAATAAATAAATGGTAGTAGGCACAGAGCAGCACTTATTTATTCACCTTCTGATGTGCTTGATGCTGAAGTTGCTACATGGAAGCCATTGTCTATGGCTGTGATTATTATACAGTCTTTACAAAGGTCAGTATCACTAGCCTCACCTTACAGATGGGAAAACTGTCAGGCAGAACGGGGAGTGACCTGCCTGAGCTCATCAGCAGGACCAGGTAGCAGAGAAAGGAGTCTATCCATTCAGGAAAGGTTAAGGTTGTCATGCTCATGATGTTGGCTCCTTCCTTTTCTGAATGGATCCTGCACACTCTCCTGCTTCTTTTCCTTTTTCTAAAAATGATGATGCATCTTTTTACTGTTTCATTCACCTGCATGGCCCCTGTTATTTTTCCATTTTTGTGTCCAAAAGCAGACTTGTTCCTGAAGAATGTTAGCTATGCAGTGCATACAGTGCCCCAAAGATTGCTAGGGAAAGCTGTGCCTCAAAAACACACACCGTGTTTCACAGTTGTTGGTGCCTCTTCACATCCTTTTAAAAAACCCTCCTGTGTTTACAGACTAGCCTTAGTCCAAAGAGTGACTTACTGATGGAAGATACATAAGTTGCTCACTCATTTGTAAATGTATAAATTAGGCTACTCTATATACCAGGCATAAATATGTGTCTAGTTTTTAAAACAAATTCATTTTTTCTTAGGAGGTATCATCTCCATACTATTGAAGTGGTTTAATGTCTTTGGTTTTACTCACAGTCCTGTCATCTGCTTTAACATGTGAAGTCTTCTCAGTCCAGCAAAGATACATTGCTTTACTTGCTGTTTCTCCAGTTGAGGGCTCTGAGAAGCCCACCTGCCAATTCTTCTGTATCTTCCTGGACAGTCTTTAGCCACATCTGTACTGGGTGCAAATGAGTTGAAATAATGAGCTCAAGAAATATCTCAATTAAACACATTTACAGTGCCTCTGAGGTCTGTGCTACTTCTTGTATTTGTCTATACAGGTTTCCCAGGAAAAAAATCTACTGTATGGATTCTTTTTTAAAGACCCCTATAGTTTTAGAGCACAATATGAAAGGGATTAGCAGTAATGAGAGCTCAAAAGGGTAATTTAGTCTTCCTGTTCATTCAGTTCTTAGCTACTCCTCTCCCTTCTACCAAGAGTGCCAATTAGTTCAACCACAAAGAAGTGGTTGAAGAGATGCGACTCATTTATTAAAGGTCATCCGAGTACACATCACAGAAAACCAACTTTGAATCACCATTGATCAATTCCACATTCACATCAGTGACCTAAAAGTGAAAGACTTCATATCACACAACTGCTTTCCCCCGACTACTATCTTGTTCGCATCACAGCTCCTTTTTCTGCCTCCATTCCCCTGCAAATGCACCTACAGCTGCAAAAGAAACTTCAGAAAATGGTTTTGTCTTTAATCCTCCTGAGCTGTGTTCTCATAATAAAATAAAATGTTTGCACTAAGAACATGAATAGCTTGAGAAGTGAAAAAGAAAATTAGCCCTGAATTAGGTTTACACTGAGTGTTGACTATAAAAATGACTTTGCGGGAGTTTCTTATTTCTTCTTCAGATGACTTGGCAACAATTTATTTCAGTTTGTAAATCAAAAGGTACTCTCTTACAGCAATGTTGCAAACTCACGCTGGGATCAAAAAGTCCATCTGGGTTCTCTTGTACCTCTAACATCCTCAACTCAGGTAAAAGCTGTGCACTCAAAACTCATCTGCCTGGTTCGCTGTTTCTGTTGCAATGGGCAGAATTGAATCTAGCTTATTCTCTCAGTTGTTTTGACTGAGCAGTGCTTGGAACCATCATAATAAAAATTATTTGTCAGTAAAAGAAGAGATGTTGAACATAATCAAATTTCTGACCTCGCTAACCATTAAGATGTGGACAAATTAAAGGGTAAGTCCAGCGTACTATATCTTCCTTTATTCAGGTACTGCATTCTTAATTTGAGTGGATTGGTTATGATCAGAATTTACACCTGAACTTTCTGATTTTATTGAAGTTCTCTAGACTGAATTGTGTTGACCTGCCAAATCATGCTGGTTTTCTTATCTGCAGACCACATGCATGCCTGTTTCTGATAAGACTTTCTTGTACATGTAGTGCTCAGACTGGTACTTCAGACCATAATCTTTCATCTGTCCAAAACCCATATGCAGCACGTGGTACAAACTATCCCACTCAAACTCCTTTCAGCTCTTTGGAGACTCAGATATCATACTTCCTCTTCCATGCCATCTGCACATAAAACCAGCAAGGATCCTTCATGGTTGCAGTAGGTTGCCATGAGTTTCTTCTTTTTGTGGAATAAATGTATACTGCTCTCCACCTTATACAGTGTGTTGACACTTCACAATCTCTTGACATATTTGTCCTCAAAATTAAATCTTGAGATAGAAATATAGTACTATCCTTATTTTACACCTAACTTAAATGGCAACCCCTGTCACACAAGAAGTCAGTGGTAAAGTGCAGAGCTGACCTAGAATGTCTTGGTAGCGTGATTTGTGTCACGATCCCTGCAACTGCACAGGTACCACTATAGCAGTGAGGCCATCAGTATGCAACCTCTACTGATCTAGGCCAGGTTTGTACTAGCCACACAAACCTTTTGCTTGTCTTTTAAGATACCCAGTTCCATGTTCTTTGATTTAATTTCAATAAACCCTGTTCACCTTGTCACCAGTACCGATGCAGTATTTCTCTCTGTGTATTGCAGGCGGCTCATTCACGGAACTGTGCTGCTTAGCATGATGTACAGCACGCTTACAACAACAATGATCACCCCAGGCATCTGCAGTACTGATACACCAACCTCAGTAACGTTGCAGGTAAGAAAGCGAGAAAGCAAAAGAAAGGGTTGTTTTCTAACAAAGTGCAAGAAAAAGGGTTGTTCCCACAGCTCATCAAGACCACACAAATTAAAAATCCTATTTCCATTATAGCCGCTCAAAGAGAGCATGTTAATCTTAATGTATGGAAGTCTATAATTCTGCACAGTGGTAAATATGTATGATACTTTCCATATCAAATGCCACCTCTGAGGCCTAAAGAAGGTTTTTGTAGGGTAATTTTTGTTGTTATAATTTTGGTTCCAAAAATACTTTTGACACAAATTAATGACTTGATACCTGACTTACGGCTGCCTTTTCAAATCTGAACTTTTGTTCTGAGTACTATTGAATTGTATGCCGTTATAAATGTAACATACAACTGGCAATTAGACTGAGTAGCATAAAGGATTTGTAAAGGAAGTGGCTACAAGCAATTGTCAATAGGCATCAGTATAGCTCTCCCTCGAAGACTACATGCTGAGCACCCACTCATTCTGAGTAGAATGGTGCTCCCAGTATTGAAAATGCATTAGGTCTGCATGGTAGTTTTGTCACCTTTCCAGGTTAAATTAGCAACTGGATACTTCAAGTCAATTGCTTTCTGTATTAAAAAGCTGAATAAGTATTAGCAAATGACATGTAAAAGCAGATAATACAGATAAATGAGGCTGGCCTAAAAATAGCCTATTTTTAATAGACAAGCAAATGGGGATTTTCTAGTCTGAGGAGTTCAGTCAAAGATGACACCTTAAAATAGCTCCCCCTATTAATAATAAAGGGAGGCTGAGACAGTAAATGGCTATTAATTTATAATCTCTCTCTGCTGAAAGAAACGGAACAGGAGGATCTCTCATTCCCTCCCCCTTGTTTTCAGTTATTCCCATGCATGTGACAGTATCACGATGTGTGAACATGGTGTAAATGTCATAAAGATAGCTTTTCTGATGTGACCGACAAGACGCGTTTTGTAGGGAATAACTTTGTTAGCCTTTAGAAGAGTGGTGCATATCAAATACATATATTAAAAAAATAGATATAGATAAAAGACTATGGTTTGCATTAATAAACCAAAATGGGATGTGCAAATTGAGCTGAATTTTGAAGAACAACCTGAATTTTCAGCTAAGTCTGTACTCAGATTATCAAGCACCTCAGGCTTTGTAATTCGTTGAAGGTTTTCTTCCTCTGTATCTTAAAAACATTATCCTAAATTTCTGACACCCATATGTAAGTGTAAAGAATGAAAAATTGGTAGATGTTGTACAATATATATGAAATTGAACATCCGGAAGTGAAATCAGGAATCTGATTTTCATCTCTTATACTGGCAAACTACACATCAGAATTATCCCTACTTTTTCAGAAAACAACAACAACAACAAAAATCTACATTAATGGAAGCTTTCCATTTAAAAACCATCTCATTAAAAACCAGGAAAGGAGGAAAAAAGGAAAAAAATATTTCAGCTTTAACTTCATGCAGTTCTAATAAAATTGAAATACAATGGATTAAATTCTCCCAGGAAAGTCAGTGACAAAGCACCCATTGATTTTTGTGGGCTGAGTTTATCACCAACATATTTAAGTAATCTATTACATACAGTGAACAGCCTCAAAGAATTATCCCCTCTTCTTTCTCTCATATTTTGTATGCTTGCTGTACAAATCCAAGTTAACATTTATTGACAGTTGTATCTGAGAATACATATTGCTAAAAGGACTTCTTTTTTTTTTTCTTTTTTATATAAAGATTGACTTTCCAGAAACTAATTTGGAGTTCATTAAACCTGAACCTGAAGAAAGAAGAGGTGATCTTGAAGAGCCAACCACAGACTGCCTGAAGCATATTGCAAGACTTTCGCAGATACATTCTCTCTTGCTGTAAGTTGTACCCAGCTAGCCCTGCTGATTCTTGGTTTGCTGTACTTATCCTATCGATCATAATTAAATGTATTCAGTTCTTTAAAAACAAAACTTTCCTCTGAAGGAGCCTAACTTGATTGATTTGAGAAGTAACACCTCTAAATGAGAGAATAGATCACAGCAAAGCCTAAATAAGCCCCTGGAGGTGGCAGTGTCTTTTACCAGTTTAGAAAAGGATTGTTTTTCCCTTTCTATTACTATATCTTTTCACGTCTTTGAAGCGAAAACCTAATTTTTGATTCAAAACATAAGATTTTCAGGTGATGCAATAAGTGTATATCAGTATTAGCCAGAAAACCTTTGGGTTCTACGAAAATCAGCCTCCTTTAGTAATAATACACTCAGACTTCAGATATAGTAGTTAAATGACATATGTTCATTAAAAGGATCTGTGTCAAGTTATAAGCAAGGAAAGAAGTATGGAAAGTTTAGCTTTCATAGAAGGTGGGTAAAGACAAAGTGAAACAAAACACATTGTATATACTGAGGCAGATTAGTATGCTCAGGTATATATATGTTATACTACCAATTAGGATTATGTACTGTAGAAAATAATTTTGGATATAATCAGAGTGGAATTGGGAATGCAGGTGCTTACAGAGAGCCATTATACCACTCACAGTTAACTGTGTGAATTAATCCTCCATCAAAGGCCAAAAGGTGCATTAGTTGTACAATAACTAAATAACTTAAAGCCAGTTCAGCCCTCTCAGTGTGATATGATGTATCTGTTAGGAAGACTTTTCTGTGCTGATTTCTGTGTTGGTTGTTTGGGGTTTTTTAAATCAATTCTTTAAAAAAAGACAAGAGACAAACTTGCTGGTGTATTTGATGTTTACTTTAACTTTTAAAAAGACAGGAAAAAATGTAAGATTTTTTTAATTAAAGATGGGATCTATGAATTGGTTCTCTTTTATTTTATTTTTAAATATGAATGGGAGGTCAGTATTTTATTGTGAATAGCCACTGTTCCGGGGCACTGGCAAGGTGCCAGCAAAATTTTCACCTGCAAAATGTGCTCCAGAAGTGATTTGGGGAACTTCAAGCCAATGTGTCTGACCTTTATTCATGGTAAAACGATGGGTTCTGTAAGAAGGAGTAAGATCATTAAGCATTTAGCTAAGTACACAGTAATTTGTCAGGAAAGCGCCAGTGTGGCTTCTGTGAATAGAAACCCTGCCTCACCAACCTGTTGCTGTCCTAGAAGGATGTCAGTGGGTGCAGGGATATTGGGGATTTGGTGGACATAAAGCATTTGGATGTTCAAAAAACTTTGCTGAGGTTCCACATCAGATTGTTAAAGAAACTAATTTGCCATTGGTTTAGAGGAAAACTGGTTAAAGTCAAAGATTGAATGTTTAATGGTGGCTTTTCAGAATGGAAGAATCAGCAGTAAGGTCTTTCAGTGCTCAAGGCTGGGACCAGTTTTATTCAGTATCTTCACCAATGACATGGAGAAGGAAGTGGGCAGGGAATTCTCCAGGTCTGCAGATGGTACTAAGCTCTGCCAGATTCTGCTGCCAGTCTGCTCAACCACTGTGCTATGGAGGGGAGATCCAGAAGGACCTTACAAAACTGGGCAAAAACATGGCAGATGAGCTTCAGTGTGGATAAATTTAAGGGGTATATTTAAGGAAAAATTATCTAAGCATCTGTACATGACACCAAACTCAGAACTGGCAATTACAATGCAGGAAATACATCCTGACATTACTGCTGGTATTTCCCTGAACTCATGAGTACAAAGTGCAGCAACAGCCAGAAGTGCCAATACAATATTGGGCATTGTCAGGAAGGGTGTAGAGAAGAAGCCAGTGTGTGCCATTTCACTGCTGTCTAAAACCTTGATGTGCTGTATTTTGAGTATGCTGTGTAGTTCTTGTCTCCACAACCCAGAAAGGACACAGTAGATGCAGAAAATGTACAGAGAAGGGCAATTAAAATTATTAAAGGGATTAAGCCGCTGCTTGACCAAGAGAAGCTAAAAAGGCTGGGACTCCTTACTTTGGAGAGAATACTAGAGGATGTGTGTGTATGTATGATTAATTTTTATAAAATCATGATGGTGGTCACAAGGTGAATATATCATCAAATCCCACAATATTCGAACTAGGGACATTCCATGAAACAAGTAGATCAGTTGTCAACAAATGGAAGAAAGTACTTCCTAAGACAGTCAGCAGCAAACTTTTAAAATCTGCTGTCACGAAGCTGTGGAGGTAGACAACATCATGAGATTCATGAAGGCTATACACAAATTCACAGACAACAGGTTCATAAATACGTATTACAAAGACCAGGCAAGGGTAGACCCTATAACATCCTTCATAAAACAATTTTGGGTTCTGTGGGAATATGAAGGGAAGAGACCACTGAAAGTCACCAGGTTGGAGTTAAGGCTTTGATAAGTTCCATAACAGGTTCTTGGAGGAAAGAGAATGGTAGTCCTGTTTTTTCCAGTTTGTTGTTTTCAGTTATCCTATCTTACGGGCAAAGCTGGTCTACCAAATGAATCATCAAAGTGAAGGGTAGCATATTTGGGGTTTGAATGAAGGAATTCCATTTTTAAGTACTTTCTGATCAAGAGGAATCTGTCAGCCTGTAATTTTTGTTGTATCTGTATCAGAGGAATTCTTTTTACCTTCCTCAGTCATGATAGATTTTCATTAAAAAAATTTGTAACAACATATTGGTATCCAAGAACATTATTAGCATATCTGAAGATCTCTTCCTTCCTTTTTTTTCGTATGTCAAGAAAAAGACAGGAATCTAGGTAGCTTTTTAGTGGCAATATGTCTGTATGACTGTGCTTCAGACTTACAAGCCTCAAATATGATTTTGAAATAAATGGATATCTGTGGTTAGAAGACACAAGAAACCTTTCTCATGCTGTCGGGATCCTTCTGTTCATTCTACTGAAAGCAGCGGGAATATGTGAATGGACAGAAAATGTTCTTAACCCTATGATAGAAAAAGAAGAAACAATGGTTAAAAACAGACAGCTGCATGGTTGTCCTTGTTATAGGCTGTTGAATCCAGTAGTGTTATGAATGCAAGGCTGCTGTTGCTCCGTGTCACCAGGTTCAGCCATTAAAGAGGTGGACCGTGTATTCCTGATAGGAATATCAACAAATCAACACAGGCAGAAAGCAGTACCTTACCAGCACACATGCAAACGTGCAACACTGCCACAAAACGGACAGCACAGACAGCCTGATTCTCTTCCTCCTCTCTGTCTGATCAGGATCAAAGTCTGCTGGTGGAATATATACACATACATACATATATATTTTTTTATATATAATATCAAAATATTGATTGCTCCCGTAGTTGTGCTCAGACAGTCTGTCCAGTAGCTGGGCCCAGGTCTCCCTCCTCTCCCCAGCTGCTGACACCCAGACATACAAGCCCCCAAGGTTCACAACCACACTCCGATTTGGTTGCTGGCGCTTGGGCCTCTTCCTGTTGCACGGATGTGGGTTTCCCCAGTAGCTAGTCCAGACATATGGTCTTCCCAGTAGCTGACTCTCGGACTCCTGTCTGTCTGGTAGCTGACTCAGATCAGGTCCCCATGGCCAACATCCTTTGGATGTTGATTAATGAAGCGATCAATGGGACTGAAGGAAATGAATGTCACCATATGGCTCTTGTGCTCCTTACAGTCCTACACTGTGTGCTGCTGTGTGATCTTTGGCGTCATCACCAAACCAGGCAAGGGGGGGGGGACCAAGAGAATTCATTAGTTACTGCCAGCTGCTTTGGCTGACTTCTGAAAACATTTCAGATGTGAACCTTTGATTCCTTTTAGGATTACTGTGTTTGAAATACCAACCCCAGAAAACTAGCCATCTGAGATAATGGCTGCTCTTCGAACATGATAGAGCCTGCTTGCATGCAGTGGCTCCCAGTGTAAGGGTCAGAGACTGATTTGAAGCCAGGAAGATGACAGTCTTGTTTCTGCCATCTTTCTTTCCTTCATTCGTCATTTTCCCTCTACCTTACTTTTTCCTCTCTTTTAACTTCCCTTTTTCTTTTCCTTTTTGCCACTTACCTGGTAAGAATCTAGTTTGCCTACCAGTCATCACGAGAGTGCTGTTGCTGTGAATTGTGATTAGAAAGGCTACTTCCAGTTGGGTGAATAGTGGAACAGGTCTAAAAAGGTGTGGTGATGCTGCACACTTTGCTAGTCTGTCCATGGGAGAGAAACTTGCAAGTGGAATCAGTGCCAGGGGACAGAAATTTGCATTTGTTAGCTTTGCTGCACTTTCCTCTTTTAGCCTTTTGTCTTGTTCTGCTTTAGTACTGAACATGAACAACAAAAACAGCTCAGAAGCGTTTAAACTCGTTTTTTCCATTTCTCCCACAAAAAAAGTAATAATTAAGACCAGCTAACAAAGGTTTCACAGAAGCTGTTTTCTTCATTTAGTAAAGGGATTAATGAAAACTTTTAAACTGAAAACTACTGAATTATTTAGGTTTTAAGATATTTTATTTTTATTTGTGTTGTGTAGAAGGCTATATATTTTAATATAGCTGTTATATGGAGGGAAATTTAAATACAACTCTACCTAAAAAAACATAAACTGCATTTTTATCAATAAAGAAGGTTTATTAGCATCTTATCCCTATTAAACCAAAAAAATGTCCTTATTAGCATAACAATCTTCAGATGCTATATGTATGCAAAATACTTTTACCATCTATCTTAAATGTCCTATTACGTGTATATGTAAACTCTTGTTACAACTAAGAAACTTAAAATCAAAACCTAAAAAAACCCCACCCCACGCAACCTTTAATTTAATCTCTAATCTTTAAAACATGGGAAGAGAAAATGGCATTGCCTCTGGAGTAAAGTCAGAGGGAGAAATCTGTTATTTAGAAAACCTGATACAAGGATTGATTTCTTATCTCCTTTTGCAAGCTCAGTAGAGGCCTTAGCTGCTTTAATGTGAACAACAGATTGTCTAGTTTGGAGGATGCTGTTTGAAAGCTTAAATCTCTGTTTAAAGTCAACATATAAAAGGGGTCCTTTAGCTGAACTGTCCTGCAGAATACCATCCAAATGCATAAGATAACCAGACAATAAAGTCTTAGGCCTGCTTTTATCTGTTTTTCTGTGTGACTTCTTCGCACAAACACAAAGACATCTATCTATTGTGACAATGGACATGCTGTGAATTCTGAAGCTGTTTCTTGAAATGGTTACCAAAATGATACTTTTCTTGAAATGATTACTGAAAGTCATGACAGAATTTGTATCACAGTTAGGTTCATCTTCTGCATACATTTATGAGCTTATTCTCCTAAAGAAAAGAAATAAACATTCACTCTTGTGACAGTAAAAAACATGCCCATCTTTGTACTGCCACTCTCTGTTCCTAAATGCTTGGCAATTCAAAACTGCAAAGAAGAAAAGTTCTCTAATGCATACAGAGCCAAAGGAACTTATTGCTATGAGTTGTGAAAGCCACAATCTTGACAGTTAGAGCAGGGCTAAGATAGTTTTTTGGCTAAGAATGTCCCAAAACGTTGCAAATAGAAGGGAGACAAAGTTGGAAAGAATGTAAACACTTGGATTTGGAGCCTTGCTTACACATCTGGGTAATGAAACACTTGACTGGAAACGAGCTATTTACTTACTGCCTTCTACAAGGTTTCTCACACCTTGCTCTGAAATATCTAGGTCCATTTAAAGTCACAGTTACGTTATGTTATTAAGTAGATGGATCACCAATCTGGTCAAGTATGACCAAGAAAACCAATGTTCCTCTTGGTTTCAGTAATGATTTGTGTGAACTGGAGATCAGTTTGCACTCTCAAAGCTTGCTTTTGAAGGCTCTGATATCAAATTAAGGAGATTGTCTGAGCTTGTCTCTCATGAGGAATTTCTTTTTCTGTTTTCTGATAATATCAAAACCTAGGATTTAATACGCATGAGGCAAAGACATCTGAATTGTTGACAAATCAGAGGATATATAGCAAAAATTATTCTGAGGCATTTCTCACTGGGGTGAAATATGGTGTGATGACTGACCATTTTATCAGTATGTCATTTAGATATCTAATATCTATATGAGAAATTTGGTATTGCATCCTTTTTTGTGAGTACAGTGAAGCACGGCATGCTAGGCCTTGAGAACAGACACAGAAGCTGCTGGGAGCTTTCCTTCCCTTTTCCAAACTCATACCAGTGCTAGGGATAATCACACTCTGTGTGTGCATGCGTGCATGCACACGCGCTCATGTTCTCGGGTATGTGCATGGCTGTGCCTAAACCCTATTTTAAATGCAAATACACTAAAAATAGACATACCTGCATTAAACAGTCAAAGCAAGGGCAGGAATGAAAGCTATGGCTAGCAGTGTTGTGTGTCTAGTTGTTACGGTAGTTAGTTAGAGATGATGTATAGCAGATGGATGTAACAATAATTTGTCCAGTGATAAGTGCACCTTCTTTGTCTTTGTCAGAAAACTCCTGTAAAAACAAACAAACAAACAAACAATACCAACAACAGAGACAGTGGAGAAGAAAAATGAGAGTGCTTGGGAAGTGAAATAACCATATATGTGTGTCTTTTGACACTTCATTTTTATATGACCCAAGGCTGACAGATCCAGAGTATAAGTATCACTTTTCTTATAAAAGCTGGTCGGCAGAAAATGATATCCTACCCCAAGGAAAACACGTACTTAGCCGAAAAGCAGTATACTGTATGACTTGGCCCCTCTGTACAATAAAGTTTGTTGCTACACAAAGCTCCAGGTGGTTTTAATTTCAAACTGAATTTCTAATCTTCTCTTCCAGATTCTCAGAGCAACAGAGAAGAATCTTATGGTTTTATCGTTACTACTGCAATAATCAAAATTGTTCCCTTCCTCTGGTACTGGGCAGTGCACCCAGCTGGGATCGAACGACTGTATCAGAAATGTATGCCGTGTTGAGGAGATGGAGATTTTCTAACCCTCTGGAGGCACTTGGGCTTCTGACTTTCAGGTAAGGGAAAATTAACCAAGTAGGAAAATAACAATACACAAAATGATCACATGCTGATTAATTCAGCACCTCTATTTGCTCAGCACAATATCAGGCTTTGGTTCACTGACTGTGTTTTCGGTTCTGTCCCTGTGTTAAAGTGAAGATATAGTTGCAACTCTTGTGATGACCTTGAGTTGAACGTGCCAGCCCTGCCTTCTTGGCTGAGAAAGTTTTCTGTTTCTCAGGATAATGAAAAGAGTATTTCATTCTCTATAGCTGATTTAGTCAGTTTCTGGTAACAGTTGATCAGTCAAATACTTAGCACTTACATAGCACTCCATATCTCCAAACTACTGTACAGACATGAAGTGACTAATGGGAGATAAGGAGGACTGAAATATGCTTCTAGATTATGATACCATGTAAATACCTACAGTCCCACCTGTAACCTATCTTTCTGAAGTAGATAGGATGAAACTTTGGAGTCCGTTCCCCACACTTTGAATAAATTCTGTTGTGGTGCCTTATGTTCCACCCCCACTTCTTACACTGGGAGCTGATTGTTTGTTGGAAGGCTTTCTTGATGCTGGAGATAGTCTTACCTATGATGTAATAGCAGATGTCAGGGGACAGAATCTGTGTCAGCAGCTACATTTCCTCCAAAAGCTTGGGAGGTATTTTGTGTTAAGTGACCTACCTGTGAAAACATTAAACGTGTGGATGAAATGGTTGAGCAAATTTGGTTTATTAAGCCCTTGCTTGTCTGGATAAGCACAAGCTGCACCAGCTTTGCAATCTCAGTTCCATGTTGTACCTTTAGAAAAAAATACTTCACCTAAAGCTTTATTTGAGAAAAGACTGTATACACTGACCTCCACGTTATTAAAAAACAGTTATTTAGTACTATAAAACTGACTATCTACTGTTATTTCCCTCTGGATGTGATTTCCTAAGAATACCTGTGTCTCAGGTTTATATCTGAACTGTTAGCAGTTTCACATGTTTGCATACATGTCTTTTTTTACATTTAGTGGGAATGATGGAAGCGAAGATCCTGAAAGATCAGCTTCTGGAGCATATTATCGTTATGTTATTTACCATTATTAAATTATTAGAATCAATTTCTAATTTGTAAAAGGAGTATGTAGAAAGGAGTATATGGGCAGTGTGTTGTCCTCCACACCCCAGAGCAGCAAGAGATTTTGAGATGGTTTGTCAGAGCATGCCAGGCTTTCAGATCAGACCTTTTGTGAAATTTTGTTTCTGTGTATGGGTGGCATTTCTGCAAATGAAGAGCTTGATTGTTCTTTGAAGATGCAGCTCTGCATCAGGGTGTGGTGCAGAATATCAGTCCTGTCAGGTGCTTCACAGGATATTTAATATGACTCAGCCTGTCACAGAGTTTCTCAGTGTGTAGTGGATGCAGTGTACACTGTTCATTCTGGCTACCACAAAGATTGCTGGCAGGAAAAGATGGGAAGATGTCATCACTTTGTCTCTCCTGGTGCCACCGTTGGGAGTGGCTGGCACCTGCAGTGCCAAAGAACAAGTACTTCTGATCAGGATCTTAGCTGGTTTGTCCCTTTAGTTTCTTTCTCACAAAAGATAATATCAATCCATGGGTTTTTGCTTCATGCTAACACTACAGAAAGAAGTTCTGGATCACAGTACAAATCCTCTTTAAAAAAAAAATTCTGTCCTTCACATATCCACAATATTTTGTAGGTGCATGAACAACTGGGAAGCTAACCTTCAGAAACAGAGGGATTACATTTCCTTAAAGATGTCTAGTTTCAGAGATGTCTAGGTCGCATGATTTAACTGCTGAGAGACATGTATATGCAAATTGAGAGAGTGGGTTGAAGGAGAGGAGTACTTTCCATATAAATGGATTTCTGAGGTTTCTTCTCTTGGTTCTCTTTTTCTCAGATTTCAATCATTTTGAAAATTAAAGTAGCACTGGATAGGATTCAACTTTCCTTCACCATTACCTTCACTGACTTTGGATTGTAGGCACTGTAACTGAGCTGTTTTTGAAGGTTCATTCAACTCTATCCTGTATTATGTTTGGCACTGACAATTCATCAACTCAGTTCCTCACTTCTATCATCCACAAAACAGCTCTCTGATTTCTTGTGATTACTGAGACACAGCTGAAAGATCCAAGTTCATATAAAACATGAGCAGAATATAAAAGAAATGCTCTTTATATTCATGTCTATTTTAAGGACTTGTGTTACCATCACTATCAAATCATAGGTAGGTAAAATAAATCAGAGCTGAGCTTTGTCTACATGTATTATTAACATAATGCAAGAATGCAGGAGCAGCTGCACTAAGTCAGCCCAAAAGTCAGTCCAGTGCATCCTGTCTCCAATGGTGACCAATGACAGATACCTAGGGAAGACAATGAGAATGGGCCAAACATAATGACATTGTGCTACTCTTCCAACTTCCAATAATCTGCAGCTCAGAGACTTCCTGAGACAGATTTTTTTAGTTTAAGAGCCCTCTTGCATTTTTCTTCTATGATTTTTTCCAAATAAAAATTGATTCCACATAAACATTTAGCTTTCAGAACATCCTGTAGCACGGAGATCCACAGTTCAGCTTTATGTTGTATATTTCTATGTACCACAATTTACCAGATTGTTAGCAATACCATAAAAGAGACCAAGAGTTTCCAATCACTTGGAATTTTAGATGCTTCCTTTGCTGGAACTTCAGTTTGCGGTGTCTTAGAACCTGAATTTCTCCTGCAGGCATGTGCTTACTCTTTATACAGTTTAGAGAGGGTACTCAAAATCACTGGTCACTTTTGCAAGCCTTGGGCTGGGGACTCTAAATTATCCTTCTTCTCAGAGTGAAAAAGCAGCATCTATCCTGCTGATTAAGCTCAAGCTCACATTTGCAAGGATAAAGAAATGAAAATCATTGGAGGCGCTTCCTCATTGCCTGGGTTAGAAGACAGCATCACAGAACTTCAGGAGAGGTATCATGGCCCATCAGATCAAGCCCTGTTATCACGCATCTGAGTTAGAACACTCTTTGCCACTTTCTGAAACTTCTAAATTGTTTTGTTCACTACACAGTTAAATGTACAATTTAATAGATGTTTCTTGTTCTTTGAGCATGTCTCTCTTGCTTATGCTCTTCCACTTCGCAGGCACATCTCAAGGCAGCCAAATGATAACATACTCATTTATGCAGTGGAAAGGAAGAACTTTTATAAATTGGAAACACAACCATGGTACATTTCACAGATAAAGTCAGTAGCAACTTTGCATCCAGTACGTGCAGCAAGTGCATTGATTCTTAAAGCCCCAGCAGCCAACGCTTAAAAAAACAATTTAAAAAACAATGAATGTTTCTTTAATCAATAAAGACGGGATGGAGAGGATGGCAGGGGGAAGTGTAGAATAAGATTTTACACTCTTAGTTTTACCTCTAATTTCAGGGAAGGATGATTATAAACCATTGCCTGAAAAATAAAATTTTCCCTAAGGCAGAAGGTATAGAGCCGGTCCCTCCTACTCAGCACTGCTTATTGGTGCCCTGTGCATTTTACCATTGACTTCACTTACTGAGTTTGGTAAAAAGCCAAGGTTTAGTGGAGTTAGAGCTTTCTATAACTGTATCTACATTGCATGGCACACTAGCCAGGGAAATGGCGCCACTACACTTGTTTATTCAGAGAATTTTCTTGATGACAGAAAGAAACCAAAGGCAGTGTTAGAAATGCCATCATCTATGATGTGTTGCTAACATGCCAGTGTTTTGTGTATGTATAGACCAACCGTACTTACAATTTTTTGTCAAGTTATCTTGCTATTCAAATTATCGAAAATGAAAGCCCAAATCTATTCATTAACCCAAATAGCAGAATGTTTTCTCCAGCCTTGTTTTTCTGGCGTGTCTAGAGTACACTTACAGCCCTGTGACGTATCGTGGCTAGGAATCAGGAAATGGAGCTAGATTCAGGAAACAGTCACGAAAGAAGAAGGTATGTATTTTTCCAGCATTGTGCATGGCTGCAACCATTCTGAAGAGAGAACTTTTTGACGTAGACAGTGGAGGTGAAGACATAACCTCCCTGGTAGGCTTAACAATTTTTCCTAGAAACTTCCTGCTAAACTCTAACTCTGTTAGGGCAAGTGCACAGAAAAAGACATTCCTTTAAAACCATGTGCCAAATCAGACGATTTTGAGATCAGACATTAAGGTGTCAGAGGGGTTTTGTACTACCTTACTTAGTTCTCTGTATGGAGCAGGCAGAGTAGGGGAAGATATAACTCCTCCTACCTCTCCTTGACCAGAGAAGATGCTCTTTTCGTTATAGCATCCCTCAGCCTTTCACTCTCACAGTATTATTTTTGATTTTCACATTATGTAGCAGAGTAGTTATTGAGTTTCAGATGTTAGGATATATACTAATATATGCGAAACTCACTTTCTAACCAATAATTATAATAAAATGTGATAGCTTGAAGCTAGATTTTGTTCTTACACCTTTGAAAGCCAAATTGATTTAGAATTGTTGAATCAGATTGTCATTGTTTTAATAAAAGCAGAATTTAAACTGTTCCCTGAGAGTCCACAATGGAATGCCTAACCGAGTATTTATCAAAGAGATGCAGCGAGAGCATATCTTGCCCGTTTGCATCTTACTTGGTTTAAAAGGCTGTAGTTGTATATCAATGTGGAAAGCAAACACGGGCTTATGCAAAGAAATAAGATAAGAACAAAGCAACAGTCTGCAATTAATTTGATACTTCGACGTACAGAATGCACTACTGATAAAGCTTTAAAACTGCTTCGTAGTAATGTACATGAAATTTAGTGATAACTTATGTGGGGACGTATGCATTGTTAGGAATAGACAACTCTTCATTTTAGGCATCAAAATGTGATTAATTCCTTTTTTTTTTCCACTGCCTTTGACCCTTTTTAGCTTTTTTGGCAATAAATATGAAGGTACTACAATAGACAGCTATAGTAGAACAACTAACAATGGACAACTATGTAGGATATGGCAGGCTTTATGTACATAAATGTGCAATCTAATCAGGAGGCTAAATCTGTAAATAATCAAGTTTTCCATGTTTTATTCTTTTGTTTTAATGTAACAGAGACCAAAGTTTGTCTCTGGAGTGGGAAGAACCTTCTAGATCATACAGGTTTCAAATGGAAAACTGCTTTTTGTTAATTTCTTCCTACTCTTGTTCTCTCCTAGGATATGGTTCACCATATGGTCTCCATGACATCTTAAACTTATTACTAGTTGTTTTAGTCAGAATTTCTTGTAGAAAATCTATGTAAGCATTACTAATAGTGTATTTTCTGTGAGTATATTCTACAGATCCATCTACCAATCAATCAGCCAAAGCAATAGCTAGTGCATCTGACCACGAGCTTTGCAACGTGTGGGGATGGGAAGGGTTCACATGTCTTATCACAATGAGGAGTGAATATATTACTTTTTTTCAACTGAAAATTTTGAAAATCTAGTGTCCTTTTTACTGATGGTATTTGTTATCTTTTTATACTTTGTTTTAGTCTTTGCTATTTTCTAATCTTCGTACATTCACGCAGTGCTTTCTTTAGGAGCCTTCAAAGGAATAAAAAAAATCACCAGCAGAAAGCAAATAAGCCCTGCTAATGTTATCTGTGTGCTAAAACTAAAGGAATTCCTTAATCATTATTCTTTAAGTTTCTTCTCTCTTCCTATCTAATTACTTTTAAAATACTTAAACTGCCACCCAAAACTTATCTGTCTATTATTTTAAACAGTTCTTCCATACTTTCTCTCCTGGCCCAGTTGCACACATCAGTGACATATCCTTTATTACTTAGAGGGTTTTTTTGTTTTCAATTGGTATCTTCATTACAGTAGGTTTGCTAGCTCACCCTTCCTTGTTTCTACCAGACTTAATAACATACATTTCATGGGACCCGAGTCTTTCTTTTTTGAAAATGCAACAGAACATAAAATATGAAGGGAATTGCAGAAATATGTGGCATGTTATAAGCCTCTAACTTAAAAGATGGCTTGTGAGAGGCCATGCTGTTCTCTACAGAGATCCTTACATGCTAGAAAATGTAGTGAACTGTACAGTTCCATTTACCTGGCAAATATCTTCCAGCACAGGGTTATTTGAGACAGTGCAATAAAATTAGGATAATAAAACTGTTGAAAATGAAAATTGCATTTATTTCTCATTTACAATCAAGTCACCACTGGCAGATGCTAAAATCTCAAGAGAATTTCACAAATCCACAGGATGCCTCAGCAGCGTTTAGTTTTCTGTTTGAATCTGATTTAGCTGAAAGGTACAGCTAGACAAATAGCTCCCTACTGGCTATCTGTATGAAAAGAATCAAAGACTGTAAGTTGTTCTTACTTCTAAAGCAAATTGTAATCTATGCTGAATCTGTGCTCAAAATTCAACTTTTACAAAAAGTCTCAAGGGAGACCTAACAATCTGCAGCTACTTAGACAGAAGTTATAAAATGGGTGACTGTCAATCATTGGCATCATGCAGGGAAGGAAGAACAAAAGAGCAAAAGGGGTGTTGAGGTTAAATATCAAAGGAAATCAGTTTCATAACGTAAGGAGAATCCAGGTTGCGAGATGAGCTGTGAAGGGGGAATCTGAAGCCCTGCGTAGTGTGACCTCTTGCTAGGGACTGGAGTCAACAACTGTCATTTACATATTTTTTATTTTTCAGTAGTGTCTCTGAGTGTGTAAACCTGGAACAAACTATTAAGTCACAATCTCAGTTGTGGAGTTCTCATTACCTGAAGAGAGAACAAATAAAATTGGCCAAAAGAAGAAAGCTACAATATGCAGTCAGGCAAATAAATGAGGAATACTGTAGTTCTATTCACTTAATTATGTATTGACCAATAGGTTGTTTTTTTGAGGAAAAAAAATACAACTAGGAGTAATTGGAAACCTGGATGAAAATTACCATTTTGAAACTATGCAAAGAAAAAGTCATACAAGCATTGTTAAAGGTTTTTGGTTTAAGTTGCTTTTTTTTCTAGCTAAATTCTCAGAGATTTTGGTGACAACTATAAAACAACTAGGGAAGAAGAGTGCCTGAATCTCCTGTCTCTCTGATGCCATTATCAGAGGCCACATGTCAGGAACCTGATAATCTATATTTCAAATCCTTTGCAAAATTGATCTGATATAGATAAGCTCTGATACAGATGAGCTCCTCTTTCTTAAGAGGGTACCCTTAAAGACTGGAATATTGAATTAGTTGTGATACAGTCATCTCACTTCTCTGCTTCCAGAGTTTTCAGTATGTGTAAATAATTACATATTCATTGTGGCAAGCCCTGGAAATCAGCTGTCCTCTAATATCCAAACTATGAAGCTGTTTTTCTTAGGCCTAAAGTGATTTCTCTTGTGTTGAGTCACAGAGCCAAAAAATCAATTAATTGTGTCCTCTAATCAAGACTAATTTATGGATTACTAAAATCAGATTTGATGCAACACTCAAAAGTTTGCAAGAGTATTCACTGGAAAAAACCCACTAGCTTTAATTAATTACCAGACTACAAGATGGCATAGTTTCCAGGCATGTGAAGGGTAGGATTTTTTACTCAGATCTGCTTCTAGAACTTACCCTGTTATTGGCTTTTAGCAAATAAACTGATATATGTAAGCATGAATAGCATAAGCACCATGTAATACGAGTTGAGTTCATAACTATTTGCTGTAGTTCTAGTGTTTCTGAGGATGTTAAATGTTTGCTACAATACAAATATAAGGGTTAAAACAAATAGAATTAAATATCTTTCTATTGTACCTGTGGCCCTGACCAACACTGAAATTTAAGAGAGCAATGGATATTACATCTGGGGCTTAACGAATTGTCAGGTAGTTAAAACAATGTGTTAACTCCCCATTCTTTCAAAAAGATTCAACTCAGCCTCAAGCTGACCTCTAGATTTACAAGCTGAAGGAAACAGTTTAGTAACCAGGACAAACAAATTAGGAATATCTCATTCAAGAAGAGTGACAAGAGCCATGTTTCCTGAAGCAAACTAACCTGTAGATTTTTCACCACAGTGCCTATGCATTTGAGCTCATCATTATTCTAATCACATCTCCTAGAGATACTTTTGCTAACTTGGATATAGCCCCAGTTTTGACTTACAGCAAATTAATTCTAAACAAATCAAATGTTAGCTCTTGAATTTTCTGGAGAGGTTGGGATTAAAATAATTTTATCGTTCTTTGTTTAGCTGGAAAAACTATAGGAGTTTTTCTCATCATAGCATTGCATATATTCAAATGTTGGCTGCCAGTAAGGACAAGCAGTAACTAAGTAATAACATTTTTCTGCTTGACTCGGTGCCTGTATAGAGCGTATTTCACTGTTCAGTAACCTGTTGAACTGGGCAAGGAGGGAAAGGGAAAGACTAATTTCCGTATTATCTGCACATGCTTGGCGCACAGGCCTTTGGAGCAATTGCATAATTAGAAGATAGGATGATATGAAAGGGATTAATTTTTTTTTTTTAATATGCAGTCCTCCTTCAAATATGTTTTGTTCTAAATAGCCATGTGAATATTAAAGTAACAACTTCATATTCCTAATAGGTTGCCTAGAATAAATAAATAGAAAAATAATTCTTGCAAAATAGGCTAATTTGGGGCTATCATGATAATTTATTTATAATGTATTCCCTCTCTCCCCATCAAGACCCTCTCAGCATTATACAAACAACTATAAACTGTATTAAAAACATCATCAAATATGTACCATAACAGACAAACAAAACAATAAAATCAGACCTGAGCCACATTGTTAAAAGGGGGTTTGAAAGTGCTACAGGTGGCAGCTGAGTGCAGCACAGAAAGCCAAGCCTTTCAAGTAAGTCCAACTGTAAGCCTTTTTTTTTCAAAATATCTACATTTTTATTTGATGGCCTGCAGTTAATTCAGTAATCAAAGTGCACATATTTTTTTGCTTCAGCTTGCTTTATTGAACTTAAAAGCTGAAGTTTAGAGCTGTAGGTGTCATTATACGTCTGAGCACTTACCTTTACAATTTCTTCTCTTTCTTTCTTGATAGCAATGAGCAGTCATTGCTGCAAATGTGGTATTGTCTCCCATGTTTCACTTCTGATTTATTTTTCTAGTGGGTATATTGTTGGCAAAAGGTGCTGGATGGGGAGCTGAGAAGAGAGCAGTCTGTTTTTGTGTTGAGCTCATAAAGCAGCAATACTGGTGGCCCTGTGACACCTTCTGCCGTACATGATGGTTCTGATTTCAAAGGACTTTCTCCAGGGTGAATTGACAGGATAATCTGTGTCCTTTAGTCATCGTTTTTATTTATGCCTAGACTGCCAAATCAAAGATTTTCAAAAGAGCCTAACAGCTGTATCAGTTCAGAGGGGAGGGATTCACTGCTTTTTGTGGGGCAGGTACTTGCCCTCAGAGAACGGGATCAAAGCCCAGCGGCTCTTTTGAACAATATCGAATTGACTGTGGTGCTGTTTGAAGACATTTTTGCCCCTTTGGCAGAGATGACCACTCTTGCAGCTCTGGTGACTGAAAGGTCTGCATGAATGTTTCCAGTTTGCTTCAGGAGAAGACAAAAGATTCTTGGGACGGCAATGGACAAGCTTCAAGTACTGACAGATAGTTAAGGGTGACACCACATAGCAGACATACACAGAAGGGCACATCTCTTCCTTTCCTTGTGAAAGCAGGACTGTAGCAGAACAGCTAACTGTGAACCAATCTAGGCAACTTCTGTGTATGTGAAATTCTCCATGTATCACGATTAATGTCACAAATGCAACACATGAAAAGGGGAAATTATTTTTGTATTTTATTTTTTTAAAAGATGTCCTTAAAAGATTATTTTTCAGCTTTCAAATATTAAAAGAAACACTGCATACTTTCTGTCTTTTTCTCTGAAAAGAGAAAAAATGTTCTGTTGTCAGCTTTGATCAGTCCGGTTACATCAATATTTCATTATTTTTCTTTTTTAAAGAAAAATGTTTTGACCAGCTACATTATCCAGCCTTCTTCCCCTGTTTTATCACTGCTGCTACACCGTGTTTTCCTCATTTATCATTTTTATTGTTAGAGCTCCGTCACAAAATCTATATTAGGCTACAGCCATTCTGGTTTCAACCAGAATTTGTTGAGAATACAACTTATGCTGAATACTCGAACATTTTCCCATCAGAAATGGCTGTTTCCCTGACTTGGAGCCTTTCTGGGTGAAGGTGTTGATTTTTTACTAAATTTTCCTTTAGAAAAACTAAAAAGAAAACATGTTTTCCATTGCAAAAGTACTTCTGTTTAGAAAATATTTTTTATTGTGTTATGATACAAACCAGAAGAGCTGACATTGGAATAAATTATCTGAAATGAACTTTTTTTGTGCGGAAAATTTCAAGCTTTTGTGTTGTTGCTCAGAACAAAAGAAGTCTTCAGGTGACTGTTAAAAGTTCCCATGGCACAGAAATTTCCTATTTCAGGTAAGTAAAAGCAGCAAGAGAAGATCCATAATTTGCTTCATATTTCAGGAAATTACAATTCATGATAGCTCAAATTAAAAAAGGTATTTGAAGATCAGGGTTTTTCTTTCCCTGTATGACACTGTAACAGTCAATCCAATTAAGTTATCTGCTATGTGTTTCTTGACTCTTGTTACAGTAAAGCAAATGAATTGATTTTCTTTCTATTCCATTTTGAGAGAAAACCTGTTTTTCTAACATTTTGTATCAGTGGGAGCTCAGGAGAGTTGCAGTGGTTCAGTAGCTCTTAATGATATCTATTTGTTTTGCTCTAGTTTTCCAGATCAAGATATTCGCAGAACAGCAGTCCAACAAATAGAAAATATGTCAAATGATGAATTGTTAGAATACCTCCCACAGCTGGTTCAGGTAAGGAAGAAATTGATAGCCAAGGAAGTCTTCTTTCCAGATCAATAACTTCATTAAATACTTTTGATTCTTTCAATTTGATTGATACATTGTAAGAGGAATAAATAAGAAAGGCCGGTCAGCTGATGCAATGATTAAATTAACAACACGGCTGAGGTATAGACTGTTTTGCACTCAAGAGAATGTAATTGTTTTGGCAAGCTGATTGAACTTTTCTGTGTACTACAAGAAGGTATTTTCAAGTAACAAAGAAAAATAAAAAATGCATCTGTGTCGTGGTTTAACCCCAGTCAGCAACTAAGCACCACGCAGCTGCTTCCCCCTCCCCCTCTCCCAGTGGGGTGAGGAGGAGGAAAGGGGAAAAAAAAAAAAAAAAACTCATGGGATGAGATAACAGTTTAATAACTAAAGTAAAATATAATACTAACAATAGTAATAATGAAATATAATAATAATAATAATAGTAATGAAAAGGAATATAACAAAAAAAAGGAGGGGAGAGAAGGAAAAAAAACCCAGTGATGCACAATGCAATTGCTCACCACCCGCTGACCAATGCCCCAGCAGCGATCCGCGCCTCCCGGCCAACTCCCCCCTGGTTATATACTGGGCATGACGTTCCATGGTATGGAATATCCCTTTGGCTAGTTCAGGTCAGCTGCCCCGGCTATGCTCCCTCCCAGCTCCTTGCCCACCTGCTTGCTGGCAGAGCATGGGAAACTGAAAAGTCCTTGGCTTAAGATAAGCACTACTTAGCAACAACTAAAACATCAGTGTGTTATCAACATTATTCTCACACTAAATCCAAAACACAGCACTGTACCAGCTACTAAGAAGAGAGTGAACTCTGTCCCAGCCGAAACCAGGACAATCTGAACAAGAGAAATTCTGCTACAACCACCAAACCAGGGGCCGGTGGTGGCAGGGCTTTTTTGCAGTCAAGGAAGCAAATAGTGTTGCAACAAATCACAGTTTTCTTAATACCACATGTACGGGGAAAATCATTGTCAGCACAGAGTAACCAGGGCAATTCAGGTGTAGAATTGTTTCTTCATAGATGTACATTGCATTTCACTGGAAATTAATGTTTTAAGCAATCACTTTGTGGTTGAGTAGGTCCTGTGTTGCAATTAAGGAGGAACCTTTGAAAGCTTTATCCCCTTACTTTGTAACACTGTGCACGTAGATTGCTTACTATTCCACATTTCAGAGTTCCTCAGAGTTTTTTTGTGTTTTTAAATATATATTTATGTAAATGCATGCACACATATATACATATCTAGATAGATATATATGTATACATGTATGAATATATTTCTGTAATCCCCTACTGTGAAGCAGTGGAACCTGCACAGCTTTACAGCATTCACACAGTAAGACACTTATGTGACCTTTCACCTTCCAGAGCTTCTGTTTCACAAATAAGTTTATTTTGCGAACCAGGTAATCAGATAAAAATTCAAATATAGCATTGATAATTTTAAGTGGAGGAAGGAAAGCTGCATATTTACATATATGTTAACACAGCCAGAATCAGGATGATATCTGCCTGTCTTACAGATGGTGGCAGACACTTGTGTCCTGAATTTTCTTCTCTCATTGCATTGCTAGGGCATTCTCCATATGTTGGATTGCTTCATTCAAACTAAGTACTGGGTCCTTTCTGATTAATTTTGTTATGAAGGAAAGACAACAAAGCCAGCATACAAGTGATTCTTGTTATTAATTTATCTGCTAAGGTACTCAAGTTTGAGTGGAGTCTTGAAAGCCCTCTAGTGAAACTCCTGCTGAATCGTTCTCTTCAGAGCATCCAAGTAGCCCATCAACTTTACTGGTGAGATCATTTGCCATTATTACCGTAGTCATTTTCTGTTACAGTGAACTTTATCCATGATTCTATTGGTGACAAACTCTCTTTTTGTTTAAAATCAACAGAAAACCTAGGTTTTTGCTCCTTCTCTATTCCCCTTTCAGTACTGGGTATGGGTAAATTGTATAAAAGACCTACTTATCTCTGCCTTCATCCTGCCCCTGGCAGGAGGGAGGGAGAGAAGTTCTGTTCACTTAAGTAAGATACCTTTTGTATTTTTCTGCATTTTCTGGTTTGAGCCAAAAATAGTCTTTCTTAAAATTTGCAAGCTCCAAGCAGCATTAGCTTACTTATAAAGGATCCTGCTTTTGTGATTTCTCTGACCTCTCCTGAAGTTGTCAGATTTCTCATGTGCGTCACAGTGTGTCTCTTACCCCTTGGCATATCAGTCTGACTTGTGATGGTAGAGTTTCCAATAGTTCCTTTTTGTGATTATGGAGATGTACCAGTCCTGACAGTAACTGCCATTCACCATCTACCTCTACAATATAAGGACCTCTGTAATTGTATTATTGCATGTGGTGGTTATTCTGTTTGCTGTGCTGTTACTTCAAGGCTCTCTGAACAGGGATGTGGCTTTCTGCTGTCTGAACAACTGCACTGTGATCTGAAAATCAAACTGTTGTGGGTTTCTGGTTTTTTTCATGTTTAGTAATGATGGATGAACTGAGCTTTCATTTACAGTTCAACTGGTTCAGACCCCTGAAAGCAAAATCTTTCCTTCCTGCAAAGGAAAGACAACAACTTGAAATGTAATCATTTGGTTGATGAAGTGTGAGGTCAGAAAGAGTATAGATCATACTTTCATACCTGCATGATCTCTGGAAGTGTTAGTGTGGATGAAACAGAATTATGAATGTGTTTGTTTCACTGAAATGAGTAGGGTAACAATAACATACCTAATGAGCATATCTGTCAAATAAAGAGGAACCACATTTAGCGAGCCATTTTTCTGACAGTGCCTGAAATATGCCTGAGACGATTTCTACTGTCTTACATTAAACTTAGTCATACTCTATATAAAATGTCCAGTCTAGAGTTTTTAAATGTGCCCAGAGAGTTGGTAGTTTTCCTGTGCAATTAGAAATGATTTCTGGAGTTCAATGGACAGTGGGAACATCATTGGTTTGCCTGTTTTTTCTTTAACTCCTCTCTTCTTCTCAGAAGAAAAATGACTAAGTATCTGCAGTCTTCTTCCTCTTTACTTTGCAGTATAGACCTGTGTAGATCCCCATTTTTTTCCCAAATTTTGCTCAAGCTGTCTAATATTATAATCTTGGTAATATAGAGCAGATATTCCATCCTGAATAATAGATATCCTTGTCTGGCACAGTATAATTTAATGTGGCAAAATACATTTATGTTATATATACATTACTATATAGCATAACTATACATACCCACATCAAATAGACTATTTCTCAATATTCAGTGTATTCTCTGCCTTTCAGCTGGCAGTAGCCCTGTTCATGCTGGGTACCTCTTTTATTTAAGCTTTTTGTTCAAATGTTTTAACCTAAACTGAGAACTTTAATATGGCACACATCTCTTAAAATTTTGCTTCTTGTGTTCATCACACTGTACATTTTTTTCCTTTGGTTATTCTGCTCCACCATGTTCTTCAGTAGTAAACTGTTTTCTGCCTAACATTTCAATTTATGTAATTATTCGTATTCTTGTTCCAGTATTTTAAAAGGCAGTTTCCCAAGTCATAAATTCTATTTACAAAATTTAACAGTAATTTCATAGTTTTTATTAATAAAGCCTTAATTAATTAATAAAGGTTTTCCTTTACATATTGAATTTCAGTCCTTATAAAAGTAACGGAAAAGAGAGGTTTTCTTCCACTTATCCCTAAAGAGATTTTAAAAAGAAACTCGATTTAATAATGTGGGGAACACAAGTGTGCATGTACACTCACATAACTTCTTTTAAGAAATGCGATTAGGTAACATTTTATTCTCAAGTGTTGCATTCTGTTTCGTTACCAAATTAGCAATCAAGAAACAAGGACTGGTAAAAACAAACTTTAGTAACAAGATTATATTTATTTTTAATTGTAATGAATGACATTACCATTCCACTATTAAATAATAAAACAATGTGCACGGTGTACCCACCCAAAATAAAACTTGGAAAAGAAAACTCTAATGTAATTCAGAAAACTGATGATGTGATTTCAGAACCACAGGGGAAAAGTCAACTGATTTTAACTTCCATGTTTTACAACACTATTGTAAATCTAGAAACTAGTTACCAGAAATGGTGGTGACTGTCAACACTAACTTATTATAATGACAAATATAATTTATAATAATATCTCAGTTATTTAAAATTGACTCAATTTCCCTGCACATCAGAGATATGCAGCTACCCAACAACGATGTACCAGCTCATCACCTTTTTAATATTAATGTTGGATATTAAATTGTTAACTCCTTTCCATCAAGCAGTGATAAGTTTGTCTGAAGATTTTATTTAAAAATTATGGGACAATAGTTGGCAAAGGTGAACAGAACAGACAGAATATTCATTCTTGGGACACATCTTTAGCTGTTGTAAATCAGGACAGCTTCAGTCTGTTCTTTGCTTGTATCTGCTGCAGATTTGTCCCATTAATTCTGCTATTTAGAGTGAAAAGGTAATTGATCTTACACCCTGTGTGTGAGGTTTTTTCTTACCATGTGTGACTTTTCCTCCTGTTTAAATTCTTGAGGAATTTGGGCCATCTGCACTGCATCCCTCAGTGTTTCAACTCCTCATTGGTACTTTTGAATGCACTCCCCTTCTCAAGGAGACTAAAAATTGCCCATGCGTACAGTGCCAGCACAGAACCCGTGTACCACTTAAAACCCATTTTAGTCTTATTTCAAGAGTTCCTAATGTCCATGAGGCATGGGGAACATTTACTCTGTCCCACTATCTTCTAGAAATTCACTCTGATTCTAGTCTTTTCCCATCAGAGTTCCTGGGAGGGGAGAAGGCTGGAGCAAGTTTTCCCATTCCCTGGAGCTATGGTGAGAAGAGAAGTTACTAACTGGTTCTAGCAAAGCAGAAAAGTCGCTTGAGGGGAAAGAAACCTGCTGAGCCCCTTTGGGCCCTTCTGCTTGCTGAAAGTCTCTGTTTATCTCCTTGCTACCGTGTTTCACACACAGGGGGTTTTTTGTCAGCTTTTGTGGTAGAGTTTTAATCCACCCCTCTGTCTCTGGCGACCTGCCAATCGGTTTCCCACTTGCTTGAGTGTTTTTGGCTTTTCGCTGCTTTTGCAGGTGGCAGCTGCAGCGTACAATCGAAACAGCTGGCTGGGGCAGCAGGTGGCCAGGAGTATGTCTCACAGATGGTTGCTTTCCACAGGAGGATTGAATAACGGGGAGAAGTATAGTGTCCTCTAGGATCTGTGGCAGCTGCTTGAAGGTGGTGCTAAGAAACAGGTTTCATTGTCGTGGAAGAGTACGAGTGTGTGTAAATTTTGGCGGAGCATGAGAATCTGGTGTGCTTAGCTCAAGAAAAGAAAAAGTCAGGTGAAATCCTTGCTGAAGGCAAAATGTCCTTTTGTAGCTTGTCTTCTAAGTCACTCAAACTTTATAGAACTTCCCTAGTTTACAGCATTTCTCAACTACATTTTGACTGACAACCAAGAGAAAAGGGAGTAGTCTTCTATCTTTTCTGGTCCACATCTTGTACATAAGTAAGAATGTGAGATTAAAAAGGAACTCTTAGTGAAATCCAGCACACTGAAAACAATGTGAATTAGACTATTGATTTCAAGGCTAGAACATAATATTTTGTTTTTATTTCTTTTTCTATATAAAGAAGAACTGTAAGGAGCAAAAAGAACATAAGCAATGTACAAAAGTTTAAAAAGACCCCAGTTAAATTCTCTGCTATTGGGAGGTTTGTCCCTCAATATTATGTTTTCCAAAATCGTTACCACTTAGTTTCATTCAGCACTACAGCATTAGAACAATAGATTATTGCTTCATATATTTCTGAGAGGAAATCTATTTTTTACTGTCAGAACTGGTCTACATTAACCATAATTTACTTGAAGACTTCAAAAGAAGGAATAAATCAAGCAGATACTCATCTGCCCAACACTCTTAATTATCTGAACATTAACAGGCAGCCATCCTCCGGCTCTTTCTCTTACCACATTATGGTGTCTTTCTCCCACAGTCAGAAGTTATCAAGTCTGCTAATTATTAATGAACTTCCTAAATAGCTGTGTAGAGCAGGCTGAAAAGCCCAACCCACTAAAATGACATTAAAGTAGATACAAAAGACATCTATTTTGTTTTGCGTTAATTTGGTCCTTCTTACTGATCAGAATCAAAAGATCACTTAATCATACATGTAACTTTAAACCTGTGAGTAGCCAGTCCCAGTATAAGTTTTATCAGTTGTTTTGCTACTCTGCATTAGGATTTGAGTTCAAGCCTGGAGTTGCTCAATCTTACAAACTTTCTGAGGGTAACGTGTCATTCAACCAAGTGATGATTATAAATTTCATCTGAATTCAGAGTACTTGATGTGATCATCATTGTGTTTTGGACTGCAGAGAACCTCAACCATAGAGTGGATTCACATCTAGGGATTTTAGTTCTGAACTCATAATTCTTACTTATGAAATGCCAATAATTTGGAGACCTTTTTTTCTCTAGTTACTTATGTGTATAGTAAATAACACCATTAGAACATTATTTTTGTGAGATAATGATTCAACCATCTACTGTGCTAAGTGCTTCATTATTAGCCATGTGGGACTTGGATTATTGCCTTGGAAAACAGACAGATAATTGTTTTGTTTCCTAATTTACAGACTTTCAATTTTCTCAGAAAAAGATGGTGTCAAATGAAACAAAGGGATTTTGTTGCAAAGAAGCACAAAGAAGTAACATAACTCTTTGTTGATTTTGACCTTCAGTATTTACAGACTGAGTGGGCAAATGGTATGTTTAAATCAACAAAACCATGTCTTACATTTAATTCAACACATTTTAGATTTTAAGAAAAATCTACTATTTTAGACTCACTTTTTTCCAGCTCTAAAGAAAGAGGAGTGAACTGGCTGTGACCACAGCTGGAATTGATAAAAGGAGGTACTGTCAATGTCTACCTACCCTGGGTCTGTCAATACTGCTCAATAAAAGAGGACCAGGGAGCAAGAACAAGTGCTAGACCTTGGATCTGCCATAATTTGTAACTGCTGCCTTCCTCTCTGGCCCTGTTTTGGACTGCTTTCTCCAAGATAGCACTGGAACACAGTTTCAGTGGGATACACAGGGGATAGTTCACTCCAGGAACCACCCCTAAAAGACAAGAAGGGCAAAAGTGCCCCAACTTTGACACACTCTGTCCTACAACACAGCTCTAGCCGTACTTGCATGCTCATGTGAACCATCTGAGGCAGACAACACTGACCTCCAGTCTCTTTTAATCTCTCTACCATTTGTGGACTATAACATAACCATCACAGTATCTCTGAAGCTATGGGCTCAAAAGCACACACAGGGAATTGTATCTTATGATCACAGGGTGTAGCACACAGAGCACCAGGGAGACCCAAAGCCCAGTGGTGGGTAGTGAAGATTCAGTCTGTGTGCTGCCGAGGGAATTTGCCCTACTACGTCTGTGCTGTTTGGCTCCAGGTCCAGGAAGTGCTCCATGGGTCTCTTACTTAATCTTGTAAATGTACCCTAAAGCATGGACTGACATTGACTGAGATAATCGAAAGGCCTGGTTTGCATGCTAGAAATGATACTTTCAGGGCAAGCTACAGGCATATTGGCAGGTGTTCTACCCTTTAGTAGGACTATTTATAAAGTTGCTGTCTATACAGTTCTGTGTACAAAGGAGAGAAGTCTGAATCCATACCTCTTTGCAGTTTATGAGACTCTTTCCATTGACTTTAGTGGCCTTTTAATCAGGCAGTTATTCTCTGGGACTAAGAGTGTGACATGTTTTGCTAGAACTAAGTTCACTTATTTAATTTAAACGGCTTTGCACATAGCATTTATTTGCCAAAGAGCAAAGATGTGGCAGATGCTATGATTTCTTTTCATAAATTGAAATATTCTGACTAAAATAATAACTATTTTAAACTTTTAAACTTCTAACTAAAAGAAAAATTAAAATAAATTCCAAAGAATTAAAAATCAAATTGCAAACTACTGGGAAAGGATAACAGAGAACCTAAACATGGCATTTTAACATTTTAGATATAAAGAGGGAGTTAGTTTTCCCACTCTGTTAAAAATTACCACTTTTAAAAAAAGAAATCCATTTAAAAATTAATAAAGCAATCAAAGCTATGCCTTTTGTAATTTAGTGAATATGATATAGTCTGGTGAATCCTTGACAAAGGACATAAATAACATAGTTGTGTATGTGTCTGTTTTTAATTATTTTAATGATTCTTAGTAGAATGAATGTGTTCTTGAATGTTTAGAAATCTAGGAATGCTACATGTTTGTCTAAATTGGGTGCAAGCAGGAAAAGGAAGAGGTAAGGCACCCTTGTGATCATTATATCAAGGTGAGAATGGAGTGAAGCATGATCGTTCACGTCATTAATTGTATTTGCGCAGGCAAGTATTCAGCTGCAGCTAAATAAGTTACTGAATATAGAGATAACTCTGTGTGTGTGTACCCTTTGGAACAGAGGAAATTCCATGCCAAAAATAATATTTGAGGAGGATTAACATTGTCAAGTGCAACATAAAAAAGTCTGCAAATGCCGAAGTTATCAGTGCGTGTTACTGTAATGAAAAAAAAATGCCACTATGTGTGTGTACAAGTAAGCCTAATTAGAATTGAAAAGATAAACTAAAAAAGGTGAAAGATTTCTGAAAATGAAAAAAAAAAGAAAAGAGCAACTGGCCTTAATTCTTTTAGCTGCTTCATGATTTATAAGGTAGCACTTAGGAAAATGTTTTTCAGTACATTGTTTTTCCAAACACTGCTTGTCTGATTTATTTTCATTTTGGCTCCTTCTACATTTAAAAATGTTAAAACTGACAAATCTAGTTTTTCAGTTATGCTGGAAAACTCCCTGCTAGCTTCAAGTCATATCTGTCATAATCCCTTCAATAACGTAACTGAATATGAAAGATGGGTGTTGTCTTTTGGATATCCGCTGTAGAAAGGATTGAAGAGACCATTTTGGTGGTCTGTGACTATGTCTCTGATGCTGGGATGTGATGGACTCTAATGACCCACTTGTGGAGTAGAACAGGACTGAGGAAGCAGAGCGGGCGTTGCTGAGGAAGCGATTCAGAGCAGTCCTCTGTGCAGATGTCACACTAGGCTTTCATCTGTGCCTTTCATCTTTTTTCCATTAAAAATGTTTTATTGTTGCTTCCTTCAAAAATCTTTCCTGATGGATACCTCACATAATCTTTTCTTGTCCTAGAGGAACATTTGGGGACGTAAACCAGAGTAGTAATAAATCAGGAAAGCTTTTGACAAAACATTCATCTAGTTCCGTCACTTCAAATGGATCATTTTCAGTCCTGAATTTGATGGATGTGGAGGGGTTGTTTTGTTTTTTATACTGTGAAAGACTGCTGAAAACAGATGACAAAGTAATCCATGAAGCTATGTCTTTACACAGAAATTTGCTTTAGGTGTTCATTAAGTTAAGCCAATTTATGAAGAGTGACCAACTTTAATAATCTGAAATGTCCAAATCATAAATAATATCAGTAGCTGCAATTTAAAGATGATGCAAATTTCCCAAATCAGGCTGTAATGATTTTGGAGAGTGAAATCGTCAGTTGGAAAGCGAACAGCATGGAGAATCTCCTATGATTCTTAGCTGAGCAGCTGGTGTTGTGTTTCAGTGGTGAAATGTTGCCTTCTGCAGCTGAGAGCAATCCTGCAGTTGAGAGGGGTCCTCCAGTAGGCTGCTTCTCTGCTACAAAGTCATGATGGTACCTGATATTGATTGCTGAGGTGAAATACTAGGAGAGGACACCTCACTTTAAATTTGTCAGATACGATATCTAAAAAGTTTATTTGCTTTGCATTTCATGCTTGCATTTTCAGTTTTTACCTTTTGTAAATGTTTGGAAACTATTTCATTATGATCTCCTTTCTATAAAGCTTTTTTCTATAAATGGCAATTATTGTATGCAAAATGAATCTGCAGATGTTTCAAAATTGCATCAGATTATGTAAAACATTTTATAAGTCTTGCTCTGTTATAGATCTTTTTCTCTTTCCATCTTAGAAAGCTTTTGTGTTTTAACTATAGCTGTTTGAACCAGGTTTTGGCAAAATTTGTCTTGAGCTACCCTAGAGAGTTGTTTTCAATCCATTTTTCTTTGAGTGTGTCACAAAGTTCTTACCGCATGACTTGAATAAATGCAGTCCAGGTTCTGAGTTTCTTGGATTGATATGTTGGGAGTCCTCATTTATAGTTATCATGCAGTTGATCATAGCCTTGTCTGACAGGTTTGAGTTTAGTAAATCATTCCTATTTCTGAACACTTTCAGTGACATCCTTAAGGAAAAGTATGAATAAACAGAGAGGCTTCAAGTGGATACAGGACATTCAGTGTAATGAATTATTGGTCATGTTAATGTTGCTGTCACTTGTATGTTTCTGTGGTTAATATTTCTAGGTTTAATCATCATTCTCCACCAGAATGAACACTGGGCCTTGGACCTTTGTCTAAATGACTGAAACATTAGAAAAAGGAGAATCATGAATTAGACTTCGTTGAATATGTTCCATCAGTACATGATTTAACAGAAATTTACTTTGTGACTAATGGGAATTTTTCTGAGAAAAGAAGTCTCTAAAGTAAAACTAAATATAATTATTAACAGTTTTTAAAATAAAATAAATAAATTAAATAAATAACTAGAATAAAAGGCAATATTTCTAGAGAGAAGAGGGGGAAGGATTAATAAAAGGTCCTGCCAGGTCAACAGTACAGAATTATTATAATTCAGTATTTTTAGGTATTTGCAGAAGATGAGTATTTCAGGGTTAAATTCATAAAAACCTTGCTGTTTGAAAATATTTCCTTAAGCATTAATTGCTTTCTGAATGCTCACCCATATTAAATGGTATGGTAGTCTGTAATCATAATGTTGTCATTTGGACAGGGGCCAAATTAAAAATAAGCTGAGAGAGGAAAGAAAGAACCATCAGATGAGTTGTCTTTGTGTGGCTCTTGCTTGAACAACACTGCTAACATGTTGTAATAACTTCCTTTTAAGCAAGAGAATTATGCAACAGACCGTGTCTCACATTGTCTCATTCAGTGTTTTCTTGGCAAAGAGCCCACTTGGTTGAAACTGACGTATGTTGGACCCTTGAATTAAATAACAGAAAGTGACCGGTGAATCTAAAAGAATTAAGATTCCTTCCAAATCTAAAGCCTGTAAAATTCTGCCCAATGGTTCATACAAGCAGTAGACATCTCAGTCAAAAGACAGACAGCTGAATTGTTCTTTAGCTTTCGCTGTAGTGTCTATCAAATACACAGAATACTGTTTGGTAAAGTTCATGACATTATTTCTTTGTTTCAGAAAGAAAATCAGGCTACAAGAATTGACTTTTTCCTCTGAAAGTCCATTATTCCTATATAAAGATATTCAGAGATATGTTATCGCAATATTATACCAATAGTGGGTGGCTGAAAAAATAATGTAAAGTAGTTAGTAAGGAATTTTTCACTGAACTTTTTTGAAAAATGTTCATCAAAATCCAAGCTTTTCACAGAAACATTGAGCTTAGATGCAAACATTCAGATGGTATGTGAAGTACCAGATGAAGTTGAAAAAGAAGTCTTAATATTTATGCTAGTCACTGGAGATGTGAAGGTAGAGACTTGTGGCTGAGGTAACCCAGTGAGTGCCACATTGAGCTGTTTCGAGTGTTTTATCACACCCCCCGCCCCGCCCCATATATTGTTCAAAATTATCCCATTCATTCTAAAGCAAGTCACCGACATTTTTTCAACTCAACTTAGAGGAGATGCAACACATATTTTAAGACAATCCCTAATACAAAAGTTATTAAATCAGGTACATCTCCTCCTCTTGGTGTTCATCTGAATTGCTCAATCCTAAACCATTAGCAGATTGTCTTACTTCTTAGCTTGAAAACACACCGTCTTTTAAACATAATGATTTCTGAAATACCATTGGTATCTCGCCTGTGCAGTATGTCACCTGGCTGCTGTTCACTGATGGCTGTTACTTGAGGGAAAACCCATTTGCTTATGTTAAAAAAAAAAAAAAGAAAAAAAAAGGGAAAAAAAAAGAAAAAAGGTGTTATTAAGTGGAGGGTGCGGTTTAAGACAGGATAAATTGCTGGCAGCATGTATACGGGAAATTATTTGGTTGTAAATTTGATCAAAGCTTGAGTGCTGGAGTAGCTATTGTTTTTCATTTGTCTATCTTTCTTTCAAAGAGCTAATACAAATTACCTGCACTGAAAATTTTAAGAGGTGAATACAAATGTGTTTCTATTCATACTTTGTTTCTACTCAGTTCAGGATTTTAGTAGACAGTAGCAAAATAACATGCTGGCTGTTGATCTCATGAGAAAAAAAATTAGAGGGTCAAATTTCCAAGGTGTGGTTTAGCCATGCAAGCAAAGTGCAATGGAGCATTTGCAGCTCTAGAGTGGTGCAGGTTCTGTTGTGTGGATAAACAGACGTGGAAGTAAAGCCAACATCTTTTGTTAGTATTATTAACATTATTAATGATGAGAATAACTGCAGAGGTGATCAATTTTAAGATGTTTTAGGAGATGGCTTTTAGAGATTGGCCTGAACTAGAAAAAGGATTTCGCTACTTCTGACTGTTCCTGCTTCCCTTACAAGGATCTAGATAAACTGTAGTGAATAAGCAAGTAAATGAACCATCTTGTTAGTAAAACTAAGAATAGTAAAGTCCTCCTCATTAAAAGGAGAGAGAGCACTGAGATAGGTATTATAATAATATAACATAGTAACAAAAATTAAATGGTCACTTGAATAAAGAAGCAAGGGCACGTACACAAGTGGATGATCTTTTTGAATCAGCACCATCCCTTTCTCACAAACTGAGACTTCCTTTCTCATCTCATCTAATAAATGGCTTGGAGAGTTCAAATCCTTAGACATAAAGGGTGACTCTAAGTATTTCAGTGTAAACAACAAAGCAGCCCTCAACATATCTCTCAATAAAATCCTGTTTTACGCTTCTTACTCTTCATTTTTCTAGCTTGTGTAGCAGGGCTTATATCCAAGTAGATTTAAAAAAAAAATAAAGTCTTTTTTCCCTTACGTAAGTGCTTGGTTTTCATGTTCAGCTTCCCCCAGCAATTGTTCACAATCTGTCGTCCAGTGAAATTAAAATAACTGTTCCCCCAAGGCCTCCTTCCACTCCATTCCCAGACCAGCGCTTTCTCACATGTATGCAGTGGTGTTCTTGTATTTACAGATATACATACACTGGTTCACATGCTTTCCTGCATGCAGTCTTTATAATCTAATCTACGGTGTTTTATGTTTGGAAACTGAAAGCTTTCTTCAAGATTCACTTGGAAATGGGTAGAGGATGTAATGTGCAAAGCAGCATGCTTCTGGCAGTGGAAAGGGTTGAAACTGGGAATTCCCTCCACCGGGCTCTGCAAACATTTCTGTCTCTCCTGCTTCAAGATCCCAATTCTTCTCCCAGGCTCAGAATTCTGAGCAGTCTTCACTGGTTTGGGAAAGAAGGGAATTGCCACAATGTTCCCAGTGTCTGCACAGAAGTGTGGAGCTATGTTTGAAGTGATGCAAAAGAGGCTTTAGGCAGGCTAAGGGGTAAAGAGTAGTCACTGGTAGTCACTGAGGGAACTGAGAAGGATAGCAAAGCAAAATATCTTTACAGGAGGAAGGATGCAGGAAAGCAAGAGGAGAGCAGAGGTTAGTAGTACAATAAGTAATATAGTTCTGCTGTGTTCTCTAAGAAATAAGAGAGTTAATTTTTCCCGGCTGTGAAGTTTAGATTCGGGTGAAGACCTCCTGAGAGAATGGGGAGATCTAGAACTGCTTCCACAAAAAAGCATTATTCCCAAGTGTAACGTGTGCTGTTACTCTCCCCTCTCTATATAATGTAATTTTGATTTGATTGCCTATATTGCTACATGTTCCTCCGGAGACCCTTGTGCCTAGACATGTAACCACTCTGTGCCTCTATCTCAGTCTAAGTTATTGATTCTAGAAAACAAACAGCAACTTTCCTTTCAGAGGAGCCACTGGAGACTCATACTTGATCATTTCACACAAATCCTGACTCTGACATCCTGCTTTGCCTGACATAGCTTTTCTAAGAACCTGGAAGTGTGTAGGCCAAATAATGGTAACTAAATAGTCAGCTGTTCATTCAGAGAAAGCTCTTACATTTTTTGCATTGCAAACACACAAGAGAATGTTGTCCAGGCAGTGGCATAGGCAAAACCCCAAGCTCTGCTATTCTGTACCCAAGAGTAGTTCTGGCTAATGTGGTTTAGACAGTGTAAAGAATAATGTGGAGTCTTTGTTCATACCCTAAAATTAATCTATATCACAGAAATTTTGAAGTATTTGCTGTTCCTGTGACAGTTGGGCCCCAGCTAGAAGTGCTTGCCAGAAATTGCCTTTCAGTTGCAGTGCAGTTGATGGGACTGAAGGCAGACCAGAGTGACGTTCACAACTTAGAAAAGCAGTTCTATGCCCACTTATTCATGTTACTATTTCCAAAAAGTTATGATGGTCAACAGAATTTTAAGTCTTCCTAGGGTGAACCACTGTATCATTGAAGGCCTGCCTGTCATTAGGTCATACCTTTTGAAACCGCCTCATGTTCTGGGGACTCATCATCATATGGTCAAATTGCACCTCTGTTCCTTCCCCTGTCTCAGGAACTCTCCCATCCTGCTGCTGAGGCCAAGCCCTCTGAACAACCTGATCCAATATCAGAGCTATCTCTGCTTTGAACAGGGAACAGATCAGAGGACCTCCTGAGGTCCCTCCTGATGTCAGCAGTTACATGTTTCTGTAAGTTACAAATGAATTCTGTAATGGTCTTGGCTTGTTTACTGATTCAGTTTCCACGGTCCTTCAATTCTTGAGCCATCAGGGTGGTCCTTAGGTAACATCTTGCAGAAAGGATGCTCTCATCTTAGGAAGGACTGAGAATGATATGAGTGTTTCCTAAATAAGCAACTTGGTGATAGGTATCATCTGTTGGATGGAGACTTTCATCAGTAACTTTCTGTAGTGTTCCGCACGGGTCATGTTACAGCTGAAAGATAGTATCATGGTGACCACAGGATAGGATCCCAGACAGACAAGAATAGTCAAATGATATGTTCAGCCCCAAGGAATCCCACTTGCCGTTGGCGATGACAGTGTTGGGCCACTGCAAACACTCCATCGCACAAATGTTAATACTATCTTTCACCCAGAAGTGTAATGACGTATGCTTTCTCCTACCTCTTGTCAGTTCCTTGATATATAAATATTGACATTTGATTGTAGCCAGTGAGGGATTTTATCTTTTATGTTAGAATAAGAGCAAATGGCATAGCAGTAGGGATCTGCACTTTCTTCTGCAGCATCTGAAGAAACCAAGCCTAAAGGCAAGCTGAACAAACCCAAAATTATTTAGCGAAAAACCCAAAACTAGAGGGGCTAAGTTCAACACTGCTTAAATGAAGAGTTATTTCTTATACTTTTGTTCATTTGTTTCAATCAGAATTTTTACAAATATATAATGGAAAATAAGAAGAAAAATTGCTAAAATGAAAACTTTTAAGAGAAATTACCTGGTTGTTCTATTCTGCCCACATCACCAGTCACATACTTGGGTATAAAAGTTCTGCAGCTAGGCAGAAAACATAAAATTTTGATGATGATACTATTTGAAAAATTGCTGTATAAAAAGCTGTAAGTTATAAGTGACAGCAAATGCTCTTTGGAATAAGAAACCAGTAGTTTTCAATTAGTGTTAAATGAGAAATTATGTTATGTCAGCTGATTTTAAAAGGGTATAAATGTCTGGATTAGTACAAAATTATCTGATGTCTGGAAAAAAATTTAATTTACTGAATTGATATTAATCAGGCTCATTAGCTTTAGTGTGGCAGCTGCCATCTTGGCTAATGCAGAAGGGATTGAACAGGGATTTCCAGAGCCAAATCCATGGGCGTGGATAAACTTAAAGAACAGTCCCTCATTGTGAGTGCTGTAACACATTATACATTTTTAACTGAGGGGAGACGTTGTTTGTACATCAGCAAGTGAAGTCGGGTTCTGTCTGGGAAATAGGGCATTGCTATCTGTAATAATTATCCTGTGAGCACTGGGCACGGAGAAGGTCAGACAGTAAACAAGATTTCAACGCTTCTTAGGGCTTGGCATAAGGATGGCTGATAAAACTCTGCTTACCTAGCTCAGCTAATTTCTGCTTTGACCTGTAGCATTTCCTTTGTTGAGTCTGGTATTAGAAGTCAGTATTTATTCTTCTGCTTAACCTTCTCCACAATGTCATTCCATTGTGTGTGATGATTTCTATCAGGAGAAGCATTTTTATTAATTAAACTTTTCTAATAGGCACTGCTTAGCCAGCTTCTAAGTGACTTGCATAACCCACAGATCTCATGTATGTGTTTTTGTTGATAGGGCAGTTTGTTGAAATTAATTTAACCGGCCATCGTGGCAAATATTCTTGCAATTGTCAGTGCTTTGTTCTCTGTGTCACTCAGAAGTACATTGCTTGGTCATGGTATGAAAATGGAAAGTCACTTAAATAACGGCCCATTTTAATATCATTTTTTGCATCAATTTAAAGCTGACACATGCAGTCTTCAGCTGTTGCCCTGCTTTATCATCAGGAGTTTTTTAAATGGCAATTTAAAGGAGGTTTAAACAGTAGTTTGCCTGGCTCTGCAAGGCTCGTCCATGGCTGCCACCCCGTGAGTACTGCCACTGCTTTGCTGGTAGAAATAATATGGCCCTTATCCATATTAATTTTTGGCACACACAGATTTTTGCTTACTCGGCAGAGTACACATCTAAAGAGAAATGTGGTTGATTCAGGGATATTCATGCAAAAAAAAGTGAGTGAGCATGTGTATGGTGGGAGAGGGGAGGAAAGGTATGATTTCTGCCTCCCGGTCCGCTATCCAGCTGCACCCTCACATGGACTGAGCATAAGGACAGCACTTTGAGTGCAAGAAAGGTATCTATAGCAAAGCCAGTGAGTTTCAAAGTCCCAGTAGCATTTTGTGTCAGATGGCTGATCTATATTTATTCTGCCAATGCAGTAACTGCCACGGGAGAGCATGCTCCACTCTTTACCTGACTCAGGACATATGGAAATATGACATCTGCTTACTGCAATAATACTTCCACAAATGTGACTGTGAATCTTGGAACTAGAGATGAACTTTTCATCGCAATAACTAAATCTTAATTCTGCTTTTCTCATGAGCGAAAAAATGCCTGGGGCTGCTATTTTCTCCCATATGATTGAAAAATGCTGGCTATATGAGTACCACATGGGAAGGAGGTGGCAATGTTTTTAAACAGACCTATTTGCCATGGCATTTACCTCTGTGGCGTAAGAGCAGCTTACAAACAAACACAGCATCCTATGAGAAGGTAAATAATCCTTTCCTCTTTTGAAAAAGAAAACAAAAGCATAGAAAAATTAAAGAATTTTGCCAAGGTCACTCAGCAAGTAAAATCAGGAATTCAAGATGGGTTTTCATTCTTATATCTGCCTTAAATTCTTCTGACATTAAAATCTATGAATTTTAACCCCAAGACTATATGGTTTGATCTGAAGAGAGTGATGTAAGATTTCCTTGATAAAAGCTTAAGAAGTAACACCTTCCTGGTTAGAGGTTCATTAAAAGGGAACTTAGCTTATTCAAAAGTTTGTTCAGATCTGGTCCCACAGTTGAACATGTCTCAGCAGAGCTAAGATGGACTTGTAAACCGAGATGAAACTTAATCTCTACTACCCAGCAATGAAAGAGCAACAAGCTGTCTGAAATGAGAGATTAATTTCAGCAAGCCAATTTCAGCAAACTAAGCCAACATAATTTCACATAGGTCTATGCTTCACTTTCCTACTGTGCCTGCCCTCCAGCTCTTCTGTTTTCCATGGTAACTAGGCCAGCTGTCGACTAGGAAAATACCCTTGGGCCAACTAAAAAAGAAAAGTTTTATCTTACTAATATCTTACAGCAAGCTTTCCCTGGTACATGAGCTTAACTTCAAATTCCCACTTCTCTTTTTACAAAGCCAATATTTGGTGGCAGTAAAGCCGCAAAATGGAAGGAAGATCAGAACCAGACCAGTATTTAAAAAAGAGAAATCTAAAGATATTTCCTTCTCCACTCTGCTCTTCTCTCCTACCCTTGCAAAAGGTACTATTGCTATATATAAGGGGGAGCAAAAAATGCATAGACACCGAGAAAAGAGGAAGAAAAATAAAACCAGAGAGGAAGAAAGAAAACAGGCCTAGAAAGAAGGGGTATGAAGATAACAGAAACACTCTTCTTTACAGTGTAAAAGCTTGTTCTTCTGTCCTGCCGCCGACAGGAATGAGCTGACAAGAGCCATCTCTCATGGTCTCCTCTGCTGTAATTAAATGAAAACATGGTAGGTATCATCTTGTTTGAAGAAGGCTGCAGAGTAGCCTTATGCAGTCTGAAGAGATTTCTCCCTTAGAAGAGTCAAAATCATGAAAAGATGAAAAAGTGTTATTGGGACTCTAGAGACTCCCCTGTTGAAAAGTCTGATTCTCTCTCTTCCGTTCCCTGAAAACAAATGAGTTTTGCTAGTTATTTTTGAAGTGTTAAGGACCGTATGTCTTCATGATGCCACTTTATTTGAGCTATGGAGGTTCTCTCAAAGTTATTCTTTTGACAAAGTCACACACACACATGCACAGAGGTAAAAAGTTGCTGTGATCTGATAATCTGATCCATGCATCCTTTGTTGTTGTGCAGCATTGAGATGCCACATGGCAAATTGCCAGAAAAAGAGGACTTGGCATCTTACAGAAATCATACTACGTCAGATATGAGAGGACTACTGAAAACAGTGTTTTGCAATCTTGTAATTACACTGAGGTACCATCATTGCTGCAACACCTAAAGCAGTACCTGCTGAAGGCTCATTATACCTCCCTATTCCTGTGTAGGCAGTGATCTGAAAAAAGTTCTCTTCGTTAGATATCGGCAAAAGAAGATAAGCAGGGCCACTAGCTAGAGCAGGGATGTCCAGAGGAAAGTAAAGATCCAGAAGAGACTGACACATCAGGAAGTAATGTGGGATCAGGATCCTAGTTCTTGTACCTGTGTTACCTGTGCTTAAAACACAATGGATCTACAGACAGGTTCTTCCAGAGAGGTAGAAGTGATGCTACCTTACAAGAAATGTTAACTCCGCATGTATTTGGAACCTATCAAATCTCATCCATCCTTTCTCTGCTGTTGGCATCTGAGCACCTTGTCTGTAAAAATCTGAGACTCTACTTGAAAGATAACAGCTTTGACTGTAGATATTGTTAAACAAAGCAAATTCTTGTAACTGAGTGCAGAGCAAATAGGAAAATTAACAGCCCATCTCAAGATCTACTGCTCTGCAGAATAAATTCTTTTGAATGACATAATATTTGCAAAACAATGTCACTCTCTCATCCTATTCCCCCCTAAAACCAAGCCCCTCCCTCCCCATGCCCAGAGTGAGTCATAAGAACAGTAATCTGAAAACTCTACAATTATAAAGTACAGATCTGACTCAGAATGTATGAATAAAATCTGGAACTGCTCCTAATATGAGCAGCCAAAGGCCATAATGACCTTGTAGAAAGACAATTTTAGTTTTCTCCCTGAAGCTACTTCTGTATCAGTATGTTAAAAAAATAAAAACCCAAAAAACAACAAAAAATAAACGAGCGCATACAGCATTTTAAAGTGAAGTTAACCAAAGTGTTGCAGTGTAACTCAGGTTTAATTCTGCAGTTTCGTGTAAATCTGGATTGCTCATTGCATGCAGAACCATACAGAATTAGTTCTGTGTCATACATGTTGTTTTATAGTGTCATGAGGGATTTTTTGTTCCAGCTGTGAAGCTAATGGGAAGCTGCAGAAGCTATCCAAAGCTATTTTGGTAGACATGAACTACCCAAACAATAGGCAGATGAAGAAAAACATTTTCAGATTCTCCTCAGTGTATTGCTGTGATAACTGTGGCCTAAATTCAGATACAGTACAAAGCTTAGCAACTCCATTGGCTCTAGTGGACTGCTTGAACCTGGATTAATTTTGCGTTTTATTTATATGGTTTGAAAGCAGAGTAGCTTAGTCACCTCCTGTATCCAATTATTGCTGGCATATTTGGACATCATCCCATTAAAGCCATTGGGTCTGCTTATTTTAGTGGTGATTATCCCATCTAATCCCATTCATTGCAAGCTTCCAATGCAGTTACCCACTGGGAAGAATACAACAATTTCTGTTATGCCTGGAATGAATGGCGCATTTCAATTTGTGTGCCACAAATTTACTCTAAGCTATTACAAAGATAGATGGTTGGTAGCTTTCAGGCTTGCTGATTCTGGTGTGAGTAAGATACTGCATGAAATTCTGACAACAATATGGCATTTGTTCTGAGGAGAAAATCCACAGTTTTGAAACAAGCGCAGACAGGGACATACCTAGTCACGTGAAGAAAGCACTGGCAAAAATGGAAACAGACTTTTCAAAATTAATGCCAGACTTGAATGTCATGTTTCTCATTGAATGCAAAATAATACTGCCCCATTGATAATCTTCATGTAGACATTAAATGCAATACATTTGGTAAGCAGCTTTTTAATTTTTTTTATTTGGTATACAGTTTTTGGAGGACAAAGTTAATCATTCTCTTTGATTCTCTTTACTGAGACAGTGGTACTTTTTCTATTAATAGTTGAGAACAGTTAGACCTATAGTTGCAAGCCTGAGCTTAAGTCACTCTCGGTATTAATGACACTTCAGGGTGAAGGCATTTCATTTCTGTAGCTTTGGATTGACACTTTATTAGGGTGGGATCTTTGGCAGACTGTGAACCTTCACTCACATATTCTGAAGTTATCCAAGGTCAGCACTGTTTTATACAGATGTTGTTGGAAACAACCACTAGTTTTGTTACGTTGGTGTTCTGCTGCAGGTATTTTTTGTGCTTGTGATAGTGTGTTAACAAATTTGGTCCTCTGCTGCTTGCAGAGCCCACCCAGTAAAGAGGAGCAGACTAGAAAGAGACTGCCTTTACTAACAATTCGTTTTATTTATTTGTTTTTACAAACTGGAGCAGAAAAACATAGACATTGTTAGCACTTCTTTTTACTAGATGATTCTTGTAGCACTTATATTGACGTTAGCATGTCCATTCAACAAATTGGAGAAGACATGTTCTGGGGGTGATCATTACTTGCTTAGACCTTAGACCAGGTAGCATCTACTATCTAGTAGTGATAGTGGTCCCTGTGCACCATTATACTCTCCTATTAATTCTTGATACAGTTCATTTTCAAGGTAAATGCTCTTTCTTCTCCAGACAAAACCAGTTTTATCTGGGGTTTATTTTCTTAATACAGAAGTGTGTGCAACTAACTATATTATGTATCAAATAAAACATTTTTCTGCTAGGCAAACTTAGTAGGGTTTGGCAACTTACTTGCATAGCGTAGCATAGCTTTTGTTTTCACTGATCTGCTAATTTTTTGTGAGTCAGCAGGACATGCATTCCACAGTTAAGGCATTCAGTGGGAGTGGGGGGAACTGGGTTGATTGAATCTACTGGATCAAATGATTTGTCTGGATGCAAATTTTGTTGCCTTGTTCAGAAAGGTCTTTGAGAGAAGATTAGCAAATAATGGCAACTAGTCCCTTGGCTCCCATAGAAATGTTGTGTTTCTCAACCCTAACCAGCATACTTTATAATAAGTCTGCAACAATTTTTTGTTGTCTAAGGGAGACCAACGTGTTAGACATCTATTCTAAGTTATGTAATAAAAAAAGAATCAGAAAAACAAAAGCAAATGTATTGCATGGCCTTTTAAAACAAAATTTCACTTTAAGCAGAGGTATTTTCCGTTCAAGGGTAATGCTTTGAAAAATGAGTCTATAAAAGCAGCTCTGTTATATGAGAAGCAGCAGGTGAAACTAACTGCAGGTTTCTTATGTGAGAAGTGTGAAGAGCCAAAAGTGGACAGGTGCTGCAAGCTACTGAACAGCTGCTGCTCTCCCATCCTGGAGACTTACTTTGTTAGAAAGATTCAGAGAAAATATTGTACCATGCTTCACTCAGTCTACTCAAGAAATGTAAACTTTCATTCTCTTCTTGTTCTAGAACAGAAAGAAAGAAGAAAGATCAGCAGATGAGGCAGAGTTCTGCCAGCCCTCTTGTGCCTCTCCCTTTCTGCTGGCTCTGTGCTTGGTCAAAGAAAGGGAGAGTGAAAGGGATTTCAGTCTTGGTCCTTCCAGTCAAATGGATGGCCTCACACCGTGTTTCCGTAAAGCTATAGAAAATGCTCAGTCCTACAGTCACTTGGGAAAACTGCTGTGTCCCTTCCATCTATGTTATACATTAACTCTTCTGCCTAATTGACTTTGCTCCCCCTTCTCCCCTGCAGAAATTGTGTTGTTCTCAACATGTTAGACATTTTGTGCTTCTCAGTTGTTCATTTGTTTTTACGTCAGTTGCTTTGTTGATTGCAATGCCCCAATAGGTCTACACAGAATGGTGCTGTTGTTTTCTGTGTTTTCCTTTCTGACTTGTAGTACATAAATCACACCTTTCTAGAATTTGGGGTTAGTTTAAAAAGGGAGGTATTATCCTGTATCTATTTTTTAAAGGAAGTTGGCAGAGATAGCCTGTATGTTTCTCTTGAATAATAAAGGACCATGAGAACAGAGCCACTTTAAGGCTTTCCAGCAAAGTTAATGAAATTAAATTTTGCTGTCCAGTGAAGGCTTATCTCACTGAGGCTGTGAAGGAGGCTGTGAACAGAGATTACATTGCAACAAGTGCAAGTGTTCCTTTCTGTTCTCTGAAGCAATAGCTGCCATCCTACAGACATGTTCCTGGGAGCTTCAGCAAGTTCAGTCATCCATCCTAGGCACTGGCAAAGAGATCAGAAAAGCCACAGTTATATTTGCCAACTTGGCACTCTGCTGCCTTAGAGTTTGGCTGCGTCTAAAGAGGCCATGCCTGAGCAGACCAGCTAGTGAGTGAAAAAGATGAGTTCTACAGGCTTGGCTGTACTCTGCAGAGGAGTAAGGGGAGTTGCGGGCGTAGGGGATGGAGGATGACAGGTACTTGTTAGAATCTGGAATTTGTTGGAGTTCACAGTCTTTGTGCGGTACTTGCTATGTTGATATCTCTATCAAAGGGTTTATTCCCATTATCACCAGCAGGGAAGTAAAAACCTTGTCCAATGTAATCTCGGGGAGATAAAAGAAAAAACTAAGAAAAGTTTTACTTGCAACTGAGTAATTAATAGCAGCAGTTGCCCACTCATCCTCATGGCCCATCACAGGCTAGATGGAGGTATTAACCTTCAGCTGCACATTTTTGTCATCTCTCTCATCCTTGTGTCTGTGGGTAACTTGCAGTGGGACTTAAGAAGCTGCAAAGCCCAAATGCAACCCCACTGGCAAACCACTCCTGTTACTTATTCTCCTGTTTAAGAATGCAAACAATAAAATGTTTTCTTCAAGGAGTTGAAAATTAAATCAGTCATATGCTTCAGGTGTGTGCTGTAGCTCCATGGCACAATAAAGCACAAAGGACAGCTTAGGAGTGTTGCAGGATGTCTAATGAAAATCAAGACGGATGGATGGCAACCTCAGACATGGAAGCTGTGCAGTGGTAGAGAAGTGTGTTTGTGTGCTAATCTTTGATATGAAGGGCTGTGGAAAATCATTTTAAAACAATTATTGCTATAATGAGCAGCAGTCTTGTACTAATGTTCTCTTCTTCTGCGACTCTTACTGCCTCCAGCTTAGTGAGACAGAAAACAAGCATGAAATATACCTTCACAATAAAGCCTATTGACTTCCTTGGTCAAGTTTACCAAAGATTGACCAATGATAGTAAGTACCTCAGCACTCACCTTAAAACCCTAAGGCACCTCATTTTCATGGTGTGTCTTTGAATTCAAAACACCTTAAGCAAAGAGTACACAGTGTGTGTGCTCGTAGGCACAGCTTTTGTGTAATAAATACCAGATATCACTTGGAAACGAATTGACTAGGGTCACTACTCTGATTTTGACGCCACATGTAAATAACCCAGTCGAACTGTATCTCGGTCTTTCATAGCAGGTAGAGGTTAAAACTGCAATAAGATCCTGGAGATCCTGGCCTTTTCTTGGGTTTCTTTTGCTACAGTGTGGTTTAACAGGCTACCTGCAAGCCAATCTGTCCTGTCAGGCATTACTCTCTGGTTCATCCTGCTCCCCTTTCTGAAGGAGACAAGGAACAGATGTTCAAGCAGCAGAGTTGTCTGAGCAGCCTCACTCTTTCACTTGTCTGCCAAATCCAACTCAAAGAGCAGACTGTGTCTGCTGCAAGGCCTTTAGAGCACCAGCTTCCCTCTCTCTCCACACCACAGAAGGAGAATGAGGCCAGCTCACCTGTTTTGGTACCAGGATCCATCCAATCTCATTCCTTTCCTTCCTTTTTTTTTACTTCCTATCCTGGTTTCAGCTGGGACAGAGTTAATTTTCTTCTAAGTAGCTGGTACAGTGCTGTGTTTGGATTTAGTGTGAGAATACTGTTGATAACACTCTAATGTTTTAGTTGTTGCTAAGTAGCGCTTATCTTAAGTTAAGGATTTTCAGTTTCCCATGCTCTGCCAGCAAGCAGGTGTGCAAGAAGCTGGGAGGGAGCACAGCCAGGACAGCTGACCCAAACTAGCCAAAGGGATATTCCATACCCTAGAACATCATGCCCAGTATATAAACTGGGGGGAGTTGGCTGGGAGGGGTGGATTGCTGCTGGGGCATCAGTCAGTGGGTGGTGAGCAATTGCATTGTGCATCACTTGGTTTTTTTCTTTTTTTTTCCCTCTTTTTTTTCCCCTTCTTTTTTTTCTGTTATATTCCTTTTCATTACAATTATTATTATTATATTTCTTTATTACTATTGCTAGTATTATATTTTACTTTAGTTATTAAACTGTTCTTATCTCAACCCACGAGTTTTACCTTTTTTCCTATTCTCCTCCCCATCCCACTGTGAGCAGGGGGAGAGTGAGAGAGCAGCTGTGTGGTGCTTAGCTGCTGGCTGGGGTTAAACCACGACACCTCCCTTTTTTTTAAATTTCCCTTTTCTCCATAGCTGCTGTTTTTAGCCCTGTTTCTCCTTCTCTGACACAGCAGCCAACTCAGCCTGATTCAATCCCACCTTCCCTTCTGCCCTGTGGCAAAAATCTCTCTAGCACACTTGTGTTTCTGTACCCGGAAAACACATACACACACGTCTGCAGCTGTGAGTGCCAGAAAATGGAATTGGATCCACCTTGCAGGCATGGAGTGGGTGTATGCAGAAAGGAAGAGAAGCAGCTGCTTGCAGAAGTCGGGGGCATCTTTCAGGGCACCCCAGAATCTGACTTGGACCCTCTGACTGCTGCTAGGCAGAGGCAGTCTAGTTTACTTCGCTGCTAAATTTCAGGTCAGCATCCTTCTGTTTCCAGCCCCGTTGTGCTATTTCGTAAAAGTGACCTTGGGACAGTGTCTGAATTCCCCTGGCCTTGCTGAGAACAAGAGTGTTTGTCCCAAATCAGAGAACCCTAAAGAGTGAGGAAGTCTCCCCGTTGTTAGGAGCAAGATCCTCTGTCTAGGCCTGGCATGAAGCCAGGCTTTTATATTGAGTTCTGTCTTGCAGAATCCTGTGAAAATTGTCAGAGGAAAAAAAAAAAAAAAACTTCACATTCTTCCTTACTGGCAGCCTTGCGTTTTAAATCATTCCAATTTTGTCTTCCTCTGTCACAGCTAGGCATCCTGTTCTAACTTGAATATTTCATTAGTGTCTTGAGCATTTCTCCATCCTGCAACCTCAGAAGTTGCAGACTTTCCTATCTCCGCTGAGTTCTTGCAATGGCAGGGTGAAGATGTGTGTGCCAGGAAACTGGGAAGACAGAATTACAACAGCATATTTGTTCAGTTGTTGAATAAACATTTCAGCAAACCCTACAATGAGTCATCACATTAAAAGCTGTCCTTCGTATCCTCCTTGGGACTACTTTTATAAAATGAATATAAAAATCAGACCCAGTTAATCCAAATCATTTTGCAAATTAAGGTCTACAGGCTTTTAAAAGCATACCTACCCCAGTGGGCAGGCAGAGGGAAGTTGCGCTGCCTGTACCGCAGTTGCTAGATACATTTTGAATGCAGAGCCCTGAGTCCCTCATGGGGCTGCTGGGGAAGCACATGCACTGTCAAAAGCTGCCATGTGGGTTCAGATTGTGGAGTGTGTGCTGGGCTGCAGCTGGCATGGCAATGGATTTTACCAGTGAGATCATGATGACTGCCTCAACTTTCCCCATGGACTGGGCTCAAGAAGTGCATGTGAGAGGATTCGGACTCCATACATCCTCTGTTCTCATGTACACCTTATGCATAAGCTATCTGAATCTGGCCCATAATCCCTTCTCAGGTCAAAAAGAAATCTTTATATCATATGTGTATATAAGCTTATTTTCTGTGAACACTCAGCCATAAGAATAATCAAAAAATGGATCTTCTAAGTTAATCTGCCTTATGCAGGCAATAGCTCTGTTTAAAATAGGAAAACATTTTGGGTTTGCTATTTTGCTTCCTGTATGTGAAATCCTAAACCTTTCATTTTAGGGAAATAGAAGTTGTTTTCATGTTCTGCATATCTGAGAGTATTAAAGGGACATCTCAAACAAGAAAAGGTAGCCTTTCTGGATTCCCTAAATATATACCGTTAAAAATGGAGCAGGTGAATGGATATGATTTAGATGCCCAGGAGCTCATTCCAATGCAAGCCTAAGTGCAGACAGAAGATTCTGCACTAACATAACCTGGCCAGTTCAAAATAGATAGCACAATGATGTTGTCTTTTCTTAGGTGCACTTGCACTTGTCTTTGCAGGGCAGAAGTGAACAAGTTCATTCTGCCTGTGCTCCAAGAGAAATGCAAGCTGCTTAGCTGAACTGAGACTGAGCTGACTCTGCTTCAGTAGACTAAAATTCCTGCCCATGTGACAGTTTGGACTGTGCCAGTAATGCTTTTGTTTAAAAAATAATCACCAAGCCCGTTCCTGACTTGCTGTTGAAATGGACAGAGTACGTTTTTGTTTTAAATCACCTTGTTTGCCTACAACTGAGCTAAAAGGCCACTGCAGAGTGATTCGGTACCCTAAACATAGTCTATTTTAGACAGCATAGGGCATCTGAGACATCTGCATGGGAGTGGCACACGTGAGATATTGCCTCTAGTGGACCCACGCCCTTCCAAGGCAGCAGCTAGAGGCCAAATAGGATTTCCTGGGATATCTAAAATGGCACAAAGCATCTACCTTTAAGCAAATGAATCCCATCCTGTGGAATCTTGGATTTAGTCTGCTTGGAATCTGGAAGAATTAGTTTATCCACCGCCATATATGCATGTGCTCTCAGCCTTCTTCAGTTTGTGGAGTGTTCAGGATAAGAATATAGCTGCCTCTGTGTGCTGGGGTTTGCCTTCCACCAGGCACTGCAATGACCATTTGTATTTATTTCCGATTCAAAAAGTAATTATTTGTTTTTGCTAGTCTACAGAAAGAAATGTCATTTCAATCTCCTCCAGAGAGTGCTGATGATAAACTTCTCATATCTCTTCCCTTTCATGTCTAGGCATTTCTGATAGAAACACCACACATTCTTTTAAGATTTTCAGTACTTATAAACCCTTAGATGTTCAGAGGTTTTGTATAACTGGAAAGGCTTTTCAGAAACCAGTAGGTGATATTATTCTGCATTGAATTATATAGGAAAAGAGGACCTAGAAGGATCATTGCCTTATAAAAGATGACAGGAATCCCTCATCACCAAAAGATGCATGAGCTGCTGTAGCAATATTGTAATGTCTTATGTATGATTTGAAGGATTGAAGTGTCTATAGGAATTATGATTTTTTACCTTTAAATATCAGTATTTGATATATATCTTGTTCTTGCTTTTTGTTATGTGACATATTCATATGTGATGTGCATTAAAAGTCAACAGCTTCTCTGATTTCTGTCCTCTGAAAACTAGCATTATTGGTTAGGTTTGAGTAACCTCATCATGTAAGGGAAACTGCATTAAGATTCAGGCCTTTATAAGGGATTTAAGGTTTGAGATGTTCTTAAGGATGCGGTTGTGGGGAGGAAAGTTCAGACAAAAGCAAAGAGCAGTTCATCAGTCCTTCAGGCAAAGTGAAGTCCCAGGCGCTGGACAGGAGTTAGTAACAATATAAAGCTGGTAATTCCATCTACACTTATAAAAATAAATCAAATGTGTACAAAAGCTCTGGCCCACATAAGGACAAAATTTCCCAGTGATCAATTCAATTACCTAAAAAAACCCCTAAACTCCACAGCTTTCCTCGCCCAAATGAACGTGTAATTAGAGAAGACTGCATGGTGAACATGAAAAAAAAAAAATGTTTTTGGGTTTATTTCTGACTTTTATGTTGGTAATAACTTCAGTTCCAAAGCTTTTACAAACTTCAGTAGAACTAAGAGCTGAGTTTTTGCTCTAGACCAACGCTTAGGAGTAAAGAAAGGAATAAAATGGGCTCATTTGACTTTTTTTAGCAGTATAGCCAATTTCAGAAATGTCTCCTCAACTTAAAATAGTGAAAGTTTCTAGAACTGATGATACATCTGAGACTAAAATGGTCTTTAAATGCACCTCCTAGCTGAAAGATGTGCTTGGTTGTGTAACTGTACTGGCAGGAGAAAAAAAAATAGATTTAGGCACATATATTTAAGACTGGACTTCAAAAAATACAACTTATTTTCACTTTGTAAACTTTTGCAGAAATAAGAAGCAATACAGGCACTGCACTACATAAGACAATAAGAAATGCCAGGTTGCTATTGATTCAGCACGCTGGGAATCTCATTAGTTATCAAATGGGACTTGAGTACTGCCAACAAATAAACAACATTTTTTTTCATTCTCTGCTGCCCAAAGTCACCAAATACAGTTTAGTCTGGAGTCCATTTATTGTTCCTGCTAGAGGTGATATAAAATAAAAATCAGTTTTAGATACACAGATTTTTTTACCCTCCCTTCTTCAGGTTGTTGAAGAATGCACAGAATGAAGTTCATTTCAAAATCTGGTATCAGAAACTACTGGCTGCTCTCCAATTCTGTGCTGGAAAAACCCTGAACAATGAGTTTTCTAAGGAGGGGAAACTTGTCAGAATTCTGGAAGACATTGCCAAAAAAGTAAAAGCTGCCAGTGACTCAAAAAGAAAGGTTTGTTAAAAAATACCTCCCCTTCTATCTAAGTTTCTTCAGGTAATTTTATTTTTTCTAAGGTGACACCTCTTTCCTATAATGCCCTTTACATAAATAAATGCAAGATTTGACTAAAATTTGCAAAATTTTGTGCTGCTCTGAAAACAAGTAAAACTTATGTATTTAATGGGACAACTCTCATCACTATTACTCTTGAGGTCAGCAGATCTTTTAAGCCATTTAAATTCCTTCATCAATGGTTTCTCAACCAGACTTGGAGGTGGTCAAAAATAATGGCAACAAAGCTGATTAACATTTTACTGAAAGGAATGCTCACATTCAGCACCTCATCCCAAAATATTTGACTCCTGTAGAGCTGCAGTGTTTCTTGAAAACTTTGCTAAGAGTTGTCCTTGACAGGCTGAACATCCTCATTTCTTAGCAAAACAAACCAAAGTAGATTGTACTTAATATCTCAAATATAGCATTCAGCAATTAATACTGTACGCATATCTGCTGAGATGCATTCCTGGCAGTAGAAGCCTTGCAGTCTTGTTCTCCAGCGGGTGCAGCTTTTATATTGCGTAGGTACGTTTCCAATTCAAAACTGTTAATTTTCCAAGACAGCTGTTGTTACTTACCTGATGTGTAAAACTGCTTCTTGCTGAGATCTCAGCAAGACAGACCAGAAAGCCAAATAAAAATATACCTGCCACTGCCGGTTATCACGGAAGTTATCATGAATTCTTTTTGCCTTGTTAAGGGTTCAAAGATTTTCAAAGGATTTTTCAGAAAACTCTCAGTGTTGCTACTGAGAGCAACAAAGCAAACATGGAAGTAAAAAGACAAAAATATTTGCAAAGAGAAAAATCCATGTAAAGAAAAAGAAATAGTAGTGATACATTATACATTACTGATGCATAATTCAGATTTTAGACATGAATCTCAAAGCTGCAGTTACTGTGATACTGAGAAACTCCCAAACCTTGTGGTTAACACAGTTAGGCAAGGGAGATCACAGTGTTGAGGCAACAAGCAACAAATTATGAAGTTGTCCAGCAAGGCAAAAAAGACATGAGATGCAGTAGAGCAGGTGCAAGGCTAATCAGCCCCTAATGAAGGGTATTGAATCTGAACCTGCATGACAGCATGAACTGGTAGTGCATCTAGGCAAAAAAAAGCATGAATGTGGAGTAAAATCATAATTCCTATTTTTAATAACTGCACCTCAGTGTGACCTCATTAGCTGTTACAAGGTTACGTGGATGCTACTAGCTCCAGAAATTGTACTGCTTGTTTAAAATACAGAAAGACATTCAACGGCTTAAAAGCTGCAGTCAAATTCTTTCATGTTGCCATAATGATTCACATGTTGCAGGAGGTGTTAAAGGTGGAACTCAACAGACTTCAGCTGTTCTTCCAGGAGGTAAAGGTTTGTCGGCTTCCCCTGAATCCTGCACTTGTTGTCCAAGGCATAGAGGCAGACGTAAGTCTAGGTCATGCAATGGATTACGTTTTTAATTTTTTTTATTATTATTATTATAAAGGGGGAGAGGGAGTGAATGGCTGCATTGACTCGGAAATAATCTTACTGGTATTAAGCATGAGTCATATGGTAAACTGACATCTAGTCTAATCCCCTTTAAACTGGGGCCCTTTGTTGGAGGCAGAGGTGAAAGGGACTGGTGGGGTGGGTGTTGCATGCATGTCTTACCTTGCACAGCAGTGGCAGCAGAGATTTCAAACTCTGAGCAGGCTGCTCCCGGCTCAGCTGCCCTGATGTGGTGTTGGGATTGGCAAGGGCACTTGGCTTCCCTGAAGCTGAGACCCAGTTACCATCCTGCCCAGGTAGCTCTTGGTGGCAGTTTTTTTCTCATCTAAGACTCTCCCCTGTCACTATGGGAGCGGCTAAAGGTCTAGAGCTAGCTCTTTTTGCTGAGGTGAGACTAGGCACATGACTGAGAATTGCTAAAATATTAAATATTCACAGTAACTTAACTATGTCTATGAACCCTATTAAAAATGACTTAAGAATAAAGGAAACAACAATGCTCTTTAGTGTTACTTGACTTTACTTTGACCACAGTACTAAGACTTAGTTATTCATTGTTTAGAAATGTTTTCATAAACAATATTATGCCAGGAATAAGCTGTTCCATCTCTGGAGAAGGAAAAGGTATCCAGCAGCAAGAGAAAACAAACCTGAACACCCATATGTATTACCAGTTATAGGTGCCTAATTACAGCAATTTGTGCTCTATTTTTGTTTTCTGGCTCATTATCCACAGTGGACCTGATTCTAAGAGGTGCTGATCCCTTCAATTGCCTTTGACCTGTGATTCTCCAAGTAATTGCTATTCAGCCTTGATCTTGCTGAGAACAGAGGTCTTCCAGCACCCCGCAGGCTTGGGCCAATTGTGTATGATATAAGTCAGAAGAATTTGAAGCCTGCCGCTTCTCACTGCTTTCAAGCTTTTTGGAAATAATGACTAATGGGAAGGTATCTCACCATACAGTCATGCTATTTATACTGCACCAGCTTGGCTGGACAGATACAAAATGTTTAAATATAAGTATCTGAAGAGAGATTTTTTTTTTTTCATTTTTCTTATATCATTATAGGCCATTATCTTGTTATAAATATATGCAGCTTCTTGATTGAACTGTATGTCAGTATAATCATGCAAATTAGAATTTTTAAGTGCTTATAATTACCTAAATTTAATTCATTTTGGTGTCATCCATTGATTTTACTAGTAGCAAGCACTGCTCCCAGCTCTATCAGAAATGCATTATCTCACAGTAACCTTTTAAGCACTTATTGAGACATTTCAATTGGCAAAATTCCATAGGGGGTCAGGATTTCATCATCAATAATGGCTATTGCACGTCGCAGAGGTATGATGTGACTAAGACAATATTTGCATGCTTGTAGCATGCTTTGAGGTGTTTAGATGGAAAGCAAGAGACAGCTGTGTCTGGTAGTGTTTTTGTTCAAATTAGCCTCCATTGCACTCCACCCAGTAAGGACAGCAGTAGCCTCTATGGGGCACTCATTATTTCTAGAAACCAGGCCACTAATTTACCATTGTCTTTGGTTATTTTTTCAGTGGGTTCCCCCTCTCCCCGCTTTTTTAATGATGATGATAATACCACCCTAACTCACACAGGATTGGCAGTGCTTGGCTCATTAATGCTTTTTGAAGCCCTTTGAGGTCTTCAGGTGGAAGGAGCTGTAGGGCATAAGAAGTCAGAGTTTATGTTTAATTAAGATAAACTCCACATAAAATAGATTATGATTTTCAGAATTTCCTGTCTCCTCAGCCAGAGTGAGGTCACCAAAGAAATTAGCAGGTTTTTTGCTTCCATAAAGATTGTATGATTGGGCAATTTTTTTTTTTTTTTTCCAGAAAATAATAGGACTAAAGGCTTTTCAATGCTTTACAGATTCTCATTAGATCAGTCTTATGTACTTCATCCACTTAGTCTCAGCCAAAGTTCATTGTTAATAGGCCTGGGTGAAAATGAAAAACTATTAGTACGGAAAATGTTATCCATTCACATAATCTGATTATTGAGTGAAACAAATTGTCTGGGAAAAAGAATTTCTCATTTTCCTGACCCAATTAAACAGCCAATAATATCAAGAATTATTTATTTTTGTTATCAGTGCTACTGAGCAGCATTTAAAGATGGTACCTTTTTCGGAGGTATTGTATTAGCCTGATGTTTTGTATATGTGACACTGTTGTTCTTTCTCATCTTTTTTTCCCTGAAGTCATGTTCATATTTTACGTCCAATGCTTTTCCATTAAAAATCTCCTTCATCAATGCAAATGCTCCAAGTGGAAACATCAATGTTATTTTTAAGGTATGTTCTTCTTCTAATCCTCAGTTCCTTTTGTACGGAAAATGTTGATTTGAAATTCACCTAATTTATGTTTTAAACCTTGAGCCTGAGAATGTTTGATTTGGCTCTGCTGTTCACTTTTGCCAATTATTTTTGATACTAGAACTTTTAATGGAATATGTTGAGGCAATGCACTGAAATATCAGCTTTTTGATCGGTAGGGAATCAAATGACTTACAATTTTTTTTTTATTAGTGGAGACAAGCAGGCTAAAATATGAAGTTTATATTTTAAACCTAGTTTATTTACCACAATGAAGTAAGATAGCAAGTCTCAGAGAAGAGAGAGCTCAGAATGACTGAATCCCCTAGCCTTGTCCACGTGTCTCTAACAAATGAGAATACTGGAGTGTTAGGGACTGCATTTGCTACACAGAACTAATTCTACCCCTATCAGCCAGCATGGGGGAATGGGCTGAGGAAGAGGGAGGTGGAGGGGACAGCAGAGGAGCTCTGTCTCATTGGAGTTACTTGGAGTTACCGACTCTGAAAATAAACTCGAGTTTATTTTCCAGTTGTTGCCTAGAAAAGCTTCAGAGTTCAGGACAGTGCTGTGTCCATCCACAAAAGACAATACATGCAATTTAAAGTTAATTCTCTTTCAAAAGAGCAAAAGTCTTCCATAACAGTGGATACTGTTTTTAGAGAAGAACACTGAAGTTCATAAAATGGCTGATGGATACAAAATGGCCAGTGTTGTCATAGACATTATTCCTAGATCTTTTGAAGTATGATTTTCCAAACTAGAAGTCTAAAAAATTTATAAAAATAAATTAAAAAAAAAAAAAGATTTCTAGGCTGTCTTGAATTAAATTGACCTTTAGAGCAGCTGTGATTCTCAGGAATAGAAGTATGCTTTCCAGGCGTGTTAGGGGGAGGCTAGCAATGTTAAGTTTTTCTGAACATTCAGAAAGCTGGTTCTTAGGCTATTTCATCTGAGAGTCAATGTTAAATAGACAGGTTCCTACTTAGTTGAGCAACTTGAGCAAATGGCTGCTCATGGGGCATTTAAACATTTGTGCTGGTTCTACCTAGACAGTATTTTCCCTGCCTAGTAATGTTCAACAAACAACTGTCTAGTTGCTGTAGAAGTATTATAGCTGACATCACCTTCTCCTGTCAGCAAACCATTGTGTTAAAGTATCTTTTACTTGTACTATAGTTCCATTGTTTATTCATGATGGATAATGCGTACATAAAATGATAAGCACTGATTTCATACTAAATTGTCTACTGACTGTACATGTGAGGGAAGGTAAATGGAAAGAATAAGATTTTTTGCAGGTTTAGGTACTAAGAAGAATTAGTTGGAGTCAAGATTACGTTTAAATGAAAGAAAAATAGATTTGGATTTTTTTTTTTTAAAGATGAGTTTATGTCTCCTCAAGTACTCATTTCATGGCGGTAAATGTCTGTAGATTGGAATGCTTATATAAAAAGAACATAATAAAAGAATAAAGCACTTAAAAATACCAGTAAAAGTCACATGTATTTTAGATGGGGTGGGGAGGGGGAAACATAAAAAGCAGGGCTTTTGTTTTCACAGGCCATTTAGTCAGCCATGGTTGAAAATAATCTCTTCATTACTTCTTGTGGCTACAATTAAAGCCCCATTTCACTAAGATTATTGTTTGACTGACTCCATGGGGAGAGCAGTCAACACTGCATCACTGTTTGAAACTGAATATGAATCATGTCATGGATAAAATATAAATTCATGATAAAATTCCCCTTCAGCCTGCTGCAAATACCAAGTTGTGAAGCTTAACATTATACAAACGCTGTCATTTGTGAAAAGGGATCTAGTGTTAGGTAGACTTTAAAATGTAACTAAGTTAGGATCCTACCTCCGGATTAAATTTTCAAACTCTAATAGTTACACAGGAACAATAAGCAGAAAGGCTGCAGTTAATCAGGGAGCATTTGTTACCATCTGAGTGGCTGCCAGAACTGTTTCTGCCTATGTGTGCCATCTACTCTGTTCTCTTCCGACACAGAAAGATAAGTAGCAACTTTGAAGAAAAACAAGAGGGATTTACTGTAAAATGAATGTAGCTATTTTGGTGGGGGAAAAAGTCCAAATGAAACAAGAAGTTATTTCTGTCTGGTATTGAAGGAGAAACCTGGATTTCTTGTGCGATTTTCACAGACAGGCGATGATCTACGTCAAGATATGCTGGTTCTGCAACTTATTCGAGTGATGGACAGCATTTGGCTCCAAGAGGGACTGGATATGCAAATGATCATTTATAGGTGTTTATCTACAGGAAAAGGCCAAGGTCAGTTTTAGATTACAAAAGTTACCTGTATTACATTGTTCGTATGTCATGTAAACAGCAGTATACAAAAATCCTCCCTTCAACTTTTATTTTCATGGGTGTCTTATTTATCTTCCCTCTCAAAGAAAAAAAAAATGCTCAGAATTTCAGTTACTCGAGCCCTGAATTGTATACTTGCCTACCCCTGAATGTTCATTTTATTTATTCATTCTGCCTCTCCAGAAGAAATACAACCAAACTCATTGAATTTTGTAGCACCTTAGACTAGAATTTTCCAAAAGCCTCAACACCATCAGCTTGCACCAGATTCTTAAAAGTAACTTCACATATCAAAAAGAGGGCTTTGGAGAAAAAAGGACACAGCTACTAAAGTTTTAATCCAGTGTGATCCTGCATAGATACTTAAATGAACCTAGATGCATGTGGCTATAGGAAGTACCTGTAGACAAGTGATGACAGCTTTGCAGTGTTGATTTTGAAATATTACTCTTGCGATTTATGCTACTTAGGGCAGGCCTGACTCATCTGAAAGCTTTATTTCTCTCTTTTATGGTTGTTATAGCAGAGCTGCAGCAGGGATACCAATTGCTTGCTAAAGAAATTTACTGACAGCAATAAGCTTACTAGTTTTTACTGACTCCAAATCTTTTACTGAAAATAATCCTTGCACAAATAGAAGACTGATGTATCCAGATTACCTGCTGTACAAAAACTATTAAAATAAAAAAATCTTAAAAATCATTGCTTTCTGAGCCACAAAGAGAAAATGAGAGAGGATGAATGATCTGAAGGAACTAGGAGAAAGAATAGATGAGTTCATGCACATGGCAGGTGGTTAAGGTGACCTGAAAAAGACTCCTCCCTTCTTTGTAGAGATGGGAGTCAAAGCTTGAAGGCTTCTGCTTCAAAGGCAAATAATGCAAGAATACTATTTCTGAACAAAATATTATAGTCTCTCTTATATACTAACGCTTAATTTGACTTTTGCCAAGAAAGATACAGGGATCACCTGCAAATAATGTTCTCTGCCTGACAGTCTCTTCCTTTGAGCACTATAGCAGCAGAAAACCTCTCGGTGTCTCACAGATTTTTCATACAACGTCTTTCCTTATGAGCTACAGAAGTGTTAATATAATAGATTTGCAGTTAATGGTTAAGGATAAAAGGACCAAGTGACATGGCTGTGGTCATACAGGACATGTGCTTAAGTAGATTTGTGTACCCAGGTCTTCCAAGTCCTAAGCTAATGACTTTCTCCATGGGCCACCTTTTCCACACAAGGGAGATAGGAGATGATAATTTCATAGTCATGGGAACATGGAAATCACTTTTCACAGAAATGTGAAAAGCAGATGAAACACTGGTAGAATGCTACTTTCCAGGCATGGTATGGTAAAGGAGCCTGTCACCAAGTGAAATTGTTAGAGGAAGTCCTTCCTGTAATGCAAAGTTGCAGGATGATGTGCCAGGGGACCACACGTGGGGACAGGGACAGAAGGCTGGCAAGCCAGGTCTTGGTTCCAAAAAATGAATTAAGTACATGCAGTAGAGACAGAGGATTCAAGTGAAGCATTGCAAAATGCTTGGCTTCTCTCTGCACTTCAAAGTCCCAGTTTATGTCATATTGGATCAGACTAATTTCTGCACTATCTAGTATCCTTTCTCTCAGCTGTGATCAGCATCACATACTGCAGAAAAATTTGTGTAGCATTCTAGACAATAAACACATATGAAATAACTTTATATTTCATAATAAATATCTGATCCCATTTTTTATAGATTTTTGTTGGGTTTGTACATATTCTACCCACTTTGAATCTCGTTAAATTGTTGGCCTTATTGGTACCTTGAGGGAGTTATGCCCACAATATTGTTATTGGTGTTTTTATTTCTCCTTCACAGAACTGCCACTTTTTACTAAGTGTCCTTTGGTTTTTGTTTCCAGAGAGAAAGAGAAAAACAATCCTGATCTATATTTTCCATTGCATTCATGATTTTATAAGCTTTTAAGCATGTATTTTTTCTGCATGGAATGATCCAACAACAGGCAATATGCCCTGATGGTTTTCATACCTTTTTAAAGTTGAAGGTTTTTCATGCAAACTCTTTTCTATCTGATTAGGATTGGTACAGATGGTGCCAGATGCTACCACACTAGCTAAGATCCACAGGGAGTCTGGACTGATAGGACCATTGAAAGAAAACACAATTAAAAAATGGTTCCGTCATCACCATCCTCTGGAATCAAGCTACCAAGAGGTAACACCGTAATGAAGCTTATTACAGGTTTCATGTTTTACCATGGGAAAAAAGAAACCAAATGGCAGTAAGCAGCAAAAACAAATGACTCAGACACAAGACAAACAAGTCACATGCATAGAAGCCAGGGAATTTATTTAAATGCCACTCTCTTTCTAAGGAGATATTGCTCTGGATCAGGTGCATTATAATACATTTTCTATAAAAATGTGTCATAGAGATGTTTTGAAATTTAGTAGTAAAGTGAAGAGAAGCTGAAGTAGAAATTAAGTATTGAACTCAAAACCATTTATTTTTTAGGTCAGCTCTCTAAATACTTTATTTTATATAAACCATGCAAAGTCTCAGTGGATTTCCTGTATTGGGAAATGACCGTGTCAATACCCAGAGTTTTAGAAAGCTGTTTTATCAAAACTGCCTAGTCATATGATACATAAGATCATGCTTTTCATATCACCTTGTGGGATCCCATGTAGTGCATCTGATTTTATGAAACTAGACATTATGCATGAGCCAAAAAATTGGAAATTTTATTTATAGAAGCAGAGGTTTCCCAAGGAACTCTTTCTATTAATTCTTTGTTGGTTGAGCATTTTCTAAGGCCCATGAAAAACCTTTTAATATTTGTGTTGCCGGGACAATTTTTAGAACCCTACTCTGTGCCCACAGTAGATTAGCAGCCAAAATTTTAAATTTAAAGGGCAGCTTTTAGTGTTTACCACTCTGAAAATGCAGTGCTTTTATAACAGTTTATTAGTAGATGTATAGCATAAGTATGTTTGATAAACCGTAGTAATTTTGTAATTATTCTATACGCATTTGTTCATCCAAGTTTTCAGTAAGAACACTGGAATTCCTAGTATATCTTCTTGATTCGATTAAATAGGAACAATCTGTATAGAATTTTTTTTTTACAAGTTTGTATGTTTACAGTGTTATGGTAGAAGTGCAGCCAACATTTCAATTGAAAAGTGAGATGCTATTAGTTATTGATTGAAAACCTGATTTCTTGCTGCTGCAGTTTGTGAAAAGTACCATTAATATGGAATATCCTAAACCCAATTTCCACCCATTTTCTTTCAATTTTTTAAACATATAATATGCAGTCACATCTAATTGCATAGGGTGTGCATAAAATTACAACTATGCATTCACTTTGCACTCGCTGGTGAATGAACCTTTCTCTTTTTTTACTCCTTAATAATTTTTTACTCATAAAATACTGTATCTAAGGTGCTCAAAAAACTAATGCAGAATAAGCTTTAATATCCTAATTTTACAGATGGGCGAACAAAATCACAGAAAGCTTAGGTGTTTTATCCAAGGTCGTCAGAGTAAGTAGTACAGTTAGACATAAAATTCAGCCAACTCGTGTGCTGTGGCCTAAGCCTTCCACAGTGCTGTTATCTGTATCAGCCATTGCAGGTGGCACCATGCATCTACAGGGAAATCCTGAATGCCTAAATAATGATTTACCTTGGCTAATGTAGGTTTTGTCCAAAAACATAAAGATCACAGATTAGGATTGTTTGGGTTTCTATATAAATTAATTATGTTGTGATTTAGATTAATGGGAGATTAAGACTTCCGAATAAGGACTGCATTTTCAAGTCTTAAACTGTAGTAGGTAAGATTAAAAAAAGACAGAAGCTATTCCTTATGCTTTGGGGTAGAAGAGTGATCATCATTTGAATCAGCAATAACTCTCCCCTGAAAGAGGACACTGAATATGTGAGTTGTGAAAGAGGTTGGGTAGATTCTTGTACTAGGAGAAGTCACAGTTCTTAAATACTTTCCACTGAAGTTAGCAGAAAACTTGGAACCACCTATAAGTGTCTGGTGAGCAGATCATTAGCTTGTACATTTTCCTACATCTGCCATGGGCACATTTTTGTCAAAGAACAATGCCACAATGTAATATTGTAAAGATAGATCTGAATGAGCCAGTCTACTTACATGAAGCAGACTAACCATGAAAATACACATCTCCACCACAAAAGCTTGCTTTTCTTAGGTTTGTTTCACCTTAGAAGTTTTCCATAGAATTCCAAGTATCTGTAAAACACAAGGTGAAAACCTCATGCATAAAATTGTTCTTGTATTGTAACTTTGAAATTTGCATATTACTTGTTTGAGTACCATTCCTACAAACACCTGTCTGTTAAAATTTTAGCAACATGCATAGCATTTGTAGAACTACCATTTTTGGTTTTCTTGTTAGCGTCACAAACAAATACGTCTGTATATTTCCAGTAAGTGCTTTTGTTTTACTAACTAGGCAATAAGGAATTTCTTTTATTCCTGCGCTGGCTGGTGTGTTGTTACCTTCATTCTGGGAGTCTGTGATCGACACAGTGACAACATAATGCTGACAAATGCTGGACACATGTTCCACATAGATTTTGGAAGATTTTTAGGTCACGCACAGACATTTGGAAGCATAAGAAGGTTAGTATCTATAGTAACGCACATAGTAAACTTTAAAGCAATGTTCTGAAATTTCAAAGCCTTATCAACTCCCATGGAAAAAATACAAATGAGATCATGCTTTTTTTCCTTTCTGAATTTTCCAAAACAACCTCTTTGTGTTGTTCACAAAAACTCTAAAAAATATAGAAATGACTGGAAAAGGAATTAAAAGGAGTTGCTGGAGATCCCTTTTCAGTCTAAAAAAAAAAAATCTAAATCCTTGTTTGGTCAGAGATTTGAATGATGGAGTTCAGTAGTGACCAGAGTAGTAGACTGGCCTATGCCAAAAGAATTCTGATGTCCATTGGTTTTTTCTAACAGAGGAGTGTTCCTGTAATGGATCCAAAACCATAGATGTATCTAATTGACCACTTTCTTCCCATATTCAGAGAAGAAACCACATTTTCCAAATAGACATGGCGAATAATGACATTATGCCTCTGTAGGTAAAATTGCAAACTTTTTCATTACCTTTTGAAGTTTTACATCTAACTATACTGATCTCGGGCTGTTTTGCAAATATCTGATTTTACCTAAACAAGACTGTGATTTTTCCATGTTTGTATCTATCTGTGATGCAACTATCCCATGATAAAGATAAATAAAATAGTGTGATCATGTATTCTAGTTCCTAATGTGAACATACTCTAGAGGAATGAATTGGGTTGGAATAAGAATAGATAGGATAATACCAGTAAGTGCAAAACACAAAGAACTTGTTATAGCAGAGTAGAGAATGGATAAATGATCCCTGATACTGATGAGCAGTCTGTGTGTGTGTGGGGGGGGTGTCTTTCCTCTGTTTCCTAATAATTCCCAGAACTAGGCCCAGAATTAAGTTTGAGCTAATTGTTCCCTCTTTTTTTTTTTTTTTTTTTTAAGCTGGCCTTTGACTATTTTAGACTATCTCAGTGTGTTAGACAGAAATAACAGCATGGGAGTATTGATATGAGGGAAGCTGATGGGGATAATAAGTACTTCTAAGCCAGGCAGTCAAAAGATTTAGTTGCAGTGCTCAGAATTATCGTCAATCATTCAAGATATGCTCCCTTAATCCTACTTATTTGCTGTGGAAAGAAAAGAGCAGAACAGAGTAATAAAAAAAGAGACTCATGCACACTCCGAGTCAAGTGCTGCATCCCTCACTGCAGCAAACCTCCTTTGGAGCCTAATAGGAATTTCCTTTAGCAGTAATTTTACATGAGCGAAGAATTATCTAGTTTGAGTGAACAACAGGACAAAACAGATATAGGGGGGGACACAACAACCAAATTTAAACAGAAATCATGTAATAGCAATAATAAAAATAGATATTAATTTTACTGTTTTACAACTCAGTCATACTACAGCTTGTTCTTAAGTCTATGAAAATGACTTAAAATATAGTCACTTCAATAAACAGCAACCATTTTTTCCTGTTTCTCCATGCAGTATATTGCTTTTAAACTATAGAATAAAATAATAAATTTTAGGACCTTCATTCATGGAGTGCCCTTGTGGTTCCTTAGTAAAACTAGGACTCACACTTAACAGCAGGTTGTGAACATCGTGGGATAATGTTTGTCTTCCACATACCTACATACAACTGAGCAGATACAATATTAATGAATATAGTTCTCATAAGCTGTATGCACCTTCATGAAATGTAGCATATTATTTGTAACACAGGAACACAGCAATATCACATTTCTATATTGCATAAATTTCAGGCTCTCTCAAAATTTGGAACCCTCAGTGCTATTTATATCTACTCGTTCCCACAAGGCAAGTCCTGAAATAGGTTTAGCCTCTGGTTTCTTTAACAGCTCATTATATTAGATTTTTATTTGAGTTCTTATTAGATTTTTATTTGAGTTCTTTGCACCCCCAACAATATAATACCCCTAAAATAATATTGATAAAACAGCAGCACAATGCTTTCAAATCTTTAGAATTATTAGTGCTGACCCTTGGGGTTTTGTACAGTAGATGCTATACATATACTTGTGAAGTTCTATAGGTGGCTTTAAAGAACGAAAAGTATCTGATACAAATCCCTATATATGTAACTGGTCTTTACACACATCACACAAACTTTTTTTTTTTGTAAAATGAAATCTATGCAAATGAATGAAGGCTTATAGAAAAAGAGTTCCTGTCTGAACTGTTTAAAACGGTCATTCCTTTCAGAATTTAGGAAGCTACTTGCCACAGCTGTCCATTTTCTGTTCTCAGGAAGCGCTTTTTGCCATTGCCAAACTCTTATTCCTCATAAAGCTTCATGAGGATAGGTCCTCTGCAGTATTCTGCATATGGAGCATTTCTTCTGATGTAAGTAAAGGGAAACGCATACATGGCAGCTTTGAGAATTGCATGCTGTCATGCATGGGCTGCAGTTCTTTCTATCAAATCCAATATGAGTCTTCAGAGAACCCTTTGAAGCTGATATGATTCATGCAGTCATGCTCACTTTTGCGTTCATGGTTGTATAATACCCCAACAAGGGATTAGTTAACTTTTCTAATTCCTGCCCTCATCTTTAAATGATGTCCAATAAATCTGCTCAGTTTTGAGTCCAAGGCACGAATCAGTAGCTCAGCTCTTACTGATTTCAGACGGAAGAGGAATCAAGAACTTTCTGTCTTTTCCAGTTCCATGTACCTTCACAGTGCAGCAAATATGTTAAATAGGACCAATAACCTGTCTTTACTTGGGTCTAGGAATGAATGTTTCAGAAGAAGTGTTGGAGGGAGGCATATGATGTATCTAACCAATAGCATAATAAGAGACCTTGGCAGAAGAATTATTCCCAAAGTCCCACAGGGAACTTTCCTACTGAACCATGAGAATTCATTATCTTTCATTATTTTATTTTTTTTTAAATCATACTAGATGACACATTTTGTTAGTGGTAATAAAATACTCCTTCTTTCCTTCTCTAATCCAGCCACCACATTTGACCCTACATTCCCCTAAAGCAGTGAATTCTGCAGGTACACTTCAAACTGTACGAAGAAACATTTCTTGTTTAATTTCATATAACTGTCCTATTCTTTATCTACTGAGTATTCTGCGGCAATCATCTTAGACCCACTCCGACTTAAATAAATGTAATATTATCCAGGTAATCATACGGGACTAGGTCAGTCATCAAACGGTATGGAAGAAGGTGTCTGGCTCATGGTGACCTTTTGATAACTTAGGTGTCCATTCTTTTTTTTAAATACCCAGTCATCCTGATTATTTACAACACTCACTGGCATTTCTTTTCCCTGATCTGAATCACAGAGACCCTCTTGTCTCTTTGCCAAACTAATCCCGCGTCTTGGTGTGGTTTTCCCAGAACTTAAATCTGCTAAGCTGGTTTTCTTCTACAAAGTTAATTACTAGAGGCAGCCTAACTATTCCATTGGGGAATTCCATTTTTTTGAAGGAAGTTTCAAAAATATGGGAAAATTATGTTTCCCACACTTTCTTCCTATGTCAGTGTTTTCCTATACTGAAAAGCACTTAAGAAAGTCTAGGCATGTAGAAATGTAAAAGTGCCTCTTTTTATTTTAAAAATAACACATTTCATTTTCAGTGTTAATAGCCTAAAATGAGTGTTACTGTCTCACTGGAAGCATTTATTTGAAAAAAATGCTTTTCAGGTATTTCTTTCTAAAACAGAAAAGTTGGCATACAGACGGGGAGAAATAAGTTGTATCTGCATTGTTTGACTACATTGTATCTACATGTGTTCCATCTTTTTCCTAAAAACAGGAAAAAGTGGTGAAGATTATACAGATGTTTAAAGATAGTCATACACATAAGTCTTTGCATAAAGACTGAAAGGTGAAATATGCATAAAGACCTAAAGATGAAGCAACGTCACCTCCAAGGTGACAAGGCCTAAAGGGGCTTGAATTTATGAGGCAAGAAGTCCTTCACGTCTGAAAGTCAAGTGTCTCTAATTGCCCCGAATTAAACATCAAATGCACAAGTCGAGTCTGAGAACATATGAGCAGCACAAGTTGCAGTCATGAGTTTCAGATGCACTTCTGTTATCTTCGTCTGCCTTGAAGAGTAGGTGGTTTTTGTTGCTGGTTTGATGCTTTCTCTAATTATCAAGCCTGGATAGTAGTTTGCCCTTTACCATTGGTTATTTATTTTCAGTAATAGCCTCTTATGGAGGGCATTCAACTAAAGCTTTTTGAAATCAGAGTAAATTATGTTCACTGTCCACTTTGTATCCTTAATTTTTTTGGTTATCCTTTTCAAAGTGCCCAGACAGTTAAGGGAGGCACTGTTTTTCCTATACAGTCTCTGTATGAATTTGACCCTATCCAGTTTTTTTCATCCAAGTGCATTGTTATTCTGCTGAATTGAGTTCCCTGGAACCCTGTTCTCGTCTGCCACAACTCTCAGTATCCTTCTTGTCTTTTCATTCAGTTCAAGCATGGCATAAACTGCTTTCCTATCTTCAGGAACAGCCACTTTCTTGAAGGAGTTATCATGTATTCTTGTTAACAATCATCTGGGCTAGAGAAATTGTTTGATGCCTTCAGAGCCACCAATGGAATTCCCTCCGCTTTGGGAGATTTACTGCACATGAGTTATTTAAGTGACTCCCTATCAACTTCCTGCTTCAGAGATTTCTTCCTGCCCTCTCCCCTTCCCTCCTTCTCTTTCTATTAGTCACCTTGTCATTTTTTGTAGAAAGTGACTCTAGAGACAGAAAGTTTAACAATAAAACAGAAATAAAAGGAGGAAAAGACATCATGTTCACTGTCCATTTTGATTGCATGATTTTATTTGTTATCCTTTTCAAAGTATAACTGTTTACAGAGACATATATTTTCTCTTTCCTGCTCCCATCAGAAACATTTTATTGTATCATCTCTTTCTCCAAAAGCTTTCTATACATACCTTTTTATGGTCAGGGGGAGCTGTTCTCACACACAGTCAAGTGTACATTTATATTCAGGGGGAGCTGTTCTTACACACAGTCAAGTACACATCAAGCACTTTTAAATTAATCTCTGTTGCTTGGTCTTGGTATCTTTTTCTCCTTGTTCTGCACACTATGCCTTTGTCCTTCATCCTTAACTGGAAAGCATACTGATATATTTAACTCATGTAGGATTTCATCCCCTGCCCTAAGGAATTTCTGTGCCATTCAGTTTCTTCATCACTGGTTTATTTCACTATTTTGCCTGGTGATATACAAATCTCCTGCAACCATCTATTACTGTGTTTTCCAAATAGCCATCTCATACTGAGAAGACCTGTTAGCTGAATATTCGATAGGTATGGGATATAACCCCACTTGTTCTATTTATTTTAAGACAACTTTTAGGTCTGAGTTTTAAAATATTTTTTTCACTACTGAGGGTCAGTCAGAACACAAAAAGCAGTTGTCCAACAATCTCTATTAACAAGAGAAATTGCTCCAATCTCCTTGTGAATTAACTCTCAAGTGTTTTATCGATAGGGCTAGTAATAAACTCCTAACAAACCTGGAAAATTTGATAGTCTTAGAAAATGGTATAAGGCATCAGGAATGCTGTACTGAGCACTTTCAAATATAGGTATTGAACATGAAGTATATAAAGGATTTAAATTCACCTTAACATAGTTATGCAGTCTGATTGCTGGTGACTTTGAGTGCAGGCTGCTTTATATGTGTCTATCTGAATAGAGGATCCTAACGCAGCTCAGAAGGTGCCTGAGCTGGACATAGTAGTGCTTTTTAACCAGTTAATATAAGATGCACATGGTTGCAACAGGACAATGTTTGAAACTATTGAAGACACGTATGTTCTTAAAGCAGAGTACATCTGCTTTCAGGGAGGATCTTTTTTGGATTCTTCCAAAATATACGATCAGCTGACTGTACAAAATGGTTGAAATTCTGTGACATAAGTGAATAAATTCTGTGGTCAGACTGCAAAGTAACTAGTCATTGCAGCAGAGACTGGGGCAATGCAGCCAGAGTGAAAACCATCAAGAGATGCCTCGAACTAGTTTCTGCTTTCCCATCACGAGTCTTGCCAATTTTCTTGTTACAAGGTAAGGTTCCAGATGAGTCCCTGTGGCAATACACGCTGCAAATACTAGGTCTACACTAAGAACTGTAACCACGTCTAACCTCAGCTGTCAACATTTGTGTTAGCTATACTGTCATTTAACTTAGTAATCCTGTAGGACCAGGTGTGATCAAATCTCAATGATTTACAAACTCACTAACTTCAATTGGCCCACAATGAAAGAGATTTTAGTTAAGTCACATTCCCTTGCACTTTGCACAGGCAAAGGGGCACAAATAAATAGTTACTATGGCTCAGTTTACATGGGGAAACTAGATGTTAACAGAATGATGAATCAGAGTTCTTAGCTTAGGCGAGCATTATAGCTTGTTTTCTACCATATCCGTTAAGCATGATCAAATCTCAGTGTAACCAATTCAATTACTGACAGAAGCAGATAAATCTTTCAGGGTAGGCCAGTCCAATGTGTGAAATATTTCTTTTACTATGGATCAAAATAGTGGGTATGTCCAACACAGTGATTTTACTGGAAAGCTAATATTAAGGCTCTGATAGTGAAAAATAATGATAATAGCAAAGTTGATATACACATAAGAAGAACTAACTTAATGAATAAATAAGACCATAATGGTTTAAGAACTGTCCTCAGTTACCTAAGGAATTCAGGAGATTCGTTCTAGTTTGATGGTTCTGCTCCTAAAGATAGATGTTAATATAAAAATACTGTGGGTAAAACTGTAATCAGAAATGAGATTTCAAATTTGTAGTTAGAAAACTTTTTATGCAGTAAATATCTCAAATAGCAGCAGAAATGGCAGAAAATAGAGTTAAAACCATGTTATCTGGTATAGACTTGACTGCTGGTCATTTGGTTGAAGAATGTAGGTCAAAAATATTAGATGCATGTTTTGAATGTCCAGGCCGTGTAGTTTACCTGAGCCAAGGAGGGTCAGGGCATTCAGGAATCTTTCTGTGTAACTATTAAGGGGATAAGGTCAACACTAAATTCAGACCAGTTTACCCAGGGCTATGTCCAGTTGAATCTTAAAAACCTCCCAGGATAACCTCTCCAGGCAACCTGTTTCAATATTTAATTATCCTCATAGTGAAGGGGTTTTTCCTTATGGCCAGTCAGAACCTCAGCTGTTTCAATTTTCTCTCTTATTCTTGCCTGGATCCATCCGTTTCATAACCTCCTATAGATACTAGAAGACTCCTGTTTGGTCTCCTGAAAACCTTCTCATCTCCTGGGTAAACAAGCCCACGTTCCTCAGCCTCTTCTCATAGGCAAGTGCTCTAGCCCCCAAACATCTTGGTGGCCTTCTGCTGAACTTACTCCAGTTTAGTGACACCTTTCTTGTTTTGGCACGGTATGGACTAACAAGTGCTAAGTAAGGGGCATCTACTAACTGCTCTGCCATGAATTCAGCCCAGGATGCTGTTAACCTTCATCACTTCCAGGGCTCATATTTGGCCCACCACTGGCTCATGCTTAGCTCGCTGCCCACCGCCTGGGGGGCCTCATCAGTGAAGACTGAGGCAAAGAAGGCAATGAGTACCTCAGCCTTGTCTGTGCTCCCATGTCACTAAATCACCAGTCGGCAGCAGGTCCACATTTTCTTTGTTCATCCTTTTACTAATGATGTATCAGTAGAATTTCTTGTTGTGCTTCATGTCTACCACCAGTTTTAACTCTAGTTGAGCTTTGGCTTTCCTAACACCATTTCTGCATACCCAGGCAGAGTTTGTATATTTCTCCTTTGTAGCCAGTCCTTACTTCCAGTTCCTATATATGTCCTTTTTGCCTTGAAGCTTAGTCACGAGTTCCCTGTTTGGGACAGCGACTCTCCATCTGTCTGTTACTGGAAATAAAAGCTATTAAAAATACAATTGAAGAGTAAATCCCTCAGGATAAATAAATTCTGTTTTTTGGAAAGCTGTTTCAAATTTGCTAATTCACTTCTCTCTTCTATTCCTTTTTATAGCATTGTAATTACTATTTGGCAATTGAAATTTAGACTGTCTTTTTATTTAGATGTGGATGGATATATGTCAGGTCTGGGTGATTTGAGGAATAAAGTCTCAGCAAGAGGCTGTTGACACTCTTCAGGAGCAGACACGTACCTGTGGAACTGTTAACAAGATTGCTTCACTAAAAGAAATAGAAAACAGAAAAGTTTTCGAAACAAATATGGACATAGATTTGCAATACAAGCCAGTGAAAATGCAAGTGGTAACAACTGTCACTGAAGTCAATGAGAAAACTGCCGTCAAGTCCAGCAAGTGAAGTATTTATATTTTGTACAAAGTTCAGAACTACTGCTCTATTATGAGGTCACTTAAAATATATTTACATCATTTAGATTCTATGCTTGCTGAAGAGACTGTCATCTCCTATAACAGTGGTCAGAAGGAAAATAAGCACTGTAGAGTTCTCCTGGAGCATTCACCTTTCTTGAGTGGTTATTTTTTCCAGGAGAGGAACATTTTGTGAAACAGAGAAGAAAGAACAGATATCATATAACTTGATGTAAGTTAATGTAGACTTAGTAGAGCTCCTGTAACTGTCACAAATAACATTATCATAAGTTAAGGCGGCACTGCCTAGCTAAAACCATTACAGTGCAGAACTGCTTTAACAACCGTTTGTGGAAAGTACCTACCTGTGTTTCAGTATCAAGATGGAAGGGTATACCAAATGGCATACCATAAGGTTTGTGATGGGACTGACTTCTTTCAATATTTTTGTTTAGTAACCAGTATGATGGGATAGAGAATATGTTTGTTCGTTTTTTAGTAGAGACCTATTGTAGGAGTTTTTGACTGTGATGAAAGTTGGGATTAGCAGTGATAGGTAGTTTTTCAGAAAGGGATCTGAAAGTTATACTACAGAGAAGTTGAATATGAGTTGATGATAGAATATTGAACTGGAAAGCATGAAATGTGAAGTAATCCTTTTGTTTCACGTGACACTGGTAAAACTTCAGCTGGAATATTTTCAGCATTTTACTTTTAGAAAGATGTGGATAAGGAGTCCAGAGAAAAGCAATTAAAATTATCAGACATCTGCAAAACAAGACTTATGAGAAAAGGTTGAAACAATTGTCTACAAAAGATTGAGGAAAGACATAATAATAGTCTACAAATACATTAGAGGCTGCTGTAAAGAAGACGGGATCTTCATGTTCCCTTAGGAAAGAACAAGAATTAATAGGATGAATGCACAGCAAGGTTAGATTAGGCATTAGGGAAAAAAACTCTGGGAGGGGAAACACTGGAACAGAAATTTGATAGGGAGGTTAGAGAAGAACTCTATCACTAAAAATCTTTGAGAACAGGCTAAATAAGCACCTCAGAAGCATGTTGATGGTTGATCTTGTCCTGGTAAGCAGAAGGACGGAGTATCTCTTGTGGTCCCCTTTCCAGGCATATTTTTTTATGACTATGTGCTTGCTTGAGAAGAATTCTATTGTGCAGTTCACTGTTTCATGCTTTAATATATGAAAGGAATACACTTGCTCATGTTTTTTTCTGTGTCTACAAATACATATGATTACTATAATTAGATATTTTCACTTGGCTTAGAGAAATAAGCACTCGTGTTCATTTATTTTGTGTGGCCGTGTTCTTCAATAAGCTTTTGGCTTTTGCTGCAGAGCAAAGGATGTCAGCATTCAAACACTCCCTAAAAGCTTTTCCCATTGTACTGGATACATCTAAATTCCATGTAGTTATGCTGAATACTATCAGTCACTCTTGACTCAGCCAAAATGGTTTTGAAGCAGTCAGGGAATATATGGGGGTGTATGCTGCTGAGCAGCTGATTTTTAAACTGCAAACAGTTCTGTATGGTTTCTCACGCACTGTCTCCTATGTCCATATGACAACTTGGACTACAACTGTTTTGATCTCATTGTATTACTGTATGTGACTTGAACTTTTCCATAACTACACTATTAGGAAGTTTAGATTGGATCAGAGTAAAGGTCATTTGTTGTTGATTATCTCATATGCTTTTTCTACTTAATATAAAAAGAAGTCAATATATCATTCTTAAATGTTCTGTACCGTGAGATTCATAGTAGGAAAAAACTAAAACCATTGTTGACCTTACAAGCTTTGTTAATCAGTTTACATCTAGTGTTTCATAACAAATCCTGATGATCTTACTGGTCTTCCAGGAATGCAGCATATTTCTACCCTACAGTGAAGTCCCAGTAAATGTTCCCATCACCCCAGACCGAGTTTGTTTTTTCATTATGATCTCTTCAGTTGCTTGAGGTTTTCTTTCTTTCCTCCCTCTCATGACATATCATCCAAACATTCTTAATCTCCAGAGGAACTGCAAAACACATTCCCATGAAAATCTTAAATCTCTAAAAGCAGTACACAAGAAAAAAAGAATAAAAACACCACAAAACTAGCCTTGCTTCTCACTGAATGACTTGAGTAAACTCTTTTGTCACAGCCATAGTGAAGTATAAGTCTTTAAGGTCTAGGACTGCAATCAGACTCTGTCATAAACACGGATATTGCCTTTTTGAGTGATTTCTATTATAAAACCAAAAGGTTCATTAATCTCATCTAGGGCTTTAGTGAGGAAAAAAAAGAAAGGAAAAAAAAAGAGTGAGCAAGCTGTGATAAGGTAGCTTTAATGATTTTGGGAGGCTTATTGGCTGTACATCTTTGGTCTATCTCAAGCCACACCAGTTCTCTCAATGAGGCTTTTTTCTTTCTAGAAATGATGGTATCCGACATTACCATTATACAGTAGAGGTCATTCAAGAATGCTTCAATTCTGTATTTCTTTAGCACACCATAAAGAAAAAAAGACTTTTGGTCTTCTACAGAGATACGGTAAAAGGCTTCTACTTGAAAATACTTCATCATACCAATTTTGTTAAACTGAAGCCAGTCATTTCATTAATTTGATGGAGGCAGCAAGTTGTAATAGATACAGATTTTAGGTCAAGGGGCTCTTGTCCTGTTGGCTGTAACACTGTCATTGGTCTTTGAACATGCTATGGATGTAAAGTATTATACGGCTTAGCTGTGATCTTGAGGGTATGTTTTGGGATATGAAGTATTTCGTGTTTTTATCTTTTAGAAAACTTCATGTGAGCAAGCTATGTAATAGATTTATGTCCAAATGAGTGATATCTTTCATAGTTCTTATTACCAGGCCTTTGGATGCGTTGCATATCTTCTGAATAAATGCCATCATGTAATATGATCTTAGCTAAGTGCCACAAAGAAGGCTGTCAGACACTGGTTTAAATGTAGAAATACAGGCTGTGCACCAGGGTGAGGTTCATTTGCATGTGTGTGTGTGTGTGTGTGATAAATTAGAATGCTCGTGCAACACTAGGGCATGCATTGCTTTTTTTCTTATGTAGGCTAAAACAGCCTCTATTGTTTGCTGATGTAAATTTTCCCATGCATGATGGACGGTGACTTGACTTCACTGTTTGTAATTTTGCTGGAGTAATTTTTAGACTATCCCGTTCTATGTTTTTATATTCCAAAGGAGTTTGTGAAAGCAGCAAGGGACATTTTCCATCTATACGCAGACATTCAGCCCTGTCAATTGGTTTTTCAGAATCCTTTACGTACTCTTCAGTGAGTAAGCGTCCCCTCCCACTGAAACTTTGGTTTTTAATACTATCATGAGAAATGACTGTGTTGTTCCTTCTAGTGGGTCTTGTCTGCTATGCTAAGTTGGTTTTATGTATTTTTTTAATTTCAATTGCCAAGTGTTCCCTTTATGAGCAGCCGGCTTACTTAGACACGTGTGGGAATGGAGCTTCAGCATCTGACTGATTGCAGGGATTACCTTGTGGGAGAGGCTCTGATATCACAAGACCTTGAGCAAAACCAGGGAAAGCAAATTTCTACATCATATTTTGCAGATTAACAAGGGAGGACAGGCCTACCACCTTAGAAGACAGTCTTAAATGATACTGAGAAATTTAAGAACCTTATAAAACTGCTTAAAATCATCTTACAAGTAAAATTAATCTATAAATAATATAAATACTAAAATATCAGTTATATGTTCCAATGGATCCTCTAGCAACAACAGTAAGAGAATTGACTAACGTTGCAGTCATTGCATTATGTGGAAGTTGGCCTACAGCCCAACCCAACAATGTTAAACCCTGTATTTCTTCCAGTAAAGTAATTTCTGATTGCAGTATCTGTTTTCAGCTGAAGTAGCTTAATGTGGGAGACTTGGACTAGGTCATAAAGGGCTATGTTTTCATAGTGCAATTGTGTCTCAATGCAGTTGGACATCAGAAGTCAAATATGAATTTTGAACAAAATAAATAATATGGGACCTCTACAGCAGTAGTTTTGACTTGGAATATTTTAGCCCAAAAATGTAAATGCAGATGAGAAACAGATTTGGGGTTTAGACATTCTCAAGAAGCTAAAATGCTTTCAAATCAAGATTTAGGTTGGACTTCTGTCCACAGGTAAGTGAAAATTTTAACACCGCTAACTTTCTGGCTCTATCTCTCTTTCTTATTGGCTTCAACAAACTGACTTCCATGACCCTAATTGTATCAATTTATTTATTGATTATTTATAATACTTAATGTCTATTTTAAATACCACTGCTAAACAAAAGATAAGCTAAAAGATGGATGAATGAAAGAAGGTTCTGGGAAAATCTTGCTCTCTGAAATCAGTAACAGACACAGGTTTGTAATTCTCTGATGCTACAGCACAAAACTACACAATAACTATGTAACAGTCATACTGTAACATAACTGTCACACTATGAACTCATGTCTTGCATAATACAGAAAAATGTGGAAAGAAAGAATTACTATTGTGGACCTTCATCATTCCTAGTACTACCTAGCTGAACTAGCTGAAATTGAATAATATATTTTAAAAAAAACCACCTTAATGGCCTGGGCTGCTTTGAGGTGAACGACACCCACGGGAGGTCTGGTTTCAAAGTTAGCTTCAATGTAAACCAGGAAAAATTTCCAAACATAAGATTGAGAAGGCCACCTGAACATTTCTTGTGACTAGGTCTTCCAGCTGCAGCCTACAATATCGTCAACTTGACTTTCTTTCTACGATAATACAAGGCAGACGTTTTTAGGGGAAAATGAGGAAAACTCCTAGGAAAACTTCTCTGTCTCATTTATGAATGAATCAACAAGCAGAGTGGGTTCAGACTCAGCCCACGTTTGAGGTTTTAGCAAGAAACAGAGATCCTCAAATTTGTTTCTGCCTTCAAGCTTCCCAAGAACATTTAGTTTATTCAAGTTCATTTTGAATTAAGGGTTAACACGCAGTGTATATTTCCTTGGAATATAGCCCTCTAATCTGTTTACATGCCTCTGTATACACAGTTGTGATGAGTAAATCACTGCAGTAGTTTTGTCTGTGTGATGTAGTATATCAGGCCTTTCTGAAACTATCAAATGATAGGATTGTTAGCAGAAGCCTGGCTAATCTGTTTTCTTCTGCAATAGCATACCATAGCCACAAACTATGCTAGTGATAAGAAAAAAAGGCAAGACATGCTGTCAGATTCTGCACCTCATTTACTCTAGGGTGAATACAGAGTAACTGTACAGAAAACAAGACAATGTATTTAAATTTATTCTGTTGTAACTTGGGTCAGAAACATCCCTTCAGAATGGTGTATATTTAATGATAGCATCCTCTGTTGTATTTTTTTGTTGTTGTTGGATTGTGGAGTTGTAGGTTTTTTTCTTAAATTCACTTCTTGCCTAGTAGGGAGTTGATATTTATATCCCATCCTCTTTGAGAACAACTTTTAAATATTTCAATACCAGGAGAGAACTTGTTTCCAGATTCACTTTCAGGCTGAAGTCAAGAAATTAAAGCAATGAGAGTTTAAAAAGAAAAGCAAAGAAGATCTGGAAGAAAACATCTAAGCTCAAAACTTGTTCAGTTGTTGGATTTCTCACTAGGAAGCTCTTGCTGTGAACCCTGTCTCTGTCCCAATTAGTCAGTGACACCAGGCAGAGCAATAGAGCTGTCCACACTGAGGAAGGGAGAGATGAAATAATGAGGAAGGCAATACTGGAAAAACAAATGTGAATAATGAGTTACAAATATTAACTGTCTTGCATGATTTGCTGTTTTCAGTGAAATTTCTCATGTAATTGTTCTCTTTTCAAGGGACCGAGCTCCCTTCATCTTCACATCAGAGATGGAGTATTTCATCACAGAAGGTGGAAAAAACCCACAGCGTTTTCAAGAGTTTGTGGAGCTTTGTTGTCGAGCTTATAATACGGTCAGGAAACACAGCCAGTTACTTTTGAACCTGCTGGAGATGGTAAGAAGCTTGAGGATGAAACCAAAAATCGATTTCCTCTGGTGTCCTCTTCCCTTTTACCACTTCTCTGCTGCCTCCAGTAGCACTGTGATTTGAAGAGGTATCAGCTGCACTGCTGGAAATGTTAGTGCTGGCACTTCCTGTGCAAAGAAACTATCCAATTTCAGTACTAATTTCTGAGAAAAGAAAAGCTAAGCTGCTTGGATTTTTCCTTTTTTTAATGCATTCTTTTTTACAAAATAGCAGAAAACTGAAAAGAAGCCAAGTACAAGTTTCACATTCAGGAATTTCACTCAGCCCTTTTTCTAGGTCTTCAAGAAACCATTTACCAATCCTGTTCGTGGTTACAGCAAGACAAAGTAAACTAAATATTTCACAGAGTGGGTGATATGACAGTACCTAGCAGCACTGTAGCTAACAATGATGCCATTAGAATGGTTTTTTGCACGTTTCCACACTCCCTTCTTAGGATGGCAAACACAGGAAAGAAAGAGCACTATCCATATTGACACAGGTTTAAAAATCCTTTTGTATAGGATTTTAAGACCTCCAAGAGTTTTTATCCCTTAAGTATTCCTACCGATTCACATACTGTGGCAGATTCCATAACTGCTTTATGCCTCTTATTTACTTGTGTGTGAAAGGTTAATGATTTTCCGCTTCGCAGGTAGAATGAGAATATTAAATTAACTAATATTTGCTAAGTTGCTTGGCTAAGTTATTAATCCAAAACTTAAGTCCAGGGCCCTGTGCGAAACCTAGGTGACTGGTCTGTGCAGGAAAAAATCTACACAACCTTATAAACAGAACCCCTGCTGAGGTTGGGGTACAGCCAAAAAGTTGCTCTGTTAACACTACTTTATCATCTCCAACTTCTGCAATGGGGAGGGGAGAAATGGCAAGAATTTTTCTCATCTTGTTTCTTCTGTCTTGTCTATGGATTCTCATGCAGTGATACAGTGAGTGATTTCCCAATATGGAGCAGGAAGGATTGCCCCAGATCTCTTAACCCTGCTTCTAAGTAGTCACAAAGGTGCAGCAAAACTGCAGTCCCGTCATAAAGCATGATTTTGCACTGAAAGCAGTGCAGAGTGCAGTTGTAGGAGATACTGTCTAAGTTGAAGAGCCTCTGGAGAACTCAGGAGCACCCCTGCTCTCTCATCCACAGCAGTTATCCCTGCATTTCTGAACAGGTTGCCTAAAACTTCATGCTGCAAATATAACTACATCTTCTGCCCACCTCCTTGTCCCCAGTGCAGTCCCTTTTTCTGCAAGCAGCAGAGATAATGATGTTAGATTACTCTGGGATAATAGAGAGTGTTAGGAAAATGTTCCCAGCAGGAGCTCTGAAATAACTAGCTATCTCTGCCTGGATATAGCTCAGGTTTGTCTATATTCAGGACATGCTGCATCTTCTTTTGTCTCTGCTGATATTTAAGAAGAGGTAATAGTGCTGAGCTAAAAGTCAGCATACAGATATGTTTTCATATTTGTCAATGGACTGCAGTTCAGTCAATTGTGTTGCATTTCATAATTGAAAAATAACTGGCAGCATACTCACACCCCATCGATGAGCACTTCATCTCAAAGGAAATTAAACAAACAAGACAAGTTTGCAAACGCCCTGTTTCTGCCAGTGATGCTTGGAAGGGTGAGTCTGGTTCTGCACTTGAAATGGGGTGTTGGTCAGAAACTGTAAGTATCAAAATGTTTTAGTTGCATGGGTCATTTCTAGAAAAGTAAATAGACTGTGAAGAAGTTCCACTTTGAATTCATTTCCATGCAGAATATCAGATGTTATCATGAAGGGGCAAGATAAACTAACCACTGCTTCTTTGTATCAATGACAGCCTAAGATTTCTCTCACTGTCTGGAAATCTGCATCATTAATCTTTCCTTCCCCTCCCACATTCTGTTTTCTGACATGGTATTTATAAAACATGGTTAAAAAAATCTAAAAAATAAGGCTATTTCCAAAAAGTACAGTACTTCACAGGAGTAGTAAACTGTGCCCTGGATGGTCAGTAACTATTAGCGGTTTCTAGCAAACCATGATTATGAACAGTCTGGGGTTTTTGGCCCAGTTTGGGAATTAATGCTTTTTCTTGGTGGTGAGCGGCATGTTTCTAGAGCTGTACTGACATTTGCTACTGGGAGTAAGAAATAATCCATGAAGTTTCCATTGCTTTCAAAAGCAGTAACATCTGTGGGAGACCCAAGAGTCTGCTGGCAGAGTTCAGCTGCGTAAACACCTGTAGTTCATCAGCTTTGCTCTCATTAAAGATTTGATGTGAGCTATTATAAAAAGAGTGATGGCAGGACACAAACACCTTTTGACTAGTTTAAAGAAATGCAAAATCCATTACTGTTATAAAGATTTTTCAGGTAGAAAATTATTAAAAGAGGCTTAGAGGTGACACTAGACAGCAAGTAATTGATCCACTTGCCTCTGTTATGACAAGAAACAGGTCAACCTAATAGTATAAAACAGGAGACAGTACCTAGACAGAGCAGATCTAAGGCTCAAGAATCCTGTGTCCCCATACAAGTCATTTCACCCTTCTAAACTCAGAAACACCATTTGGGAAAAGAGGATCAGGAAACACTCCCGTTTTGGAGGTCTAATGCATGGAAAGTACATGCCAGGACTATTAATTTTTCATGGGATGGTGGGCTGAGCGTCACACACCAGCTCTGAATCCAGGCCCAAGGAGAGTGTGGGCAGCTCCACTCAGTGAGTCAGAAGGCCTGGAATAACCAAGTGTGGTAGGTCAAGACCTATGTGTGGCCAAACGAGGGGAGCAATGCAGGCACTTAAACTCAGGCATCTAGTGACATTTGAGTTGCCCTAGGCAACCTGTAGTTGTTTTCCGAACAGTTGTTCCATGTCTTGTCTAATTAACATCTGGTATCACTAGCCACAGTGTTCAGAAGCCTCCTCCATCAGGGGGCTGGAAACACGAAAGATATGCTGTACGGAGCAAAAGGGATGAAGCAGTATAATAAACCTCTAGGACCCTCTTGCAGCCAGCAAAGCACTGTGTAGGTACTGCCCAGCTAAAGACTTTTTTTTTTTGCTTCAGCAAATGGTTTTCCACCTTCTGCAACACAGAGAACCTAAAAAAATCCTGGTTTTCAGTTGCACTACAGATCATTCAGATTATGTTCATATCTGGTATTGTTCACTTTTCTAATGCAGGGCAAGAAGCTTAATTTGCCTACGCAACAACTCTTTTTTTTTTTTTTTTTAAAGGGGACAGGAGTTGTTATCATCTTTTATAAATGGGTTGAAGGCATACAGATAAATAGCAGTGTGTCATTAAGTGCTGAATGTTGTTGTTGTCCACTCTCAACTCACTAATTCACCTCACGGAGCTTTCTGCCTCTCTGCTCCTTGCTAGCCAGAACTCTGAGAGACAGCAATCTAACTGTCCAGTGGTAGTATAGATTGGGTCTGATATGAAGCAAGATTTTCCTCATAATGTCAAAAAGAAAATATACAAAATATTGAAACTTGACTTAAAAATATTGAGAAGGTTTGAAGGAATAAAGAAAATACACCCCCCATCTCTTTTCTTCTTACTCTATTCATCTCTCAACCAAACCTTAAAATAAAAGCAGTGCTTCCTTTTTTCTTTGCTGTTACTTGCAAAACTCAGTGGGTCTTTCTGTCTGAGCTAGACAAAAATATCAATGAAGAATGCACAGTAGTGACCGCAAATTCAGATACATTTCCTTCTGAGCAATGTGAAGGAGTGATTTTTTTCTCTGTTACACACAAAGCATCGCTCTCAACTTATTGTGATTGTTGAGAAAAATCAGTAGGTTTTGAAGTGAGTAAAAATTTTTGTTGCTGTTGACATTTTAAAATGCCTGGAGAGAGCTGTATGGGCAATCGGACACACTCAGTTGTCTACCCTACTCGTGTTGTTACTTTGCAAGGGGAATATTTGCATTATTTGTCTTTTGAACCTAACTTGGCCAACTAACTAGAACAGCTCCGTCTCTCATCAATGGAGAATGATACCCTCTCCAGAGGGCAGTTCTTAGTGCCCAAGTCAGGGCTTCTGCTATGAATCGACATCTAAAGGAACTTTTCTCCTCCATTGACTGTAAAGGGAGTGAATCTATGATCCCTTTGCAGGAGAAGTCCGGAGCAGTGATGGTGGAATCAGTAGTTACAAATGAGAAGGTGATGCTGCGCTAAATTGGATTAGGACTAAGAAAACATTGTGAGCATAACAGAAATGTGGTTACTATTGTTCAGGTGGCTGAATTTGGTTGCCTTCCCTTTATCACCATTAGAAGGTGTTGTGGTTTAACCCCAGCCAGCAACTAAGCACCACACAGCTGCTTGCTCACTCCCCCCGGGTGGGATGGGGGAGAGAATCAGAAGAGTAAAAGTGAGAAAACTTGTGGGTTGAGATAAAGACAGTTTAATAGGTAAAGTAAAAGCCGTGCATGCAAGCAAAGCAAAACAAGGAATTAAATCACTACTCCCATCGGCAGGCAGGTGTTCAGCCATCTCCAGGAAAGCAGAACTCCATCATGCGTAACTGTTACTTGGGAAGACAAATGCCATCACTCCGAATGTCCCCCTCTTCCTTCTTCTTCCCCCAGCTTTATATGCTGAGCATGACGTCATATGGTATGGAATATCCCTTTGGTCAGTTGGGGTCAGCTGTCCCAGCTGTGTCCCCTCCCAACTTCTTGTGCACCCCCAGCCTCCTCGCTGGTGGGGTGGTGTGAGAAGCAGAAAAGGCCTTGACTGTGTAAGCACTGTTCAGCAAGGATGAAAACATCCCTGTATTATCAACGCTGTTTTCAGCACAAATCCAAAACGTAGTCCCATACTAGCTACTATGAAGATAGTTAACTCTATCCCAGACAAAGCCAGCACAGAAGGCTATGAAGGAAGCTTAGCTATGCACACATTGAGATTGTGATATCCAAAGAGAAAATAACGAACTAAAATGTATTGGTGATTTTGACCCATACCTCCTTCCAGTACCTCAGTGTTAACGTTTACAATGCAATATATTCACTGTAGCATTCCAGGCATTGCACTAGCGTCAGAACCACTTTTCAAATCAGCAAAACTTTGTGTTTTACAAGAAGACCTTTTGGTGTAAAACCTTTTTTTTCTCTGTTAGCCCCATTTCATTTAAATTTCTTTCCAATAGAACAGTGGACTAATGATATTTCTTTACTTTAAGATGCTGCATGCAGGATTGCCCGAGCTAAACAGCATTCAGGATCTGAAGTATGTGTATGATAACCTCCGTCCTCAGGACTCAGACCTCCAGGCTACAAGCTACTTTACAAGGTAAAACCAAAATATAATCCAGAAACCTTATCTCCTTCAGGCATGAAGCAAAGCTGTCAAATTAAAAAAAAAAAAAAAAAAAAAAGGCAGTTTTTCTGTTATGTTAAGAGGTTGTAATCAGTGAAATTACACAAAAGGATAATTGGTCTTCACATGCTTACTTTTAAAAAGTCCATTCCTTATGCATGTTATAACCAATCTCCTCAAAGTTCTGGAAGAAACAGTTGTGCATTAGTGGTGCATTTGTAACAAGTCATTTATTTAGCGCCTAGAGATTTCTTCAGCTTTCATGGTGAAACCATCCTGGCTTATATCTAGTCAGCTTTCCTCTGTGCTTTTAAATGCAGCAGCTAGATGCAACAGGATTTGGACTCCATAAAAAGCTTCAGCTTATTAATGGACTGAGTGAGGACCAAGAATTCCTACATTTTAGTCCCTTTTCTGTTCTTCTTTTGACCTTCTGTGTTGCCTCAGGCAAGTTACTTTCTTTCTGTTAGCCATAGTTTCTCCATCTGCAAAATGGTACTGATTCTTCCTTTTAAGTACTTAACAGCTCTATCATAGAAAAACATTGTGTGTGAATCTAGGTATGTTTAAAGCTTGATTTGTGTTAGGATAATGAAACCTTTCACTTGTTTGTGATAATAACTGGGGATTATTGATGAGCTGCAAATGATATGTATAAAATCAGTTTGAAGCCCTCAGTCCTGATCTTTCAGGTCAGGCTTCTGCATTACATATAATTCCAACTGTTGATGTGATGATGCTCGAGATGGAGCCAGTGGAGACTGTCTGGATTTGGAAACTCACTTGCCTGTTCTAGGCACAGTATGAGAAAAAAATCTCCCTGTCAGAGCCTGTCCTGTGCAGCACCATCATTTCCCAAGGACAGTCTATGAATTCACACACCCTGGACACTACGTACACATGCAAAGCAAGCCAGACTCTTCTGACCTCCTCCTCTGGTGCAAGTGCAGGGCACATATCCAGTTCACAGCACTGGACTCTGAGTGAAGGGCTCCTTTCAAATTCAGAGCCCTAAAGGACACTCCCATAAGACAGCACAGTTCTCTGCACGGTGCAAACTACCTTGAGGCAAGAGCAATCCCCCTACCCTTCACTACAAGCAGAGGGCACATTGCAAGGAGTAAGTGAGATCAAAGCTTGAACTGGAACAGCTGAGCCAGTCTCATTACTATTACAGAGGCCCATATGAAGATTTTGGGCAATTCCAATTGTGTTGTTTATATGCCTCCTTTTCGTGTATTAGAATTGGAAACTGAGGCGGCAGGTTCGCAGAAGGCTGGAACAGAGACCTAGAGAGTTTAAGGAAGACTCTTCTTTGAAGAGAAAGAGAAGAACTTCTCAAACAAAACTATTGTTCCATTACTTTACACACAGCAGAGCACTGAGTGCCTTCTCCTTTAACACTTGTTTTTTCATATGCTTTCACTCTTGCCCCTTAGCAAGATTGTTTTATTTTAAAACTTAATTACAGCTTCACACTTACCATCAACTCCTACCTTATGCTTTCCTTTAAAATTTTACATATTCCCAAATTACAGACTTACATTTCCACTTCAAATAGCAAACATGCAGTTTCTAATTAAATTGTAGAAGTCTTGATTCTGTCAAATACTTTGGGTGGTTGTGTCTGTCTCTTATGGGTAAAAAACTCAATTCATTTAATTAGTGAAAAAAGGCTAGGATATACATAACAAATAAGGAAATGTGAGTCTTCAGAGTGAAAATTGCGTTAGTGTCATGCAAAGCTCAGAGCTAGTGCCCAGCGCTCTTCTGGAGGTGGAAAGGATCAATATGCTTTTCAGTTGGGCAGGACTAAGATTATGGTTAGGGTTAATATCACTGCAGTCTTGCTTAGCTGGAAGACAAAGGATGAAGGCTGGGTTCAGGACAGAGCTGTAGCTCCACGCTCTTTCTTGGAGTTGGGCAAGGTGGTTGTGGTGCTTTGAGGGTTAGGGTGAAGGAAGTGAGGGACTTCAGAGTGGGAATTCACCTGCAGTCTTTGTCAGCCAAAGCATGTGGAATAACAGCTGGCATTAGGAAGGAGATGTGGCTCAACACTGTTTTGGAAGTAAGAAGAATTGGTGTGCTTTGTTGCCTGGTAGAGCTTCGTATTCGGGTTAGGAAATCCTGTTCAGCCCAGAGATACTATAGGTAGGACTCAGAGGCCACCATGTCCTTCTTCCCATTACATTTCTTGTTAGGGTTGGTGTTAAGGAAATGAAGGCCTTCAGAGTGGAAATGCCATTCAAGTCCTGCTTACCAACAAAACTAGCATCATGGTGCAGATCTGTACAGTGCTGTGGGGTCTGTTCTTATTTGAAACTGTATTTTTTGCTAAAATGTTTTTAGTGAACTCCAGAGCTATTGTTCCAATTCCCTTCGAAATGCTGAAGTGTAGTTTTGTTATTGTGCATAGAGATCATTACATCACACAGAAAAGTCAGATATTGCTAGAGTGCATATTTTGTTCTTTAATACTCTTAGGGTATGTTTGTATTATATATGCTCATTTGCAAGAAGAAAGTCTCTTGTCATTAGCTCATGAATTTCCATGGATCTCATTTCTCTTGGAGCTTTTTTTTTTGCTTTATTCTAATTTCTATTCATGTTTGAACATAATTTGTATTAATTCAACACATTTATTAACTAACATTTCTACATGTTTAAACATGGCCAGAACATCAGGCTTCATGTCTAGTAGTATTTTAACTTCTGAAAAGTATATCCAGGCACTTTTCAAAATAAAGACTTTGGGATGGCCTGATACCCAGATCTATGCAGAAGTTACCCCTCTGTACAAGCATTTTCCGACCTGCCCCCAGGAATGTTAATATATTGGGATTTTTGTGAGCTTTGCATTACCTACATCATCTTTATTCCTGTCCTTCAGAAAAATTATTCCCTC